>NW_028270139.1:163486606-164086606 GCF_037043375.1 Chiloscyllium plagiosum | reverse complement strand
GAATATGTGAGGACATGCACAATGGTAGGAAGAATAGGGGCATGGACGATTTTCTAAATGGGGAGAAGATTCAGAAATCTGAAATGCAAAGGGAATTAGGAATTCTTGTCCAGGATTCTCTTAAGGTAAACTTGCAGGTTGAGTCGGTAGTTAGGAAGGCAAATTGATATTGCCATTTATTTTGAGATGACTTGAATATAAAAGCAGGGATTTACTTCTGAGGCTCTATATGGCTCTGGTTAGACCACATTTAGAGTATTGTGTACAGTTTTGGGCCCCATATCTCAGGGAGGATGAACTGGCCATGGAGCAAGTTCAGAGGAGGTTCACGAGAATGGTCCCAGGAATGAAACACTTAACATATGAGGAATGTTCGAGGGCTCTGGGTCTATACTCGATGGAGTTTAGAAGGAATGGGGGGGGGGGGGGGGGGGGGGTGGGGGGGGGGGGGGAATCTAATTGAAACTTATAGAATACTGAATGGCCCGGACAGAGTAGATGTTTGGAAGATGTTTCAATTGTGAGGAGAGACTAGGACCCAAGGTCACAGCCTTAGAGTAAAGAGAAGACATGTTGAACGGGGATAAGGAGAAACTTCTTTAGCCAGGGAGTGGCGAATCAATGGAATTCACTGCCACAAAAGGCAGCTCATTGGGTATATTTAAGACTGAGATAGATAAGTTCTTGATTGTCAAGGAGGTCAGGGGTTACAGGGACAAAGCGGGAGATGGGGTTGAGAAACTTATCAGCCATGATCGAATGGTGGAGCAGACTCAATGGGCTGAATGGCCTAATTTCTGCTCCTATGCCTTGTCGTCTTACGGTCTCATACCTAATCTCATTATCGAGTGCTCCTGGGCAAATTACAACACTCCGCTCTCACCTGATAGTCTTTCTTCACTTGTTTCCAGTGTTGGTATACTCCAAACTCAGGCGTGAGATGCCAAGATATCGAGGTGCAGGTGTGAGATGGTGTGTGATATCAGACATACCTCTCTACATTTTGTGTTCGATCAGGTTTTTAAGAGGAATCAGAATTCAAGAACATCAGGAAGAACAGAAAGAGCTGTAAGTCAGAGATTGAGAGGTACACAGACAGAGATGGAGAGCTCAGCAATGCCATTGAAAAATGGAAGCATGGAAAATAAAAGCAGGAGTAGGCCATTCGGCCTTTCCAGCCTTTTTGCCATTCAATATAATCATGACTGATCCTCTATCTCCACCTTATTCCCACGTTCTCCCCATACACCCTTGATGTTATGAAAATCTAAAAACGCATCTATCTCCTTCTTGAATGCATTCAGTGGCCTGATCTCCACAGTCTTCTGTGGTGGAGAATTCCATATGTTCACTACCCTTTGCATGATGAAATGTTACTTCATCTCAGTCTGAAATGGTTTACCCTGTATCCTGAGATTGTATCCTCTGGACCCAGATTCCCCAGCCAAGGAAAACATTCGCCCGGTATCCAGTCTGTCCAGCCCTATCAGAACTTTGCATGATTTAAATCCCTTCCATCGTCCTCAACTTTAGGGAATACAGGCTAATTGTATCAATCTCTTGTGATAGCACACTCTTGCCATCTCCATATCAGCCTAGTGAACCTCTGCTGTACTCCAGCTACGGCAAGTATATTCTTTCTTCAGTAGTGAGACCAAAACTGTATTTAGTACTTAAGACGTGGTCCCACCATGTGCCTATATAGCTGCAGAAGGACATTGCTGCTTCTGAACTCAAAACCTCTTGTATTCAAGGCCAATATTGTAAATAAATCATGTCAAAGCTCTGGAGTCCTGAATGGCAGTGAACAATGAAACAATTCAAAGGAGGAAGAGACACCTCAATGATGGGGGATGAAAATGTGTTGCTGGAAAAGCACAGCAGGTCAGGCAGCATCCAAGGAGCAAGAGAATCGACGTTTCGGGCATGAGCCCTTCTTCAGGAATGAGGAGTTTGCCAAGCAGGCTAAGATAAAAGGTAGGGAGGAGGGACTTGGGAGAGGGGCGTTGGAAATGCGATAGGTGGAAGGAGGTTAAGGTGAGGGTGATAGGCCGGAGAGGGGGTGAGGGCGGAGAGGTCAGGAAGAAGATTGCAGGTTAGGAAGGTGGTGCTGAGTTCGAGGGTTGGGACTAAGACAAGGAGGGGGGAGGGGAAATGAGGAAACTGGAGAAATCTGAGTTCATCCCTTGTGGTTGGAGGGTTCCTAGGCAGAAGAAGAGGCGCTCTTCCTCCAGCCGTCGTGTTGCCATGGTCTGGCGATGGAGGAGTCCAAGGACCTGCATGTCCTTGGTGGAGTGGGAGGGGGACTTGAAGTGTTGAGCCACAGGGTGGTTGGGTTGATTGGTCCGGGTGTCCCAGAGGTGTTCTCTGAAACGCTCCGCAAGTAGGCGGCCTGTCTCCCCAAGATGGAGGAGGCCACATCGGGTGCAGCGGATGCAGTAAATGATGTGTGTGGAGGTGCAGGTGAATTTGTGGCGGATATGTAAGGATCCCTTGGGACCTTGGAGGGAAGTAAGGGGGGAGGTGTGGGCGCAAGTTTTGCATTTCTTGTGGTTGCAGGGGAAGGTTCCGGGAGTGGAGGTTGGGTTGGTGGGGGGTGTGGACCTGACGAGGGAGTCACGGAGTGGTCTTTTTGGAACGTTGATAGGGGAGGGGAGGGAAATATATCCCTGGTGGTGGGGTCCGTTTGGAGTGGCAGAAATGACGACGGATGATACGATGTACCTGGAGGTTGGTGGGGTGGTAGGTGAGGACCAGTGGGATTCTGTCCTGGTGGCGATTGGAGGGGCGGGGTTCAAGGGCGGAGGAGCGGGAAGTGGAGGAGATGTGGTGGAGAGCATCGTCGATCACGTCTGGGGGGAAATTGCGGTCTTTGAAGAAGGAGGCCATCTGGGTTGTTCGGTATTAGAACTGGTCCTCCTGGGAGCAGATGCAGCGGAGACGAAGGAATTGGGAATATGGGATGGCGTTTTTACAGGGGGCAGGGTGTCTCTATATTGGAGAGACAGGCCGTCTACTTGTGGAATGTTTCAGAGAACACCTCTGGGACACCCGGACCAACCAACCCAACCACCCCGTGGCTCAACAGTTCAACTTCCCCTCCCATTCCACCAAGGACATGCAGGTCCTTGGACTCCTCCATCGCCAGACCATAGCAACATGACAGCTGGAGGAAGGGTGCCTCATCTTCCACCTAGGAACCCTCCAACCACAAGGGATGAACTCAGATTTCTCCAGTTTCCTCATTTCCCCTCCCCCCATCTTGTCACAGTCCCAACCCTCGAACTCAGCACCACCTTCCTAACCTGCAATCTTCTTCCTGACCTCTCCGCATCTGCCCCCACTCTGGCCTATCACCCTCACCTTAACCTCCTTCCAATTATCGCATTTCCAACGCCCCTCCCCCAAGTCCCTCCTCCCTACCTGCTTGGCAAACTCTCCTAATTCCTGAAGAAGGGCTCATGCCTGAAACGTCGATTCTCCTGCTCCTTGGAGACTGCCTGACCTGCTGCACTTTTCCAGCAACACATTTTCAGCTCTGATCTCCAGCATCAGCAGTCCTCAGCAAGAGACAAGGCTGAAGCATTCATAGCTACATTTAACCAGAACTGCTGAGTGGATGATCCATCTCTAGTGGTCCCCAGTATTACAGATACCAGTCATCAGCCAAATCGATTCACTCAACGTGATTTCAAGAAATTGTTGGATACTGTAAAGACTATGGCCCCCTCTGAAAACATTCCAACAGTAGTACTAAGTATTTGTGTTCCATAAGTTGCTGCTCCCCTATCTTAGCTGTGCCAGTACAGCTACAACACTGTCTATCCAACAATGTGGAAAATTGCCCAGGCACGAAAACCAGGACAAATCCAACACAGACAATTTCCACTGCATGAGTTTACTCTCAATCATCACTCAAGTGATGCAGTGTGTCATCAGGCAGCACCTGCTCAGCAACATGTGAAGGTTCCACCAGGGCCACTCAGCTCCTGACCTCATTACAGCCTTGGTTCAAACATGGGCAAAAGAGCTGAACTCCAGAGGGCAGGGGAGAGTGACAGCCCTTGACAGAGTGTGGCATCAAGGAGCCCTGGCAAAACTGGAATCAATGGGTATCAGAGGGCAACCACTCCACTGGTTGGAGACATACCTGACACACAGGAAGATGGTCGTGGTTGTTGGAGGTCAGTCATCTCAGCTCCAGGTCATCTCTGCAGGAGTTACTTAGGGTAACGTCCTAGGCCCAACCATTTTCAGCTGCTTCATCAATGACCTTTCCTCCGTCATAAGGTCAGAAGTGAGGATGTTCACCAATGATTGCACAATGTTCAGCACCATCCGTGACTCCTCAGGTACGGAAGCAGTTCATATCCAAATGTAGCAAAATCTGGGCAATATCCGGATAAATGAGTTGTAGCATTTGTGCCACACAATTGCCAGATAAAGGCCATCTCCAATAACAGACAATCCAACCATTGTCCTGAGACATTCAATGGCATCATTCAATCCTCCAGCATCAATATCTTGCGGGGGTTGCCATTGACCAGAAGCTGAACTCAACCTGCCATGGAAACATAGTGGCGGCACGGTGGCACAGTGGTTAGCACTGCTGCCTCACAGCGCCAGAGACCCGGGTTCAATTCCCGCCTCAGGCGACTGACTGTGTGGAGTTTGCACGTTCTCCCCGTGTCTGCGTGGGTTTCCTCCGGGTGCTCCGGTTTCCTCCCACCATCCAAAGATGTGCAGGGTCAGGTGAATTGGCCATACTAAATTGCCTGTAGTGTTAGGTAAGGGGTAAATGTAGGGGTATGGGTGGGTTTCGCTTCGGCGGGTCGGTGTGGACTTGTTGGGCCGATGGGCCTGTTTCCACACTGTAATTAAATCTAAATCTAAATCTAAACAGTAGGTCAAAAGTTGGGGAATTCTTGTAATTATGAAATGATTACAACTGTTCAAGAAGGTAGCTTACCACCACCTTCTTAAGGGACCACTTTGTCTTAAGGACCAATAGAACTAGCCATATTTGTGAGGTGAATGTCCTGAGAATTTTTTGATAACCTAAAATAGAACCGATAGCCAGATGGCGAGAGATAGTTTTACCTCTTTACTCAGTTCCTCTTCATTCTATTACAATTTCCCCTCCCTGTATCCTAGACAAGAACATAGAACATAGAACAGCACAGTCTCGCACATTACAGGCTCTTCAGCCCTTGATGCTGTGCCAGCCTTTTATCCTCCTCTAAGATCAAATAACCTACATGTCCTTCATTTTACTGTCATCCATGTGCCTATCCAAGAGTCGCTTAAATGTCCCTAATGTATCTGACTCTACTACCACTGCTGGCAGTGCAATCCACACACCCACCACTCTCTGTGTAAAGAACCTACCTCTGACATCTCCCCTAAACCTTTCTTCAATCACCTTAAAATTATGACCCCTTTTGACAGCCATTTCCGCCCTGGGAAAAAGTCTCTGGCTGTCCACTCTATCCATGCTTCTCATCATCTTATACACCTCTATCAAATCACCTCTCATCCTTCTTTGCTCCAATGAGCAAAGCCTTAGCTCCCTCAACCTTTCTTCATAAGACATCCCTCCAGTCCAGGCAGCATTCTGGTAAATCTCCTCTGCACCTTCTCTAAAGCTTCCACATCCTTCTTTTGATGAGGTGACCAGAACTGAACACAATATTCCAAATGTGGTCTAACCAGGGCTTTATACAGCTGCAGCATAACCTCGTGGCTCTTAAGCCCAATTCCTTGCTAATGAAAGCCAACACACCATATGCCTTCTTAACAACCCTATCAACTTGGGTGGCAACTTTGAGGGATCAATGGATCTGTTCCTCCACACTGCAAAGATTCTTGTCTTTAACCCTGTATTCTGCATTCAAATTTGACCTTCCAAAATGAATCACTTCACACTTTTCAAGGTTGAACTCCATCTGCCACTTCCCAGCTCTACATCCTGTCAATGCCCTGTTGGAACCTACAACAGCCCTCCACACTATCCACCACTCCACCAATCTTAGTGTCACTGGAAAACGTAATAACCCATCCTTCTACTTCCTCATCCAATCACTCATAAAAATCACAAAGAGCACATGTCCGAGAAAAGATCCGTGCGGAATACCACTGGTCACCGAGTTCTAGGCTGAATACTTTACATCTACCACCAAACTCTCCCTTCTCGGGGCCGGCCAATTCTGTATCCAGACAGCCAAATTTCCCTGCATCCCATACCTCCTTACTTTCTAAATGAGACTACCGTAGGGAACCTTATCAAACACCTTGCTAAAATCCATGTACAACACGTCCGCTGTAGTCCTTTCATCAATGTGTTTTGTCACATCCTCCAGTATCATAAGACTTATGAGGCATAACCTGCCTCTCACAAAGCCATGCTGACTAGTTCTAATAAAACTATGGTTTTCCAAGTAATCAAAAATCCTGTTTTTCAGAATCCTCTCTACCCACCACTGACATAAGACTGACTGGTCTGTAATTCCCAGGATTATCCCTATTCCCTTTCTTGCACAAACGAATAACATTTTCCACCCTCCAAAATCTGGCACTAGTCCAGTGGACAGTGAGGATGCAAAGATCATTGCCAAAGGTGCAGCAATCTCTTCCCTCACTTCCTGTAGTAACCCTCGGGTATATCCCATCTGGCCCAGGGGACTTATCTATCCTGATGTTTTACACATTTTCAGCACATCCTCCTCCTTAACAACAGCTTGTTCAAGTATATCAGCCTGTTCCACGCTATCCTCACAAACAACAAGGTCCCTCTCAGTAGTAAATACTGAAGCAAAGTATTCATTAAGGACCTTCCCTACCTCCTCCGACTCCAGGCACAATCTCCCCCCACTATACCTGACTGGCCCTGCCCTCAATCTGGCCATCAACGCCTCACTTTACTTTCAGTTCTTTTCTTCACAAGCTCCAAATGGTCCATTCTTCATTTTCTTTTCCCACCTTATACCCTCACTCCATTGAAATCAAGATTTCTGAGAACACCTCAGAGTTGCATTCCTCCTTTCCCGCTACTTCAATGCTCAAAACTTTTCACTTTTGCCAATTCCCATTTCCTCCTGAAAGAAATTAAAAACCTCTCATTCAAATGACATCTTTCAACATCTCAGGACATCCATGTGCTCCTTAAAATCAAAGGCTTTTAAAATAATTTACTCTCCCAAGGGATGTGGGCATCGCTGGCTGGGCCCAGTCGTTATTGCCCATCCTTAGTTGCCCCTTGAGAAGGTGAGGGTGAGCTGCCTTCTTGAACCACTCCATGTGCTGTGGGCTGACCCATAATGCCCTTCAGGAGGGAATTCCAGGAGTTTGACCCAGTGACAATGAAGGAATGGTGATAAGTTTCCAAGTCAGGATAGTGAGTGGCTTGGAGGGGAACTTGCAGGGGGTGATGTTCCCACGTATCTGCTGCACTTGTCCTTCTAGATGGAAGTGGTCATGGGTTTGAAAGGTGCTGTCTGAGGATCTTTGGTGAATTTCTGCCGTGCATCTTGTAGATAGTACACACTGCTGCTGAAGAGCTTAGAATTGTAGAGTTTTAGAGATGTACAGCACAGAAACAGACCCTTTGGTCCAACTCATCCATGCTGACAAGACATCCTAATCTAATCTAGTCCAATTTGCCAGCACTTGGCCCATTTGCTGAGATTTTTAAAATTACAGAAGGGAACATTGCTTTTTAAAATATATTCTTAATCAAATTCCTATCATATCGCTCTGCAGCAGGTGGGATTTGAATCCAGGTGCTCTACCTCAGAGGTAGGGACACTACCAATGCACCACAGGAGTCCCTTAAAGGTAATATAAAGTCGCCATTGTCCTGCCCTACCATAGGGCTGCTGCCTCATTGGAGAGAGGTGACTAGTGGTGGTTTAACCTGAGGGTCATCACACCGTAGGTAAGGGTGCAGGTTGAGAAGGAGATTCCATCATGGTAACCTCAGCCAGTGAAGAATTTAAACCCTTCACTGTGTTGGCATCACCTTCCATCACAAACCAGCCATCCAACCAAAACGAGCTGGAATGGCAGAGCAGAATCAATGGGCTGAATAGCATCATTTCTGCTCCTATGTCTTATGGACTTATACACCGAATAATGTATCGTAAGAATCCACTGGCAGCACAGTGATTACGACAGACAGCTTGTTTCTTTAACATGGCAATTGGCAGCTGAACTTTGACCTCCAGGCCTCCTGCCTTGTTGCCCTTTGAATATACATCCACCTGAGGGGCAAGACGAGGCCTGGAGTTTCCTACCTCCTCTTAAAAACAGCACCTCTGACAGTGCAGCACTCCCTGTCCTGCACAGGGAGCATCTCTCTGAGGTTAAAACTCTGGACAGAGCCTACAAGTTTCTGACTCAGAGTTGACAGAGGACAATACATCAGGTTTATCTGTCTATTCCCTAACCAGCACTTTCTAATTTACTGCATTACCCCTTTGAGTACTCTGAGTCCAACTGATGTCCTGCTTGACTTCAGGAATTTAAAAAGAATTAATTAAAATGAAATCCTTTCAGTAATCCTGGCAGCTTTGTGGAGTAACAGAAGTATTTTCCTCATCCCTATGGGTATTGAACTGTATATGACTCGAGTCCTCAGGGCTGGGTAGATCTTGAATCAAGTTTCCCCTTCCACAGAGTAACAGTAAATTGCATTTAAATGTATCCTTTTCATTCAATAATGAGATCAATTTAAACATCAAAAAGGGGGGAAATTGTTCTGTCAATTCAAAGATATCAACTTTTATGTGTTGTCAGAGACAGGATTATTACATTGTAAACAGTGACAGTCCTTAGAGATTGAGGCCAAGGTAAGGGATGGTGCGCAATCGCATGAGTGTGTGTGTGTTGTAGATATGTGTGTGGGTGTATGTGAGGGTGTTTATATGTGTGGGTGTGTGTGTGTGTGTGTAGATATGTGTGTGGGTGTATGTGAGGGTGTTTATATGTGTGGGTGTGTGTGTGTGTAGATATGTGTGTGGGTGTATGTTAGAGTGTTTGTATGTGTGGGTGGGTGTGTTTGTATGTGTGAGAGAGTGTAGATCTGTGTGTGTGTTTATGTGACAGAGAGTGTGGATATGTGTGTGGGTGTATCTGAGTGTGTTTGTATGTGTGGATGTATCTATGTGTCTGTGTGTGTGTGTGGGGGGTGAGAGTGTGTGTGCATGTGTGTCTGTGCGAGAGGGAGAGTGTGGATATGTGTGTGGGTGTATGTGAGTGTGTTTGTATGTGTGTGTGTGGTTGTATGTGAGTGTGTGTATGTGCGTGTGGATATGTGCATGGGTATATGTGAGCATGTTTGTATATGGGGGTGTGTGGATGTGTCTATGTGTCAATGTATAGGTGTGTCTGTGTGGGAGCGTATGCGTGCATCTCTGTATGTGCATGTGAGTCTGTGATTGTGTGGGTGTGTGTTGGTGTGTCAATGTGTGTGTCTGTGAGGTTGTGTGTGTGTATGTATCTGTGCGTGTGAGTATGTGTGTGTGTGCATGGGTGTGACTGGATGTGTGTGTGTATGTGTGGCTGAGTGTGTGTGCCTGTGTGTTAATGTGTGTAGGTGTGTCAATGTCTGTGTGTGTGTGTGTCTGTGTGTATGTGTGTATGTGTGACCGAGTGTGTGTGTGTGTGTGTGTGGTTGTGCGTGTGTGTCTGGGTGAGGGTGTATCTGTGTGTACACATGAGTATGTGTATGAATGTGTGGGTGGGTGTGTGTGTGTATTTGAATGAGGATCTGTGAGTGTGTGAGAATCTGTACTTGTGAGTGTGTGTGTGATTGTCAGAGTTGTTGCGTGTGAGTATGTATGTGTGTGAGTGCCTGCGTATGTGTGTGTGTGTGTCTGTGAGAATATCTCTGTGTCTATTACAGTCTGTGCATGAGAGTGTGACTGATTTATTTATTTATTTATTGCCATGTATACCGAAGTACAGTGAAAAGCTTTGTGAGCAGTGCAGGTAGATCATTGTAAGCAAGGACTTACAGAACAAAGGATTTAGATAGAGGCATGCAGGTTACATTGCACAGGGTGTACAAGAGAGATCAATGCTCACTAGATCAGCATTATTTGAGGCTAGAGACATTCCTGATGAAGGGCTTTTGCCCGAAACGTCGATTTCGCTGCTCCTCGGATGCTGCCTGAACTGCTGTGCTCTTCCAGCACCATTAATCCAGAATCTGGTTTCCAGCATCTGCAGTCATTGTTTTTACTCCATTCATCAGTCTAATACCGGGCGGGAAGAAGCTGTTCCTGAACCTGCTGGTAACTTGTAACTCGGCAATCAGAACTGGACAGAAAAGGGTACTGCAGATGCTGGAGTTTAGAGTCAAGATCAGAGTGGTGCTGGAAAAGCACAGCAGGTCAGGCAGCATCCGAGGAGCAGGAAAATCAACGTTTCGGGCAAAAGACCTTCATTCCTGATGAGGGGTTTTTTGCCCGAAACGTCGATTTTCCTGCTCCTCGGATGCTGCCTGACCTGCTGTGCTTTTCCAGCACCACTCCGATCTTGACTCTTATACAGTTAATGGTAAGGCCCTGAGTAATGTTGATGAACAGAGAGACCTAGGGGTTCAGGTACATGGTTCTTTAAAATTTGTGTCACAGGTAGACAGGGTGGGTAAGAAGGCATTTGACAGACTTGCCTTCATTGCTCAGACCTCTGAACATAGGAGTTGGGATGGCATGTTGAGGTTGTACAGGATGTTGCTGAGGCCTCTTCAGGAATACTGTGTCCAGGTCTGGCCGCTCTGCTATAGGAAGGATATTATTCAGCTGGACCGTGTTCAGAAAAGATTTACCAGGATGTTGCTGGGAATGGAGGGTTTGAGTTGGAAGGAGAGGCTGGAATAGGCTGGGACTTTTCTCACTGGAGCATAGCAAGTTAAAGGGTGACCTTATAGGGTTTTATAAAATCACAAGGGGCAGAGATAAGATCATGGGCAAGGATCTTTTCTCTCAGGTGAGGGAGTTCAAAGCTAGGGAACGGTTTTTAAGGTGAGAGGAGAAAGATTTAAAAGGACACGAGGGGCAATGTTTTCACACAGAGAGTGTTTAGTGTGAGGAATGAACTGACAAAGGAAGTGGTGGATGCAGCTACAGTTACAAAATCTAAAAGGCATTTAGATCAGGACGCGAGTAGGAAATAAAAAAACAAAAGAAGTGCAGATACTTGAAATCAGAAACAAAAACAGAAATTGCTGGAAAAGCTGTTAATGGACCCGAAACGCTAACTCTGATTTGTCTCCACGTGATTAGGAAAGGTTTGGAGGGGGGTTATGGGCCAAATGCAGTCAAGTGGGACTAGTTTGGTTTGGGACTAGTTGGACCGAAGGATCTGTTTCTATGCTGCATGACTCTATCATTCAATTTCCTTGTGGAAGTTAAATCTACTTACGTCTTTCACTAGATATCTCCGAGTAGGATCGATTCCTTTTTTTTTTCACTATTCCTTTGATCCAAAGTCTTGGGTCTTCTTCTGCAAAGAGGGTTCAGACAGGATGGAAACATGAGACAGGTTGAGTTGGAATGTAATAACATTACTCCCCTGCAGGTTCTGATTGCCAGCTGGGATTATGTTAAAGAGTGTGCATTAACACTCAATGCAAAGTGAGGAACGCACACTTTTTATTCGTGGCTGCAGTATTTTTAGGAACGATAGGGAATGGATAAAAAGTTAGTGGGGACAATTTTGATGATAAATGAGCACTAAGTTTTTTTCTCAAGCAGAGTATTCCAGTTCCTCTTTAAACGTTTGTGTTAAATCTGCTTCTACGCCTCTTTCAGGATGTTCCAGGAAGGATGTACACATCTCTTTGAGTGAAGAAATGTCTCCTCAGATCAGTCCTAAATTAATGACTCCTTATCATCGCTTTTTCCTGAAATCTGGGGGCTTTGATTACCATCCCTCTGCCACTGAGGCCAGTCGGAAGCCTCCATGATTTGAAAACCCTCCACAAATTTCCTCTTAAACAGCTCTGTTCCGAGATGAACCATCCCAGAGTCTTTAGTCTTGCCACATTGACTGAAGTTCCTCGTCTCTGGTGCCAGTCTAAATCTCCCCGCCATCTTTGCCAAGGCCTTGTCAGTCTTTCTAAACTTCTCTTGTCACTTCATCAATTAGTGGACGTGATATGGTGGCAAACATGTTTTTGGGTAACAGGGGACGCTGTAAATAATTGCCCTTCCCCAGTTGACCATGAGTTGGCACTGAGAGTCTTTCCTTGGCCTTCGGTGTTTGTTCAGTGCAACTGAGTGCTCCGTCTGAGGTCAGTGAAGAGCCAGTCTGCTGGTGTGGGAGCTGAGTCATGAAGAAACTAGACAGGCTGGCACATTTTAGGAACAATTTGAAGGGTTTTAGAATGGGTACAGAAAAACAAGAATGGTTCCAGTAGTGAGCGATCATAGCTATCTAGATAGAGTGAACAACATGGAGTCATAGAGTCATACAGCATGGAAACAGACCCTTCGGTCCAACCAGTCCATGCCGACCCTATTCCCAAACTGAACTAGTCCCACCTGCCTGCTCCTGGCCCATATCCCTCCAAACCTTTTCTATTCATGTACTTATCCAAATGTCTTTTAAATGTGTAACTGTACCCACACCTACCACTTCCTCAAGAAGTTCATTCCACATGCGAACCACCCTTTGTGTAAACAATTTGCTCCTCGTGTCTTTTTAAAATCTGTTTCCTCTTACCTTAGAAATATGCCCCCATCGTAGGCAAAAGACACCTACCAGTCACTTTATCTACACCCCTCATGATTTTATAAACTTCTATAAGGTCACCCATCAACCTCCTAAATTTCTGATGAAGGGCTTTTGCCCGAAACATCGATTTTCCTGCTCCTTGGATGCTGCCTGACCTGCTGTGGCTTTTCCAGCACTACGCTAATCTAGACTCTGATCTCCAGCATCTACTGTACCCACATTTGCCTCATCAACCTCCTACACTCCAGTGAGAAAAGTCCAGCCTATCCGGCCTCTCCTTATAACTCAAACCCCCCATTTTCAGCAGCATCCTAGTAAATCTCTTCCGAACCCCCTCTAACGTAATAATATCCTTCCTATAACAGGGTGACCAGAACTGGACACAGTGTTCCAGAAGAGGACTCACCAACATTCTGTATGACCTCAACATGAACATGAGGTAGAGCAGAGAAGAGGTATGATTGTGACATTTATAAGAGTCAGTAGATATGAAGCTGGAAAAGTACAGCAGATCAGACAACATCTGAAGAGGAGGAAAGTCAATGTTTCAGTCTGAAACCCCTGGTCTGGATCAGCATTCCTTACTGTCTCCATGTGACATTTATAATCATGAATAGTTTATAAAGGGGAAGTGGAAAGAAACTGTTTTCAATGGTTGGAGGAACGATGACCAAAAGTTTAGTTGTGAAACCTGGTCCACGTTGATGAAGGGTCTGTTTTTGTGCCATATGTCTCTGTTTAAGGGGAGAAAAGAAGCAGAGATGATTTCAAGAATTGCCTGTGAAGGGTTTGATAGCGGGATTGAACAGCCTGAAAGGATCAAGAAGCAGGAGAGTTGGCGTTTCGGGCATAAGCTTTTCATCAGGAACATTGACTCTTCTGCACCTCGGAGGCTGCCTGACCGGCTGTGCTTTTCCAGCACCACATACTTCAATGCTGACCTACAGCATCTGCAGTCCTCACTTTCTCCCAGCTTGAAAGGGTGACAGGTACAGATTCAAGAGCAGCCTTCAGAAACGTACTACACAAATATCGGAAAGTATGGACAAAGGGCGTCTGGAAGGACCAATTAGATGACTGATTGAAAGAAACAGCATACACTGAATGGGCTGAACGATCTCTTCCTGTGTTGCACCATACGATGACTACCTCCCAGTGGTAAGTGTGCTAGAGTTTGTGTAGTACACAAGCCTCCTGCTACATTACTTCACCTGAACCTCAGGTGAGAATTGCAAACTTCCTTCCCTGAAGGACATAAACGCATTAGTTGGGATTTAAACGATAATCTGACAGTTTCATGTCACTTTTGCTGAATGTTTTAATAAACCAAATTCAAATGCTTGGAGTACCAGCATGTGATTTGAACTTGTGTCCTCCCAGTTACTTATTTCAGTAACACAACCACTGCTCTCTCTCCTTGCGGCAAATCACTCAGAAAGGCATTTAAGGCGTCTCTGGCAGTGATGTGCAGAGCACAGAGATGTTGTGGGCCTGGAGGAGGGAATCCTGGGGCCACAGTGGGACTTGAGCATGAGGATGGGAATCTTTAATTCAACACACGAGTGAATCTAATGGGGGTGAGCCAGTGTGGGTCAGTGAGCACAGGCGGTTAGAAGACCACAAGATGTAGGAGTAGAAATAGGCCATTCAGCCCAAAGAGTCTGTTCCGCCATTCAGTGAGATCGTGGCTGGAATGATAATCTTCAACTCCAGTTTCCTGCCTATCTCCATAACCCTTGACTCCCTTATAGTCTATCTCAGCCGTAATGACCCAGCCTCAACAGGCTTCTGTGGTAAAGAATTCCACCCATTCAATACCCACTGAGAGTAGAAATTCCTCCTCATCCCTGTCTCAACTGTGCGATCCTTCATTCTGAGATTTTGAGGTTGTTTTTTAAGAAAAAGTTAGATATAGTTTTTAGGGCGAGAGGGTGAAAGTGGGAACAGGGGACTGAGTTGCATGATCAGCCATGATCTTTTTGAATGGCACAGCAGACTCAGAGGGCTGAATAAGACCATAAGATATAGGGGCAAAATTAGGCCATTCAGCCCATTGAGTCTGCTCCGCCATTCAATCATGGTTGATATGTTTCTCAACCTCTTTGTGATTTAGACTTCCAAAACCTTTTCCCCATTTAGAAAATAGTCTACACTTCTATTCTGCCTCCCAAACTGCATAATATTCCCACATTGTGTTCCATCTGCCACTTCCTTGCCCACTCTTCCTAGCCTGTCCAAATCCTTCTGCGGCCTCCCCACTTCCTCAACACTACTTAGCCCTTCACCCACCACTGCATCGTCTGCAAACTTAGTAACGATGCCCTCGGTTCCTCCATCCAGATCGCTGTTGTATGATGTGAATAGCTGTGGTCCCAACACTGACCCCTGTGGAACTCCACTAGTCACCAGCTGCCATCCTGAAAACAAAATCCCTTTATCCCGACTCTCTGCCTTCTGCCAGTCAGCCAATCCTTTACCCATGCCAGTAGATTGCCTCTAACACCACGGCCTCTTATCTTATTTAGCAGCTTCCTGTGCAGCACCTTGCCAAAAGCCTTCTGGAAATCCAAATAAATTACGTCCATTGGCTCTCCTTTGTCTAATTTGCTCTGTACCACCTTGGAGAATTCTAAAAGATTTGTCAGCAATAACCTTCCCTTCATGAAGCCGTGCTGACTCAGGCCTATTTTACCACGCACTTTCAAATACTCCACAATCTCATCCTTAATAATGGACTCCAAAATCTTATCAACACCCAGGTAAGGTTAACCAACCTATGGTGCCCTATCTGCTGACTCCCTCCCTTCTTAAACAGGGGTGGTACATTGGCTATTTTCCAGTCCTCTGGAACCCTCCCTGACTCCAGTGATTCCTGAAAGATCACCACCAATGCCTCCATAATCTCCTCAGCTATCTCCTTCAGATCTCTGGGGTGATCTATCCACCTTCAGACCTTTCAATCTCCCCAGCACCTCCTCTGCCCCGACTCTCTTGAAGTATGCTAACGGTATCTTCCACCATGAAGACTGATACAAAATACCTATTCAGGTTCATCCGCCATTTCTTTGTTCCACAGGTGTAGTGATTGTAATGGGGTCAGTCAGGTGGACCTCATAGAATATGAGTTCCCTGATTGGGGTTGTTAATCTGGTGCAATCAGGGAGCCTTGGCTGACAGATATAAACTGGAGTGTCAGAGGTTCTGTTCACTCTGAGAGAGCTGGATCAGTGCCAAGGGCTCTCTGTGTGTAAATAAAATGTGACTTGGTGATGGGATACCGGCGTCTGTTGAGTTATATAATCGTTACTACTTCTCTAACCTCATTTTATAGAGGTTTCTTGTTCCCTCTTGCCTCTCTCTTACCTTTTAGATAGACTAAAAAACTCTTGCAATCTTCTTTTATATTACTAGCCAGCTCACTTTCATATGTCAACTTCTCCCCTCTTATTGCTTTTTAAGTTATTCTCTACTGGTTTTTAAAGGCTTCCCAATTCTCTGGCTTCCCAATAATCTTCTCCACATCCTATGCTTTTTGCTTTTGTGCTGTCCCTGACTTCCTTTGTCAGCCATGGTTGCCTCATTCCCACCCCCCAACCCCACCCTTAGAACTTCTCTCCCTCCTTGTGATAAATTTCTCCTAAAGTAACCCCAGAAACCCCTGCCATTGCTGGTCCACCACCTTCCCTGCTGGGCTCCCCTTCCAATCCACTCTGGCCAGCTCCTCCCTCACGTCTTTGTCGTTACCTTTACTCTATTAAAATACTGTTACACCTGATTCCAGGTTCTCCCTCTCTAACTGCACGGTGAATTCTATCATATTATACTCACTGTTCCCTGGGGGGAAGGGGGGAGTTCCTTCACCTTCATCTCCCTGATCAACGCTGCCTCATTACACATCACCAAATCCAGAATTGCCTGTTCCCCAGTGGGCCCTACTACAAGCTGCTCCAAATAACCATTTCATAGACATTCCATGAATTCCTTTTCATTAAATCTGCTACTAACCTAAATTTCTCAGTCCACCCTCATATTGAAATCCCCCATGATTATTGAAACAACGCCTTTCTTACATGCCTTTTTTAGCTCCTTGTTTCCTGCCCCACATCCTGATGATGGCCTGTACACAACTCCCACCAGGGTGTATTTTCCCTTTGCGGTTCCTCAACCTGACCCACACAGATTCTACACTTTCTGAAGCTGCATTACATTTTGCTATTGATTCTTATAAACAAGACAACCCGAACCCCTTCTGTCTATCTGACTGCCCTTTTATGAGGAAGTGTATCCTTGGATATTTAGTTCACAGCCCTGATCCCCTTGCAAGCACGTCTCTGTGGTACCCACCACCTCATTTTGTCAAATTCAATCTATCAATGAATGGTCTCCCACTCCTCCTAATGTCTGTGTGTCTATGGCTCCTGGGACTAGACTCTCCCATAAAGCAAACCAACCTCTCCTCATCTACCCTGTCAAGTTCTGTAAGGATACAGAACATTAAAGTGCAGTGAAGGCCCTTCATCCCTCAATGTTACGCAGTCCTGTGGAACCAATCTGAAGACTTATTGGATGTTTCAATAAAGTTGCCACTCAATCTTCTAAACCCTAGTGAGGGCAGGCCCAATCCACTCAACTTCAAATCATAGAAGCAGGGCATCTGGGAGAAAGTGAGGACTGCAGATGCTGGAGATCAGAGCTGAAAATGTATTGCTGGAAAAGCGCAGCAGGTCAGGCAGCATCCAGGGAACAGGAGAATCGACGTTTCGGGCATGAGCCCTTCTTCAGGAATCCTTCGGGCTCATGCCCGAAACGTCGATTCCCCTGGTCCTTGGACGCTGCCTGACCTGCTGCGCTTTTCCAGCAACACATTTTCAGCAAGCAGGGCATCTGGCCCATCAAGTCCACACTGACAGTCCAAAGAACATCCCATCCAGACCCAAACCCCCTACCCTATCCCTGTATTTCCCATAACCAATTCACCTAACCTGCGCATATTTGGACTGTGGGAAGAAACCATAGAAGAAACCATAGGGAGAATGAACCTTCACACGGATAGTTGCCTGAGGGTGGAATTGAACCCGAGTCCTCCCTGGCGCTGTAAGTCAGCAGTGCTAACCACTGAGCCACCTGGTCTTAGAGTTATAGAGTCATAAAGTTGTACAGCATGGAAACAGACCCTTCAGTCCAACTTGTCCATGCCCTCTAGATATCCCAACCCAATCTAGTCCCACCTGCCAGCCTTCAGCCCGTATCCCTCCAAACCCTTCCTATTCATATACCCATCCAAATGCCTTTTAAATGTTGCAATCATACCAGCCTCCATCACTTCCTCTGGCAGTTCATTCCATACAAGACCATCCTTTTCCTTAAAATGTTGCCCCTTAGGTCTCTTTTATATCTCTCCTCTCTCACCCTAAACCTATGCCCTCTAGTTTTGGACTCCCCGACCCAAGGGAAAACACTTTGTCCATTTATCCTATCCATTCCCCTCATAATTTTATAAACCTCTATAAGGTCTCCCTCAGCCTCCGACGCTCCAGGGAAAACAGCCCCAGCATGTTCAGTGTCTCCCTATAGCTCAAATCCTCCAACCTTGGCAACATCTTTATAAATCCTTTCTGAACCCTTTCAAGTTTCACAACATCTTTCTGATAGGAAGGAGACCAGAATTGCACGTAATATTCCAACAGTGGCCTAACCAATGTCCTGTACAGCCACAACATGACCTCCCAACTCCTGTACTCAGTACTCTGACCAATAAAGGAAAGCATACCAAACGCCTTCATCACTTGACTAAGAAGGGAAGTTAAATGTTATTGGGGATTAGTAGGAATATGGAGTTGAAGTCAATCAGATCAAATGTGATCCTATTGAAAAAAGTGGAGCAGGTTTGAGGGGCAGAATGGTCTACTCCTACTCCTGATTTGGATATCCGTCTAGTCCAGGGAAAAAAAATGTGGAAAGAATTTCTATATAATACTTTCCACTGGATCAGAAACACTCGTAACTTCTATTTATACATTGCATTTAGAATAATTAAAATTCCACAAGACCATCAGATATAGGAACAGTATTAGTCCATTCAATCCACCAAGTCTGCATCGCTATTCGATCATGGCTGTTATGTTTCTCAACCCCGTTCTCCTGCCTTCTCCCTGTAACCCTTGATACCCTTACTGATCAAGAACCTATCAAGAATCAAGGACCACAAATTCGACTGGGACAACACAACAATAATAGGACAAGCCAAACAGAAGACAGCCAGAGAATTTCTTGAAGCTTGGAACTCATCCACGGACTCCATCAATAAACACATGGACCTAGACCCAATATACTGACCACTGCAATGAACAACCGGGAAGCAGTGGGAACGAAACCAAATACATTCCAGCCAACACAGCACAGCAGCGCTTCACAGGAGGCTCCACAGCACTAAGGATATCACTCAGAAAGGGGACAAAAGGTCTGCAAAGCAACTTCCCAGCTCAGCGAACATACCCACAATAACTGCAACCAGCACCTGAGCTACAAATCTTTACACAAAACTTAAACCAATCTATTTCTGTCCTAAACACACTCAATGACTTGGCCTCCCCAGCCCTCAGTGGCAATGAGTTCCACAGATTCCCCACCCTCTGGCTGAAGAAATCCCTCCTCATCTCAGTTATAAAGGGTCATCCCCTCACTCTGAGGCTGTGCCCTCTGGTCCTAGTCTGTCCCAGTAGTGGAAACATCTTCTCCCCGTCCACTCTGTCCAGGCCTCTCAGTATTCTGGAAGTTTCAATCAGACCCCCCCCCCCCCCCCCCCACCTCATCCTTCTAAACCCCATCGAGTAGAGACCCAGAGACCCCAACTTATCTCCATGTGAGAAGTTCCTCATGCCCGGGATCATTCTTATAAACCTTCTCTGGACTCCTTCCACATCCTTCCTTAGATACAATTGCTCACAATATCAATATTCCAAGGCGCTTCGGGAGAGCATTATTGGACATTTACTACTGAGTTACATACGTAGTTATTGCTCAGTGAATGAGCTGGGATTTAATAGGTGCCTGAGGGGAAGAGAAAGATAAAGAGGTAAAGATTTTTAAATAATCTTACATTGACTGTGTGTCATTGGAAAGAAATTAATTGCTCATTCACTAATTATCCTTGAGAAGATGGTGGTGAGCTGCTTTCTGGAACCTTTCTGTTCACTGGTTCAGTACAACTGGGTGGTTAGCTCTGGCATTTATCAGGGAGTGAGGAGTGAAGCAACTTCTGTAAGCCCTGGAGTTACATGTAGACCAAACCAGTTATGATGGGAGATTACCTAAGGCTTTTTTGTTTGTTCATTCGCGGGATGAGGGCATTTATTGCCCATCCCTAATTACCCAGGTGGCGGTTAAATGTCAACCACATTGCTGTGGGTCTGGAGTCACATGTAGGCCAGACCAGGTAAGGAGGGCATCTTCCTTCCATAAAGGACATCAGTGAACCAGATGGAATTTTCCAACAACGGATTCATAGTAATACTAGATCCTTAATTCCAAATATTTTTATTGAATTCAAATTCCACCATATGCCATGGCAGGATTCAAACCCAGGTCCACAGATCATTACCTGGGTCTCTGGATTAATAGTCCAGCGATAATACCACTAGGTCATTACCTCCCCTGCATGGTGCATGAAGCCAATAGGTTTTTGCAACAATTGATGAGAGTTGTCATGGTCACCCTTACTAAGACTGGCTTTCTATTTGCTTATCAATTGAATTTAAATTCCACCAGCCACAGGATTTTATCTTATGAACCCAAGGCATTAGCCTGCATCTCTGGATGATTCATCTGTTTCAAATTCTTCTCCGATTATAAAATATCCTTATTTATCTAATTCTGTCCTCACCAGCCTTAACTACCTGGGCTTCTGATTGACTAGGAGAAAGTGAGGACTGCAGATGCTGGAGATCAGAGCTGGAAATGTGTTGCTGGAAAAGCGCAGCAGGTCAGGCAGCATCCAAGGACCAGGAGAATCAACGTTTCGGGCTTAAGCCCTTCTTCAGATCCAGGTCCCTCCACCTGATTCCTGAAGAAGGGCTTATGCCCGAAACGCCGATTCTCCTGCTCCTTGGATGCTGCCTGACCTGCTGTGCTTTTTCAGCAACACATTTTCAGCTTCTGATTGACTAGTCCAGTGACCTTCTCGTGACACTACAATCCAAAGCTTAGGGTCCAGGGAGCTGAAGGCTTGGCTCCCAATGTAGACTCAAAACGTGTGGCACTGGAAAAGCACAGCAGGTGAGGCAGCATCTGAGGAGCAGAGGAATTGACATTTCGGGCAAAAGCCCTTCATCAGCGATTCCTGATGAAGGGCTTATGCCTGAACCGTCGACTCTCCTATTCCTCGGATACTGCCTGACCTGCTGTGCTTTCCCAGCGCCACACCTTTTGACTCTGGCTCTCCAGCATCGGCCGTCATCACTTTCACCCAATGGTAGACTGATGAGGACAGAATTAGGTGAATAAAGATATTTTCGGATGGGAAAGAAACTTGATGGGAGGTGATGGCTCAGTGGTATTATTGCTAGATTATGAATCCAGAAACTCAGCTAATATTCCGGGGACATAGGTTTAAATTCCACCACAGAAGATGGTGGAATTTAAATCCAATATAACAAAAATTATCTGGAATCAAGGATCTACAGATGGACATTGCTGATTTTTGGAGAAAAACCCAGCTGGCTCATGAATGTCCTTCAGGAAGGAAATCTGTCATCCTCACCTAGTCTGGCCGACATGTTACTCCAGAGCCATGGCAATGAAAGAGCCTGGTAAGCTATTCAATCCAGTGAGGGATTGGCAATAAGTGCTGGCTAGCCAGCGATGTCCACGTCGCACGAGTCAAAACCAAAGCAAAAAAAAATATGGAAATGAAGATGAGAGTTGTAGAATCAAGATATTTCATAAATGGGAGCTCGTGAGCACTAGGCTGGTGGGGAATAGGATTCAGTGTGATCAGGGTGAGGGAGAGACAGCATAGGCCTTGTTGCTTCTCCTGTTTCCAGGTCCCTCCACCTGACATCAGGGCCATGTTTGACAGAGTGTAGCACCAAGGAGCTGGAGCAAAACTGGAATCAATGGGAATTTGCCACTGGTTGGAGTCATCCTTGACACATAAGATGGACATCGTTGATGGAGGTCAGTCATCCCAGCTGCAGAAGTTCCTCAGGGGAGTGTCCGAGACTCAACCACCTTCAGCTGCTTCATCAATGACCTTCCCTCCATCATAAAGTCAGAAGTGGGGATGTTCATTGATGATTGCACAATGTTCAGCACCATTCACGACTCCTCAGGTACTGAGACAGTCCCTGTTCAAATGCACCAAGACACATAAAATATAAAATAGTGAAAAGTCTTGATAAGGTCGATGTGGAGAGGATATTTCCTCTTGAATGAGAATCTAGAACTTGGGCTCCCTGTTTAAAAGTCAGAGATCATCCAGCTAAAGCAAAGATGAAGTGAAATTTCTTCTTGCAAAGGGTTGCAAGTCTTTGGGCTTCTCTCCCTGATGTGGGATGGTGAAAATAGTTCTTGAATATTTTTAAGGCAGACAAAGATAGATTGTTGCTCGGCAAGTGTTGTTAATGCCATTTGGGAATATTGATTTGACATTACAATCAGATCAGCCCTAATCTTATTGTATTGCAGAGCAGGATTGATGGGCTGAATGGCCTACACTTCTGTTGCTTATGTTCATAAGACCCAGCCAATATCCAGGCCTGGGCTGATAAGTGACAAGTAATCTTTGAGCCACACAGCTATGACCATCTCCAATAAGAGACAATCCACAGTCCCTTGTCATTCAATGGCATTACCATCATTGAATTCCCCCACTATCAATATTCCGGGGATTTACTATTGACACTAATTAGCACCATCCACCACCTTCAACATACACTCCCTCCAACATTGACATTCAGTAGCAGCATTGTGTACTATGTTCAAGATGCATTGCAGTAATTCACCCAAGATCCTCAGACAGCATCTTCCAAACCCACGAATACTCTCACCTAGAAGGATAAGGGCATCAGATACGTGGAATTGTAGGGACAGTGAAGTACATTCAAGAACAAAGGGCTAGAAATGGGCAAGGTAAGAAACATAGAATCTTGACAGTGTGGACATTTAGCCCAACAATTCCACACCAGCCCTTTGAAGGGCATCCCACTCAGACTCATCCCCTACTCGATACCTACATTTCCCATGGCCAATTCACCCTAAACTGCACATCTTTGGACTGTGGGAGGAAACCAGAGCACCCGGAGGAAACCCACGCAGACACGGGGAGAATGTGCAAACTCCACACAGTCACCTGAGGCTGGAATTGAACTCAGGTCCCTGGTGCTGTGAGGCAGCAGTGCTAACTACTGAGCCATCATGCCACCCCTGTATAATCAGGTGACTTCTAGATCTGAAATCATAATGGGAAATGTATAAACAGGGTAGTGGGTGTGTATAACAGGTGAAGTCCTGTCATTGTCGCTCCACTGTGCCCTGACTCCCAATCAGCACAACACCTATCGTACGTATAATGGCTGTCACACTACAAATAAATTGCCTGTTTTACTACAGTTTAATGAGTATGTTTGCCACTTAAAACCAAAAGCCAAGGTAATTCACTCAGCGTCCAAGGACAAGGAAGATTAAGGGTTAAAGATTAGCCTGAAATATGGTCTTTACGCTGTGTATAGGTGGTACACTCAGGGAAGCTACAGCTAAGGTTTTAGCAGACTGAAAGGCTCAGGCTGGACTGAATAGGTTCCTGTCTCCATTGAAAAGGAAGGGTCATCGAATAGCGATTTTTAAAATCTGCAATGGATTTCCAGAGGGTGGATATAGTGAGGATGGGTGGGAGACCAGAACTAAGACCCAGAACTATAGGATGACGAGGTGTAACTCCAACAGGGAGAAAATCCTCAGAGAGTGGTGAGAATCAGAACAAGAAAGTAAATTACTGCAGACGCTGGAATCTGTACTGAAAACAACAAATGCTGGAAATCCATGGATGCTGCCTGACCCATTGTGATTTCCAGCATTTCTTGTTTTCAGTGAGAATGTGGAACTTGCAGTGGTTCAGCCGAGTGGAATAAAGCCGAGTGGAATAATTAGGTTGAGGGAGAGGATTCCTGATTCCTTCTCTGCAGTGACATTCCCAACTCCGGAAACTGTACAGAGCAGAACGAGGGAAAGGATTTGATTTGTATTATTATTGTCATATGTGTCTAGGTACAGTGAAAAGTTTTACTTGGGTACAATACAGGCCGATCAACCATACAAAGTGCATTAGGATAATAGAATAGAGCAAAAGATACAATGCCATTTATTTGATTTAAGTTTTATTGTCACATATACTCAAGTACAGAGGTGCAGTGCAGTGAAAAGTTTACAATATTGCCACACAAGATGCTACCTTAGGTATGAAGCTATCTAGGTATAAAGACTTAGGTATATGTAGATTAGATTCCCTACAGTATGGAAACAGGCCTTCAAAGTCTGATAAGTCCACACTGACCCTTCAAAGGGTAACCCACCCAGACCCATTCCCCTACCCTAACTAATGCACCTAACTCGACGGGCAATTTAGCATGACCAATTCACCTGACCTGCAAATCTTTGGACTGTGGGAGGAAACTGGAGCGCCCAGAGATAACCCACACGGACACAGGGAGGATGTGCAAACTCCATACAGACAGTCACCCAAGGCAGGGATTGCACCTGGGTCCCTGGCGCTGTGAGGCAGCAGTGCTAACCACTGAGCCATCGTGCCGCCCAAATTAGCAATGCAGAGAACAAAGTTAAAAGTAAAGCATTGCTTTTGTTCTTAGTATGAGTGGAGAAATAAAGAAAGAAAGTTAAACGTTAACATTACAGCCTTTCCTAATGATGGCTGCAGAGAAACAGCTAGATCAACATTGAATTTAAAATTTGGGAGGTCCATTCTGAAGTCTGATAAGATCGGGGAAGAAGCTGTTCTTGAATCTGTTGGTACATCAATGGGGTTGTGGTGTAGATCAGCCACAATCAGTTTGAATGACAGAACAGAGTTGAAGGGCTGAACGGCCTTTGGGTCTTGCTACATTTCCCGATTGAAATGGAGATTGCTCCCGCGGGGAGGGATTCCTGATATATCTAAGGGGAATCCAGGTAAACAGCAGGTAAGAGGAGAGAATGCCTCTGGGGTTTTCTGAAAAAGGATGGGAAAAGGGATTTATTGCTTGTGCTGCACTTTTGATGCAATTCTAAGCTGCTGGAAGTTACATGAAGCAGTGTAAAGTTTCAAAAGATAATCTTTGACAAAGAATGCCCATTAACCTGTCCTCCTGAGTAACTGGACACAGCACAAAAAAAGAACTGAACACAGGATCTCACTTCTGATATGAGTTGCCACTCTCCCGTCACACTGGGATGTGTCCTACTCTCTAACGCCATAATACCATCATCAGCCTCCGACTGGGTGACACTGAGCTATAGCAATCGATGAGACTGCAGTCTGAACACTGCTCTCTCTCACTAGCCTTGATCAGAAGCCTGAGATTTCCAATGCGATCGTGTCCAACTGCTTTGATGAATAAAGCTTTGGAACAAACAGAGATCAGCTTGTCTGAGAGGCAAATCCTTCCTTAGTGATGCTCAAACACTCCACGGGCAGCTCACAGCCCCAGACGGGGTCAAACTAAATCAGTCACATCTTATTACAGTCACTGCACTAGGACCAACAGACAAACAAATCCACAAAGGGTCAGTCAACGTTATTAAGGTTGTATTACCATCCCGAACTCAGTAAACAGACTTCAAATCCCTGCCATTAATTCAGGGATGTGTTTGCCTTTGACGGTGACATTAAGGCTGGAGAGGAGATTCTGGGCAGGGCACTTACACTGTCAGTTCATGGGCAACCTTGTTGCTTCTCTTACACTCAGAGAGTAATTCCTGCCGTTCCCCCCAACCCGACCCAGAGCTGAGGGTGACTGCTCCAGTGTGGAGCCCCAGGACTCTCCCAGGAGAGCAGCAAATCACATGGCTGCCTTTGTTCGGAAATTCAGCCATTGCCTTTAGATATTTTTTATTCATTTGTGGGATGTAGGCGTGATGGGATACTTTCCACTTTCATGGACGGATCCAGCTCCAACAACAATTAAGGAGCTTGATTGGCATCACATCCACAAGCACCCACTCCCTCCACCACCGACACTCAGTAACAGCAGGGTGTACTATCTACAAGATGCACTGCAGAAATTCTCCAGAATTCCTCAGAGAGCACCTTCCAAACCCACAACCACTTCCATCTAGAAGGACAAGGGCAGCAGATACATGGGAACACCACCCCCTGCAGGTTCCCCTCCAAGTCACTCACCATCCTGACTTGGAAATATGTTGCCATTCCTTCATTGTCGCTGGGTCAAAATACTGGAATTCTCTCCCTCAGGGCATTGTGGGTCAACCCACAGCACATGGAGTGGTTCAAGAAGGCAGCTCACCCCCACCTTCTCAAGGGGCAACTAAGGACAGGTATTAAATACTGGGCCCAGCCAGCGATGCCCACATCTATGAGTGATACATTTTTTAAAAAGATTCTTCTAGGGATCAGTACTAGGACCACTGCTGTTCTTGTGAAATGTAAATGGGCCGAGTGGCCAGATTGTCAAAATCTGCAGATGATACAAAACCTCAGAACCAAGTAAACAGTGCAGAGGACAGCAGCAGATTCAGGAGTCCTGAGGCAAACGTGTGAAAATGGGCAGGCAGCACCTCCGGATTGATGTGAAATCATGGACTTTGGAGAAAATTACAGCGAGAAGCAGGAAAATCAAAACAGTATCATTCCGGGAGTTGCAAGAATGAAAAGACCTGGGTGTGACAAATTCTTGAAGGTGTCAGAGCAAGCTTCTCTTGTCCTTTTATGTGCATCATTGGCTAGCCCAGCATTGACTGGCCTTCCCTAACTGCTATGGAAATGGATGATTTCGTGGTCACCATTACTTAGACTGGCTTTCAATCCCACATTTAGTAACTAACTGAATTAGACAATAGACAATAGACATTCCACCGATTCCTGGAGTTGGAATTAAACCCACTGACATCTGCGACATAATGTGTAAGAGCTGCAGGAAGGCAGGGCACTAGCACTGGAGGAGTTAACAGGGTTTGATAATGTTGGGGCAATGGGCCACATAGAAGCATTGAGTATTTTCCGTGTGATTGGATTATGAAGAGTGAAGCAGATTAATAGCAGAAAGCAATCAAAGACAGGCAGATGATGGGGGTGTGGGAGATCAGGGACAAAGGTCTCGATTTCATTGTCAGAGGTTGTCAGAGGTGATTGAATTTTCTACATTGCTATTTGAACATTTTTAGGAGTGTTTGAGCATGTAGATTGTTTTTTTCCACAATATCTCACACACATTCACTCTCAAACAGACAGAGAGAGAGAGACACATACACAAATACATTCTCTCACACACAA
The DNA here is from genome assembly GCF_037043375.1 of Chiloscyllium plagiosum. Taxonomy (NCBI): domain Eukaryota; kingdom Metazoa; phylum Chordata; class Chondrichthyes; order Orectolobiformes; family Hemiscylliidae; genus Chiloscyllium; species Chiloscyllium plagiosum. The sequence continues at coordinate 164,059,368 of NW_028270139.1, read as the reverse complement.
ATTCACACACACACACATTCACTCTCAAACAGACATTCTCTCTCTCTTTCACACACACACACACTCTCTCTCTCACACACACACATATACTCACACATACACTGTTGCACCAGTAGATTTTCTCATTTTCACACACACACATTCACTCTCTCACACAGTCATGCTCTCTCATACAAAAACTCTTATAGATATAGACACTCTGGTACACACAGTGTCACACTCACTCTCCCTCACACACCGTCTCTCACACTTTCATACACACTCATACACAAACATTCTCTCTCACACATATACACACAGACACACTCACACCCTCTCCCTCACACACACACTGACTCTCACACACAGACACCATTCACTCTCATACACATAATCTCTCGCACAAACATTCTCTCACACTCAGACTCTCACACAGTCACACTGACTGTCTCACACATTCTCTCTCGCACTCTCACATACTCTCACACACACACACACACACTCTCAGACACACACACACTCTCAGACATAGATACACTTATTCACTCACACTCACTCTCTCTCACACACACATACTCTCTGGCGCACACGCACTCTCACACACACACACTCACACTCTCCCACACATACACTCAGACTGGCTCTCTCACACACGTCACTCCCTCACACCCTATAAACACTCCCACCCTCAATCTTGGTGCTTCTCCTTCACTGGTTGCTGCTGTAGCTGACTCCTTCTCTCAGAATGAGAGCTAATGAGAAGTGGTATGGAATCTGACAGTGTGTCTACTCTCCCTGACTGGAGAGACCAGGCCAGGAGAGACAATGGGAGCAGAGGCGGGAGTTTCCCGGGAACTCAAACAAACTCAGGACATTGCTCCCATCCTTCAGCTACCTGACAAACAAGCAGCGCTCCGAAAGCTAGTGCTTCCAAATAAACCTGTTGGACTATAACCTGGTGTTGTGTGATTTTTAACTTTGTCCACCCCAGTCCAACACTGGCACCTCCAAATTGTACTTATGGAAGGTCTGATTTGTCTGGTTAGCACGCAGTACAATACTTTTCACTGTATCCTGAAACGTGACAATAATAAATCAAAATCAAATCAAAATCATAGGAACTGGATGAGTCTCAGACACACACAGATACATATACAGGTGTAGTCAGAAACATAGGCTTACACACACACACACACACACACACACACACACACACACACACACACACACACACACACACACACACACACACACACACACACACACACACACACACACACACACACACACACACACACACACACACACACACACACACACACACACACACACACACACACACACCAAAACAATCAAATGATGACAGTTTGATTATAATTAGTGACTGAGCATCCACAGCTCTGAGTTGGAGAATTGTAAAAATGGCAGGCTGTGTGTGTAGAAGCCTCTGCTAGCCTCTGTTTGAAACAGCCGAGCTCTGATTCTGCGACTGTGCTCCATGTTCAATGCTCTCTGTAAGTGGGAATCGAATTGAAATGAATTAGCTTTATTGTGTGTACAGTGAATAGTTCATAAGTTGTCACTTACAGCACCATCTGAAAGATTGTCAGGTACTGATTCTTAGTTACAAAGCAAAAAAATAAAGAAAATAAACTTCAAAAGTTAAGCATGAACAGAACTTCTTATTAAAAAGCAGAAAAACAAAGGAACACAGATAACAGTTAAACACCACAGCCCATCATTACCTGGCCATACTAGGTTCAAAGTCTTCACAAGGGCTTGATCTCTGGCACTTCAGGCTTGACCACATCCCCACCAACCATCCCGGGGTTACCTAATCCCACTCTCACCAACCCCCCAACCTCCCAACCCCCCCACCCTATTGGCAACCTGTTCCCACTCTCATCTTCACCCCCTGGGACTACCTACTCCCACCATCACCTCCTTCCTCCCAAACCCCGGGGCTGCCCAATCCCACTCTCATCCTCACCTCTCCCCCAAACCCTGGGGGCTACCTACTCCCACCCTCATCAACCCCCACCCCACCCTGGCACAACCCGCTCCCACTCTCACCCTCACCCACCCAGGGGGAGGCCACCTACTCCCACCCTGACCAAACCCCTAATCCCCCAGGACAACCCGTTCCCACTCGCACCCTCTCCCCCCTGACCTCCCCCCTGGGGCTACATACTCCCACCCTCACAAACACAACCCCATCATTCCCTCCACACCCCCCTGTGGCAACCCGCTCCCACTCTCACCCTCAACATGCCCCCGGGGCTACCAACTCTCACTCTCACCCTCGCCTTCATCCCCCCCCACCCCTTGGGGCTAGCTGTTCCAACTCTCACCCTCGCCATCATCCCCCAGCCCTTGGGGCTACCTGCTCCCACTCTCACCCTCGCCTTCACCCGCCCCCCCATCCCTTGGGGCTACCTGTTCCCACTCTCACCCTCACCTTCATCCCCCCCACCCCTTGGTGCTACCTGTTCCCACTCTCACCCTCACCTTCATTCCCCCCCACCCCTTGGTGCTACCTGTTCCCACTCTCACCCTCGCCTTCATTCCCCCCCCCCCCCCACCCCTTGGGGCTACCTGTTCCCACTCTCACCCTCACCTTCATCACCCCCCCCCCCCCCACCCCTTGGGGCTACCTGTTCCCACTCTCACCCTCACCTTCATCACCCCCCCCCCCCACCCCTTGGGGCTACCTGTTCCCACTCTCACCCTCGCCTTCATCCCTCCCCCCCCAACCCCTTGGGGCTACCTGTTCCCACTCTCACCCTCACCTTCATTCCCCCACCCCCACCCCTTGGGGCTACCTGTTCCTACTCTCACCCTCGCCTTCATCCCCCCCACCCCTTGGGGCTACCTATTCCTAATCTCACCCTCGCCTTCATCCCCCCCAGCCCATCATAACCTGGCCATACTAGGTTCAAAGTGTTCACAAGGGCTTGATCTCTGGCACTTCAGGCTTGACCACATCCCCACCGACCATCCCGGGGTTACCTAATCCCACTCTCACCAACCCCCCAACCTCCCAACCCCCCCACCCCATTGGCAACCTGTTCCCACTCTCATCTTCACCCCTGGGACTACCTACTCCCACCATCACCTCCATCCTCCCAAACCCCGGGGCTGCCCAATCCCACTCTCATCCTCACCTCTCCCCCAAACCCTGGGGGCTACCTACTCCCACCCTCAACAACCCCCACCCCACCCTGGCACAACCCGCTCCCACTCTCACCCTCACCCACCCAGGGGGAGGCCACCTACTCCCACCCTGACCAAACCCCTAATCCCCCAGGACAACCCGTTCCCACTCGCACTCTCTCCCCCCCCGACCTCCCCCCTGGGGCTACATACTCCCACCCTCACAAACACAACCCCATCATTCCCTCCACACACCCCTGTGGCAACCCGCTCCCACTCTCACCCTCAACATGCCCCCGGGACTACCAACTCTCACTCTCACTCTCGCCTTCATCCCCCCCCCCACCCCTTGGGGCTAGCTGTTCCCACTCTCACTCTCGCCTTCATCCCCCCCCCCACCCCTTGGGGCTAGCTGTCCCCACTCTCACCCTCGCCTTCATTCCCCCCCCCCACCCCTTGGGGCTACATGTTCCCACTCTCACCCTCGCCTTCATTCCCCCCCCCCCCCCACCCCCACTCCTTGGGGCTACCTGTTCCCACTCTCACCCTCGCCATCCTCCCCCCCCCCCCCCCCACCCCTTGGGGCTACCTGTTCCCACTCCCACCCTCGCCAGTGCAGGAGTGAACTGCACCATGATCTCACTATCTCACGGCTGGTCTCAAGCAAGACTCGCCTGTGGGGTTTCCCACCATTCCAAACACTGCTCACATTCCCTGTTCTTCCAGAGAGACCACCTCTCATCCTGCTAAATCCCAAAGGACAGAGACCCAACCTCTCCTCAAGACCAGTCCACCCTTCCCGGAAATCATTGCACCGCCTGACCCCTGGCCACGGCAAGTTCCTATTCAGGACAATATAACTAAATGGAGCAGCAGTGGGTGAGGGGTGATATCACTGGACGCAGGATAATACTCTGAGGAGCTGGGTTCAAATCCTATCCCAGGAGCTGGCGGAATTCCACATCAATGAGTATGTCTGGAATTGGTCTCAGCAATCATTCATTCTTGTTGAAAACCCATCTGACATATTGATAACCTTTACCTGGTCTGGCCTACATGTGATTCCAGACCCAAAGCAATGTGGATGACCCTTAACTGCCCTCTAGTGAGACAGTCAATTCTAAGGCAATTGGGAACAAATGTCCAAACTTCACGAAAGATTCAGAAAATGTAGCCTTCACAAGGAACAGGCTTGTTTCCCAGACAAAGCCTGACCCTAAGATGCCTCAGGAAATAATCGAACAGAAAGCCTTGACCTGAGTCAATTTTACAGATTGTTTTGGTAGTGTGGATGTGCAGAGGGATCTTGGTGTCCATGTACATAGATCCCTGGAAGTTGCCATCCAGGTGGATAAGGAGGTATACGGTGTGTTAGGTTTTATTGGTAGAGGGATTGAGTTCCGGAGGCGCAATATCATGCTGCAACTATATAAAACGCTGGTGCAGCCGCGCCTGGAATATTGTGTACAGTTCTGGTCGCCCCATTACAGGAAGGATGTGGAAGCATTGGAAAAGATGCAGTGGAAATTTACCAGGATGTTGTCTGATCTGGAGGGAAGGTCTTATGAGGAAAGGCTGAGAGACTTGGGTCTGTTCTCATTGGAAAGAAGAAGGCTAAGGGGGGATTTGATAGAGACATACAAGATGATCAGAGGATTAGATAAGATGGACAGTCAAAGTCTTTTTCCTAGGATGATAACTCTTCGTCGGATATGTGGAACAGTCCATCATCCACAGCTACATTGGCACCACCCCCCACCTTTTCCTCCGCTACATCGATGACTGTATCGGCGCTGCCTCGTGCTCCCATGAGGAGATTGAACAGTTCATCCACTTCACCAACACCTTCCACCCCGACCTCAAATTTACCTGGACCGTCTCAGACTCCTCCCTCCCCTTCCTAGACCTCTCCATTTCTATCTTGGGCGACTGACTCAACACGGATATTTACTATAAACCAACCGACTCCCACAGCTACCTAGACTACATCTCCTCCCACCCCTGCCCCCTGTAAAAACACCATCCCATATTCCCAATTCCTTCGCCTCTGCCGCATCTGCTCCCAGGAGGACCAATTCCAATACCGAACAACCCAGATGGCCTCCTTCTTCAAAGACCGCAATTTCCCCTCAGATGTGGTTGATGATGCCCTCCACCGCATCTCCTCCACTTCCCGCTCCTCGGCCCTTGAACCCCCGCCCCTCCAATCGCCACCAGGACAGAACCCCACTGGTCCTCACCTACCACCCCACCAACCTCTGGATACATCGGATCATCCTCCGTCATTTCCACGACCTCCAAACAGACCCCACCAGCAGGGATATATTTCCCTCCCCTCCCCTATCAGCATTCTGGAAAGACCACTCCCTCCGTGACTCCCTCGTCGGGTCCACACCCCCCACCAACCCAACCTCCACTCCCGGCACCTTCCCCTGTAACCACAAGAAATGCAAAACTTGCGCCCACACCTCCCCCCTTACTTCCCTCCAAGGCCCCAAGGGATCCTTCCATATCCGTCACAAATTCACCTGCACCTCCACACACATCATTTACTGCATCCACTGCACCCGATGTGGCCTCCTCTACATTGGGGAGACAGGCCGCCTACTTGCAGAACATTTCAGAGAACACCTCTAGGACACCCGCACCAACCAACCCAACCAACCAACACTTTAATTCCCCCTCCCACTCTGCCAAGGATATGCAGGTCCTTGGCCTCTTCCATTGCCAGACCATGGCAACATGACGCCTGGAGGAAGAGCGCCTCATCTTCCGCCTAGGAACCACACGGGATGAATGTAGATTTCTCCAGCTTCCTCATTTCCCCTCCCCCCACCTTTTCTCAGTCCCAACCCTCGGACTCATCACTACCCTCTTGACCTGCAATCTTCTTCCCGACCTCTCCGCCCCCACCCCCTCTCCGGCCTATTAGCCTCACCTTAACCTCCTTCCACCTATCGCATTCCCATCGCCCCTCTCCCAAGTCCCTCCTCCCTACCTTTTATCTTAACCTGCTTGGCACACCCTCCTCATTCCTGAAGAAGGGCTTATGCCTGAAACTTCGATTCTCCTGATCCTTGGATGCTGCCTGACCTTCTGCGCTTTCCCAGCAACACATTTTTCACCTAGGATGATGACGCCAACTTGTACAAGGGGGCATAGCTGAAAATTGAGGGGTGACATATTGAAGACAGATGTCAGAGGTAGATTCTTTACGCAGAGGGTGATAAGGGCGTGGGATGCCCTGTCTGCTAATGTAGGTAACTCAGCCACATTAGGGAGATTTAAACAATCCTTGGATAAGCACATGGATGATTTTGGGATAGAATAGGGGGACGAGCTGAGAATAGTTCAAGTCTAAGTCTGTTAAAATTACTAACAACATTCTCTCACCTTCTCTGCAGTTGTAAGATTGTATTCCTCTCCCTATTCTATCATTGAATCTTTGAAACAGGCCATTTGATCCAAGTCCACACTGACCCTCTAAAGAGTAACCCACCCAGACCCATTCCCCAACCCTATTATTCTACATTTACTCCTGACTAATGCACCTAATCTAAATATCGCTGAACACTGGGGACAATTTAGCATGGCCAGTTCACCTAACCCACACATCTTTGGACTGTGCGAGGAAACCGGAGCACCCAGAGGAAACCCACGCAGACACGGGGAGAATGTACAAACTCTACACAGCCAGTCGCCCGAGGGTGGAATCAAGCCCATGTCCCTGGCGCTGTGAGCCACCATGCCACCCTATGATCTTAGTATGGTATGACCCACCAGTACTGCTCGCAAAACAAAACTTTTCACTGTACCTAGATGCTTGTGACAATAAAAAATCAAATCAAAAAGAGAAGGCCTTGGAGGATGTAAAGGGGAGAGGCCAATGAAGTGTTGGAAAGGGTTATAAGAGATAGAATGTATAATCATCTAGAGAGGAATAAGTTGGTTAGGGATAGTCAGCACGGTTTTGTGAAGGGTAAGTTGTGCCACACAAACCTTACAGAGTTCTTTGAGAAAGTGGCCAAGCAGGTGGATGAGGGTAAAGCGGTTGATGTGGTGTATATGGATTTCAGTAAGACCTTTGATAAGGTTCCCCACGGTAGGCTACTGCACAAAATACAGAGACATGGGATTGAGGGTGATTTAGCGATTTGGATCAGAAATTGGCTAGCTGAAAGAAGACAGAAGGTGGTGGTTGATGGGAAATGTTCATCCTGGAGTTCAGTTACTAGTGGTGTACCGCAAGGAATTGTTTTGGGTCCACTGCTGTTTGTCATTTTTATAAACGACCTGGATGAGGGTGTTGAAGGGTGGGTTAATAAATTTGCGGATGACACTAAGGTCAGTAAAGTTGTGGATAGTGCCGATGGATGTTGTAGGTTACAGAGGGACATAGATAAGCTGCAGAGCTGGGCTGAGAGGTGACAAATGAAGTTTAATGGGGAAAAGTGTGAGTCTTACTGAAATCCATATACACCACTTTGGAAGGAGTAATAGGCATGCAGAGTACTGGGCTAATGGTAAGATTCTTGGAAGTGTGGATGAGTAAAGAGATCTCGGTGTCCAGGTCTATAGATCCTTGAAAGTTGCCACTCAGGTTGACAGTGTTGTTAAGAAGGCATACAGTATATTAGGTTTTATTGGTAGAGGGATTGCGTTTCGGAACCATTAAATCGTGCTGCAGCTGTACAAAACACTGGTGTAGCCACATTTAGAGTATTGCATACAGTTCTGGTCACTGCATTATAAGAAGGATGTGGAAGCTTTGGAAAGGGTTCAGAGGAGATTTACTAGAGTGTTGCCTGGTACGGGGGGAAGGTCTTATGAGGAAAGGCTGAGGGACTTGAGGCTATTGTCGTTAGAGAGAAGATTGAGAGGTGACCTAATTGAGACATATAAGATAATCAGAGGGTTAGATAGGGTGGACAGGGAGAGCCTTTTTCCTCGGATGGTGATGGCTAGAATGAGGGGACATAGCTTTAAATTGAGGGGTGATAGATAAAGGACAGATATCAGAGGTAGTTTCTCTACTCAGAGAGTTGTAGGAGCATGGAATGCCCTGCCCACAACAGTAGACTCACCAACTTTAAGGGCATTTAAATGGTCATTGGATAGGCATTTGGACGAGAATGGAATAGTGTAGGTTCAATTTGCTTCAGATTGGTATGACAGGTCGGCGCAACATCAAGGGCCGAAGGGCCTGAACAGCGCTGGAATGTTCTATGATCTATGTTCTATGAAGGGGCTTGAAAGCTTTGAATCATTTATGTGTACCTCCTCTGTCCTGATCAAAGACGGAACACTCACCTTCTGGACAGGAGGTAAGGGAATGATAAGTTCTGTTTAATGTGGTGAACAAAAGCTGCTGGGATCAGGGACTGAATAGGGGCAGAGCTCCTCCTGCTGACAATGCTTGGTATTTTTCTCTCCCCTTCGTAGATTGGGCTGGGACAGAATGACATTGATGTAGATGCCTCACCCCATCTCTCTGAAGCTCCAGAACATTTCATAGACAACACCTCTTTTAACAGCACTGTTGTTATATGGTGGTCTGGTGCACAGATCACTCAATGGTCTTGACTAAAGAGGTGAATGAGGAGGGGGGGTAACTTACAGCTCAAGTGTACTGGAATACAAAGACTGCGTTCATAGTTATAGCCAGTCATGGGCAGATCTCAGCTGAAATAACTGTGATCAGTGGATGGCACTTCTACCTCTCAGTGCTAGGAACCTTGGGAGAGGCTGAATAGTGTCGGGGCTATTGTTTTCCCTGGAGGCAGAGGGGTAACCTTATTGAAGTTTATAAATTCATGAGGGACATGGATAGAATAAACAAACAAGGTCTTTACCTGGGGGTGGGGGTGTACAGAACTAGGGGGCATAGGTGAGAGGGGAAAGATTTAAAAGGGACCTAAGGGGCAACTTTTTCACACAGAGGGTGGCACGTGTATGGAATGAGCTGCCAGAGGATGTGGTGGAGGCTGGTACAATTGCAACATTTAACAGGCATCAATATGGGTATATGAATAGGAAAGGTTTAGAGGGATACGGGCTAAATGCTGGCAAATGGGACTAGATTGGGTTAGGATATCTGGTCGGCATGGATAAGTTGGGCCGAAGGGCTGTACAGCTCTATAATTCTATCTCTGTGTGGAGTTTGCACGTTCTCCGGCTGTCTGTGTGGGTTTCCTCCAGCTGCTCCACTTTCCTCCCTCAGCACAAAGATGTGCAGGTTTAGGTGGATTGGCCACAGGAAATTGCACATAGTGTCGAGCGATGCGCAAGCCAGGTGGATTAGCCAAGGGATGTGTGTGGGGTTAGAGGGATAAAGTGGGGGAGGGGGTGGGTCTGGATGGGATGCTCTTCGGATGGTCGGTGTGGACACAATGGGCCAAATGGCCTGCTTCCACACAGTAGGGTTTCTATGAATCAGTGCTGGGCACTGCAATCATTCCATTAGATCTTAATTATACAGTAGTATCTTATGGTCCAAAGAGTAAGGAAATGTTACTGTTTAACTACAATGATCTTAAAAGTAGAACAATACCAAGCCTGGTAAGATAAAAGCATAATACTGTGGATGCTGGAATTCAGAAATTAAAGACAGAAAATGCTGGAGGAACTCAGCAGGTCAGAGTGCATCTGCGCAGAGTGAAACAGAGTTAACGTTGCAAGTCCAATAAGACTCTTTGGAACTCTGTAACTGATCAAATATTTTATATTACTTTATAACGCATAAAATATATTTACTTTATAGCCAGAGATTTTTTACTTTTGATTCATTTTTGCTTCTTTTATCATCAAAAATGCTAAAACAAAACGTGGGTGATTTTTTTTATCAGAGTTCTGCCAATGGACCTTTTGCAGGGACCTACATGTGGACGGTGCCGGAGTGAGACTTTTTTTATCAGAACATTGAACGCTATCGGCAGGATAATGTGAGGAGGATTTGTTTTTAATTTGGTTGTTTAACTAAGTGGCTGACTTTATTTAAGATTTACATTTTTTTTGCATGCTTAATATGAATTCTTTGGGTAAGGAACGGTCGTTTAATTCACGGATAAGGTGCTATTGCAAACTGTTTCTATTAGAGACAATCTGCTTCACTCCTACTAGTACCAATGTTTACAGCAGTAGACCATTCAGCCCATCTAGCCTGCTGCACCATTCAGTGAGACCATGGCTGACCTGATAGCCCTCAATTCCACTTTCTTGCCTTTTCCCCATCACCCTCACTTCCCTTCCTGATTAAAAGTCTGTTTATCTCAGCCTTGGACGTCCTCCTTATCGCTGTCTTGAACGTGCAACCCCTTACTCTGAGATTACAGAGCACTTCTTTACACAGGTAGAAGTGTGAACAACATCTGAACAGACACATTAAGAGCAGCCGAAAGTCATTCAACTCCTCGAGTCTCCTCCACTAAGGTGAGGGTTGATCTCATTGTGGCCTCAATTCCACCTTTCTGTCTGTTCCCTCAATCCTCAAAGTCAATACAAATAGGAATCTGTGGAGAAGGCTTCCTAAAAGGTTATAGAGACCAGCAGTCCATTGGAGCTGATCAGTTTTAACTGGGTAAGGAATCAAAGGGCATGATCATAATAATATCTCTTGTTATCTGAATGGAACACAAATGAGGTATCTAGATTTGGTTTATTTGGAGATCTCTTTATTTACAGCTGAGCTAATGTATAGAGTACAGTCTCCAGACATAGCCTGTGCCTTGAGGGCTACAGTGCAGAGAACTTGTGACCTGTGACAACATTTGGCTTATTTGCATATCAATTTCGCAAAGGGACATCAATCCAAAGACAATAACACACCACCACATTTCCCTTCCTTGATGAGAGCTCTTGTGGACAGAGTATTGAGTACAGGAGTTGGGAGGTCATGTTGTGACTGTACAGGACATTGGTTAGGCCACTGTTGGAATATTGTGTGCAATTCTGGTCTCCTTCCTATCGGAAAGATGTTGTGAAACTTGAAAGGGTTCAGAAAGGATTTACAAGGATGTCGCCAGGGTTGGGCAGTTTGAGCTATAGGGAGAGGCTGAATAGGCTGAGGCTGAATAGTGGGCGGCACGGTGGCACAGTGGTTAGCACTGCTGCCTCACAGCGCCTGAGACCCGGGTTCAATTCCCGCCTCAGGTGACTGACTGTGTGGAGTTTGCACGTTCTCCCTGTGTCTGCGTGGGTTTCCTCCGGTTTCCTCCCACAGTCCAAAGATGTGCAGGGTCAGGTGAATTGGCCATGCTAAATTGCCCGTAGTGTTAGGTAAGGGGTAAATGTAGGGGTATGGGTGGGTTGCGCTTCGGCGGGTCGGTGTGGACTTGTTGGGCCGAAGGGCCTGTTTCCACACTGTAATGTAGTCTAATCTAATTTTTTCCCTGGAGTGTCGGAGGTTGAAGGGCGACCTTCTACAGGTTTATAAAATCATGAGGAGCATAAATATGATAAATAAACAAGATACTTTCCCTGGGGTGGGGGAGTCTAGAACTAGAGGGCATAGGTTTAGGGTGAGAGGGGAAAGATTTTAAAGGGACCTAAGGGGCAACATTTTCACGCAGCGGGTGGTTCGTGCAAGGAATGAGCTGCCAGAGGAAGTGGTGGAGGTTGGTACAATTTAAAAGGCATCTGGATGGGTATATGAATAGGAAGGGTTTAGAGGGATATGGACCAGGTGCTGGCAGGTGGGACTAGATTGGGTTGGGATATCTGGTCGGCGTGGACGAGTTGGACCAAAGGGTCTGTTTCCGTGCTGTACATCTCTATGACTCTAAGTGAAAATACATCAGCATTTTGCAATCGTAAGATCAATCATAGAGGTAGGGATTGCAAAAGTTACAAAGTCCACATGGCCTTGCGTTACCTTGCCTTTATGTGCTCTGCCCCCTCAGTCAGAGACCTGAGGCTGCTCTGTGATTCAGCCATTTTTAAAAAATTATTTCATAAGATCAGAGTGTCACTGGCTAGGCCAGCATTTATTGCCTATCCCTAATTCCCCAAGAGTCACCCATGGATGATATTACAGCATTTCAGCTCACACAAGTCCTGGTGAAGGGCTCCTGGCCGAAACGTTGACTCTCCTGCTCCTCGGATGCTGCCTGACCTGCTGTGCTTTTCCAGCAACACTCTAATCTTGACTATAATCTCCAGCATCTGCAGTCCCCACTTTCACCTCTCTGGATTAACAGTCCAGCAATAATACCACACAGCCCAGGAGACTTATAACTGTCAGCAGGACTCAGTCAAGTCAAGTCAAGGGGGATAGCCCTTGCTTAAGGAGTCCCAGCAGTAAGTCAAAGGCAGCTTCCAAAACAAGTCCAGGGGCTTGGACATAGTCAGTCAGTCACTCAGGGACAGTTAAAGTCTGCATCCTTGTTGTGATTCGAATATCTGTATCACTTTTCTGTACGTTCACTGGAACTTGCTGTCATCTAGGAGGTGCACCTGTCAGCGGTTTGCAGCAAATCATTTTGGGGATGGTTCCTAACCATTTTCTGCAGTGAATTGTTCACTGAACAGGTAGGGATGAACGTGACACGGAATGCTAGAGTAGGTGTTTCATGATCTAAGCTGGGATGACTGAATGGCATTTATGAGAGATGTTTGAATCCTAATGTGAATGGTTTGCCTGCCTGTATGATGCTCATCACTTGCCCTCCGTCTTGCCTTCCAGAACGATCTTCTGCCTTTGCGCTATAGTCTTCCTGAGAGTAGCTTCCTGCTGACAGTCCTTGTTTGAGCATAAGTCGATGGTCCTCCTGCCATAGGCACAGTACGTCTCTCTTTAGGAGTTCTCTCAAAGTTGATAAATTGTCGGAAAGATTTGGCAGATGTAGTGGCAAAAATTTGAGGAATCCAAGGCCTCTCACTAGTCTTGTTGCCCTGAGATGTGAGGTCGGCATTTGGAGCTATCACTTCACTTAGACTGGGATGGATCTTGCAGCCTGAATCGATAGAACTAAGATTGTTCTGAGTTATTGGCACAAGGCACCTGTTACTTCTCACTGAGAGAAACAAACCTTGTGTGAGGAACTACAGTCATCAGGGAGTGAAGGGTTCCAATCACACTATGCTTTACCTCAGAGAGGCAAAAGTGGTCATTGTACCACAGGAAAATGAGGCTGGAGAAGGAGTAATGGGGAACAAAGAAATGGTGGAGGAACTGAACAGGTACTTTGCATCAGGTTTCACAGTGGAAGGCACCAGCAGCCTACCAGAACTTCAAGAGAGTCAGGGGGGCAGAGGTGAGTGCAGTGGCCATCACTAAGGAGGAGGTGCTGGGGAAGCTGAAAAATCTGAAGGTGGATAAATCACCCAGATCAGATGGACTACACCCCAGAGTTCTGCCGGAGATAGTTGAAGAGATTGTGGAGGCATTGCTAGTGATGTTTCGAGAATCACTTGAGTCAGGGAGGATCCCAGAGGATTGGAAAGTGGTTAGTGTAACACCCCTGTTTAAGAGGGGAGGGAGGCAGAAGACAGGAAACTATCAGCTGGTTAGCCAGATATCAGTCATTGGTAAGATTTTAGAATCCATTATTAAGGATGAGATTGTGGAGTATTTGGAAGCGCATGGTAAAATAGGGCTGAGTCAGCCCGGCTTCACCAAGGGGAGGTCATGCCTGGCAAATCATTTTTTTTTTGTTCATTTATGGGATGAGGGCATCGTTGGGCAGGCCAGCATTTGTCACCCATTCCTAATTGCCCAGGGAGCAGATAAGAGTCAACCCTTTGCTGTGGGTCTGGAGTCACATGTAGGCCAGACCTGGTGAGGATTATGGTCTGAAGGCCATTGGTATGACCCATTACCACACTGTCATTGGCAAAGCAGACGTGTGTAGACATGTGTTCTGTCATCCAGAAACAGATGCCGACTGACAGATAAAGTGAAAGGTGGCTCTCAAGAAGCTTTCTTGCAAATGGCGTTCTGAAGTTCGGTCCCTCCTGAGGTTCTCTAGCTAGGTTTACCCACTATTATCCAGGCTGGAGAACCACTTGGCTCCTGCGAAGTTGGAATCTTGCGTGGGCCTCTGTTTAGGGAGAGTTTTAGACCCATCAGATCCCAGCTGGACCCTGATAATGCTTTAGGGACTAATGGAGCCATTACTCAAGAGTGTGTGTGGTGTTTCCCAGAGTGGATGACATTACAGCATTTCAGCTCACCCAGAGGCATTTCTTGGATGTGAAGATGGGAGGCTTGGTTGATGGAATTGCAGCAGGTTCTTTGAAGTCACTAGCGGGAGTGATCTACAGACCCTTAACACTAACCACAACGTGGGACAAGGGATACAAGAAGAGATATTGGGGGTTGATGATAAAATGATGACAATAATCACGGGTGACTTTAATCTACATCTAAACTGGAGAAGTCACATTTCTAGTATTAGGTTCGATGAAGTGTTCATAGGATTCTTTTGAGACAGTTTATTAGAACAGTTAACTCTAGAATCAACCAGACAGCATTGGCATTATGTAATGTGACAGGGGTAATTAATGGCCTCAGAGTTAAGGTTCCTCACATTGCAACAACCTCAATATTAGGCTATCAGACCACAAGATATAAGCACTATTCAGCCATTCAGCCCATCAAGCCTGCTCTGCCATTGGATCATGGCCGATATATTTCTCAACCTCATTCTCCTGCCTTCTCCCTGTAACCCTTGACCCCCTTACTAATGAAGACCCTATCTCTGTCTTAAACACACTCAATGACTTGCCCTCCCCAGCCCTCTGTGGCAATGAGTTCCACAGATTCCCCACCCTCCGGCTGAAGACATCCCTCCTCATCTCAGTTATAAAGGATCATCTCCTCACTCTGAGGCTGTGCCCTCAGGTCCTAGTCTCTCCTACTGATGGAAACATCTTCTCCCCGTCCACTCTGTCCAGGCCTCTCAGTATTCTGGAAGTTTTAATCAGACCCCTCCCCCTCATCCTTCTAAACTCCATCAAGTACAGACCCAAAGTCCTCAACCACTCCTCATATGACAAAGTCCTTCATCCCCAGGGTCATTCTGTGAACCTCCCCTGGACTCCCTCCAACAGCAGCACATCCTTCCTGAGATACGGGGCCTAAAACTCCTCACAATATTCCAAATGTGATCTGACCAGAGCCTGATACAGTCTTAGCATACGTCCCTGCTGTTGTATTCTAGCCCTTTCGGAATGAATGCTCAAATTGCATTTCCCTCCCTCCAAACATTTCCTATTCACGTACCTATCCTGAAGAAGGGCTTATGCCCGAAACGTCGATTCTCCTGTTCCCTGGATGCTGCCTGACCTGCTGCGCTTTTCCAGCAACACATTTCCAGCTCTTTCCCTCCCTAACTGCCAAGTGATTTAATTTTATATCTAGTTCACAAGGGAGAAGACTGGGCCTCCTGCGAGTGGAGCTGTACCCATCCAGGTGAGAGGGCAGTATTCCACCACGCTCCTAACTAGTCCCTTGACAGTTTTTGGGAAGCCAGGAGGTGCGTTACTCGCTGCAACATTCCCAGCCTCTGAGCTGTTTATATGGCCAGTGCAGATCAGCTTCCAGTCAGAATTTTGATAGTTGAGGTTCATTGCTGAATGGTACAGGTTCCTGTGTTCCCAGTAGATGCTCACAAGCTGTTTAGGCAGGTGAACGCTGACACCTACAGGACGTACAGCTCAATTACAGGGCCAAAACGTCAGTGAATGACAATGTGAGGAACGGAAAGTCTTTGTCAATTCAATGCCTTGTGAGCTCATCAGATGAGTTCAGAGGAAGTGCTGCGCTGGTATTGTCATTGGAATTGGTAATGCAGTGAGTCAGGCTGATGCTTTGGGGACCCACAAAAACAGAAATCGATGCAGATTTGGTAGAGAGAAACAGATTACAGATCCATTGACCTTTCTTTAGAACATCACTGGACTCCACATGTTCACTCTGCTTTCTCTCCACAGATGCTGCAAGGGCCTGCTGAGTTTCTCCCGCAATTTCTGTTTTCGTTTTCTCCATATCTTCAATGCGAACTTGAGTTGAAATCCCACCATGGCAGTGAGTGAGTGATCACCTTTTACAGCGTCATAGAATCAGAGAGTCATGCAGCACGGAAACAGACGGTTCTATCCAACCAATCCATGCCGACCATATTCCCCAACTAAACGTCCCACCAGCCTGCGCTTGGCCCAAATCCCTCCAAACATTTCCTATTCACGTACCTATCCAAATGTCATTTAAACTTTGTAACTGTGCCTGTATCCACCACTTCCTCAGGAAGTTCATTCCTCACACAAACCTGTCTCTGTGTAAAAAGGTTGCGGTTTGTGTCTTTTTAAAATCTTTCCCCTCTCACCTTAAAAATATGCCTGCTAGTCCTGAATTCCCCCACCCTAGAGAAATGACAACTGCCATTCACCTTACCTACACCCCTCCTGATTTTATCAAGGTCACCCCTCAACCTGCTGTGAAAAACTGTCTTGACCTATCTATCCTCTTCTTATAACTCAAACCCTCCATTCCCAGCAACATCCTGGTCAATCTCTTCTGAACGCTCTCCAGCTGAATAATATCTTTCCTACAGCAGTGCCACCAGAAATGGACACAGTATTCCGGAAGAGGTCTCACCAACATCCTGAACAACCTTGACACAATATCCCAACTCACAAGTCTGAGTAAAGAAAGCCACCTCTTTTGTAAAAATCCAGTTAACTCATGAATGCCCTTTGGGAAAGAGTATCGGCCATGCTTGTCTGGATGACGTGTGACTGCAATATTGGCTCCTTGTGAAATGGTCCAGAATACACAATTAGGTCAAGGGCAGTTAGAGATGAGCCAGACTTGTCAGAGATGCCCATATTTAACACAGAAGGAAATATAACGATGGTGAAACAATAAATAAATCTAATGGTGATTCCTGGATGAAGTGTAATAATTCTGATGGCCTGTTATGAGCAGGAAAACGGTTTGTTTGTGCAGACACCCGGTTAAGCCTGACTCATTCTTAAAAGAATAAGAAAAGCTGCTGAAAGGCTCCGGAACAATCGTGGTTGTTACCACGATTTACACAGAGGTTTTCTGCAGGTCCTCATCAGATCCTTACCCTCTCAGGTTCTAGCTACAAGGTGCATGTGCTCGAAATCTGAAACAAAACCCGAAATTGCTGGAGAAACTCAACAGGACTGGCAGCATCCGTGGAGAGTCATAGAGATGTACAGCACAGAAACTGACCCTTCAGTCCAATTGTCCATGCTAACCTGATATCTTAAATTAATCCAGTTCCAATTTGCCAGCATTTGGCCCATCTCCCTTTAAACTCTTCCTATTCAGATGCCTTTTGAATGTTGTAATTGTCCCAGCCTCCACCACTTCCTCTGGCAGCTCATTCCATACACGCACCACCTTTAGGTCTCTTTTATATCTTTCCCCTCTCACCCTAAACCTATGCCCTCTAGTTCTGGACTCCCCCCACCCCAGGGAAAAGACTTTGTCTATTTACCCTATCCACGCCCCTCATGATTTTATAAACCTCTATAAGGTCATCCCTCAGCCTCCATTGCTCTGGGGAAAACAGCCCCAGCCTGTTCAGCCTCTCCCTATAGCTCAAACCCTCTAACCCTGGCAACATCCTTGTAAATCTTTTCTGAACCCTTTCAAGGTTAACAACACGTTAACTGGACTCTAAACATTAACTCTGCTTTCTCTCAACAGATGCTGCCAAACCTGCTGAGTTTCTCCAGTAGTTTCTGTTTTTGTTCCATTTAGATTTTAGATTAGATTACAGTGTGGAAACAGGCCCTTCGGCCCAACAAGTCCACACCGACCCACCGAAGCGAAACCCACCCATACCCCTACATTTACTCCTTACCTAACACTACGGGCAATTTAGTATGGCCAATTCACCTGACCCTGCACATCTTTGGATGGTGGGAGGAAACCGGAGCACCCAGAGGAAACCCACGCAGACACGGGGAGAACGTGCAAACTCCACACAGTCAGTCGCCTGAGGCGGGAAACTCCAGCTTTGTGATTGGTTATCATCTGCCATTACTGATCATGACTCAGTCAATCAGAGGGGATTAACCCCTGACAGTATGAGGACTCCAATGTCCAATGGAAACAACAATGTAGTAATTTAAGTGGTGCAGGAAAAGCACAGCAGGTCAGGCAGCATCCGAGGAGCAGGGGAATAGACATTTCGGGCATAAGCCCTTCATCAGGAATCAGGCTTGTGGGCCAGGGGGCTGAGAGATAAATGGCAGGGGGAATGGTGCTGGGGAAAAGATGACTGGGAATGCGATAGGTACATAAAGGTGAGGGAGAAGGTGATAGGTTGGAGAGGAGGGTGGAGCGGATAGATGGGAAAGGTGATGGGCAGGTCAAGAGGGCAGTGCCGAGTTGGAGGCTTGGGACTGGGATATTGTTTCAATGGTATACATTCTGTGCATTTCCATTCAGTATTTTATGACAACTCATCAGCTTTAACTGATCAGTTTCATTAGTACACACTTGCTACTTCCAGATTTCACTTTTTTGAACAGAGGAATTTCAATGCATACCCACCAAATCCAGAGGGAGCAGATGAACATACAGTGAAGCCAATATGGAAAACCAGCACAATATTGGTGCTGGGCTGTGAATTCACTCAGCAAGACAGACATGGAAACTTACAACGGACAAGAGATCTCCACTTATTCAAGTTTCCAAACTGGGAAACTGTAACTTGCTATTACTTCAATAAGTTAGTAGCTATTTAATGAGGTCAGATCATGAGGATTAGTCAGACGTGGCAGGACTGATCATAGAATCCCTATAGTGTGGAAACAGGCCATTTGGCCCAATAGGTCTACACTGACCCTCTGAAGAATGTCCCACCCTGACCCATTCCCTGACCCTATGACTTTACATTTCCCCTGACTAATGCACCTAACCTACACATCCCTGGACACTATGAGCAATTTACCATGGCCAATTCACCTAACCTGCACATATATGGGAGAAGCCAGAGCACCCAGATGAAACCCACGCAGACACAGGGAGAATGCGCAAACTCCACACAGACAGTCACCCATGGACAGGAATCGAACCTGGGTCCCTGTTGCTGTGAGGCAGCAGTGCTAACCACTGAGCCACCATGGTGTGCCACTTCAGTCCCAATCCATGGTCATCACTGGCTGAGTTAGCATTTATTGTCCATCCTTAGTTGCCCCTTGAGAAGGTGGTGGTGAGTTGCCTTCTTGAACCGCTGTAGTCCACCTGCTGTAGGTTGATCCACAATGCTCTTAGGAATGGAATTCTGGGATTTTGACCCGGTGACAGTGAAGGAAGGGCAATATAAAGAAGAACCCTAAAACTTTCTAGAGGCATGTGAGGAACAAAAGGATGACTAGGGTAGCAATAGGGCCAGTCAAAGTCAGAAGTGGGAAGTTGAGTGTGGACCCTGTGGAGATCGGAAAGGTGCTAAACTAATATTTCTCATCTGCTTAGTAAAAGCATCTGCTTATTGTAGAGGAGAACACTAAGATATGGGTTATTAGACTAGAAAGGATTGAGGTTAATGAGGAGGAGGTGTTATCAATTGTAGAATGTGTGAAAGTAGATAAGTCCCCTGGGCCAGATGGGATTTATCTGAGGATTCTCTGGGAAGCTAGGGAGGAGTTGGCAGAGCCTTTGGCCTTGATCTTTGAGTTGCCATTGTCTACAGGTTTAGTACCAGAGCTCTGGAGGATTGTAAATCTTGTGCCCTTGTTCAAGAAGGGCAGTAGAGTTAACCCAGGTAACTATAGACCAGTGAGCCTTACTTCTGTTGTAGGAAATGTTTTGGAAAGGATTTTAAGAGATAGCACTTATAATCATCTAGCAAGCAACAATTTGATTACAGATAGTCAACATGTTTCCATCAAGCATTGGTCTGTCTCACAAACCTTATTGAGTTTTTTGAGAAGGTGACCAAGCACGTAGATGAGGGTAGGCAGTAGATGTGGTGTACATGGACTTCAGTAAAGCCTTTGATAAGGTTCCACATGGTAGGCTGTTGAAGAAAATGCAGAGGCATGGGATTGAGGGTGATTTAGCAGTTTGGATTAGAAACTGGCTTTCTGAATGAAGGCAACGAGTGGTGGCCGATGGAAAATATTCAGCCTGGAGTCCAGATACTAGTGGTGTGCCACAAGGGTCTGTTTTGGGACAAATGCTGTTTGTCATTTTTATAAGTGACTTGGACACAGGCATTAGTTGGTGGGTTAGTAAGTTTGCAGATGACATTAAAGTCGGTGGAGTCGTGGACAGTTTGGAAGAATGTTCCAGGTTGCATGGGGACTTGGATAAACTGCAGAATTGGGCTGAGAGGTGGCAAATGGAGTTCAATGCAGATAAATGTGAGGTGATGCACTTTGGAAAGGATAACAGGAAGGCAGAATATTGGGTCAATTGATAGATTCTTGGTAGTGTGGATGTGCAGAGGGATTTTGGTGTCCATGTACATAGATCCCTGAAAGTTGCCACCCAGGTTGATAGTGCTGTTAAGGAGACATACGGTGTGTTAGGTTTTATTGGTCGAGGGATTGAGTTCCGGAGTCGTGATGTCATGCTGCAACTATATAAAACGCCAGTGCGGCCTCACTTGGAATATTGTGTACAGTTCTGGTCGGATTTGGAAGGATGTGGAAGCATTGAAAAAGCTACAGAGGAGATTTACCAGCATGTTGCCTGGTCTGGAGGGAAGGTCTTATAAGGCTGAGGGAGTTGGGTCTGCTCTCATTGGAGAGAAGAAGGCTAAGAGGGGATTTAATAGAGACATGCAAGATGATCAGATGATTAGTTAGGGTGGACAGTGAGAGTCTTTTTCCTAGGATGTTGACGTCGGCATGTACGTCGGCATATCTGCAAATTGAGGGGAGATAGATGTCAGAGGCAGGTTCTTTACTCAGAGAGTGGTAAGGGTGTGGAATGCCCCGCCTGTCAATGTAGTTAACACAGTCACATTAGGGAGGTTTAAACAATCCTTCGATAAGCATGTGGATGCTGATGGGATCGTGTAGGGGGATGGGCTTAGATTAGTTCACAGGTTGGTGCAACATCAAGGGCCGAAGGGCCTGTTCTGCGCTGTATTGTTCTATGTTCTATATTTCCAAGTCAGGATGGTGAGTGGCACAGAGGGGAACTTGTAGAGGGTGGTGTTCCCATGTGTCTGCTGCCCTTGTCCTTCCAGATGGAAGTAGTTTTTGTGGAGAAGTAGATGCTTGTGGGTTATGGGCTGCTTTGTCCTGGATGGTGTTGAGCTTCTCGAGTGTTATTGGAGCTGTCTCCATCCAGGCAAGTGGGGAGTATTCCTGACTTGTGTCCTGGTGGACAGGCTTTGGGGAGTCAGGTGGTGAGTTACTCACTACAGCATTCCTAGCCTCTGACCTGCTCTTGTAGCCACTGTGTTTACAGTTTGTAAGTCAGCAGAGAGGGACATTGCAGTCTCCACTATCACAAGTTTTGCAGTCAAGTATCCTGTACTTGGGGACATCATGGGCACACCCAAAGTGTGATGGGGTAGCTTTGTCCTGGGAGAACCACCTTCATCGTCATGGTCTCTCTCCTGCCAAGTATTTATACGGTTATTCCAGTTAAACCATAGAAATAATACAGCACACAAGGGGGCCATCAGCCCATCTTATCCGTGCTAACCCAAAGACACCCAGATTCCCTTTCTAATTCCGTGGCCCATAACCATGCAGTTTACAGCACGTAAAGTGCAGATCCAGGTATTTCTCAGGAAGTTTAGAGTCTCTGCCTCAACCACTAACTCAGGCAGCGAATTCCAGACACCCACCACCCTCTGTGTCGGATGTTTTTCTTTAGCATTTATGGCCCATCCCTAATTGCCCAGACGGCAGAAAAGGACCATCCACATTCTGTGGGTCTGGAGTCACGTGTAGGCCAGACCAGGTAAGGATGGCAGTTTCCTTCCCGCTGCAGCATCAGTGAACCAGATGGGGCTTTCCAACAATTGGTTGTCATTAAGTCCTTAATTCCAGATTTGCTTTATTGAATTCAAATTCCACCATCTGCCATCGTGGGATTTGAACCCACATCTCCAGAACATTAACTGAGTCTCTGGATTAACCAACTAGCACTAATACTACAAGGCCATCACCCTCTCTTGGCATTAACCCCTCGACTGAGGTGCTCCACTTGTGTATTTCAGACCTTTGCACACCCCAGCCAGTTCCCACTCAGCCCTCTCAGCTCCAAGGAATACAGCCTATATCGTCCTTCTCCATGGAGAGAAAGAGAGGGAGAGAAAAAGAGAGAGAGAGAAAAAGAGAGAGAGAGAGTTGAATCCTTCACCTGATTTAAACACAGGGATGAGAATTTTAAATTGGAGGTTTTGTTTGAACCAATGCAAGTTAGCAATGGATGATGGCTGAACACAGCCTCACATTGACCTGGAGAGTTTTGCCTGACGTGGCTTATGGGAGACTGATGGTGTGCCTTATTCCTGTTGAGAACTTTGAGTGAAAGCTCATGGAGTGAGTGCCTTGGATAATGAACTTCGAGCAGAAATTGCTACAGGCGCAAAGTAGGCCCAGTCCGAGAATAAGGAAATAGTTTTCACCTTATAGATCAACGCATTCTCATCAGATAGGCTAGCGTCATTTCTGAGCATCTGTGAAATAATCGCATTAGCACCTTGTCAGGATATAGCATCGAGCTTCACACAATCAGTTACCCTGCAATGCGATATGTTAAGAGAGCAAGCCAGCAGTGAATTTGCAGAGAGCTGCAAACAGCTGTACATAACCACCAAGAGCCGGAGTGCACCATTCAGCTCATTCAGACACTTCCAACATCGAAAAGGACTGCAGCTGATCTCCAAGTTGGCGTGCCCACACATTCGACCCTTCGTCAATTCCTGAGCCCAAAACCCTCCTGTCCTGAGTCTTGAGTACAGTTCATGACTGAGCAATCGGGGGAAGGTAGTGACCATGAGTGAGAAGATAGAAAAATTTGCACAGATTTTAATTTCTGGGAAAGGTTGGATAGGTTGGAGTTGGAGCAGCATAAAGATTTATAAGATTACAAGGGGCCCACTGTAGGGAATCACAGAATCCCTACAGTATGGAAGCAGGCCATTCGGCCCATCTATTCCACACAGGCACTCTAAAGAGCATCCCGCCCAGACCCATCCCCCTACCCTATCCCTGCATTACCCATGGCCAACCCACCTAACCTGCAAGTCTTTGGACTGTGAGAGGAAACCTGCACGCAGACACAGGGAGAACATGCGAATTCCACACAAACAGTTACCCGAGACTGGAATCAAACCCGGGTCCTTAGTGCTATGAGGCAGAAGTGCTAACCACTGAGCCACTGGGATTCGTGTTTATGAGCAAGGGTTGGGGAGGGGTACAGTTGAGGGGGGAGAAGTTATGCGGGGATTGAGTTAAAATAATTACTAAAAGGATGAGAGAGGAGTTGAGGAGAAACATTTTCACTGCTCAGGCTGGTGACCTCACAGCACTCAAGAAAAATTCTTGCTCATGAACCTGTAACCAAATTGGACCAAAAGGAAAGGGGGAATTAAATTGGCTGGCCCCCTTTTTAATGATATAGATAATAATAATGATACAAAAATAATATAAAGAGAGAGAAATCAACCTTGCAAATCTTGCAAATAATATCAAGGCAAATATTAGAGTCACAGAGTCATAGAGATGTACAGCACGGAAACAGACCCTTCGGTCCAACCCGTCCATGCCAACCAGATATCCCAATTCAACCTAGTCCCACCTGCCAGCACCCGGCCCATATCCCTCCAAACCCTTCCTATTCATATACCCATCCAAATGCCTTTCAAATGTTGCAATTGTACCAGCCTCCACCACTTCCTCTGGCAGCTCATTCCGTACACATACCACCCTCTGTGTGAAAAAGTTACCCCTTAGGTCTCTTTTATATCTTTCCCCTCTCACCCTAAACCTATACCCTCTAGTTCTGGACTCCCCGACCCCAGGGAAAAGACTTTGTCTATTTATCCTATCCATGCCCCTCATAATTTTGTAAACCTCTAGAAGTTTCTTTCAATATTTAAAAAGGAAGTGAAAAACCAAAGTGAACATAGGGCCCTTAGAGAATGAGACTGTGGGAATAATGATGGGAAAACAGGAACTGGCAGAGGAGTTGAATAAATACTTTGCATCAGTCTTCACAGAGAAGACACAAATGTTATCCCCAACTTACTCAACATTCAAGGAGGAGAGAAGATAGAGGAAAGGTGCTCAGGAAGCTGACGAGGCTAAAGGTCAATAGGACCCCTGGACCTGATGGGATTTAGCCCGGGATATTAAAGAAAGTACCTACTGAGATAATGGATGTATTGGTCATAACCTTCCAGGAATTCTTGCCTGTGGAAAAGTCCCAGAGAATTGAAAAACTGCCAATGTAGCAGCTTTTTTTTAAAAAGAAGAGAAGTGAATGTACAATAGCCAAATTTGCAGATGATACAAAAATAGATGATGGGAAGCTTAGTGGTGAGGATGACACAATGAATCCACAGAGGGATCCAAACAGGTTATGTGAGTGCGCAAATACTTAGGCAGACAGAACACTGTGGTGAAATGTGAGGTTATGCAGTCTGGCAGGAAGATGAGATGAGCTGAATATTATATAAATGGAGCAAGACTGCAGAAAGGTACAGATGAATTTGTGGAGTTCTTGTAGCACACAAAATCAAGTTCAGTGTGTAATAGGGAAGGCAAATTGGTATTTATTTCAAAGGGAATGGGCTAAAACTGTATGAGGCACAGGTCAGACCACTGTTGGAATATTTTGGGCAGTTTTGGGCCCCTTATCTAAGGAAAGATATACTGGCATTGGGGGCAGACTAGAGAACATAGAACATAGAACATAGAAGAATACAGCGCAGTACAGGCCCTTGGGCCCTCGATGTTGCGCCGATCCAAGCCCACCTAAACTACACTAACCCACTATCCTCCATATACCTATCCAATGCCCTCTTAAATGCCCATAAAGAGGGAGAGTCCACCACTGTTACTGGCAGGGCATTCCATGAACTAACGACTCGCTGAGTGAAGAACCTACCCCTAACATCAGTCCTATATCTACCCCCCCTTAATTTAAAGCTATGCCCCCTTGTAATACCCGACTCAATACGCGGGAAAAGGTTCATACTGTCGACCCTATCTAACCCCCTAATCATCTTGTACACCTCAATCAAGTCACCCCTAAACCTTCTTTTCTCTAGTGAAAACAGCCCCAAGTGCCTCAGTCTTTCCTCATACGATTTTCCTTTCATACCAGGCAACATCCTGGTAAACCTCCTCTGCACCCGTTCCAATGCCTCCACATCCTTCCTATAGTATGGCGACCAAAACTGCACACAATATTCCAGATGCGGCCGTACCAGAGTCTTATACAACTGCATCATGACCTCAGGACTCCGGAACTCAATTCCTCTACCAATAAAAGCCAGTACGCCATATGCCTTCCTCACCGCACTATTTACCTGGGTGGCAACTTTCAGAGATCTGTGTACATGGACACCAAGATCCCTCTGCTCATCCACACTACCAAGTATCCGACCATTAGCCCTGTACCCCATCTTTTTGTTATTCTTCCCAAAGTGAATCACCTCGCACTTAGCTACATTGAATTCCATCTGCCACCTTTCTGCCCAGCTCTGCAGCTTCTCTATATCCTGCTGTAACCTGCCACATGCTTCCTCACTGTCAACAACTCCTCCGACTTTCGTGTCATCCGCAAACTTGCTCACCCAACCTTCTAACCCCTCTTCCAGGTCATTTATAAAAATGACAAACAGCAATGGTCCCAAAACAGATCCTTGCGGAACACCGCTAGTGACGGCACTCCATGAAGAAACTTAGCCATCAACTACTACCCTCTGTCTTCTTCCATCCAGCCAATTCCTAATCCAAACCTCCAACTCACCCTCAATGCCATATCTCCGTATTTTCTGCAGTTGCCTACCATGGGGAACCTTATCGAACGCCTTACTAAAATCCATATATACCACATCTACCGCTTTCCCCTCATCAACCTCCTTCGTCACCTTTTCAAAGAATTCAATAAGGTTTGTGAGGCACGACTTGCCCTTCACAAAACCATGCTGACTATCCTTGATCACATTATTCCTATCTAGATGTGCATAAATCCTATCCCTTACAATTCTCTCTAAGACTTTGCCCACAACAGAAGTGAGACTCACCGGCCTATGGTTACTAGGGCTATCCCTACTCCCCTTTTTGAACAAGGGAACCACATTTGCTATCCTCCAGTCTTCTGGGACTACTCCTGTAGACAAAGAGGACATAAAAATCAAGGCCAATGGCTCTGCAATCTCCTCCCTTGCTTCCCAGAGAATCCTAGGATAAATGCCATCAGGCCCAGGGGACTTATCTATTTTCACCTTTTCCAGGATTTCCAACACCTCTTCTCTACATACCTCAAAGCCATCCATTCTACTTATTTGTGCCTCAGTATTCTCATCGACAACAATGCCCTGTTCCTGAGTGAATACTGAAGAAAAGTATTCATTCAGTGTCTCCCCAATCTCTTCAGCCTCCACACGCAACTTCCCCCTACTATCCTTGACTGGACCTATTCCTACCCTAGTCATTCTTTTATTCCTAACATACCTATAGAAAGCCTTAGGGTTTTCCCTAATCCTATCTACTAAGGACCTTTCGTGTCCCCTCCTTGCTGCTTTTAGCTCTCTCTTCAGGTCCTTCCTGGCTACCCTATAACTCTCAATCGCCCCAATTGAACCTTCACGTCTCATCTTGAGATAGGCCGCCCTCTTCCATTTAACAAGGGATTCCAATTCCTTATTAAACCACGGCTCCCTCGCACGACCCTTTCCTACCTGCCTGACAGGTACATAATTATCAAGGACACTCAATAGTTGCCCCTTGAACAAGTTCCACATATCATTTACACTCTTGCCTTGGAGTCTACTTTTCCAAGCCACACATCCTAAGTCATGCCTCACCGCATCATAATTTCCCTTACCCCAGCTATAATTCTTGCCCTGTAGTACACACTTATCCCTCTCCATCACGAGTGTAAAAATCACCGAATTATGGTCACTATCCCCAAAGTGCTCACCTACCTCTAATTCTAACACCTGGCCTGGTTCGTTACCCAGAACCAAATCCAGTATGGCCTCACCTCTTGTTGGCCTATCTACATATTGTGTCAGGAAACTCTCCTGCACACATTGAACAAACACTGACCCATCTAACGAACTTGAGCTATAGCTTTCCCAATCAATATCAGGAAAGTTAAAGTCCCCCATAACAACCACCCTATTACTGTCACTCATCTCCTGAATCACCTTCCCAATCCTTTCTTCAATGATTCTAGGACTATTAGGAGGCCTGTAAAAGACTCCTAACAGGGTGACCTCACCTTTCCTATTCCTAACCTCAGCCCAAACTACCTCAGATGGCAAGTCCTCATCCATCGTCCTTTCCACCGCTGTAATACTATCTTTGACAAGCAATGCCACACCTCCCCCTCTTTTACCCCCACCTCTAAACCTACTAAAACATTTAAATCCCGGCACCTGCAACAGCCAATCCTGTCCCTGTTCTAGCCATGTCTCCGTAATAGCCACAACATCGAAGTCCCAGGTACCAACCCACGCTGCAAGTTCACCTACCTTATTTCGTATACTTCTTGCATTGAAGTATACACACTTCAAACAACTTCCCTGTTTACAGGCACCCTCCTTGGAAATTGATGCCATGTTCCTCACCTCCCTACACTCCAGGCCCTGCACCCTGAAGCTACAATCTGGGTTCCCATGCCCCTGCCGAGTTAGTTTAAACCCCCCCCAAGAGCACTAGCAAACCTCCCCCCAAGGATACTGGTTCCCCTCAGGTTCAGGTGTAGACCATCCTGTTTATAGAGGTCCCACCGTCCCCAGAAAGAACCCCAGTTATCCAAAAACTGGAACCCCTCCCTCCTGCACCATCCCTGAAGCCACGCATTTAATTGTTCTCTCTCTCTATTCCTCGAATCTCTATCACGTGGCACGGGTAACAAACCAGAGACAACAACTCTGTTTGTTCTAACTCCAAGCTTCCAACCTAGCTCCCTGAAAGCCTGTCTAACATCCTCAGCACTCCTCCTACCTATGTCGTTGGTGCCAATGTGGACCACGACTTCGGGATGCTCCCCCTCCCCCTCCAGGACCCGGAAAACACGATCAGAGACATCACGTACCCTTGCACCTGGGAGGCAACATACCAAACGTGAGTCTCTCTCGTTCCCACAAAACCGCCTATCTGTGCCACGAACTATCGAGTCCCCAATTACTACTGCTCTGCTCTTCTTCACCCTTCCCTTCTGAGTAACGGGGACAGGCTCCGTGCCAGAGACCTGAGCCCCGTTACTTACCCCTGGTAAGTCATCCCCCCCACAAGTATCCAAAACGGTATACTTGTTCTTGAGGGGAATGGCCGCAGGAGGTCCCTGCACTGGCTGCTTCCTCCCAGTCCCCCTCACTGTAACCCATCTATCTGCCATCTTTGGAGTTACTACTTCCCTATAACTCTGATCTATGACCCCCTCTGCCTCCCGAATGATCCTCTCCTTCACGCTGAGACAGATTTTTAATCACCTTCCCAATCCTTTCTTCAATGATTCTAGGACTATTAGGAGGCCTGTAAAAGACTCCTAACAGGGTGACCTCACCTTTCCTATTCCTAACCTCAGCCCAAACTACCTCAGATGGCAAGTCCTCATCCATCGTCCTTTCCACCGCTGTAATACTATCTTTGACAAGCAATGCCACACCTCCCCCTCTTTTACCCCCACCTCTAAACCTACTAAAACATTTAAATCCCGGCACCTGCAACAGCCAATCCTGTCCCTGTTCTAGCCATGTCTCCGTAATAGCCACAACATCGAAGTCCCAGGTACCAACCCACGCTGCAAGTTCACCTACCTTATTTCGTATACTTCTTGCATTGAAGTATACACACTTCAAACAACTTCCCTGTTTACAGGCACCCTCCTCTCCTTCACGCTTTTAAAGGGGGAAAAAACTAACCCAGCTAAGCTTACACTAACTGCTTCCGGGTCTCGGCTGCCCCTCTGCTTGCCGTCACTTCCTCTGCTGCTCCCGCTCTTTCTGTGAAGGAGAGAGAAAACAAAAACACCGCTGCCCGCTACAGGTAAGTAATTTTGAAAAAAACTCTTACCTTAGCTGTAGTCTCCCGGGTTCACCTCAACTCGGCCGCTGCTCCCACTCAAAAGAAGGTTTCCTGATGAAGGGCTTTTGCCCGAAACGTCGATTTCCCTGCTCCTCGGATGCTGCCTGAACTGCTGTGCCTTTCCAGCACCACTAATCCAGAATCTGGTTTCCAGCATCTGCAGTCATTGTTTTTAATCGAGAGAAGGTTCACTCAGCTGATGAGGAGTGACTGAATAGATTGTGCCTGTACTCATTGGAGTTTAGCAGAATAAGAGGCAATGTTATTTAAACATAAAAGGTTATTAGAGGACTTGACAGGGTAGTTATGGAAAGGAACTTTCCCCTTGGGTGAGACGGGTCGCATATTTAAGTCAGAGATTTCTTCTCTCAGAGGGGAGTGAATCTGGAATTCTTTACCACAGAGGGCTGTGGAGGGTTGGTCATTCGGTATATTCAAGGCTGAGACAGATTTTTAATACAGAGGGAAGTCAAAGGTTATGGGGAATAAGGCAAGAAAATGGAGTTGAGGATTATTCAGATCAGATCTCATTGAATGATGGGCCAGGCTCGATGGGCTGAATTCAAAGGCTATGGACTTCGCTGACTAAGCCAACATTTATTACCCCTCCCTAATTTCCCAGAGGACAGTTGAGAGTCAAACACAAAGATCCAGGTATGAGTTCCAATCTGTCACAAACAGTACATTGAAAATTCCTTGTATTTCACACCACCTTCACTTTACGTGTGTTTATGGACCAGACCAAACCCACTCAAAATATATTAAGAAGATAATCTAGGCCCTAACCTTTTCTTATTTTAAAAGGTAAGGCATTGTGTTCTGGATGCAATTTGATTTGTCAGGCTACCGGGCTTGAAATAAACACATTTTATTCAGCATTATCATTGGCGATTCTTTGCAGGTGAGGAGGACTTTCTCCCACTCTCAGGGTGAGTCCGTAGGTGACTGTAAAGACCAATATGGCTACCTCAGGGTCTATTACACCTGGGACATGTGGTGATCCTGGGAAGGGGCGAAGTGGGGTATTGGTGAAGCAACGTGCTCCAAAGTTTGTGAGAAGATTTGTAGCTCGGGTGCTCGTTGTTGTGGTGCTGTTCACCGAGCTGGGAATTTGTGTTGCAAACGTTTTGTCCCCTGTCAAGGTGACATCCTCAGTGCTTGGGAACCTCCTGTGAAGCGCTTCTGTGATATTTCCTCTGGCATTTATAGTGGTTTGTCTCTGCCGCTTCCGGTTGTCAGTTCCAGCTGTCCGCTGCAGTGGTCGGTATTTTGGGTCCAGGTCGATATGCTTATTGATTAAATCTGTGGATGAGTGCCATGCCTCTAGGAATTCCCTGGCTGTTCTTTGTTTGGCTTGTCTTATAATAGTAGTATTGTCCCAGTCGAACTCATGTTGCTTGTCATCTGTATGTGTGGCTACTAAGGATAGCTGGTCGTGTCGTTTCGTGGCTAGTTGGTGTTCATGGATGCGGACCGTTAGCTGTCTTCCTGTTTGTCCTATGTAGTGTTTTGTACAGTCTTTGCATGGGATTTTATACACTACGTTGAAACTTTATTGCTGGAACAGCACAGCAGGTCAGGCAGCATCCAGGGAACAGGAGATTCGACGTTTCGGGCACAGGCCCTTCTTCAGGAATGAGCAGAGAGTGTTCAGCAGGAGAAGATAAAAGGTAGGGAGGAGGGACTTGGAGGAGGGGAGTTGGAAATGTGATAGGTGGAAAGAGGTCAAGGTGAAGGTGATAGGTCGGAGTAGGATGGAGGCGGAGAGGTCAAGAAGAAGACTGCAGGTCAGGAAGGTGGTGCCGGGCTGGAGGGATCCGGCTGAGACAAGGTGGGGGGAGGGGGGATGAAGAAACTGGTGAAGTCCAAGTTCATCCCCTGCGGTTGGAGGGTTCCCAGTCGGAAGATAAGACGCTCCTCCTCCGACCGTCGGGTTGTTGTGGTTTGGCGGTGGATGAGTCCAATGACCTGCATATCCTCGGTGGAGTGGGAGGGGGAGTTGAAATGCTGTGCCACAGGTTGGTTGGGTTGGTTCGTCCGGGTGGCCCAGAGGTGCTCTCTGAATCGCTCCGCAAGTAGGCGGCCTGTCTCCCCAATATAGAGGAGGCCACACCGGCTGCAGCGGATGCAGTAGATGATGTGGGTGGAGGTGCAGGTGAATCTGTGGCGGATATGGAAGTTTCCCTTGGGGCCTTGGAGAGAAGTGAGGGGGGAGGTGTGGGCGCAAGTGTTGCACCTCCTGCGGTTGCAAGGGAAGGTGCCGGGAGTGGTGGTTGGGTCGGTGGGGGGTGTGGATCTGACAAGGGAGTCGCGGAGGGAGTGGTCTCTACGGAAAGCTGATAGGGGAGGGGAGGGAAATATATCCTTGGTGCTGGGGTCTGTTTGGAGGTGGCGGAAGTGACGGCGGATGATGCGCTGTACATGGAGATTGGTGGGGTGGTAGGTGAGGACCAGTGGGGTTCTGTCCTGGTGGCGGTTGGAGGGGCGGGGCTCAAGGGCGGAGGAGCGGGAAGTGGAGGAGATGCGGTGGAGGGCACCGTCGACCATGTCGGGGGGGAAATTGCGGTCCTTGAAGAAGGAGGCCATCTGTGTTGTACGTATTTTGAACTGGTCCTCCTGGGAGCAGATGCGGCGGAGACGAAGGAATTGGGAGAATGGGATGGCGTTTTTACAGGGGGCAGGATGGGAGGAGGTGTAGTCCAGGTAGCTGTGGGAGTCGGTAGGTTTGTAGTAGATGTCCGTGTTGATTCGGTCGCCTGAGATAGAAACAGAAAGGTCTAGGAAGGGGAGGGAGGAGTCCGAGACTGTCCAGGTGAATTTGAGGTCGGGGTGGAAGGTGTTCGTGTAGTGGATGAACTGTTCAACCTCCTCGTGGGAGCACGAGGTAGCGCCGATACAGTCATCAATGTAGCGAAGAAAAAGATGGGGGGTGGGGCCAGTGTAGTTCTTCAGTGAAGCTCTTCAGCCACATTCTGAAGCAGACTCGTTACCACAGCCATATCTCCTTTCTCAGCACCTGTCGCAACTACACTGGCCCCACCCCCCATCTTTTTCTTCGCTACATTGATGACTGTATCGGCGCTACCTCGTGCTCCCACGAGGAGGTTGAACAGTTCATCCACTACACGAACACCTTCCACCCCGACCTCAAATTCACCTGGACAGTCTCGGACTCCTCCCTCCCCTTCCTAGACCTTTCTGTTTCTATCTCAGGCGACCGAATCAACACGGACATCTACTACAAACCTACCGACTCCCACAGCTACCTGGACTACACCTCCTCCCATCCTGCCCCCTGTAAAAACGCCATCCCATTCTCCCAATTCCTTCGTCTCCGCCGCATCTGCTCCCAGGAGGACCAGTTCAAAATACGTACAACACAGATGGCCTCCTTCTTCAAGGACCGCAATTTCCCCCCCGACATGGTCGACGGTGCCCTCCACCGCATCTCCTCCACTTCCCGCTCCTCCGCCCTTGAGCCCCGCCCCTCCAACCGCCACCAGGACAGAACCCCACTGGTCCTCACCTACCACCCCACCAATCTCCATGTACAGCGCATCATCCGCCGTCACTTCCGCCACCTCTAAACAGACCCCAGCACCAAGGATATATTTCCCTCCCCTCCCCTATCAGCTTTCCGTAGAGACCACTCCCTCCGCGACTCCCTTGTCAGATCCACACCCCCCACCGACCCAACCACCACTCCCGGCACCTTCCCTTGCAACCGCAGGAGGTGCAACACTTGCGCCCACACCTCCCCCCTCACTTCTCTCCAAGGCCCCAAGGGAAACTTCCATATCCGCCACAGATTCACCTGCACCTCCACCCACATCATCTACTGCATCCGCTGCAGCCGGTGTGGCCTCCTCTATATTGGGGAGACAGGCCGCCTACTTGCGGAGCGATTCAGAGAGCACCTCCGGGCCACCCGGACGAACCAACCCAACCAACCTGTGGCACAGCATTTCAACTCCCCCTCCCACTCCACCGAGGATATGCAGGTCATTGGACTCATCCACCGCCAAACCACAACAACCCGACGGTCGGAGGAGGAGCGTCTTATCTTCCGACTGGGAACCCTCCAACCGCAGGGGATGAACTTGGACTTCACCAGTTTCTTCATCCCCCCTCCCCCACCTTGTCTCAGCCGGATCCTTCCAGCCCGGCACCGCCTTCCTGACCTGCAGTCTTCTTCTTGACCTCTCCGCCTCCATCCTACTCCGACCTATCACCCTCACCTTGACTTCTTTCCACCTATCACATTTCCAACTCCCCTCCTCCAAGTCCCTCCTCCCTACCTTTTATCTTCTCCTGCTGAACACTCTCTGCTCATTCCTGAAGAAGGGCCTGTGCCCGAAACGTCGAATCTCCTGTTCCCTGGATGCTGCCTGACCTGCTGTGCTGTTCCAGCAATAAAGTTTCAACTTTGATCTCCAGCATCTGCAGACCTCACTTTCTCCTCCATTTTATACACTACATTGGTTTTGCTCATGCTGGCTATCGGGTCCTTCGTCCTGGTGAGTTGTTTTGCTGTTTGCTCCATTTGATGTTTTCCCCTGGCTTCCATTTGTCCCCAACAGCAAGCCTCCAGGTGCTCGATGCCTTCCCGGAACCTCCTCCTCCACTTGGGTCAGTGACTCCCAGGTTCTGTGGGAATGCTGCACTTCCCCACTGAGGCCTTGAGGGTTTCACTGATGTGTTTGCTCTGTCCATCTGAGGATCACCTGCCATTTCAAAACTGGCAGTGCAGCTCCTACTTGGGGAGTCTCACGCCGATGACACGCCCAGTCCATCATAGCCGATCAAGGGGGAGTCA
Source organism: Chiloscyllium plagiosum (assembly GCF_037043375.1). NCBI lineage: Eukaryota > Metazoa > Chordata > Chondrichthyes > Orectolobiformes > Hemiscylliidae > Chiloscyllium > Chiloscyllium plagiosum. The sequence continues at coordinate 164,025,206 of NW_028270139.1, read as the reverse complement.
GATGCGAGGGATGTTGGCCTGGCCGAGGACACTGGCATTGGTGTATCTGTCTTCTCAGTGGATTTGCAGGATCTTGCACAGGCAGCATTGACGGGACAGCTCCACTGCCTTGAGGTGTCTGCTGCAGACAATCCACATCTCAGAGCCATATTGAACTTTATTCTCACTTTATTCATACACTATAATTAAAATACGGACAAAACAAAAGAAAAGGAAAGATTTGGCTTAATCTTAACTCCTATAAATGAACTGTTCCAATATGGTAACAGCCCACAAACACACCCTTTGCAAAGGTAAATTCAGTAAAATAGATTGTCTCACATGCAATTCCATCAGCAGGAAGAAAACCCCAGCTTTTAGCTGGAACAGAGAAAGGAATAAAAACTTCCACATCCAGATTCAAGACTCTAGCAACTGCTACTGAAAGCTAAAACTAAAAATCCTGGCTCTGTGGGAGCTTGTCTGCACCCATTCAGGCTGCTTCTATTGTTCCCACCTTAAAAAACAACTGAAGGCTTCACAAGCTGTTTACTTTATTGGCTTTGGAGCATATTGCTCAGTACCTCTGTCTTAACCTTCCTTCATAAGAACAAATCTCTTCTGAAAGAGGCTAAAAGAATTAGAGTTAGGGACCAGAGGTTTCCAGGGGAGTGGTTAGGATTGATATTTTAGGGAGTAGAGGTTTGCAAAGGAAGGTGAGGAGGAGGAAGGATGTGATTCAAGTTAGCAGCAGACAGTTCGGGGCTGGAACTCAAGAGGGACAGACAGAGGATCAAATAACTAGCCAAAATTCAGAGCAGTATTAAAATAACTATTATTTTAACTACCAAATATTAACTTGAATAGTTTTAGTGTGCAGGGTAGAGAGGGAACAAAATTATTAAACTCCATCCAGGAGACTTTTAGCCAATAGGTCTGAAGCCCAATAAAGAAGGGGGTAGTCCGCTGTCTAATTTTGGGAAATGAGTATTGTCCCTTGAAGGCCCTATAGGGGGGAGCATGTCAAGGGTAGTGATCATAACTCAGTTAGACTTGAAATAGTTAGGTGAATGAATAAGGATGGGAACAAAATTCTGAACTGGGAAAAGGCTAAATTTACTCATAAGATGTGACTTGCAGTTAAAACCGTTTCAGAATGGTGGAAGGTATTCAAGGAGGAAATGAAGAGATGATGCTGCAGGCAAGGATGCCCCGAGGAATGGGACATTGGTGAGACCAAACAGATACTACGACAGCGTATGTATGGACACTGTGCAACAATCACCAGACAGGAATGTTCCCTTCCAGTCGGGGAACACTTCAGTGGTCAGGGACATTCAGCCTCGGATCTTCAGGTGACCATCATCCAAGGCAGACTTCGAGATACACAACAACGCAAAGTGGCTGAGTGGAGGCTGATAGCCAGGTTTGGTGTCCATGAGGATGGCCTCAATCGGGACCTTGGATTTGTGTCACACTACAGGTGACCCCACCACAATAAACACTCTGACACATACACACACTCTTACACGTGATCACACTCACATAGGCCTTCTCTCGTACACACGCTCTCCGTCAAGCACACACACAGACCCCCAAACCCACATTCACATTCACACGCACACCCTCTCATATGTATATACTCCATCACACTCCTGCGTACATGCTCTCTCCCTCATCCACACACAATCTCTATCTCTCTCCTTCACATGTACGCAGACACACATATCTCTGTGGGGCGAACTTGCATTTGCAGATTTGTATTTGCAGACATACTCTATTTTGCTCAAAAACACACAATCTGGAGGCAGTCAGTCCATGTAACATAGAACATAGACCATTACAGCGCAGTACAGGCCCTTCGGCCCTTGATGTTGCACCGACCTACGAAATTAATCTGATGCCCACCTAACCTACACTGTTCCATTATTGTCCATATGTATGTCGAATCCCCATTTAAATGCCCTTAATGTCAGCAAGTCTACTACTGTTGCAGGCAGGCTGCTCCACACCCCGACTACACTCTGAATAAAGAAACTACCTCTGACATCTGTCCTAAATCTATCACCCCTCAATTTAAAGTTATGCCCCCTGGTGTTAGCCTTCACCATCCGAGGAAAAAGCCTCTCACTGTCCACCCTATCTAACCCTCTGATTATCTTATACATCTCAATTAAGTTACCTCTCAACCTTCTTCTCTCCAATGAAAATAGCCTCAAGTCTCTCAGCCTTTCCTCGTCAGACCTTTGTTCCATACCAGGAAACATCCTAGTAAATCTCCTCTGAACCCCTTCCAAAGCTTCCTATAATATGGTGACCAGAACTGCAAGCAATACTCCAGGTGCGGCTGCACCAGTATCTTGTACAGCTGAAGCATGACCTCGTGCCTCCAAAACTCAATCCCCCGACCAATAAATGCCAACATACCATATGCCTTCTTAACAACCCTATCAACCTGGGTGGCATTTATGCACCTGAACACTGAGATCTCTCTGTTCATCAACATTGCCAAGAATTTTACCATTAGCCCAGTACTCTGTATTCTAGTTACTTCTTCTGAAATGAACTACCTCACACGTTTCAACATTAAACTCCATTTGCCACTTCTTAGCCCAGCTCTGCATCTTATCCATGTCCCTCTGTAACCCACAACATCCTTCGGCATTATCCACAACTCTGCCTACTATAGTGCCATCTTCTATCCCCACCTCCAGATCATTTATAAAAATGACAAACAGCAGTGGCCCCAAATCAGACCTTTGTGGCACACCACTGGTAACTGAGCTTCAGGATGAACATTTCCCAGCAACCACCACCCTCTGTCTTCTTTCAGCTAGACAATTTCTGATCCAACCCACTAAATCACATTCAATCCCGAAACTCCTTATTTTGTGCAATAGCTTACCGTATAGAATCTTATCAAATGTCTTACTGAAGGCCATATACACCACATCAACCACCTTACCTTCATCCACCAGTTTTGTCACCTTCTCAAAGAATTCAATAATGTAAGTGAGGCATGACCTACCCTTCGCAAAACCACGTTGACTATCCCTAATCAAATTATTCCTTTCCAGATGATTATAAATCCTATCTCTTATCACCTTACCCCCAACCAAAGTAAGGATCACTGACCTATAATTACAGGGTTGTCCCGACTCCCGTTCTTAAACAAGGGAACAACATTTGCTATCCTCCATTATTCCGGCACTACTCCTGTTGACAATGATGACACATAGATCGAAGCCAAAGGCTCTGCAATCTCCTTCCTGGCTTCCCAGAGAATCTGAGGATAAATCCCATCTGGCCCAGGGATCTTATCTATTTTCAGATTTTCCAAAGTTGCTAAAACCTCCTCTTTGTTAACCTCAATCCCATCTAATCTAGTAGCCCGTATCTCCATATTCTCACTAACATTGCCCTTTTCCAGTGTGAATACTGATGAAAAGTATTTATTAAACACTTTCCCAATGTCCTCAGATTCTACACACAACTTTCCACTATCTTTGATTGGCCCCAATCTTACTCTAGTATTTCTTTCATTCCTGATATACCTATAGAAAGCCTTCAGGTTTTCCTTGATCCTATCTGCCAACAACTTCTCATGTTCCCTCCTGGCTCTTTTTAGCCTTCTCTTTAGATCTTTCAATTTTCCTCTTGACAAGAGTTTCAATTTCTTTAGTGAACCATGGCTCCCTCTCTCGACAACTACTTCCCTGCCTGATTGGTATATACTTATTAAGGATCTGCAGTAGCTGTTCCTTGAGTAAGCTGCACATTTCAAGTGTGACCATAGCCTGCACTTTCCTTCCTCATCCTATGCATCCTCAATCTTGCCTAATTGCATGATAATTGTCCTTCCCCCCTTTTATACCTCTTTCCCTGCAGTATATACCTATCCCTGCTCATTGCTATTGTAAACATAACCAAATTACGGTCATTATTGCCATACTGCTCATCTATCTCCAAATCTAACACCTGGCCAGGTTCATTGCACAGTACCTAAGCTAATGTGGCATTGCCCCTTGTTGGCCTGTCTACATATTGTGTCAGAAAACCCTACTGAGAATCATCTTTGCTATCCTTCCCTCTTCATCCCTGGAACAATTCGGAGGCCTACAGAAAACCCCCAACAGGGTGACCTCTCCTTTCCTGTTTCTAACCCCAGCCCAGACTAAGTCAGTGGATGAGTCCTCAAACATTATCTCAGCGGCTGTAATGCTACCCTTGATTAACAATGCCACAACCCCGCCTCTTTTACCATCTTCTCTGTTCTTGCTGAAACATTTAAATCCTGGAATCTGCAACAACCATTCCTGTCCCTCCTCCAACCATGTCTCTGAAATGGCCACAACATCAAACTCTCAGGTACCAACCCATGCTGCAAGTTCACCCACCTTACTCTGGATGCTCCTGGCATTGAAGGACACACATTTCAAACCAACACCCTGATTGCCAGTGCCCTCTCACGACCTTGTAAACCTATCTCTGAGCTCACTACCCTCAGCCTCCTGTACACTGGAACTACAATTCAGGTTCCCATCCCCCTGCTGCATTAGTTTAAACGCCCCCCCCCCCAACACCAAAGAGCAAATTCTGCCATCCCCAGGATATTGGTACCCCTCTGGTTCAGGTGAAGACCATCTTGTTTGTAGAAGTCCCACCTACCCCAGAAAGAGCTCCAATTATTCAAGAATCCAAAACCCTCCCTCCTGCACCATCCCTGCAGCCGTGTCTTCAGCTCCACTCTTTTCCTGTTCCTTGATTCACTAGCACGTGGCACGGGCAACAAACCAGAGATAACAACCCTGTTTGTTCTAGCTCTAAGCTTCCACCTTAGCATCCTGAATTTCTGCCTTAGATTCACCACCTTTCTTCCTACCCATGTCGTTGGTGCCTATGTGGACTGCAACTTGGGGCTGCTCCCCCTCCCCCTCAAGGATCTTGAAAACACAATCAGAGACATCATGAACCCTGGCACCTGGGAGGCAGCACACCAATCGTGAGTCTCTCTCTCGTTCCCCACAGAACCTCCTATCTGTCCTGTTAACTATGGAGTCCCCAATGACTAGTGCTCTGCTCCACTTCCCCCTTCCCCTCTGAGCAACAGGGATAGACTCTGCGCCAGAGACCTGTGCCCCATTGCTTACTCCTGGTAAGTCGCTTACCCCCCCCAACAGTATCCAAAACGGTAACCCAACCACCTTCTTCACATGGCTGTGGAGTAACTACCTCCCTTTAACTCCTCTCAATAACCTCCACTGCCTCCCGAATGATCCAAAGTTCATCCAGCTCCAGTTCCCTAACACGGCTCTTGAGGAGATGGAGTGGGGTGCACTTCCCACAAATGAAGTCAGCAGGGACACTAGAGGTGACCTTTATCTCCCACATACTGCAGGAGGAACATTCAACTGCCCTCACCTCCATTCCCAATATTCTAAATTCCCAGATAGACTGCCGTAAAAAAAAAAGAAACATGAAAGAAAAACACTTGTCACCTTACCAACCGATGCACGGAACTTTTATTTTGGTTAGAGGAGGAGGATGGGTGGGAGACACTACCCGTCGGGAAAAGCAACCGCCAAAATATGTGACCTTGTGACCTCTCCGACTGCGCCCAGGAACTGAAGAAAAACCGGAACGAAAAGAAATTTAAACCCTATACTCATGTATCCCAATAGGCTCCGCTGCTCCCTGGAGACCTCATGACCTCTCCGACTGCGTCCAGTAACATTTTATACATTCCTACTTTGGAAACAGAACCAATCTGACTCAAGGTTGGAATACAGACAGACTCTAACCTTACACCTTTAATGCATTGTCTGAGCTGAGATGTAACTTTTTTTAAATAAAATCTGAAGTTATCTCAGGACTGTGACTTAACAGAAGTTCTGGAATTTATACATTAATCAATCAAAATCAGCATACTTATTCTAAGTGATTAAAGACCTAACAGCAAGACCTAAGTGCAATACACTTTGACACTACCTTTGAGCCAGTTCTGTATCCAAATGGCTAGCTCTCCCTGTATTCCACGAGATCTAAACTTGCTAATCAGTCTCCCATGGGAAACCTTGCTGAATGCCTTACTAAAGTCCATGTAAATCACATCTAATGCTCTACCCTTATCAATCCTCTTTGTTACTTTTTCAAAAAACTCAATCAAGTTCATGAGACATGATTTCCCACCCACAAAGCCATGTTGACTATCCCTAATCAGTCCTTGTCTTTCCAAATACATGAAAATCCTGTCCCTTAGGATTCCCTCCAACAACTTGCCCACCACCGATGTCAGGCTCACTGGTCTATCATTCCCTGGCTTTTCCTTACCACCTTTCTTAACTAATGGTACCACGTTAGCCAACCTCCAGTCTTCTGGTACCTCACCTGTGACTATTGATGAAACAAATAAACTGCAGAATTGGGCTGAGAGGTGGCAAATGGAGTTCAATGCAGCTAAATGTGAGGTGATGCACTTTGGGAAGATTAACAGGAAGGCAGAATACTGGGTCAATGGAAAGATTCGTGGTAGTGTGGATGTGCAGAGGGATCTTGGATCCATGTACATAGATCCCTGAAAGTTACCATCCAGATGGATAGTGCTGTTAAGAAGGCATACGGTGTGTTAGGTTTCATTGGTAGAGGGATTGAGTTCTGGAACCGCAATATCATGCTGCAAATGTACAAAATGCTGGTGCGGCCACACTTGGAATATTGTGTACAGTTCTGGTCGCCTCATTACAGGAAGGATGTGGAAGCATTGGAAAAGGTGCAGAGGAGGTTTACCAGGATGTTGCCTGGTCTGGAGGGAAAGTCTTATGAGGAAAGGCTGAGGGACTTGGGTCTGTTCTCATTGGAAAGAAGAAGGCTAAGAGGGGATTTGATAGAGACATGCAAGATGATTAGAGGATTAGATAGGGTAGACAGTGAAAGACTTTTTCCTAGGATGATGACATCAGCATGTACGAGAGGGCATAACTACAAATTGAGGGGTGATAGATTTAAGACAGATGTCAGAGGCAGGTTCTTTACGCAGAGAGTGGTAAGGGTGTGGAATGCCCTTCCCCCCAGACCAGGCAACATCCTGGTAAACCTCCTCTGCACCTTTTCCAATGCTTCCACATCCTTCCTGTAATGAGGCGACCAGAACCGTACACAATATTCCAAGTGTGGCCGCACCAGCGTTTCTGTACAGTTGCAGCATGACATTGCGGTTCCAGAACTCAATCCCTCTACCAATGAAACCTAACACACCGTCTGCCTTCTTAACAGCACATGGATGATTTTGGGATAGTGTAGGGGGATGAGCTGAGAATAGTTCACAGGTCGGCGCAACATCGAGGGCCAAGGGGCCTTGTTCTGCACTGTATTGTTCTATGTTCCATATTCTAAATATCTCAGCACGGGGCTCAGCAATCACTTCTTTGTTCTTTTTCACACAGAGGGTGGTGCTTGGATGGAATGAGCTGCCAGAGGAAGTGGTGGAGGCTGGTACAATTGCAACATTTAAAAGGCATCTGGATGGGCATATGAATAGGAAGGGTTTAGAGGGCCAAGTGCTGGCAAATGATTAGGTTGGGATATCTGGTCGGCATGGATTAGTTGGACCAAAGGGTCTGTTTCTGTGCTGTACATCTCTATTACTCTATGACTCTAAAAGCTCAGGTGGGTGCAATAATGGAAAACCCAAAGGAATATTTTAAATATACATAAGGAGAGGAAAATAACTTTTTTTAATTTCAAAAATATACTTTATTCATTAAAATACCTTTATATACATAACCAGTCACTGAAACAGCTCGGTTCTGTACAGGAGCATATGAAGAAACAAACATTGGGGTTTGACTTTATTCAACAAACAAACAAAAGGCATTTTTTACCTGTACAAGGTGATATTTATATGCATTGAGGTAATGGGAGGGTCCAGTAGCTGAATGGATCCCCATTTAACTTCGGCAGGAAGACCCCCGACTGTGGTCTTTCTCCACTGCACCTTGAGGGCAGCTGATCCAAATCCCATGGCACAAAGTCCTGGACCTTGGAATGTGCCAGTCTTCAACACTGGAAAGAGTAGAGGCCTTATTTTGTCCTTGAACCGAATGGCTTTTCAGTCATTACAGAGGTAGGTGAGAGCCAGCCATGTCACTGCTGGCCTGGAGTTACATGTAGGCCAGACCACTTTAAGTCCACAGATTTCCCTCTTTAAAGGATGTTAATGACCCAGATGGATAATTCCAACCATTGATAATAGATTTATGGTCATCCTCACTGAGAGTATCATTTATATTCCACAACATTTCATTGTTTTTGAATAGCGCCAGCATCCGGGGTGGGTTTTGAGCCAATGACACCCCTCTCTATTTGTAGTCTAGTGACACAACCAGTACACCACTAATATCCCCTCAGTTGAATTCGGGGTTGGGGCCTGCCCTGAAAGAGCTGGACCACCTGGTATTGTAGTTCCTGCCTCTGTCATCTCCAAGTGATCACCGAAGACCCAGAAAATACGAAATGCCTTAGCTCTCTGAAGATCTGACCACACACACAGAAAAAATAATTCAGCTCTTTCATCTCTGTGGAAAGGTAGTCGCTGTATAATTTACTGAGGCTGATTGCTTGCTCCAAGACTATGCAAACACAACAATGTGAAAACGTTAGCAGAGAGGCTTAGCCTTGGTTTGAAGAGTTGGGAAAGTTCAATAAGTCAACCATCTGATAAGCTACTAAGTTTGAATTGGGCAATTATTAGGCTCTTTGTTTGAGTCTGGCACATAAAAGGCCTCACATTGGGCAGGAAGAGCCAGCTAATGTTTATTGAAGGTGGGAGGGGAGCAATTGTCCTGTGCTCATAAACCAATCAACTCTATGCTAACAGCTTCAATTATCTTTGACAGGGAGTGGATAGAGACTGATGAAACAGCCGATGGAGCTCGTTTGCCATTGCTTTGCTGTCTGAAATCGGTAGAAGGAAATGTTTAACTTGTAGCCACTTCTCTCACCAAGTCGGAACGTGTTGACCAGTTTGCAAGTTAAGTTTCACAAGCTGGTTGCATATCTGAAGCCAGTGGCTCTGTTGGAGTTAAGGACTGAACATCAGAATTCAGTGATGGGATAGTCACAGGGCAGTAAAGGGAATGAGCTACAAAGCCAAGAGGGTATAAATTCAAATCCCACCAAATGAAATACATTTAACAAGGTGAAGAGCTGACAACAGGAACTGTAATTAGAATGTTGTGAATATATAATAGACTCATGGTATTCAGGGAAGGGAAACCAGTAGTTATTACCCACACTGGACAACACAGGATTGCAGTTCCACATCAAGATGCCCTCCAGCCAGTTGGGAAGAGGAATCAAGACCAACTAGACGGTAATACGGACAATGAGAAAGTCAGGACTGCAGATGACAAACCAAACTTCACAATTATATACCGCTTGACAGTGGGGCAAAACCTTCAAAATCACTGCATAGCCTCCACATTTTAGTCACTTCAAATCCACCCGCAGTTGCTAGGGACTAAAAACAAGACTTCATTTCCATTTTATTCATGGAGCCCAAGATCATTCATGATGCTTTCTGATATCAGCTGGGAATGTCTGGGACAGTGTAGAAGGAGCTTTACCCTGTACCTAACCCCATGCTGCCCCTATCCAGGGAGTGTTTGATGGGGACAGTGCAGAGGGAACTTTACTCTGTATCTAACCCCGTGCTGTCCCTGTCCTGGGAGTGTTTGATGGGGACAGTGTAGAGGGAGCTTTACTCTGTATCTAACCCTGTGCTGTCCCTGTCCTGGGAGGGTTTGATGGGGACAGTGTAGAGGGAGCTTTACTCTGTATCTAACCCCGTGCTGTCCCTGTCCTGGGAGTGTTTGATGGGGACAGTGTAGAGGGAACTTTACTCTGCATCTAACCTGGTGCTGTCCCTGTCCTGGGAGTGTTTGATGGGGACAGTGTAGAGAGAGCTTTACTCTGTATCTAACCCCGTGCTGTCCCTGTCCTGGGAGTGTTTGATGGGGACAGTGTAGAGGGAGCTTTACTCTGTACCTAACCCTATGCTGTCCCTGTCCTGTGAGTGTTTGATGGGGACAGTATAGAGTGAGCTTTACTCTGTATCTAACCCCGTGCTGTCCCTGTCCTGGGAGTGTTTGATGGGGACAGTGTAGAAGGAGCTTTACTCTGTATCTAACCCCGTGCTGTCCCTGTCCTGGGCGTGTTTGATGGGGACAGTGTAGAGAGAGCTTTACTCTGTATCTAACCCCGTGCTGCCCCTATCCAGGGAGTGTTTGATGGCGACAGTGTAGAGAGAGCCTTACTCTGTATCTAACCCTGTGCTGTCCCTGTCCTGGGAGTGTTTGATGGGGACAGTGTAGAGAGAGCTTTAATCTGTATCTAACCCCGTGCTGTCCCTGTCCTGGGTGTGTTTGATGGGGACAGTGTAGAGGGAGCTTTACTCTGTATCTAACCCTGTGCTGTCCCTGTCCTGGGCATGTTTGATGGGGACAGTGTAGAGAGAGCTTTACTCTGTATCTAACCCCGTGCTGTCCCTGTCCTGGGCGTGTTTGATGGGGACAGTGTAGAGAGAGCTTTACTCTGTATCTAACCCCATGCTGTCCCTGTCCTGGGAGTGTTTGATGGGGACAGTGTAGAGAGAGCTTTACTCTGTATCTAACCCTGTGCTGTCCCTGTCCTGGGAGTGTTTGATGGGGACAGTGTAGAGGGAGCTTTACTCTGTATCTAACCCCGTGCTGTCCCTGTCCTGGGCGTGTTTGATGGGGACAGTGTAGAGAGAGCTTTAATCTGTATCTAACCCCGTGCTGTCCCTGTCCTGGGCGTGTTTGATGGGGACAGTGTAGAGAGAGCTTTGCTCTGTATCTAACCCCGTGTTGTCCCTGTCCTGGGCGTGTTTGATGGGGACAGTGTAGAGAGAGCTTTACTCTGTATCTAACCCCGTGCTGTCCCTGTCCTGGGAGTGTTTGATGGGGACAGTGTAGAGAGAGCTTTACTCTGTATCTAACCCTGTGCTGTCCCTGTCCTGGGGAGGATTTGCTGGGGGGCAGTGAGGCTTGCAACAGAGAAACTAGTTGGAGATTGAAATAACTTTTTAAACTGTTATTAGCTTCCTCTTTTTGGTTTTTTGACACTCTCGAAAGCCTGAAACAAATACTTTACCAGTTGCCACTTAATGCATGGTAGACTTAAGATGAGCTCATTTATTTTTGTGATCTCCTGTGTTGCGGTTGACATCTGTTGCTATTTGAAGTTAAAATAACACAGCACTTAGAACTAGATTAGAGTGTGCATTGAAATGTGCAAAAGTATCAAGGAATCTTCTCCACGTTTGTTATTTGTCAAGGAAACAGATTTAGTTAGAGAGAAAAACAACCCTTACATTTGATGAGTACCTTTTCCCATCACACTCCTTGCAGCCATGTTTATATTGCAATCATGGTTAAAATGTTTGATACCTGCCAGTTGATTTGCACAGCTATTGCATTCAAACGGGAATGAGATGGTCAGATAATATTTATAACCCCCTGCTGTAGGTTATAAATATTGTGAACAAATAGTGGCTGAGATTGCTCACATTGACATGAGAAAGCCAAAGGGGGTTTCGATTTCAGGAACCACCCAGAAAGTATCTCAGACTGTCCGGCACCCCGTCAGTACTGACCCTCAGAAAGTGCAACACTCCCTTAGCATTGACCCTCCGACAGTGCGCCACTCCCTTAGTATTGACCCTCTAATAGTGCGGCGCTCTCTCAGTACTGATCCTCCAACAGTGCGGCACTCCCTCAGTACTGACCCTCTGACAGTGCAGCACTCCTTCAATACTGACCCTCCAACAGTGCGGCACTCCCTCGGTACTGACCCTCTGACAGTGTGGCACTCCCTCAGTACTGATCCTCCGACAGTGCGGCACTCCCTCGGTACTGACCCTCTGACAGTGCGGCACTCCCTCAGTACTGACCCTCCAACAGTGCGGCACTCTCTCGGTACTGACCCTCTGACAGTGCGGCACTCCCTCAGTGCTGACCCTCCGACAGTGTGACACTCCCTCAGTATTGACTCTCCGACAGTGCAGCACTCTCTCGGTACTGACCCTCTGACAGTGCGGCACTCCCTCAGTGCTGACCCTCCGACAGTGCAACACTCCCTCAGTATTGACTCTCCGACAGTGTGGCACTCCCTCAGTACTGACCCTCTGACAGTGCAGCCTTTCCTCAGTGCTAACCCGCCAACAGTGCGACACTCCCTCAATACTGACCCTCTGACAGTTCATCTCTCCCTCAGTACTGACTCTCAGAAAGTGCGGCACTCCCTCAGTACTGACCCTCTGACAGTGCATCTCTCCCTCAGTACTGACTCTCAGAAAGTGCGGCACTCCCTCAGTACTGACCCTCTGACAGTGCATCTCTCCCTCAGTACTGACCCTCTGACAGTGCAAGCACTCCCTCAGTACTGACCCTCGGACAGTACAGCACTCCCTCAGTACTGACCCTCTGACAGTACAGCACTCCCTCAGTACTGACGATCTGACAGTGCGGCACTCCCTCAGTACTGACCCTCTGACAGTACGGCACTCCTTCAGTACTGACCCTCCGACAGTACAGCACTCTCTCAGTACTGACCCTCTGACCTCAGACCATAAGACCATGAAAAAGAGGAGCAGAAGTAGGCTATTCAGCCCATCAAATCTGTTCTGTCATACAATGAAATCATGGCTAATCTGATACTCTTCCACTTGTCTGTTTTCACTGATCTCAAACCCAACTATCTCAGCCTGACAGTGCTCCAGAAAGAATGGCCGCCCTTGACATCAAGGCTACATTCGACTGTGAGTGACATCAAGGAGCCCTCGCAAAACTGGAATCAATAGGTATCGGGGGCAAACTCTCTGCTAGTTGGAGTCATGCCTGACACATAGGAAGATGGTTGTGGTTGCTGGAGATCAGTCATCTCAGCTCCAGGACATCTCTGCAGGAGTTCCTCAGGGTAGTGTCCCAGGCCCAACCATCTTCAGCTGCTTCATCAATGACCTTTCCCCCATCATAAGATCAGAAGTGGGGATGGTCACCAACGATTGCACAATGTTCAGCAAGAGTCTTCATATACTGAAGCAGTCCATGGTCAAATGCAACAAGTTCCGGACAATATCCAGGCTTGGGCTGACAAGTGGCAAGTAGTATTTGCGTCACACAAATGCCAGGCTATGACCATCTTCGAGATGATCTAACCACCGCCCTTGACATTCAATAGTGTTATCATCACTGAATTCCCCCACTATCAACATCCTGGGGGTTATCATTGACTAGAAAGTGAACTGGTTCACCACATAAACACAGTGGTAAAAGAGCAGGTCAGAGGCTATGAATACTACGGCGAATAACTCATTTCCTGGCTCCCCAAAGCCTGTCCACCAGCTACAAGGCACACGTCAGGAGTGTGACGGAATACTCCCCACTTGCCTGGATGGGGCAGCTCCAACAACACCCAAGAAGCTTAACACCATCAATGACAAAGCAGCCCACTTGATTGGCACCAACTCCACAAACATCCACTCCCTCCACCACCGACGCTCAGTAACAGCAGTATGGACTATCAACAAGATGCACCGCAGAAATTCACCAAAGATCCTCAGACAGCACCTTCCAAACCCACAACCACTTCCATCCAGAAGGACCAGGGCAGCAGATACATGGGAACACCACCCCCTGCAGGTTCCCCTCCAAGCCACTCACCATCCTGACTTGGAAATATATCGCCGTTCCTTCACTGTCACTGGGTCAGAATCCTGGAATTCCCTCCCTCATGGCATTGTGGGTCAACCCACAGCAGGTGGACTGCAGCGGTTCACGAAGGCAGCTCACCCCCACCTTCTCAAGGGGCAACTAGGGACGGGCAATATGTGCTGGGCCCAGCCAGTGATGTCCACATCCCACAAAATGATTAATAATAGAATAAGGGCATCGTGTTGATGTGCCACCCTGTCCAAGGGGACCTCCAGGTCCTTGCCAGAGAAATGTAGTGCCAACTTCTGCTTCTCTGCCAAGCCTGTGCTGAGTCTCCAAGACCGAGCAGGGCACTTGGCAGATTTTAGTTGTTAGAGCAGTTACGGGTCAATCACGTTGCTGTGGGTCTGGAGTCACTATTAATGGTGTGAGGTGGTGGAGAGATGTGTGCATAATGCTGCATTTTGCTCTGGAGAATGAAATGGATCGGAGTACATTTCAGTGGGAGCTCATTGGGGAAGCAGTGATCACAATATCATTGTTGTAACAGCAAGGGAAAAGGACAGGATTGGAATCCCTACAGGATTCAGGGAAACAGGCCCTTCGGCCCAACCAGTCCACACTGACCCTCCGAAGAGAGTCCCACCCAGACCCACTCCCCTACATTTACCCCTGACTAATGCACCTAACCCCCACATCCCCAAACACTAGGGACAGTTTAGCACGGCCGATTCACCTAAACTACGCATCTTTGGATTGTGGGAGGAAACCGGAGCACCCGGAGGAAACCCACGCAGACACGGGGAGAATGTGCAAACTCCACACAGAGAGTTACCTGAGGCTGGAATTGAACTCGGATCCCTGGCACTGTGAGGCAGCAGTGCTAACCACTGAGCCATCATGCCACCACAAAGGCTGGCAGGTGGGACAGCCAATGAGAGAGTGTATACAAAAAGTTGTAGAAACCCTGGAATGCACACAGGGGACCTGTCTTCTCCCCGGTTAAACTTGAATCGTTGGCTCGAACTTTCTCTTCCAGTTTGTGTTTCTTATTGCGCCTCCATAGCATGTACAACACGTTACTGAGTCCTCTCTGCCACACCAATCTCTGTGTCACTGGCGGTGAGTTTTCCACACGACGTGCTAGCAGTTTCTCAGAATGAGTGTGATGCTGAGTGCCTGTTGTGACTGAGTGGTCAGTCAGAGGGGGCCTGTGGACATGGGGGCGGGGGCGGGGAGAACTACTCTCTCCGTCTATCCAAAACAGCAGCTACATGCTTCAACAGTGAGAGCTTGTTGGTGCAAGCTGATAGCGGAGAATGGGATTATTTGTGAATGTTGTGTGAATCTCACATTTTGGATTGGGTGAGAAAGTGGCTGTGTGCAACTTGCACAATTGCATAGGGGGAACAAGGCCATTATCAGGCCTTAACAAGATCAACAATTATCAAAATCAAATGGTTAACTGTAACATGAGTCAGACTTATCTGCTGCCAAGAGTTCTTCTACCAACAAGACAGTCGCTGCTTCATCTGGATGTCAGAAACTCTTTGAATTGCCTGTGAAACTTTCAATTAGCTCTGAATTAACTTTCGAAAACCAAACCTGCCATCGCTGTGCAGTCTCAGTTGCAGCATCAAGTTACTGAGAGACACACGGGTATGAGGGTCATGGGTATGAGGGTCACGGGTATGAGGGACACAGGAATGAGGGACACACGGGTATGAGGGTCACGGGTATGAGGGACACGGGTATGAGGGTCACGGGTATGAGGGACACGGGAATGAGGGACACGGGTATGAGGGTCATGGGTATGACGGTCACGGGTATGAGGGACACGGGTATGAGGGTCATGGGTATGAGGGTCACTGGTATGAGTGTCACGGGTATGAGGGACACGGGAATGAGGGACACACGGGTATGAGGGTCATGGGTATGAGGGGCACGGGAATGAGGGACACACGGGTATGAGGATCACGGGTATGAGGGGCACGGGAATGAGGGACACACGGGTATGAGGATCACGGGTATGAGGGACACGGGTATGAGGGTCATGGGTATGAAGGTCACGGGTATGAGCGTCACGGATATGAGGGTCACGGGTATGAGGGACACGGGAATGAGGGACACACGGGTATGAGGGTCATGGGTATGAGGGTCACTGGTATGAGGGTCACGAGTATGAGGGACACGGGAATGAGGGACACACGGGTATGAGGGTCACAGGTATGAGGGACACGGGAATGAGGGACACACGGGTATGAGGGTCACGGGTATGAGGGACACGGGAATGAGGGACACACGGGTATGAGGGTCATGGGTATGAGGGTCACGGGTATGAAGGTCACAGGTATGAGGGTCACGGGAATGAGGGTCACAGGTATGAGGGTCACGGGAATGAGGGACACACGGGTATGAGGGTCATGGGTATGAGGGTCACGGGTATGAGCGTCACGGGTATGAGGGACATGGGTATAAGGGACACGGGAATGAGGGACACACAGGTATGAGAGACACGGGTATAAGGGAAACATGGGTATGAGGGACACATGGGTATGAGGGACACGGTTATGAGGGACACGGGTATAAGGGAAACATGGGTATGAGGGACACACGGTTATGAGGGACACGGGTGTGAGGGACACGGGTATGAGGGATACATGGGTATGAGGGACACGGTTATGAGGGACACGGGTATAAGGGAAACATGGGTATGAGGGACACACGGTTATGAGGGACACGGGTGTGAGGGACACGGGTATGAGGGATACATGGGTATGAGGGACACACGGGTATGAGGGACACATGGGTATGAGGGACACGGGTATGAGGGTCACGGGTATGAGGGGCACGGGAATGGGCGACACCCGAGTATGAGGGACACGGGTATGTGGGACATACGGGTATGAGGGACACACGGGTGTGAGGTTCACGGGTATGAGAGTCACGGTGATGAGGGACACATGGTATGAGGGTCACAGGTATGAAGTACACGGGTATGAGGGACACACGGGTATGAGGGACACATGTATGAGAGACACGGGTATGAGGGACATGAGTATGAGGGACACACGGGTATGAGGGACATGAGTATGAGGGACACACGGGTGTGAGGTTCAAGGGTATGAGAGACACGGGTATGAGGGTCATGGGTATGAGGGTCACGGGAATGAGGGATACACAGGTATGAGGGTCATGGGTATGAGGGGCACGGGAATGAGGGACACACAGGTATGAGGGTCATGGGTATGAGGGGCACGGGAATGAGGGACACACGGGTATGAGGGTCACGGGTATGAGGGACACGGGTATGAGGGTCATGGGTATGAGGGTCACGGGAATGAGGGACACACGGGTATGAGGGTCATGGGTATGAGGGTCACAGGTATGAGCGTCACGGATATGAGGGTCACGGGTATGAGGGTCATGGGTATGAGGGTCACTGGTATGAGGGTCACGAGTATGAAGGACACGCGAATGAGGGACACACGGGTATGAGGGACACATGTATGAGAGACACGGGTATGAGGGACATGAGTATGAGGGACACACGGGTATGAGGGACATGAGTATGAGGGACACACGGGTGTGAGGTTCAAGGGTATGAGAGACACGGGTATGAGGGTCATGGGTATGAGGGTCACGGGAATGAGGGACACACAGGTATGAGGGTCATGGGTATGAGGGGCACGGGAATGAGGGACACACAGGTATGAGGGTCATGGGTATGAGGGGCACGGGAATGAGGGACACACGGGTATGAGGGTCACGGGTATGAGGGACACGGGTATGAGGGTCATGGGTATGAGGGTCACGGGAATGAGGGACACACGGGTATGAGGGTCATGGGTATGAGGGTCACAGGTATGAGCGTCACGGATATGAGGGTCACGGGTATGAGGGACACGGGAATGAGGGACACACGGGTATGAGGGTCATGGGTATGAGGGTCACTGGTATGAGGGTCACGAGTATGAAGGACACGGGAATGAGGGACACACGGGTATGAGGGTCACAGGTATGAGGGACACGGGAATGAGGGACACACGGGTATGAGGGTCACGGGTATGAGGGACACGGGAATGAGGGACACATGGGTATGAGGGTCACGGGTATGAAGGTCACAGGTATGAGGGTCATGGGTATGAGGGACACGGGTATGAGGGACACGGGAATGAGGGACACACGGGTATGAGGGTCATGGTTATGAGGGTCACAGGTATGAGGGTCACGGGTATGAGCGTCACGGGTATGAGGGACATGGGTATAAGGGACACGGGAATGAGGGACACACAGGTATGAGGGTCACGGGTATGAGGGAGATGGGCATGAGGGTCACGGGTATGAGGGACACGGGTATGAGGAACACGGGAATGAGGGACACACGGGTATGAGGAGCACTGGTATGACGGTCATGGGTGTGAAGGACACAGGTATGAGGGACACGGGTATGAGGGACATAGGTATGAGGGACACACGGGTATGAGGGTCATGGGTATGAGGGTCACTGGTATGAGGGTCACGAGTATGAAGGACACGGGAATGAGGGACACACGGGTATGAGGGTCACAGGTATGAGGGACACGGGAATGAGGGACACACGGGTATGAGGGTCACGGGTATGAGGGACACGGGAATGAGGGACACATGGGTATGAGGGTCACGGGTATGAAGGTCACAGGTATGAGGGTCATGGGTATGAGGGACACGGGTATGAGGGACACGGGAATGAGGGACACACGGGTATGAGGGTCATGGTTATGAGGGTCACAGGTATGAGGGTCACGGGAATGAGGGACACACGGGTATGAGGGTCATGGGTATGAGGGTCACGGGTATGAGCGTCACGGGTATGAGGGACACGGGTATAAGGGACACGGGAATGAGGGACACACAGGTATGAGGGTCACGGGTATGAGGGAGATGGGCATGAGGGTCACGCGTATGAGGGACACGGGTATGAGGAACACGGGAATGAGGGACACACGGGTATGAGGGTCACAGGTATGAGGGTCACGGGAATGAGGGACACACGGGTATGAGGAGCACTGGTATGACGGTCATGGGTGTGAAGGACACAGGTATGAGTGACACGGGTATGAGGGACATGGGTATGAGGGACACACGGTGTGAGGTTCACGGGTATGAGAGACACGGGTATGAGGGACACACGGTATGAGGGTCACGGGTATGAGGGACACGGGAATGGGCGACACCCGAGTATGAGGGACACGGGTATGTGGGACATACGGGTATAAGGGACACACGGGTATGAGAGACACACGGGTATGTGGGACACGGTTATGAGGGACACACAGGTATAAGGGACACACGGGTATGAGGGTCATGGGCATGAGGGACACATGGATATGAGGGACACATGGGCATGAGGGACACGGGTATGAGAGACACGGGTATAAGGGAAACATGGGTATGACGGACACACGGGTATGAGGGACACACGGGTATGAGGGTCATGGGTATGAGGGTCATGGGTATGAGGGACACATGGATATGAGGGACACGGGTATAAGGGAAACATGGGTATGAGGGACACATGGGTATGAGGGACACGGTTATGAGGGACACGGGTATAAGGGAAACATGGGTATGAGGGACACATGGTTATGAGGGACACGGGTGTGAGGGACACGGGTATGAGGGATACATGGGTATGAGGGACACACGGGTATGAGGGACACATGGATATGAGGGACACAGGTGTGAGGGTCACGGGTATGAGGGACACGGGAATGGGCGACACCCGAGTATGAGGGACACGGGTATGTGGGACATACGGGTATGAGGGACACACGGGTGTGAGATTCACGGGTATGAGAGTCACGGGGATGAGGGACACATGGTATGAGGGTCACAGGTATGAGGGACACGGGTATGAGGGACACACGGGTATGAGGGACACATGTATGAGAGACACGGGAATAAGAGACATGGGTATGAGCGACACAGGTATGAAGGACACGGGTATGAGGGAAACACGGGTATGACGGACAGGTGGAGATGAGGGACACAGGCATGACGGACACGGGTATGAGGGACATGAGTATGAGGGACACACAGGTATGAGGGACGTGGGTATGAGAAACATGTGCATGAGGGACACGGGCATGATGCACACGGGTATGAGAGACATGGGTATGAGCGACACAGGTATGAAGGACACGGGTATGAGGGAAACACGGGTATGACGGACAGGTGGAGATGAGGGACACAGGCATGACGGACACGGGTATGAGGGACATGAGTATGAGGGACACACCGGTGAGGGGTTCACGGGTATGAGGGACATGGGTATGAAGGACAAAGGTATGAGGGACACAGGTATAAGGGTCATGGGTATGAGGGACACGGGCATGAGGAACATGGGTATGAGGGACACACGGGTATGAGGGACACACGGGTATGAGGGACATGGGTATGAGGGACATGAGTATGAGGGACACACGGGTGTGAGGTTCACGGGTATGAGGGACATGGGTATGAGGGACACAGCTATGAGGGACACAGGTATAAGGGTCATGGGTATGAGGGACACACAGGTATGAGGGACATGGGTATGAGGGACATGGGTATGAGGGGCACACAGGTATGAGGGACATGGGTATGAGGGACACACAGGTATGAGAGACATGGGTATGAGGGACACACGGATATGAGGGACACAGGTATGAGGGACGCATGGGTATGAGGGACACACAGGTATGAGGGACATGGGTATGAGGGACACACGGTATGAGGGACACAGCTATGAGGGACATGGGTATGAGGGACACACGGGTATGAGGGACACAGGGTATGAGGGACATATGGGTATGAGGGACACAGGTGTGAGGGACACAGGTATGAGGGACATGGGTATGAGGGACACAGGTATAAGGGACATGGGTATGAGGGACACACGGATATGAGGGACACGGGTATGAGGGACACACAGGTATGAGGGACACGGGTATTAGGGACATATGGGTATGAGGGGAACAGGGTATGAGGGACACAGTTGTGAGGGACATGGGTTTGAGTGACACATGGGTATAAGGGACACGGGTGTGAGAGATATGGGTATGAGGGACACGGGCATAACAAACACGGGTATGAGGGACTTGGGTATGAGGGACACAGGTATGAGGGACACAGGTATGAGGGACACAGGTATAAGGGTCATGGGCATGAGGGACACACAGGTATGAGGAACATGGGTATGAGGGACACATGGGTATGAGGGACATGGGTATGAGGGGCACACAGGTATGAGGGACATGGGTATGAGGGACACATGGGAATGAGGGAAATGGGTATGAGGGACACATGGGAATGAGGGAAATGGGTATGAGGGACATGGGTATGAGGGACACACAGGTATGAGAGGCATGGGTATGAGGGACACACGGGTATGAGGGAAACACGGGTATGAGGGACACGTGGGTATGAGAAAAATGGGTATGAGGGACATGGGTATGAGGGACACACGGGTATGAGGGACACCGGTATGAGGGACATGGGTATGAGGGACACACGGGTATGAGGGACACGGGTAAGAGGGACATATGGGTATGAGGGACACACGGGTATGAGGGACACGGGTATGAGGGACATATGGGTATGAGGGACACGGGTATGAGGGACACAGGTATGAGGGACATATGGGTATGAGGGACATGGGTATGAGGGACACTGGTATGAGGGACACGGGTATGAGGGACACATGGGTATGAGGGACACACGGGTATGAGGGTCATGGGTATGAGGGACACAGGTATGAGGGACACACGGGTATGAGGGACATGGGTAAGAGGGACACCACGGGTATGAGGGACACGGGTATAAGGGACACATGGGTATTAGATTAGATTACTTTACAGTGTGGAAACAGGCCCTTTGGCCCAACAAGTCCACACCGCCCCGCCGAAGCGCAAACCACCCATACCCTGCATTTACCTCTTACTTAACACTGCGGGCATTTTAGCATGGCCAGTTCACCTGACCTGCACATCTTTGGACTGTGGGAGGAATCCGGAGCACCCGGAGGAAACCCACGCAGACACGGGGAGAATGTGCAAACTCCACACAGTCAGTCGCCTGAGGCGGGAACATGGTCCGGGAATGAGAGTCATGGTTATGAGGGACACAGGTATGACAGACATGGGTATGAGGGACACTAGGATATGAGGGACACGGGTATGAGGGACATGGGTATGAGGGACACGGGTATAAGGGAAGCAGGTGTATGAGGGACACATGGGTATGAGGGACACATGGGTATGATGGACACGGGTAAGATGGGCACGGGTATGTGGGACACATGGGCATGAGGGACATGGATATGAGGGACACACAGGTATGAGGGACACGGGTATGAGGGACATATGGGTATGAGGGACACGTATATGAGGGACACAATTGTGAGGGACACGGGTTTGAGCGACACATGGGTATAAGGGACACGGGTGTGAGAGTTATGGGTATGATGGACACGGACATAACAAACACGGGTATGAGGGACATGGGTATGAGGGACACAGGTATGAGGGGCATGTGCATGAGGGACGCGGGCATGATGCACACGGGTATGAGAGACATGGGTATGAGGGACACAGATATGAGAGACACGGGTATGAGGGAAACACGGGTATGAGGGACACGATTATGAGGGATTCGTGTATAAGGGAAACACAGGTATGTAGGATAGGGGTATAAGGGAAACACGGGTATGAAGGACACATGGAGATGAGGGACACGGGCATGACGGACACGGTTATGAGGGACATGAGTATGAGGGGGACACAGGTATGAGGGACATGGGTATGTGAGACACGGGTATGTGAGACATGGGTATGAGGGACACGGGTATGAGGGACACAGGCATAAGGGTCATGGGTATGAGGGACACACGGGTATGAGGGACATGGGTAAGAGGGACACATGGGTATGAGGGACATGGGTAAGAGGGACACAAGGGTATGAGGAACACGGGTATAAGGGACACGGGTATGATGGTCATGGGTATGAGGGACACATGGGTATGAGGCTCACAGGTATGAGGGACACAGGTATGAAGAATACGGGTATGAGAGACTCCCGTGTATGAGGGACACGGGTATGAGGGTCATGGGTATGAAGGACACGGGTATGAGGGACACCCGGGTGTGTGGGACACGGATATGAGGGACACGGGTATGAAGGTCACAGGTATGAGGGACACCATGGTATGAGGATCAGGGTGTGAGAGACATGGGTATGAGGGACACATGGGTATGAGGGACACATGGATATGAGGGACACATGGGTATGTGAGACATGGGTGTGAGGGACAAGGGTATAATGGTCATGGGTATGAGGGACACACGGTCTGAGGGTCACGGGTATGAGGGACAAGGGTATGAGGGACACAAGTATGAGAGACATGGGCATGAGGGAAACACGGGTATGAGGGACACGATTATGAGGGATACGTGTATAAGGGAAACACGGGTATGTAGGATAGGGGTATAAGGGAAACATGGGTATGAAGGACACATGGAGATGAGGGACACGGGCATGACGGACACGGGTATGAGGGACATGAGTATGAGGGACACACGGGTGTGAGGTTCACGGGCATGAGAGACAGTGGTATGTGAGACATGGGTATGAGGGACACGGGTATGAGGGACACAGGCATAAGGGTCATGGGTATGAGGGACACACGGGTATGAGGGACATGGGTATGAGGGACACACAGGTATGAGGGACATGGGTATGAGGGACATATGGGTATGAGGGACACGGGTATGAGGGACACGGGTATAAGGGAACCACGGGTATGAGGGACACATGGGTATGAGGGACACATGGGTATGAGAGAAATGGGTATGAGGGACATGGGTATGCGGGACACACAGGTATGAGGGACATGGGTATGAGGGACATATGGGTATGAGGGGCAGACAGGTATGAGGGACATGGGTATGAGGGACATATGGGTACTAGGGACACGGGTATGAGGGACACGGGTATAAGGGAAACACGGGTATGAGGGACACATGGGTATGAGGGACACACGGGTATGTGAGACATGGGTATGAGGACACAGATATGAGGGACACAGGCATAAGGATCATGGGTATGAGGGACACACGGGTTTGAGGAACATGGGTATGAGGGGCACACGGGTATGAGGGACACCCGGGTATGAGGGACATGGGTATAAGGGCCATGGGTATGAGGGACACACAGGTATGAGGGACACGGGTATGAGGGACACACAGGTATGAGGGACATTGGTATGAGGGACACACGGGTATGAGGGACACGGGTATGAGGGCCATGGGTATGAGGGACACACAGGTATGAGGGACATGGGTATGAGGGACACACTGGTATGAGGGACACGGGTATGAGGGACACGGGTATAAGGGAAACACGGGTATGAGGGACACGGGTATAAGGGAAACATGGGTATGAGGGACACATGGGTATGAGGGACACACGGGTATGTGTGACATGGGTATGAGGACACAGGTATGAGGGACACAGGCATAAGGATCATGGGTATGAGGGACACACGGGTTTGAGGAACATGGGTATGAGGGGCACACGGGTATGAGGGACACCCGGGTATGAGGGACATGGGTATGAGGGCCATGGGTATGAGGGACACACAGGTATGAGGGACACGGGTATGAGGGACATGGGTATGAGGGACACACAGGTATGAGGGACATAGGTATGAGGGACACATGGGTATGAGGGACACGGGTATGAGGGACACCTGGGTATGAGGGAAATGGGATGAGGGACATGGGTATGAGGGACACACGGGTATGAGGGACACGGGTATGAGGGACACAGGCATAAGGGTCATGGGTATGAGGGACACACGGGTATGAGGGACACGGGTATGAGGGTCACAGGTATGAGGGACACCTGGATATGAGGGAAATGGGATGAGGGACATGGGTATGAGGGACACACAGGTATGAGGGACATGGGTATGAGGGACACATGGGTATGAGGGACACGGGTATGAGGGACACACGGGTATGAGGGACTTGGGTATAAGGGACACGGGTATGAGGGTCACAGGTATGAGGGACACAGGTATGAGAGATACGGATTTGAGGGACACCCGTGTATGAGGGTCATGGGTATGAGGGACACGGGTATGAGGGTCACCTGGGTATGAGGGAAATGGGATGAGGGACATGGGTATGAGGGACACACAGGTATGGGGGACATGGGTATGAGGGACACATGGGTATGAGGGACACGGGTAAGAGGGTCACAAAGGTATGAGGAACACAGGTATAAGGGACACGGGTATGAGGGTCACAGCTATGAGGGACACAGGTATGAGGGATACGGATTTGAGGGACACCCGTGTATGAGGGACACGGGTATGAGGGTCATGGGTATGAGGGACACGGGTATGAGGGACACCTGGGTATGAGGGACACGGGTATGAGGGTCACGGGTGTGAGCGACACCCTGGTATGAGGGTCAGGGTGTGAGGGACACGGGTATGAGGGACACATGGGTATGAGGGACATACGGGTATGTGAGACACGGGTATGAGGGACACAGTTATGAGGGACACACAGGTATGAGGGAAATGGGTATGAGGAACAAGGGTATGAGGGTCACGGGTATGAGGGACACATGGGTATGAGGGACACGGGTATGAGGGACACATGGGTATGAGGGACACGGGTATGAGGGACACATGGGTATGAGGGACACGGGTAAGAGGGTCACAAAGGTATGAGGAACACAGGTATAAGGGACACGGGTATGAGGGTCACAGCTATGAGGGACACAGGTATGAGGGATACGGATTTGAGGGACACCCGTGTATGAGGGACACGGGTATGAGGGTCATGGGTATGAGGGACACCTGGGTATGAGGGACACGGGTATGAGGGTCACGGGTGTGAGCGACACCCTGGTATGAGGGTCAGCGTGTGAGGGACACGGGTATGAGGGACACATGGGTATGAGGGACACACAGGTATGTGAGACACGGATATGAGGGACACAGTTATGAGGGACACACAGGTATGAGGGAAATGGGTATGAGGAACAAGGGTATGAGGGTCACGGGTATGAGGGACACATGGGTATGAGGGACACAGGTATGAGGGACACGGGTATAAGGGAAACACGGGTATGAGGGACACACGGGTATGAGGGACATGGGTATGAGGGACACACGGGTATGAGGGACATGGGTAAGAGAGACACACTTGTATGAGGGACACGGGTATAAGGGACACATGGGTTTGAGGGACACGGGTATGAGGGACACAGGTATGAGGGACATGGGCTTGAGGGACACATGGGTATAAGGGACACTCGAGTGTGAGAGACATGGGTATGAGAGACATGGCTATGAGGGACACGGGCATGACGAACACAGGTATGAGGTCATAGGTATTAGAGACACTGGTATGACATGTGTATGAGGGACATGGGCATGACGCACATGGGTATGAGAGTCATGGGAATGAGGGACACAGGTATGAGGAACATGGGTACGAGGGAAACACGGGTATGAAGGATACGATTATGAGGGATTCGTGTATAAGGGAAACACGGGTATGTAGGACAGAGTTATAAGGGAAACACGGGTATGAAGGCCACATGGAGATGAGGGTCACGGGCATGAGAGACACGGGTATGAGGGACACACGGGTGTGAGGTTCACGGGTATGAGAGACACGGGTATGTGAGACACGGGTATGAGAGATACAGGTATGAGGGACACACGGGTATGAGAGACACTAATGTGAGGGACACGGGTATGAGGGACATGGGTATGAGGGACACACGGGTAAGAGGGACATATGGGTATGAGGGACACACGGTTATGAGGGACAAGGGTATGAGGGACAAGGGTATGAGGGTCATGGGTATGAGGGACACGGGTATGAGGGACACACGGGTATGAGAGACACGGGAATGAGGGACACAGGTATGAGGGTCATGGGTATGAGGGACACATGGTATGAGGGTCACAGGTATGAAGGTCATGGGCATGAGGGTCACATGGGTATGAGGGACATGTGTATATGGGAAACACGGGTATGAGGGTCACAGATATGAAGGACATGGGTATGAGGGTCACACAGGTATGAGGGACACACGGGTATGAGAGACACATGGGTATGATGGACATGGGTATGAGGAACACACGGGCATGAGGGACATGGGTATGAGGGTCACAGGTATGAGGATCTCATGGGTATGACGGACAAGGGTATGAGGGAAACACGGGTATGAGGGACATGGGTATGAGGGACAAATGGGTATGAGGGACACATGGGTATGAGCGACATGGGTATGAGGGACACGGGTATAAGGGAAACATGGGTATGAGGGACACGGGTATAAGGGAAACACGGGTATGAGGGACACGGGTCTGAGGGACACATGGGTATGAGGGACACAGGTATGAGAGACATGGGTATGAGAGACATGGGTATATGAGGGACACGGGCATGACGGACACGGGTGTGAGAGACACGGGTATGAGGGACACGGGCATGAAGCACACAGGTATGAGAGACACGGTATGAGAGACACGGGTATGAGAGACACAGGTATGAGGGACACGAGTATGAGGGAAACACGGGTATGAGGGACACGGGTATGAGGGACACGGGTATACAGGAAACATGTGTATGAGGGATAGAGGTATAAGGGACACACGGGTATGAAGGACACATGGAGATGAGGGACACGGGTATGATGGACACGGGTATGAGGGACACGGGTATGAGGGTCATGGGTATGAGGGTCATGGGTATGAGGGACACATGGGTATGAGGGTCAGTGTGTGAGGTACACGGGTATGAGGGACACACGGGTGTGAGGTTCATGGGTATGAGAGACAGGGGTATGTGAGACATGGGTATGAGGGATACGGGTATGAGGGACACAGGCATAAGAGTCATGGGTATGAGGGACACACGGATATGAGGGACATGGGTAAGAGGGACACAAGGGTATGAGGAACACGGGTATAAGGGACACGGGTATGAGGGTCATGGGTATGAGGGACACATGGCTTCATAGAAGTTCATAGAATCCCTAGAGAATTCCAACAGTGTGGAAACAGGCCCTTAGGCCCAGCAAGTCCACACTGACCCTCTGAGGAGTATCCCACCCAAACCCATCCCCCCTCGCCTATTATTCTATATTTTACCTCTAACTGACACATCCCCGAACATAATGGACAATTCACCTAACCTGCACATCTTTGGATAGGGATTTGCAAGGGGACGCACGAGGATGAGAGACACAGGAGTATGAGGGACGCGGATATGAGGGACATGGACAACAGGGACACGGGTATGAGAGATACGGTAATGAGAGACACACAGGTATGAGGTACACGGCATTTGAGAGGTACAGGTATTTCATACTGTCCTTTGGTCAGGGTCAGCATGACGTAACTTACTGAAGCCAATAATAAAGCTCGAGACATTTACCTTTTGAATCCAAACCATATGCCATTGAAGTTCTATCTGTCAGTTTTCAGATAGAACTAATCCACATACACTTCCCTTTGGTCCTGTAACAATCCCAAACCAATCCAACCTTCCCATTCTCCCCACAGCCCTGTATCAATCCCAAACTAATCCCACTGACCCACTCTCTACCCATAGCCCTGTAACAATCCCAAACCAATCCCACCTTCCCATTCTCCCCATAGCCCTGTATCAATCCCAAACTAATCCCACTGCCCCACTCTCTACCCATAGCCCTGTAACAATCCCAAACTAATCCCACTGCCCCACTCTCTCCCCATAGCCCTGTATCAATCCCAAACTAATCCCACTGCCCCACTCTCTCCCCATAGCCCTGTAACAATCCCAAACCAATCCCACCTTCCCATTCTCCCCATAGCCCTGTATCAATTCCAAACCAATCCCACCTCCCCACTCTCCCCATAGTCCTGTATCAATCCCAAACCAATCCCACCTCCCCCACTCTCCCCATAGTCCTGTATCAATCATAATCTAATTTGCAAAGTTGCAGCTCTTATTTGACCGCATGACAGCTCTGGAGTGTGGATGGACTCACTGTGGAGCATCCGTGATGCTGAGGAGGTCGTGGACATCACGTTTAGTGAACTGGTCACACTGCAGGTTAGAATTGCTGAGGGAGACAGTGAATGGGTGACCAAAAGACAGAAAAAGAGTAGGAAGGCAGTGCAGGTGTCCCCTGTGGTCATCTCCCTCCGAAACAGGTATACCGTTTTGGATACTGTTGGGGGACATGGCTCACCAGGGGAGGGCAGCAGTTGCCAGGATCATGGCACCGTGGTGGGCACTGCTGTTCAGAAGGGCAGGAAAAAGACTCATAGGGCCATAGTCATAGAGGATTCTATTGTGAGGGGAGTAGATAGGCGGTTCTGTGGCTGAATCTGAAAGGGGAGGGGGAACAGCCAGTTGTCATGGTGCATATAGACACCAATGATATAAATAGAAAATGAGATGAGGTCCTGAAAGAAGAATTCAGGGAGCTAGGAGAGAAAAGTTAAAGAGAAGGACCTCAAAGGTAGTGATCTCAGGATTACTACCAGTGCCACGTGCTAGCCAGCGTAGAAATGAAAAAATAGGCAGGATGAACAGGTGGCTTGAGAGATGGTGTAGGAGGGAGGGGTTCAGATTGGTTGGACATTGGGACCGGTTCTGGGGAAGGTGGGACTATTACAAAAGGGACGGTCTACATCTGAACCAGACCAGAACCAATGTCCTTGGGGGAGTTTTTGCTACTGCTATTGGGGAGGTTTTAAACTAATGTGGCAGGGGGCCGGGAACCAGAAGAGACAACAAGTAGGTAGCGAGGTGGAGACTGGAGACTGTAAGAATTATGAAGGTAGCATTAATAAAGGGAAGAATAGGCAGAGAGCAGGTGAGCGCAAAGAACTGGTGGCATGAAATGCATCTACTTTAATGCAAGGGGCACAGTGTGTAAGGCAGATGGACTTAGGGCTTGGATTGGTGCCTGGGAGTACGATGTTATTGCAATCACAGAGACTTGGTTGAAGGAAGGGCATGACTGGCACCTGAATGTTCCAGGATATAGACGCTTCAGACAGGACAGGGAGAGAAGTAAAAGGGGGAGAGGAGTTGCATTGCTGGTCAGGGACGATAACACGGCTGTGCTAAAGGAGCACACTATGGAGGTCTTGGGTGTTGAGGCATTATGGGTGGAGCTGAGAAATAAGAAGGGTGCAGTTACATTGTTGGGGCTGTATTACAGGCCTCCCAACAGTGAGCGTGAGGTAGAAGAACAAATAGGTAAACAGATTATGAGTAGATGTAGAGGCAACAGGGTAGTGGTGATGGGAGACTTTAATTTTCCCAGCATTGACTGGGATACACTTAGCGTCAGAGGCCTTGGTGGGGTAGAATTTGTACGAAACATCCAGGAGAGTTTTCTAGAGCAGTATGTCAATAGTCCGACGAGGGAAGGGGCCACATTGGACCTGGTACTGGGGAATGAGCCAGGACTGGTGGTCGAAGTTGCGGTGGGGGATTTCTTTGTAAGTTTTAGAATACTCGCAGATAAAGAAGAGAGTGGTCCTTGCGGAAGAATATTAAACTGGGCCAAGGGCAATTATATCAAAATTAGGCAGGACCTGGGAAATGTGGATTGGACACAGCTATTTGAAGGGAAGTCCACATTTGAGATGTGGGAGGCTTTCAAAGAAACGTTAAAGATAGTGCAGGATAGACATGTCCCGTTGAAGGCAAAGGAGAGGAAAGGGCAAGATTCGTGAACCGTGGATGACAGGAGAAATTGTATGACTAGCCAAGAGGAAAAGGGAATCATACATAAGGTCCAGGCAGCTAAGAACAGAATGGGCCCTGGAGGAATATCGGAAGAGTAGGACAAGTCTTAAACAAGGAATCAAGCGGGCTAAAAGGGATCGTGAAATAACTTTATTGAGCAGAATTAAGGAGAATCCCAAAGCATTTTATTCTTATATAAGAAGCAAGCGGGTAACTAGAGAAAGGATTGGTCCACTAAAGGATAGCGAAGGAAGGCTGTGGGCCGAACCTGAGAAAATGGGTGAGATTCTCAATGGTTACTTTGCATCAGTGTTCACTGAGGAGAGAAACATGATGAATGTTGAGATTAGACAATAGACAATAGACAATAGGTGCAGGAGTAGGCCATTCAGCCCTTCGAGCCTGCACCGCCATTCAATATAATCATGGCTGATCATTCCTAATCAGTATCCTGTTCTTGCCTTATCTCCATAACCCTTGATTCCACTATCTTTGAGAGCTCTATCCAACTCTTTCTGAAATGAATCCAGAGACTGGGCCTCCACTGCCCTCTGGGGCAGAGCATTCCACACAGCCACCACTCTCTGGGTGAAGAAGTTTCTCCTGAGCTCTGTCCTAAATGGTCTACCCCGTATTTTTAAGCTGTGTCCTCTGGTTCGGCACTCACCCATCAGTGGAAATATGTTTCCTACTGCCAGAGTGTCCAATCCTTTCATAATCTTATACGTCTCAATCAGATCCTCTCTCAATCTTCGAAACTCAAGGGTAAACAGGTCCAGTCGCTTCAGTCTTTCAGTGTAAGGTAATCCTGCCATTCCAGGAATTGACCTCGTGAACCTACGCTGCACTCCCTCAATAGCCAGAATGTCTTTTCTCAAATTTGGAGACCAGAACTGCACACAGTACTCCAGGTGTGGTCTCACCAGGGCCCTGTACAGCTGCAGAAGCACCTCTTTGCTTCTATATTTAATTCCTCTTGTTATGAAGGCCAGCATGCTATTAGCCTTCTTCACTACCTGCTGTACCTGCATGCTTGCCTTCATTGACTGGTGTACAAGAACACCCAGATCTCTCTGTACTGCCCCTTTACATAAATTGATTCCATTTAGGTAGTAGTCTGCCTTCCTGTTCTTGCTACCAAAGTGGATAACCATACATTTATTCACATTAAACTGCATCTGCCATGCATCTGCCCACTCACCTAACTTGTCCAGGTCACCCTGCAATCTCCTAACATCCTCATCACTTTTCACCCTGCCACCCAGCTTTGTATCATCAGCAAATTTGCTAATGTTATTGCTGATACCATCTTCTATATCATTAACATATATTGTAAAAAGCTGTGGTCCCAGCACGGATCCCTGCGGTACCCCACTGGTCACTGCCTGCCATTCCGAAATGGAGCCGTTTATCACTGCTCTTTGTTTCCTATGAGCCAACCAATTTTCAATCCAATCTAGTACTTTGCCCCCAATACCATGCACCCTAATTTTACTCACTAACCTCCTGTGTGGGACTTTATCAAAAGCTTTCTGAAAGTCCAGGTACACTACATCTACTGGATTTCCCTCGTCCAACTTCATAGTTACATCCTCAAAAAATTCAAGAAGATTAGTCAAACATGATTTCCCCTTCATAAATCCATGCTGACTCTGTCCTATCCTGTTACTACTATCCAGATGTGCAGTAATTTCATCCTTTATAATAGACTCCAGCATCTTTCCCACCACTGAGGTCAGACTCACTGGTCTATAATTACCTGCTTTCTCTCGCCCACCTTTCTTAAAAAGTGGTATAACATTAGCCACCCTCCAATCCTCAGGAACCGACACCCCGAATCTATTGAACTCTGGAAAATAATCACCAACGCATCCACGATTTCCCGAGCCACCTCCTTCAGTACTCTGGGATGCAGACCATCAGGCCCCGGAGACTTATCAACCTTCAGACCTAACAGTCTCTCCAACACCAAATCCTGGCAAATATAAATTCCCTTAAGTTCAGGTCCTTCAGCCACTGTTACCTCAGGGAGATTGCTTGTGTCTTCCCAAGTGAACACAGATCTGAAGTACCCATTTAATTCCTCTGCCATTTCTTTGTTCCTAGTAATATATTCCCCTGTTTCTGTCTTCAAGGGCCCAATTTTTGTCCTAACCATTTTTTTGCCTTGCACATACCTAAAAAAGCTTTTACTATCCTCCTTAATATTCTTGGCCAGTTTACCTTCGTACCTCATTTTTCCTCTGCGTATTTCCTTCTTAGTAATCCTCTGTTGCTCTTTAAAAGCTTCCCAGTCCTCAGTTTTCCCACTTTTCTTAGCTATGTTATACTTTTTCTCTTTTAACTTTATATGTTTCTTTACTTCCCTCGTCAGCCACGGCCGCCCATGCCTCCTCCTGGGATCTTTCTTCCTTTTAGGAATGAACTGATCCTGCAACTTCTGCATTATACACAGAAATATCCGCCATTGTTCCTCCACGGTCATCCCTGCTAAGGTATTGCACCATTGAACTTTGGCCAGCTCCTCCCTCATAGCTCCACAATTCCCTTTATTCAACAGAAGTACTGTCACTTCCGACTGTACCCTCTCCCTCTCAAATTGCAGATTGAAGCTTATTGTATTGTGGTCACTACTTCCCAATGGCTCCTTCACTTCGAGGTCTCTGATCAATTCTGGTTCGTTACACAATACCAGATCCAGAATTGCCTTCTCCCTGGTCGGCTCCAGCACCAGCTGCTCTAAGAATCCATCTCTGAGGCACTCCACAAAGTCTCTTTCTTGTGGCCCAATACCATCCTTTAGAGATAGAAGTTTGATTAGTCTGGGTAACGTTGACATAAGTAGGGAAGATGTGTTGGGTAG
This sequence comes from Chiloscyllium plagiosum, assembly GCF_037043375.1. Classification (NCBI taxonomy): domain Eukaryota; kingdom Metazoa; phylum Chordata; class Chondrichthyes; order Orectolobiformes; family Hemiscylliidae; genus Chiloscyllium; species Chiloscyllium plagiosum. The sequence goes on along the minus strand of NW_028270139.1, from coordinate 163,991,835 downwards.
GCTAGAGGTTATTAAGGTGGACAAATCCCCAGGACTAGATGGGATCTATCCCAGGTTGCTGAGGGAGGCGAGAGAGGAAATAGCTGGGGCCCTGATAGATATCTTTGTGACATCCTTAAACACAGGTGAGGTGCCAGAGGACTGGAAGGTTGCTCATGTTGTCCCCCTGTACAAGAAGGGTAGTAGGGATATTCCAGATAACTACAGATCAGTGAGCCTCACGTCAGTGGTGGGAAAGTTGCTGGAGAAGGTACTGAGGGATAGGATCTATTTATATTTAGAAAATAATGGGCTTAACAGTGATAGACAACATGGTTTTGTGTGGGGGAGATCGTGCCTTACCAACTTAATAGAGTTCTTCGAGGAAGTGACCAAGTTGATAGATGAAGGAAGGACTGTTGATGTCATCTACTTGGACTTTAGTAAGGCGTTTGATAAGGTTCCCCATTGTAGACTAATGGAGAAAGTGAAGTCACATGGTGTGCAGGGTGTTCTAGCCAGGTGGATAAAGAACTGGTTGAGCAACAGGAGACAGAGTAGTAGTTGAAGGGAGTTTCTCAAAATGGAGGAAGGTGACCAGTGGTGTTCCACAGGGGTCAGTGTTGGGGCCACTGTTGTTTGTGATAAACATAAATGATCTGGAAGAGGGCATTGTTGGTATGATCAGCAAGTTAGCAGATGACACAAAGATTGGTGGAGTAGCAGAAAGCACAAGGGACTGTCAGAGAATACAGGAGGATATAGACAGACTGGAGAGTTGGGCGGAAAGGTGGCAGATGGTTTTCAATCCAGACAAAGTGAGGTGATGCATTTAGACAAGACTAATTCGAGAGCGAATTATAGAATGAACGGAAGAGCTTTGGGAAAGGTTGATGGGCAGAGAGATCTGGGAGTTCAGGTCCATTGTACCCTGAAGGTTGCTGCACAGGTGGATAGAGTGGTCAAGAAGGCATATGGTATGCTTGCCTTTATTGGACGGGGAATTGAGTTTAAGAGCTGGCAAGTCATGTTAAAATAGTACAAGACATTGGTTCGGCCGCATTTAGAATACTGTGTACAGTTCTGGTCGCCACATTACCAAAAGGATGTGGATGCTTTGGAGAGGGTACAGAGAAGGTTTATGAGGATGTTGCCTGGTATGGAAGGTGCTAGCTATGAAGAGAGGTTGAGTAGGTGAGGTTTATTTTCATTAGAAAAAAGGAAATTGAGGGGGGACCTGATTGAGGTTTACAAAATCATGAAGGGTATAGACAGGGTGGATAGAGACAAGCTTTTTCCCAGGGTGAAGGATTCGATAACGAGAGGTCACACTTTCAAGGTGAGAGGTGGAAAGTTTAAGGGGGATACACGCAGTAAGTACTTCACACAGAGGGTGGTAGGCGCTTAGAATGCATTGCCGGCAGAGGTGGCAGGCACAGTAATTCATTTAAGATGCGTCTGGATAAATGCATGAGTAGGTGGGGAGTAGAGGGACACAGAAGCTTAGGAATTGACCAACAGCTTTAGACAGTACATTTGGATCGGCTCGGAGAAAGTGAGGACTGCAGATGCTGGAGATCAGAGCTGAAAATGTGTTGCTGGAAAAAGGGCTTATGTCTGAAACGTCGATTCTCCTGCTCCTTGGATGCTGCCTGACCTGCTGCGCTTTTCCAGCAACACATTTTTCAGTACATTTGGATCGGCTCAGGCTTGGGGGGCAGAAGGGCCTTTTCCTGGGCTGTGAATTTTCTTTCTTCTTTATTCTAATCCCACTGCCCCACTCCCTTCCCATAGCCCTGTATCAATCACAAACTAATCCCACTGCCCCACTCTCTCCCCATAGCCCTGCATCAATCCCAAACTAATCCCACTGCCCCACTCTCTCCCCATAGCCCTCTATCAATCCCAAACTAATCCCACAGCCCCACTCTCTCCCCATAGCCCTCTATCAATCCCAAACTAATCCCACAGCCCCACTCTCTCCCCATATCCCTCTATCAATCCCAAACTAATCCCACTGCCTCACTCTCTCCCCATAGCCCTGTATCAATCCCAAATTAATCCCACTGACCCACTCTCTCCCCATAGCTCTGTATCAATCACAAACTAATCCCACTGCCCCACTCACTCCCCATAGCCCTGTATCAATCGCAAACTAATCCCACTGCCCCACTCCCTCCCCATAACCCTGTATCAATCCCAAACTAATCCTACTGCCCCACTCCCTCCCCATAACTCTGTATCAATCCCAAACTAATCCCACTGCCCCACTCCCTCCCCATAGCCCTGTATCAATCCCAAACTAATCCCACTGCCCCACTCCCTCCCCATAACCCTGTATCAATCCCAAACTAATCCCACTGTCCCACTCTCTCCCCATAGCCCTGTATCAATCCCAAACTAATCCTACTATCCCCTCTCGCTCCTTTATCATCAGCAGAATGGAACACTCCATTTCCCACTCCAAATGTCAATCTTCCACTTTGGAATGTGACAGTCAAAAACCCCTTTTCCAGTTGCTGACCACTCCCTCTGTCAGGGAATGTAATTGGATAAATTTGCCTCTTTTCAATTATCCATGATCATTTCTTTGAATATTAACAGGCCAATTGACCACATGGCCATGTATCCAGTCCTGACCCTGAAGAGATTTACCAGGATGATGCTTGGTGTGGAGGGAAGGACTTATGAGGAAAGGCTGAAGGATTTGAGGCTGTTTCATTAGAGACAAGAAGTTGATGTGACTTAATAGAAGATGATCAGAGGATTAGATCGGGTGGACAGTCAGACCCTTTTTCCTCGAATGGTGATGGCTACCATGAGGGGACATAGCTTTAAATTGAGTGGTGATAGATATAGGACAGATGTTAAAGGTAGGTTCTTTAACCAGAGAGTAGTAGGGGCATGGAACGCATTGCCTGCAACAGTAGTAGACTTGCCAACTTTAAGAGCATTCAAATGGTCATTGGATAGACGTATGGATGAGAATGGAATAGTGTAGGTTAGATGGGCTTCAGATTGGTTTCACAGGTCAGCACAACATCAAGGGCTGAAGGGCCTGTTGTGCGCTATAATGTTCCATGTTCTACATTCAATGTGAGGCAGCAGTGCCAACCACTGAGTCACCCTGCCCCATTTTAGTGTCATACAGTAGCTTCTTGGAGTCATACTTGATTCTAAGATGTGTTTCCTACCACATACCTATCCCATGGCTAAGAACCACCACATACCTCTACCATCAGTTTGTTGGTGTACTCTGCTTCTCCCCAAAGTGCCACACACCCCCCCAGCTGATTTTCTGCTGAAACCCTCACTCCTGTCTTTGCCAACTCTAGATTTGAGTGTTCCAACACATTCCTGGACAGCTTCCCATCCTCGGTGCAGTTGAGATGAAAGAGAGTACGGCAACTGCTCTGCCCAGGACCATAAGAAACTACAGAAGGTGGTGGGCACAGCCCAGACCATCACGGGAGCCAACCTTCCATCCATGGGCTCCATTTACACAGATTGCTGCCACGGAAAGGCTGCTAACATTATCAAAGACCCCTCCCACCTCCTCCCCCCCCCCCCCCCCCCCCCCCACCCCCGCCCCCAGTAATGATCTCCTACAACCTCTTCTATCAGGCAGGAGGTACAGAAACCTGAACACACGCACCAGCAGGTTCAGGAAACAGCTTCATCCCGGCCGGTATTAGACTGATGAATGGATTCTCTAGCCTCAATAAGCAATTATGCCTCTGTCTAAACTTTTTTGTTCTGTACGTCCTTGCTCACTATGATCTGCCTGCATTGCTCGTAAACAAAACTTTTCACTGTACTTCGGTACAAGTGACAATCAATCAATCAATCCATCAATCTATCCAGCAAACTCTGGGAGAGTGAATTCCACAGATTCAGAGAAGCAATTCCTCTTCATCCCTGTTTTAAATCCGCTACCCTTTAACCTAAAAGGATGACCTCTCATTCTACATTACCCCACATGAGGAATTATCCTCTCTGAACCTACTTTCTCAATCCCCGTTAGCACCTTCTATCCCTCAACTATATCTCCTCTCATTCTATAGGGAAGGAAAACTGTTTTCCTGACCCAGTCAGGTCTAAATCTGACTCCAGATCAATTACAACATAATTGCTTTCTGAGATGGCCAAGCAAGACACTCAGATGAAGAGAAATTAGGGCTGGCCAAAAACATGCTCACATTCCAATAAAGAAGATGTATTCTTGCCTCTTCAGCATGACAGATTTTTATGACTGTTTCTTCTGCTGCACAGACCTAAAGCTCTGGAATTCCTTCCCTAAACCTCTGCATTTGTTTTTCTTCATTTAAGACGATGCTTAAAACCCATTACTTTGCGAAGCTTTTGCTCATCTTTCTGAACGTAGCCTTGTGCTGCTCATTGGAGACTGGAATGTAGGGCCACAGTCACGTCAGCCATGACCTTATTTTTCACAGGACGGGCTAGAGGGACGAATGGACTACACCTACTCACAATTCTTGTGTTTATGCACATGTTTGTTCCACATTTCTGTGAAGCCACTCTACGAAAGACATCATGTAAATGTAAATGTAACATTTAAAAGGCATCTGGACAAGTATTTGAACAGGAAGAGTTTAGAGGGATATGGGCCAAGTGCTGGCAACTGGGACTAGATGAATTCAGGATATCTGGTCGGCATGAATATGTTGGACTGAAGGGTCTGTTTCCACGCTGTACATCTCTATGACTCTATCCAATTATTTTGAGGTGGATTAGATTAGCATAGAAAGTATGACATTATGTAAATAGGAGGGAATAGCGTGGTGATGTTATCACTGGAATGGTAATCCAGCAACCCCAGGCTAATGATACAGAGACATGAGTTGAAATCTCCTGACAGCAGATGGTGGAATTTCAATTCAAAAGAGTAAAAAAATTACATAAGAAGCTTTTTTTTGGGACCAGGGCATCGCTAACTAGGTAGCATTTAATGCCTATCACTAATTATCCAGAGGACAGTTAAGAGTCAACGACATTGCTGTGGGTCTGGAGTCACATGTAGGCCAGACCTGGTCTGGTCTGGTCTGGACTACATGTGACTCCAGACCCACAGTAATGTAGTTGGCTCTTCGTTGCTCACTCCCCAAATAGGAGTGGACAGTAAATGGCCTAGTCAGCATAGTACACATCTCCTGAATAAATAGTTGCATGTTGTTGTTCAAATTGCTCAGAATTGTCTATCAGAATGATAGGTTAGGTTTTTCCCCAACAATGGAGTCATGATCATCTGGACTGTTAATTCCAGATTTTCTTTCATTGAATTCAAATCCCCCCATCTGTTGCAGTTGGATATGAACCAGGGTCTGCAGAACATTGTGTGGGCCTCTGGATTAACACTGCAGCAATAGTAGCACCAGGCCATCACCTCCCCTTGGCGTAATGATGACCACTGTTCACTCTCTTTAAAAGCACATGTGTTTCACTAGAGGAACTCTGCTGCTTTTACCTGGTCTGGTCTGGACTACATGTGTGGAGTTTGACTCTTAGTCGCTCGCTCCCCAAATAGGAATGGACAGCAAATGGCTGAATCAGCAATGGACACATCCCATGAATAAATAGTTGCATGTTCTTGTTCAAATTACCCAGAATTGTCTATCAGAAGCATGACTCTCAATTACTGCGTTCTGGGAGGGGGTCATTTTCATGGGAACTGCCTAATTCCCAGCTTAGCCCAGGGAGCAGTTCCTAAAGAGAGTGTTTTGTATTTTCAGTGATGAAGTTGGATTCTCGATGGGATATTGGAATTCTGTATGTATGTTTGCTCGCTAAGCTGGAAAGTTCACTTTCAGACGTTTCGTCACCATACTGGATAACATCATCAGTGTGCCTTTGGTGAAGCACTGGTGAACCGCTTTCTATTTATGTGTTTAGGTTTCCTTGGGTTGGTGATGTCGTTTCCTGTGGTGTCGTCAGTTCCTGTGGTGATGTCATTGGGGTAGTGGGACATTTAAGCATTCCAGTTGGCGGAGTTGGATTGCCACCTTGGCAATAGATTCAGTGGCAACACCTCATTCAATATCTTGGCACGGAGACTTGCAATTATTAGTCAGTCCATTGAGTTTCCTCAAGGATCTGGCTATTTCCTCCAGGTGTCCCATTTAAGTTGCAATACAGTGAGTAACATACACTTAATAGCAGGGTCCTGGAGAGTTTTCCCAAACAAAGAGATCTTGGGGGGTAGATTTATAATCCCTTGAAGGTGGTGTCGTAGGTAGATAGGATAGCGAAGAAGATGTTTGGTACACTTGCCTTCATTGGTCAGTGCATTGCGTAGAGGAGTTGGGAAATGATGTTGTGACTATACAGGACATTGACTCAACCACTTTTGGAAGCCTGCATTCAGTTGTGGTCTCCCTACATATAGGAAAGATATTGTTCAATTTGAAAGGGTGCAGAAAAGATTTCCAAGGATGTTACCAGGGTTGGAGGGTTTGAGTCATAGAGAGAAGCTGAATAGGTTGGGGCTGTTTTCCCTGGAGCATCGGAGGCTGAGGGGTGATCTTACAGAGGTTTATAAAATCATGAGGGGCATGGACAGGGTAAATAGCCAAGGTCTGTTCCCCAGGATAAGGGGAAATCTAAGACGGGATGGTTAAGGTGAGATTTCAAAAGGACTAAGGGTAAACTTTTTCACGGAGAGGGTTGTGCGTGTATGGAATGAGCTGCCAGAGGAAGTGGTGGAGGCTGGTACAATGACAACATTTAAAAGGCATCTGGATGAGTGTTTGAATAGGAAGGGTTTAGAGGGATATGGGTCAAGTGCTGGCAAATGTAACTAGATGAATTTAGGATATCAGGTCGGCGTGAATGCGTTGGACTGAAGGGTCTGTTTCTGTGTTGTACAACTCTATGACTCTATATAATTATTTTGAGGTGAACTAGATTAGCAGAGCAAGTATGATTTGATCAAGATTACAAGATTTTTTTTTAAGAAAAAGCACCTTTCACAATCTCATGAGGTCCCAAAGAACTTTCTGTGAGCTGCTTTTGCTGTAATATCGGAGGTATAGCAAGGTCCCACAAACAGCAATGAGATAAATAACCACATCATGATTTCTCAGTATTGATTGGGAGACAAATATTTCTTCGGACACCAGGGTTCTTCATAAGAGAACTCTGTGAGACTGCCTACACTGAGGTTAGGAATCCTGCAGTGAATATCTCACCTCCTGACTCCCCAAAGCCTGTCCACCATCTACAAGGCACAAGTCAGGAGTGTGATGGAATACTCCCCACTTGCCTGGATGGGGGCAGCTCCAACAACACTCAAGAAGCTTGACATCATCCAGGACAAAGCAGCCCACTTGATTGGCACCACATCCACAAACAACCACTCCCTCCACCACTGACACTCATTGGCAGCAGTGTGTACTATCTTCAAGATGTACAAAGAAAGAACAAAGAAAATTTACAGCCCAGGAACAGGCCCTTCGGCCCTCCAAGTCTGAGCCGATCCAAATCCACTGTCTAAACCTATCGCCCAATTCCTAAGGATCTGTATCCCTCTGCTCCGCACCTACTCATGCGTCTGTCCAGATGCATCTTAAATGAATCTACCATGCCTGCCTCTACCACCTCTGCTAGCAATGCACTCCAGGCATCTACCACCCTCTGTGTAAAGTACTTTCTGCCTTAAACTTTTCACCTCTCACCTCGAACGCGTGACCTCTCGCTATTGAATCCTTCACCCTGGGAAAAAGCTTGTCTCTATCCACCCTGTCTCTTCCTTCATGATTTTGTAGATCTCAATCAGGTCCTCTCTCAATCTCCTTTTTTCTGATGAAACAATCCTAACTTACTCAACCTTTCTTCATAGCTAGCACCTTCCATACCAGGCAACATCCTTGTAAACCTTCTCTGCACCCTCTCCAAAGCGTCCACATCCTTTTGGTAATATGGCAACCAGAACTGTACACAGTATTCTAAATGCGGCCGAACCAATGTCTTGTACAATTTTAACATGACCTGCCAGTTCTTAAACTCAATACCCCATCAGATGAAGACAAGCATACCATATGGCTTCTTGACCACTCTATCCATCTGTGCAGCCACCTTCAGGGTACAATGGACCTGCACTCCCAGATCTCTCTGTCCATGAACTTTTCCCAAGGCTCTTCCTTTTACAGTATAATTCGCTCTAGAATTAGATTTCCCTAAAATACATCACCTCACACTTGCCTGGATTGAAATCCATCTGCCCAACTTCCCTGCTCAACTCTCCAGTCTATCTGTATTCTCCTGTATTCTTTAACAGCCTCTTATGCTTTCTGCTACTCCCCAATCTTTGTGTCATCTGCAAGCCTGCTGATCAGATCACCAATGCCCTCTTCCAGATCATTTATGTATATTACAAATAACAGTGGACCCAGCTCTAATCCCTGTGGATCTTTCTCCATTTCGAGAAACTCTTTTCAACTACTACTCTCTGTCTCCTGTTGCTCAACCAGTTCTTTATCCACCTAGCTAGAACACCCTGCACACCATGTGACTTCACTTTCTCCATTAGTCTATAATGGGGAACCTTATCAAACGTCTTACTAAAATCCATGTAAATGACATCTACAGCCCTTCCTTCATCTATCAACTTGGTCACTTTCTCAAAGAACTCTCTTAAGTTGGTCAGGGATGATTTCCACCCCGCACAAAACCTATCACTGATAAGCCCATTCTTTTCCAAACATAAATAGACCTTATCCACCAGTACCTTCTCCAGCAACTTTCCCATCACTGATGTCAGGCTTCCTGTTCTGTAGTTACCTGGAATAACATTAGCAACCCTCTAGTCCTCCAGCCCTTCACCTGTGTTTAAGGATGCCACAAAGATATCTGTCAGGGCCCCAATATTTCTTTTCTCACCTCCCTCAGCAACCTGGGATAGATCCCATCTGGTCCTGGGGATTAGTCCACCTTAGTATCCTTTAGCCTACCCAACACATCTTCCCTCGTTATGTCAGCGTGATCCAGGGTAAACAAACGTCTATTTCTAATCTCAACATTCATCATGTCTCTCTCCTCAGTGAACACTGATGCAAAGTAACCATTGAGAATCTCACCGATTTTCTCAGGTTCGACACACAGCCTTTCTTCGTTATCCTTTAGTGGACCAACCCTTTCTCTAGTTACCCTTTTGTTTCTTATATAAGAATAAAAGGCCTTGGGATTCTCCTTAATTCTGCTCGCTAAAGTTATTTCATGATCCCTTTTAGCTCACTTGATTCCTCATTTAAGATTGGTCCTACTCTCCCAATATTCCTCCAAGGCCCCTTCTGGTCTTAGCTGCCTGGACCTTATGTATGCCTCCCTTTTCCTCTTGGCTATTTGCATAATTTCTCCTGTCATCCACTGTTCACAAACCTTGCCCTTCCTATCCCTTGTTTTCAAAGGGACATGCCTATCCTGCATTATCTTCAACCTATCTTTGAAAGCCTCCCACATCTCAAATGTGGACTTCCCTTCAAATAGCTACGTCCAATCCACATTTCCCAGCTCCTGCCTAATTTTGACATAATTGGCCTTGGCCCAGTTTAGTACTCTTCCCTGAGGACCACTCCCATCTTTGTCTAAGAGTATTCTAAGACTTACAAAATTGTGGTCACTATTCCCAAAGAAATCCCCCACCGCAACTTCTACCACCTGGCCTGGCTCATTCACCAATTCCAGGTCCAATATGGCCCCTTCCCTCATCGGACTATTGGCATACTGCTCTAGAAAACTCTCCTGGACGCTCCTTACAAATTCTGCCCCACTGCTCAAACCCTCCATAGTGTCCTCCTTTAGCACAACTATGATAACATCCCTGACCAGCAATGCAAGTCCTCCTCCCTTTTACTTCCCTCCCTGTCCTGTCTGAAGCGTCTGGAACATTCAGTTGCCAACCATGCCCTTCCTTCAACCAAGTCTCTGTGATCACAATAACGTCATACTCCCAGGCACCAATCCAAGCTCTAAGATCCATCTGCCTTATCCACTATACTCCTTGCATTAAAGTAGATGCACTTCAGGCTGCCAGTTCTTTTGCACTCATCTGCTCTCTGCCTACTCTCCCCCTTGGAAATGCTAACTTCATGATACCTACAGTCTCTAGTTTCCACCTCACTGTTTACTAGTCTTCTCTCTGGTTCCCAGCCTCCTGCCACATTAGTTTAAAATCTTCCCAACAGCAGATATTTACTGCAGAAATTCACCAAAGATTCTCAGACAGCACCTTCCAAACCCAGGACCATTTCCATCCAGAAGGACAAGGGCAGCAGGTACATGGGAACACCACTCTCCTGCAAGTTCCCCTCCAAGCCACTCACCATCCTGACTTGGAAATATATCGCCGTTCCTTCACTGTCGCTGGGTCAAAATCTCGGAATTCCCTCCCTGAGGGCATTGTGGGTCAACCCACAGCACATGGGCTGTAGCGGTTCAATAAGGCAGCCCACCTTCTCAAAGGGCAACTTTGAGGACCAGCAGTGTGAGAATGTGATACATTGGTACACGGTCATCTCTCATCCTTCTAAACTCCAAGGGATCCAGGACCAGTCTCTGAAAATAATCCAAGAAAACACTCAGCTGGTGGGTGTAGATATTTTCTTAATTGCCCTGGTCAGAGACCTTATTACATACCTGTGGAGCAGCTGAGATTTAACTCTGGGCCTCCTGGCTCAGAGATGAGGGCACACCACTTTCCAATAAGAACCTTTACCCGGTTAGTGTAAGCATTCAGGGGAACAGACAGTACTGGAGAAACTCTGCAGCTCTGATGAGAGAAAGCAGAGTTCACATTTCTGATCCAGTGTCCCACTTCTTCAGAATTCATGGGCGGCACAGTGGTCAGCCCTGCTAACCTGGGTCACCAGGGACCTGGATTCAATTCCAGCCTCAGGTCTGTGTGGATCTATGTGGAGTTTGCACATTCTCCTTGTCTCTGCGTGGGTTTCCTCCCACACTCCAAAGATGTGCAGGTCAGGTGGATTGACCATGCTACATTGCCCACAGTGTTAGGTGCATTTGTCAGAGGGGGGGTGGGTCAGTGTGGACTGGTTGGGCCGAAGGGCCTGTTTCCACACTGTAGGTAATCTAATTCGAAATGTTTTGGAGCCAGCATTGAAATTGGCAGGTTTTCCTGAGATGTAGCAACAGGTTGGGGGGGTTGGAGAGTGTTCTCGGGACTGCAGTAGTAAAGGCAGGTTTGAGAGTATGTACTCTCAAAGAGTTGGCACATGTGCAAGGGGCCGAGTGGCCACTTTCTGAGCAATGAGGTTGAATGATTGGCCAATAATCCCCGCCCTGCTTATGTCGGGTTTTTTTGCAAACTCGGATGCACAGAGAGAGAGAGAGAGAGAGTTACTGAGTGCAGTGATAACTTGTCTGTATTTCTGTGGCTGGCTTTTTTTTTTCCCCCCCGAGTGCAGAGATTGCAATGCACTTCCACCGCCCCCCAGGCGCTGAGAGTTTCCTCCGGGCCCCCAGCCCCATCCAGCAGCCCACCCGCTTCTACATCGAGGACATTCTGAGCCGTGATGCCGCCGGGGGCTCACAGAGCCGGGCCGTCTCCTGCAGCCCGTTCCCGGCTGTGGTACCGCCACCGCCGCTGCCGCTCGCCAGCTTCAGGGCAGCAGTGTACCAGCGAGCTGGCCAAGTTGCTCTATCCCCACCTTTGTACCGGGCGCCAGTGCTCCCACAACATCTGGCTCCCATCTACCAGCCGACTGCTGCCGAGTTCCAGCACCCCATCTACAGACCTCTCCCCCTGGGTAAGAGACTACAGCTGGAGCGGGGCCGGGGAGACCGAACTCAAGACACACACACAGAGAGAGAGAGAGAGATAACAGGAGAAAGCGAACGCGCGAGAGAGAGTGAGTGAGAGAGAAACACAGGAGAGAGAGAACATGAGAGAGAGAGAACACAGGAGAGAGAGAGAACACAGGAGAGAGAGAGAACACAGGAGAGAGAGAAACACAGGAGAGAGAGAACACAGGAGAGAGAGAAACACAGGAGAGAGACAGAACACAGGAGAGAGAGAAACACAGGAGAGAGAGAAACACAGGAGAGAGACAGAACACAGGAGAGAGAGAGAACACAGGAGAGAGAGAGAAACACAGGAGAGAGAGAACACAGGAGAGAGAGAGAGAAACACAGGAGAGAGAGAAACACAGGAGAGAGAGAACACAGGAGAGAGAGAAACACAGGAGAGAGACAGAACACAGGAGAGAGAGAAACACAGGAGAGAGAGAGAAACACAGGAGAGAGAGAACACAGGAGAGAGAGAGAACACAGGAGAGAGAGAAACACAGGAGAGAGAGAACACAGGAGAGAGAGAGAGAACACAGGAGAGAGAGAGAAACACAGGAGAGAGAGAAACACAGGAGAGAGAGAGAACACAGGAGAGAGAGAGAGAACACAGGAGAGAGACAGAACACAGGAGAGAGAGAGAACACAGGAGAGAGAGAAACACAGGAGAGAGAGAAACACAGGAGAGAGAGAACACAGGAGAGAGAGAAACACAGGAGAGAGAGAAACACAGGAGAGAGAGAAACACAGGAGAGAGAGAGAATACAGGAGAGAGAGAGAGAACACAGGAGAGAGAGAGAGAAACACAGGAGAGAGAGAACACAGGAGAGAGAGAACACAGGAGAGAGAGAGAAACACAGGAGAGAGAGAAACACAGGAGAGAGAGAAACACAGGAGAGAGAGAGAGAAACACAGGAGAGAGAGAACACAAGAGAGAGAGAAACACAGGAGAGAGAGAGAAACACAGGAGAGAGAGAACACAGGAGAGAGAGAAACACAGGAGAGAGAGAGAACACAGGAGAGAGAGAAACACAGGAGAGAGAGAACACAGGAGAGAGAGAACACAGGAGAGAGAGAAACACAGGAGAGAGAGAGAACACAGGAGAGAGAGAAACACAGGAGAGAGAGAGAAACACAGGAGAGAGAGAACACAGGAGAGAGAGAGAAACACAGGAGAGAGAGAACACAGGAGAGAGAGAGAGAACACAGGAGAGAGAGAAACACAGGAGAGAGAGAACACAGGAGAGAGAGAGAAACACAGGAGAGAGAGAACACAGGAGAGAGAGAAACACAGGAGAGAGAGAACACAGGAGAGAGAGAACACGAGAGAGCGAGGACACAGAGAGAGAATACAGGAGAGTGATAAAGAGAAAGCACAGGAGGGAAAGATAAAGAGCAAACACACTCAGGGAGAGTTAAAATTATACAAAACCAGAGTGCTGGAGGAACAGCAGGTCTGGCAGCATCTGGGGAGAGAGAGAGAGAGCAGAGTTAATTTTACCAGTCCTGATTGTTTTCAGAAGAACTGTTTGCGGTTCAGATTTCCAGCATCCACAGTTATTTGGGTCTGTTTAAGGGTGTGGGAGACGGAGTAAAGACTGAAAAAGGAGAGAGGAACCAAAGAGATTGAGAGATACTCGGTGTTTTCAGACGAACGGGATCTATTGGCAATAAAATTGGAGGAGGACAGGGAGGGAGTGAAATGGGAGAGGGTAAGATTAATAACAAATGAGGAGAGAATGTGTAAAAAGCAGGAATAATGAAGTGTCAGGAGAGGAGCTGAGAGAGAATGAGACGCGCAGAGAGCTCTCGCAAAGTTCTCTCTTTATATTCCTGTAGATTTCAAGGAGAACTTTTCCCGCTTTGATTTAAAAAAAATGCTTTAAAAATACATTCGGGGCGAGAATATTGTGGTGGTGTCGGATTCAGACGCTTTATTTGACATAATTTTTAAAAAGAACACATACATAACCCAGAACTCCCAGAGGAATTCTGCACTGGATGTGCGGAGGGTTTAACCCCGTCAAATCCGCTTTGAGCTGGGGTTCTGAAGCTGCCTGAATCCGACTTCTCTGGATTTCCAGCCAGCCTGCCCTTCACTGTCAACAAACATTGGGACAATCAGATCCATCCTCCAGGAGGGTCACTGGACTGCAAACGTTAACTCTCTCTCTCTCTCTCTGTCCTTTCCTTCTGCTCTCGGGCCGAGAAGGGACGGAGGTAGCGTGTTGTTGCTGGATTTTGTAGGACGGTAAAGCGGGACCAGTGCCCATCGGGACGGGTCGGAAGGGCTCAACACGTGGAAACATCCAGACAGTTTCAATTTCCCTCGCGTTTCTCGACAGCTCCGGCTGACTTCAGCTCCCAGTCTCAGGCAGCTCTGATGAACACAGATTTCCCATGCTCGCTGTGGATTTCAGACCCTTTCCATTTCCTGTCACCTGGGGGTGAGAGGAAGAGGGTAGGGAGAAAGGCCAACTTCTTGGCAGAGAAAAACTCTTCCCTTCCCAGCGCTATCCCCAATCCCTGGGAGTCTCTCCCTTATCTCCAAATATCTCTGCAGTTCGAAAACAATCTGCCCACACCTTTCCCAGGGTTTGGAATGCAGGTTCATAGCTCCTTGAAATTGGAGTCGCATGTAGATGGGATAGTGAAGAAGGTGTTTGGTATGCTTTCCTTTATTGGTCAGCCTTGCAGGGGAGATACCAGTGTTGGACTGGGGTGGACAAAGTTACACATCACACAACACCAGGTTATAGCCCAACAGATTTATGTGGAAGCACTAGCTTTAAGAGCGCTGCTCCTTCATTAGGTAGCTATGATCCTGCCCCGTGATCTATCTGATGGAGGAGCGGTGCTCCAAAAGGTAGTACTTCCACATAAACCTGTTGGACTACAACCTGGTGTTGTGTGATTTTTAACTTTATTGGCCAGTACATTGAGTATAGGAGTTGGGAGGTCATATTGCAGCTGTACAGGGCATTTGTTAGGCCATGTTTTAGGGGGATGGGCTTAGATTAGTTCACAGCTGAGAGTGTGGTGCTGGAAAAGCACAGCAGGTCGGGCAGCATCAGAGGAGCAGGAAAATCGATGGACTCAGGCCTGAAACGTTGATTTTCCTGCTCCTCGCATGCTGCCTGACCTGCTGTGCTTTTCCAGCACCACTCTCTCAATTCTGATCTCCAGCATCTGCAGACCTCACTGTCTCCTTAGATTAGTTCACAGGTCGGTGCAACATTGAGGGCTGAAGGGCCTGTTCTGTGCTGTTTTGTTCTATGTTCTATGTTTTCAATACCATGTGCAATTCTGGTCTCCCTGCTGTCGGAAGGATGTTGTGAAACTTGAAAGGGTTCTGAAAAGATTTACATGGATGTTGCCAGGGTTGGAGGATTTGAGCTATAGGGAGGGGCTGAATAGGCTGGGGCTGTTTTCCCTGGAGCGTCGGAGGCTGAGGGGCGACCTTACAGAAGTTTATAAAATCATAAGGGACTTGGATAGGGTAAATAGACAAGATCTTTTCCCTGGGGTTGGGGAGTCCAGAGCTAGAGGGCATAGGTTTAGGGTGAGAGTGGAAAGATATAAAAGGGACCTAAGGGGAAACTTTTTCACGCAGAGGGTGGTACGTGTATGGAATGAGCTGCCAGAGGAAGTGGTGGAGGTTGGTACAATTACAACATTTAAAAGGCATCTGGATGGGTGTGTGAATGGGAAGGGGTTAGAGGGAAAATGCCGGCAAATGGGATTAGATTAGTTTAAGATATCTGGTCGGCATGGACGAGTTGGACCAAAGGGTCTGTTTCTGTGCTCAATGACTCTATGATTCAAAAGGTGAGGGAAACAACGAAAATATTAAATAACACAAGCAACTGCAGATGCTAGAAATCTGAAACAAAAACAGAAATTCCTGGAGAAACTCAGCAGGTCTGACAGCATCTGTGGAGAGAGAAACAGAGTTGACATTTCAAGTCTTGTACTTGGTTTGATTCATTATTGTCACGTACTGAAATACAGTGAAATATTTTGTGTGCTATCCATGCAAATCAGGGTCATAAAACAGAATGAAGAATATAGTGTTCCAGCTGCCGAGAAGGTGTCGAGAAAGATTTACCAGAATGTTGCCCAGGATTGGAACGTTTGAGTTATCGGGAGAGGCTGGATAGACTGGGATGTTTTTCCAGTGTGGGAAGTTGAGAGCTGACTTTACAGAGGTTTATACAATCATGAGGAGTTTAGAAAAGGTGGGGGATTTCAAAACTGGAGGTGGGGGGTGGGGGTGGTCATATTTTTAAGTTGTGAAGAGAAAGATTTAAAAGGGACATAAGCGGCAACTTTTTTACATAGAGAGTGGTTCGTATGTGAAATAAACTTCCAGAGGAAGTGGTGGATGCGAGTACAGTTACAATATTTAAATGATATTTGGATAAGTAGATGAATAAGAAGTGTTTGGAGGGATATGTGCCAAATGCAGGTAGGTGGGACTAGTTTAGTTTGGAATTGTGCTCGGCATGGACTGGTTGAATTGAAAGGTCTGTTTCTGTGCTATATGACTCTAACAACATTGATATGTAAGTGGTCCATTCAAAAGTCTGTTAAATGACTCTTCTTAAGCACAAAAGCACACCATTTGGTGATGTTTGTGTCATTTTTATTTGTGTAAATGAGAAAGAGGGAATGAGTTGAGTAGATTCATAGAAAATGGTTGCAAGCCAAGGCCACTTGGCCATCCAGCCTATTCCAAAATTTGACTTGATCATGACTGATCCTCCATCTCAGTGTCTCCCTACCATTTTCTCCCCATGACCTTTTGCCTCTGGGTATCAGTACATTTCTTTCTTAAATATATCCAGTGACTTTGCTTACAAAGCTAATTATAGTAGAAGAATTTAACACGATTGCTATAGGAAAGATGTTGTTAAACTGGAAAGAGTGCCGAAGAGATTTACAAGGATGTTGCCAGGACTCAAGGGTCTGAGTTATAGGAAGAGGTTGGAGAAGCTGGGACTTTTTTCTTTAGAGCGTGGGAGACTGAGGGAGGAATCTTATTGAGGCTATAAGATCATGAGAGGGAGAATGCACTCAGTCATTTTCCCAGGGTTGGGGAATTGAGGACTGGAGGGCATCAGTTTAGGGTTAGAGGGAAAGAATAAAAGGGAACCTGAGAGGCAACCTTTTTACAGAGAGGGTGATACATATATGGAATGAGCTGCCAGGGGAAGTGGTTGAGGTGGGTACATTAACAACATTTAATAGGCATTTGGACAACTACATGGATAGGAAAGGATTAGAAGGACATGGGCCAAGTGCAGGGAAATGGGGTTAGTGTGGATGGCCATTTTGGTCGGCACCAACCAGTTTGGGTCAAAGGGCTATAGGACTTTATGACTCTGACAAAAAATGTGTTCTAACCTATCAGCAAAGAATATTCATTTTCACCGTTTTAAAACATAGGAGTTGCATATACCAGGCGTGAGATACTAAATGATTTTTATGTGAGCTTTATTTTAATAAATTGTAATGTTCTTCCTCGTACATTGTAATTTTGTAAAGGATTGATATTTGAAAAGTATAGCTGCAGAAAAAGTGAAAGGAGTATGTATTCCTTCAGGGAATGAACATAAGCTAACAATGGGCTGAGAAAGAGCCATTGTGGTAGTGCCCCAACTTTGGGCTAGGAGTCTCCTGTTCCAAAGGTGTGTAACAATATTGCTGAGCAGGGTGGTTAGAAAGTAGGTTTAAAACAATAGGCTGAATGACCTCTTGTGAAAACTGTGTCCGAGGACTATGGCTGACTTGCTTCAATCTCACTTTACCACACTCTTCTGCCATTTCTTCGTTTCTTGGCTTCTGATATATTTTAAAATTCTTCACCTTCTTTCCAAATCCCTCCTTGGCCTCATGACACCTTAACTCTGCAATCTCCTTCAGCAAGCTGGTACACTTAACTTCTCGTTAAAAGCAGGAAATTAGTATTCTTTACTGATATGTTTGAACTGATACCTGATCCACTCTTCTGTCCCTCCACCCTGAGTTCACTCACTGAAATCTTAAGCTCTCCCTACCCTTTTTATCATCTCTTTGCATCTTTTACATGGGCAGACAAGTGGCAGCCGGAGTTTAATGCAGAGAAATGCAAGGGAAGGTATTTTGGCAAAATAGATAAGGAGGGGAATTTTTGGCTTTATCTTCTGAAGAAAGCAGGGAGAGACAGTGTTGGATGTGGTGGGACTGATTGGTAGAGCAAATAGCAAACCATGAGAGATCATAGGCTTTGTGACTAAAGGTATTAGGTACATCAATAGGGAGATACATTGGACCTCTACGGTTCAGTAACATCCATAAAATTGCATAAAGTTCTGGTCACCATAGTTTGGGAAAGGTGCCTGTGGGGATTCAGAGGGGTCTTTTTTTGGAATGATTCCAGTGCTGAGTGATTTTAACTGCAATATTGCATCAGAGATGATAGGGTTATGCTCCTTCAAACAAATTAGTTGAGGGAAATTCAACGGCAAAGTGCAAGATAAGAGCAAATTTTGATGAGGCAGGCAAAGAAAACCTGTCCCTGTTAGCCGACAGTGAAAAGAATAGGAAGGATTTAGTGGGGTATGGGCCAAATGCTGGCAAAAGGGACTGGATCAACTTAGAATATTTTGTTGGCATGGATGAGTTGGACCGAATGGTCTGTTTCTGCTGTGTGCAACTCTATGACTCTATAAAAAAAGCAGACATGCGTGTTAGATTTTGGGCCAAGAGATAGAGGAGGGAAATGAGAAAAAAAACTTGCCATGACCAGGAACTCACAGTGTGTAAAGGTGACGGAAGGAAACGCAATGACTGATTCCAAACAGAGGTTTAACGGGCTCTTGAGGAACCCAGACTTACAGGGAATGATGAGGGTGAAGCAGGCAAATGGGACTGACTGGATTGCTGAAGACAGGGAACTCGAGTGGAATCGAGGAACCAAATGATCTCTTTATGTGCTGAAATGACTGATGATTCTCTGAACTTCACAATTTGAATAAGCTGTGGACTTTTCCCTCCCCTTGCACATCTCTTATGCGGCTCGGCGTCAAATTTTACTTTATTCTGTTGTAATGTTATTATTTTATTGAATGGTGGAGCAGATGCTGAATGGCCTATTTCTCTTCCTCCATTGTGGCTCCCTCCCTAAACATAACCAATGTGAGTTCAAATTCCACCAATCAAGTGTAGAAAAAGACTGGAATAAAATAATGGATCAGAGTAAATGTGACCCATGATTTGCTTCTGTAAAAGTATAATGGACTCAGTAACATCCTCTGAGGCAGAAATCCTGCTGTACACCACCCTGTCTAGATTTGTATACTCCCCAATCCATGTATTAATGTGTTCTCCATGCTTCTTTCATGGGATGAGGACATCGCTGGCTGAGCCAACATTTATTGCCCGTCCCTAGTTGTCCCTTAAGAAGATGGGGGTGAGCTGCTTTCTTGAACTGCTGCAGTCCATGTGCTGTAGGTTGACCCACAGTGCCCTTAGCGATGGAATTCCAAGATTTTGGTTGAGCAATGGCAATATTTACCTAAGTCAGCTGCCAGTGTGTACCTGTGGTGCAGGGATTAAAAACTACAGTGGTAGTCAGGGTTCCACTCTAATCAGGACTGCTTTATCCTGATTGGCTTTGAAGAGAATGTTTTCAGAGCTGCACCGATCCAGGCAAGTAGGGAGTATTCCATCACTCTCCTGACTTGTAGATAGTGGACAAGCTTTGGGATCAGGAGGTGAGTTACTCACTGCAGTACTCCTAGCCTCTGGTAGCCACTGTGCTTATATGGTGAGCCCAGTTGGTAGTCTTTGGTAACCCTCAGGATGTTGACAGAGGGGAAATCAGTGATGGTGATGCCATTGAATGTCAGAGGTTTTCTTTGGCTGGCATGTAAATGGTGCAAATATTACTTGACATTTATCAGCCCAAGTTATAGACAATAGGTACAGGAGTAAGCCATTCGGCCCTTCGAGCCAGCACCACCATTCATTATGATCATAGTTGATCATCCACAATCAGTATCCTGTACCTGCCTTATACTGTTGTCCTGATTGTGCTGCATATGAACACTTCAGTAGCTGAGGCTTGATGAATGGAGCTAAACATTGTACCACCATCACTCTGCTGTCCTCTCAAGCCACATAACTCACTGTTCCTTGATCGTCTGGGGATGTGGGCAATAAACAACAATGGTGCTACTTCTCTCTGAATAGGTATCTAGTTGTAGAATCATAGAAATTTACAGTACAAAAGGAGGCTATTTGACCTGTTGTCTACACTGGCTCCTGAAAGAGCTACCCAGATGGGCCCACCCTGCAGCCCTAACTCCACAGCCCTCCAACTTCATCCCTTTCAGATGTATATCCAACTCTCTTTTGGAACCTCCTATGGAATTCACCTCCACCACTTTTCCGGGCAGCACATTCCAAATCCCAACAACTCTGTGAGTGAAAAAGTTTCTCCCCATCTCATTCCTAGCTCTCTTGCTGACAATCTTAAAATTGTGAGCCCTAGTTACTGACTTACCAACTAGTGGAAAAAGAATATTCTTCTTTACTTTGAACAGCTCAATAAGGTCACATATTAATCTTCTGTGCTCCAAGGAGAATAAACCCAATCTTTCTGATCTTCGCTTGTATTTAAATCCCCTCATTCCTGTATCACTCTGGTAAGTCTACTTTGCACTGTCTCCAGGGCTTTAACATTTTCCCTTAAATAAGTTTCCCAGAATTGAACACAATACTCCGAATGTGGCCTGACCAATGATTGGTCGAGGTGCAGCATCACATCATTGCTTTAATACCGTACGCCTCTTATTTATAAACCCAAGGATCCCAGAAGCCTCTTGGCAATCGTTTCACTTTGCCTGGCCCCCTTCAGAGAATCATGCACATGAACCCTGAGGTCCCTCTGCTCCTGCACTCCCCTCAAAGTTGTACCATTGAGTCTGTATTGTCTTCCCATGTTTTTTCTACCAAAATCCATCGCCTCACATTTCTCTATTATCTGTCTTGCTGTGTGAGACGAACTCAAACACTGCTCACTGTCGTGTGAAATATTGCTGAGGTGAATTCTGGATGTGTGGCCCTGATTCCCCATCAGCGGTTTTACTTGGTGTCTCTTTGATAAAGAAAATGCCACCAGATTTCAGCAGTCTCAGTGTGTCCAACCCTGTGCACTCGAAACCCACAGAATCCACCTATTTTCAGCCAGTGAGGCCCAAGTGATTACTTTGGTTCCTCTTTCACATGAAGCAGGGTGTGATCTGATGGTGCTTGTGTCTCAATATTAACGGCCTCATCACTACCCCCACCCCCCACCCCCCCACCTTGTCCCCATCTTTACTTAGAAAAGTCAGTTTGTTTACCGTAATTCTGGTAAATGGGACGTCTCTGGAGGGAAAGAAGCAAAGTTGAGCTTTTTGTGCAAACTATCTCATTATTTTAAACTATCTTAAAAGTGCAGCTTTGAGCATTCTTCCGGTTGGATTCTTTTAAATAAAAAAAACATACTTGAACATATAGATATCAGCAATTGTCAATGCTGAGTATTCAGGAAGTGTTTGAAAATTGGTAACAGTCTGCCGAGGCTTGATAGGGGGACATTTCCTCTCTGCTGGGCAGAATATGAGCAATTATAGCAATACTGTGTCGTTTGAGGGTGTTGTGGTGAACGAAGAAATAAGGAACTAACAGCAGAAGTGAGTATTGGGAGTGACAAGTCCCACAGAGAACTCTGAAGTGGCAGGGTGTTGGGTAATCGTTCAGTTACAAACTGCTGGAGGAGGGGATGAAAGTAACCAACTCCAATTTCCATCCCTGACCCACGGGAAAAATTAAATGTGAAAGGGCTGGAGAGGTCTGTCAGCATCTGAAGCAAAGATGAGAGGTTCTTACACACAGACTGTGGCCTGAAGGAATGGGTTCATTCATTCCCCTTTAGGCTGTTATCCAAAACAAGAGGAGGCCATACAATCATACAGTCACAGTCATACAGTCATAGAGTCCTACAGCGCAGAGATAGGCCCAATGGCCCAATCTGGTCCATGCCGACCAAAATGTCCATCCACGCTAACCCTATTTCCCTGCACTTAGCCCATATCCTTCCAATCCTTTCCTATACATGAATTTGTCCAAATGCCCTTTAAATGTTGTCAGTATACCTGCCTCAACCACTTCCACTGGCAGCTCATTCCATACATGTACCACTCTCTGTCGAAAAAAAGTTGTGCCCCAGGTTCCCTTTTATTCTTTCCCCTCTAACCTTAAACTGATGCCCTCTAGTCTGTGATTCCCAACCCTGAGAAAAAGACTGAGTGCATTCACCCTTTGCATACCTCTCATGATCTTTTACAGCTCTATATGATTCCCCCTCAGTCTCCTATTCTCTAAAGTTCCAGCTTGTCCAACCTCTCCCTATAACTCAGATTGTCGAGTCCTGGCAACATCCTTGTAAATTTCTTCTGCACTCTTTCCAGTTTAATAACATCCTTCCTATAACAAGGTGACCAAAACTGAACACAATACTCCAAGTGCAGCCTCACCAACGTCCTGCACAACTGCAACATAATCCTGTCACAAATAGAGACCATTTAGCCCCTAAAGACTAGTACACAGGAACAGGAGAAGACTGTTGTAGTTGGAGAATGACAACTGCTACCAGTGGTAGTTTCTTATCATCAAGTGAGTCCCCAAAATGTGAGGAGGCTTTTGTCTGACCACAAAGTGGTTTCTTGCAGATTTGTAATTGGGAGCAAGTTACATAGAACAGTACAGCACAGAACAGGCCCTTCAGCCCACGACGTTGTGCGATGATGTTACATTAGCAGGGCAAAAAATTATCAAACCAGTATGATGATATCAGACTGGGTGGTGTTTAAAGTGGTTTTCAACATGAACACTTTCAGAATCATGACCTTATATAGCACCTTCCTCCCAAGCCTTCTTGCCCAGAGTTAACATGGGTACAGTTATGGATGTAGTTACATTTGCCAACACTCGATCTTCACCCCAATCTCTAATTACACAAAAGCAGGCAGTCTAGAGATTCACAGTTCTTCTGGGATGCTCTCTCTTCAGACTTAATCTTTAGCTTGAGGAGTAGGGGTGGTGATGGCCTGGTACTGTTATTGCTGCACTGTTAATCCAGAGACCCAGCTCACATACTGGGGATCTGGGTTCGAATCGCAACATGGCAGAAGGTAGAATTCAATAAAAGAATTAAAGAGTCTAATGGTGACTGTGAATCCATTGTCAATTGTCAGGATAAACCCATCAGGGTCTCTAATGTCCTGTAGGGAAGGAAACTGCCATCCTTACCCAGTCTGGCCTACATGTGAGTGGGTGACTCTTAATGTCCCTCTGGGCAATTAGGGACGGGCAATAAGTGTTGGCCTAGCCAGCGATACTCTCATCCTGTGAGTGAATAAAAATAAACTCTTATTCTTGATGCTGTTCTTGACCCTGCATTGTCTACATCGGGGAGACAATCCTTCTTGCAGATTGTTTCAGAGAACATCTCTAGGACACCAGCACTCATCAACTCCACCGTCCCGTGGCTGAACACTTCAACTCCCCCTCCCACTCCATCAAGGACATGCCGGTCCTGGGCCTCCTCCACTGCCAAATTGTTACCACCCGACGCCTGGAGAAGGAGCCCTGCAACCACACAGGATAAATGTGGATTTCAACAGCTTCCTCATTTCCTCTCCCCCCACATTATCCCAGTCCTAAGCCTCTAACTCGGTACTGCCCTCCGGACCCGTCCATCACTGCCCCCTCAGACTTATCACCTTGTCCCTCACCTTCATCCACCTATCACTTTCCCAGCTACCTCCCCCAACCCCACTCCCCCTCCCACTTATCTCTCAGCCCCAACCCACAAGCCTCATTCCTGATGAAGGGCTTATGCCAGAAACATCGATTTTCCTGCTCCTCGGATGCTGCCTGACCTGCTGTGCTTTTCCAGTCCCACATTCTCGACCCTGCATTGTCTGTAAAGTCTCTGACCACCGGGGGACCTCCTATGTCTGGGATGCCTTTTGTTGAAGGTGTCACTCTTGCTAAACCAGGTAGTTGGTTCATTACCTCCTTTGAAGGAATCTAATCGCCTAAGTTTCTTTCACAAAGAGAACCTCTTCCCTAGTGAATCAAGTAGTTGCCACATACTAACATCCGTCCTTAGATAAGGAGACAGGTACTGTGCAGAGTATACTGGATGTAGTCTATTAATGCGTCATATCAATGAAGCATAACCTTCCTACTTTTGGATTCAATTCCCTTTGTCAATAGGGAAGGAAACTGCAATCCCTACCTGGTCTGGCCTCCATGTGACTCCAGACCCACAACAATGTAGTTGACTCTTAAAAATTTGAGATAACCAATAAATGCTAGCCCAGCCCACGGTGATGCCCGCATCGCGTAAATGACTAAGATAGAAAGGAAACAAAAATCACTTCTATTTGCTTTCCTCAGATTATTTGTTGTATCTGTAGAATGACTCTTTACTTCAACATACAGACAAGGTTGAATTCACCCTCTTATAATTGTCTTCCTGTTGGACACACTATGTTTAAATCCTCAGGACTGCTGCTGACTTTATCACCAATACAGATAATTCTTCACTGGGTGACAGAAAATGGAAATATTTCTCTTGAATTTGGTTCTGGAGTACTGCCAGTTTTGGTCACCCTGCTATCAGAAAGTTATTATTAAACTGGAGAGGGTTCAGAAAGATTTACCAGGATGTTGTCAGGAATGGAGGAATTGAGATATAAAAATAGGCTGGATTTTCCACTGGACCATCGAAGGTTGAGGGGGTGACCTTATAGGGGTTTATAAAATCATGAGGGGCACAGATCAGGTGAATATTCCAGAGCATTTGTATCTGTTGACTGACCTACTCACATGTGCTTTTATAGTTATTATCTTTTAAAATAACAATGATTCCAAGGCTGTCCTTCTGTCAGGATTTGTATCTGATTCCTCTTGATCTCTGCTTCCAGTGTATCCTGAATACATTTCTCCAAAGTCAGTCTTCTTTGGAAATGGTCTAAGACTCATCAATAATTACAGCAATTGTGTCTGTTATGAATTCTGACTTCAAAGCTTTATAGTCATAGTATTCCAATAATCTCTGGAAGCCATTCCCTAGGGTGGGCCAGTTGAAAACTAGGGGATATATTTTCAAGGTGAGAGGAGAAAGATTTAGAAAGGACATGAGGGTCAACGTTTTCACACAGAGAGTTGTTCGTATGTGGAATGAACTGCCAGAGGAAGTGATGGATGCAGGTACAGTTACAACATTTAAAAGACATTTAGATAAGTAGATGAATAGGAAAGGTTTGGACTGATATGGACCAAATGCAGGTAAGTGGGACTAGTTTAATTTGGGATTATGGTCAGTGTGGAGTAGTTAGTCCAAAGGGTCTGTATCTATGCTGTATAACTCTTACTGATTAAATTTAAACCTTCTATTAGGAACAAATTACTGCAGATGTTAGAATCTGTACTGAAAACTAGAATTCCTGGAAATTGCAGTGAGTCAGATAACATCCATGGAAAAAGAGAGCTAGCTAACGTTTCAAGTCTAGACGATTCTTCATCAAAGCTGATGAAGAGTCATCTATACTCAAAACGTTAGCTTGAATCTTCTATTACATTTATTCACCAGGTTGTATTAGTGCCTGGACAATTTCAGTTAAAGAATTAAAAATGAGCTCACCTGGGTTATACTGCTCTTTCATTTTGACTGGTGGAGATTTAACCTGAAGGTCATCATGCCTCAGGTGGGAGGGAAAGGTTGAGAAGGAGACTCGGTGCAGGAAGTGGACCCACACTGTTGGTGTCACTCTGCATTGCAATACAGCCATTCAGCTGACTGAGAAACAGACTCTGTCAAACCTGAGTCAGCTGGAACACCAATTTCTTCTCAGAATATCACTGGCTCCAGTGCGTCGACATCTTTGTAGGAGTAATCCATGAGTGGTAGGAGTTTGTTGCTTTGCAACTGTATTCTACATCTGTGCATCTTCTGAAAATGACCTATAGTTTTACAGACAGAGTTTTCTTTCATAGCTTGAGATTGAGCATTTGTATCTATTGACTCTTTGCGTTGGCATGTCGCATGTGCCTTTATGGTTAATACTTTTTAAAATAACAATGATTCCAAGGTTGCCCTTGTCTCAGTGTGGCCTAACTAAAGTTCTATGAAGCTGCAGCATAGGTTTCCCTATGCTAATACTCAATGCCCTTCCAATGAAGGCAAGCATGCCATTAATTTGGCCCTTTTACTCCCTTATCTACCTGCGCTGCCACCTTCAGTGACCTGTGGACCTGCACACACCCAGATCTCTCTGCGTATCAATACTCCTAAGGGTTCTGCCATCTTAATAATTTCGTAACTTAGCTTAAGAATTATTTTCTCCAAGATGCCTAGTACTGTTTTCTATTTGGCACATCTTGATATTAAATCTGTTAAGCAGTATTATTTCTCCAACCTAATGTGACGTTTTACTTTTTCGACTTTAAAGCATTTTAATTCTGCAGTATCCCAAAGCTACTATATTCTCCTTGCTTTCAAAGTTTTTATACTGAAGTATATCCAAGCTGCTTTACTCTCTGCTTAGTAAAGCTGTTTTAATTTCCTTTAAATGTTGAACTATCTCTGTATCTCTGCATTGTTTACTCAGGAGTTTTCCTGTGTTTTCTAAATAAAATGGAAGTTTTCAGTCTTCTTATGGACAAAATGGACAATTCCACATTTTTCATGACCTAACAAATAATGCCCATCATTTTTCACAATATTCCCAGTCCTGGTGATGCTACGTTCCAATCTTTCTCTCGCATGAGCCATAGATTATATTATGGATCCCCTGCTGTTAATAATCTTCTTGCTATCTTCTTCAGTGAGATTCTGTCTGCTTAGGCTTTTAAATTGTCCATTTACTGCCTTCCCTCTGGCTTCATGACACTACTCACATTTAATTGCTTGTATGGCCTGTGATTTACCTCCTGTAGCATTGTCTTGTGGTGTCAACCTGTTATGGTGAGCTCCTTTTTAACCTCATGTCTTCACAGCCTGTTGTTTGGTCCTGTTAATTTAAAGTGTTCCTCTCGCCCAGTAGGGTTTTTTTTAAACTTGGCTGACAGAGTACCAACGCCTGCTCATTTCATAGCTGAAATTTTAATCAAGACTGTTCCTACACATATTTACTTCCAGGTGGAAACTGTAGCTGCTATTAGAGATAGGTGTTTGATTAGTCTCAATCATGTTGACAGAAGTAGGGAAGATGTGTTGGGTATGCTAGAGGTTATTAAGGTGGACAAAGCCCCAGGACCAGATGGGATCTAACCCAGGTTGCTGAGGGAGGCGAGAGAGGAAATAACTGGAGCCCTGACAGATATCTTTGTAGCATCCTTAAACACAGGTGAGGTGCCGGAGGACTGGAGGGTTGCTCATGTTGTACCCCTGTACAAGAAGGGTAGTAGGGATATTTCGGATAACTACAGACCAGTGAGCCTGATATCACTGGTGGGAAAGCTGCTGGAGAAGGTACTGAAGGATAAAATCTATTTATATTTGGAAAAGAATGGGCTTATCATTGGTAGGCAACATGGTTTTGTGTGGGGGCGATCATGCCATACCAACTTATTAGAGCTCTTTGTGGAAGTGACCAAGTTGATAGATGAAGGAAGTACTGTTGATGTCATACACATGGACTTGAGTAAGGTGCTTGATAAGGTTCCCCATGGTAAACTCATGGAGAAAGTGAAGTCACATGGTGTGCAGGATGTTCTAGCTGGGTGGATAAAGAACTGGTTGAGCAACAGGAGACAGAGATTGGTAGTTGAAGGGAGTTTCTCAAAATGGAGAAAGGTGACCAGTGGTGCTCCACAGGGGTCAGTATTGGGACCATTGTTGTTTGTGATACACATAAATGATCTGGAAGAGGAAACTGTTGGTATGATCAGCAAGTTTGCAGATGCCATGAAGATTGGTGGAGTAGCATAAAGCACAAGGGACTGTCAGAGAATACAGGAGGATATAGATAGACTGAAGAGTTGAGCGGAGAAGTAGCAGATTGAGTTCAATCCAGACAAGTGTGAGGTGATGCATTTTGGGAAGTCTAATTCTAGAGCGAATTATATAGTAAATGGAAGATCCTTGGGAAAGGTTGATGGGCAGAGAGATCTGGGAGTTCAGGTCCATTGTACCCTGAAGGTTGCTGCACAGATGGATAGAGTGGTCAAAAAGGGATATAGTATGCTTGCCTTCATTGGACAGGGTATTGAGTATAAGAGCTGGCAAGTCATGTTAAAATTGTACAAGACGTTGGTTCGGCCGCATTTAGAATACTGGATACAGTTCTGGTCGCCCCATTACCAAAAGGATGTGGACGCTTTGGAGAAGGTGCAGAGAAGGTTTACGAGGATGTTGCCTGGTATGGAAGGTGCTAGCTATGAAGAGAGGTTGAGTAGGTTAGGATTGTTTTCATTATAGAACATAGAACATAGAAAAATACAGCGCAGTACAGGCCCTTTGGCCCTCGATGTTGCGCTGATCCAAGCCCACCTAACCTACACTAGCCCACTATCCTCCATATGCCTATCCAATGCCCGTTTAAATGCCCATAAAGAGGGAGAGTCCACCACTGCTACTGGCAGGGCATTCCATGAACTCACGACTCGCTGAGTAAAGAATCTACCCCTAACATCTGTCCTATACCTATCACCCCTTAATTTAAAGCTATGCCCCCTCGTAATAGCTGACTCCATACGTGGAAAAAGGTTCTCATGGTCAACCCTATCTAAACCCCTAATCATCTTGTACACCTCTATCAAGTCACCCCTAAACCTTCTTTTCTCCAATGAAAACAGCCTCAAGTGCCTCAGCCTTTCTTCATACGATCTTCCTACCATACCAGGCAACATCCTGGTAAACCTCCTCTGCACCCGTTCCAGTGCCTCCACATCCTTCCTATAGTATGGCGACCAAAACTGCACACAATACTCCAGATGCGGCCGCACCAGAGACTTATACAACTGCAACATGACCTCAGGACTCCGGAACTCAATTCCACTACCAATAAAAGCCAGTACGCCATATGCCTTCATTACCGCACTATTTACCTGGGTGGCAACTTTCAGAGATCTGTATACATGGACACCAAGATCCCTCTGCTCATCCACACTACCAAGTATCCGACCATTAGCCCAGTACCCCATCTTTTTGTTACTCTTACCAAAGTGAATCACCTCACACTTACCTACATTGAACTCCATTTGCCACTTTTCTGCCCAGCTCTGCAGCTTATCTATATCCCGCTGTAAGCTAACACATCCTTCCTCACTGTCAACAACTCCAGCGACTTTCGTATCATCCGCAAACTTGCTCACCCAACCTTCTAGCCCCTCCTCCAGGTCATTTATAAAACTGACAAACAGCAATGGTCCCAAATCAGATCCTTGCGGAACACCGCTAGTAACTGCACTCCAAGATGAACCTCTACCATCAACTACTACCCTCTGTCTTCTTCCAGCCAGCCAATTCCTAATCCAAACCTCCAACTCACCCTCAATGCCATACCTCCGTATTTTTTGCAGTAACCTACCATGGGGAACCTTATCAAATGCCTTACTAAAATCCATATACACCACATCTACCACTTTACCCTCATCCACCTCCTTAGTCACCTTCTCAAAGAATTCAATAAGGTTTGTGAGGCACGACCTGCCCTTCACAAAACCATGCTGACTATCCTTGATCACATTATTCCTATCCAGATGTTCATAAATCCTATCCCTTACAATTATCTCTAAGACTTTGCCCACAACAGAGACTCACCGGCCTATAGTTACTAGGGTTATCCCTACTCCCCTTCTTGAACAAGGGAACCACATTTGCTATCCTCCAGTCTTCTGGCACTATTCCTGTAGACAACGAGGACATAAAAATCAAGGCCAATGGCTCTGCAATCTCCTCCCTTGCTTCCCAGAGAATCCTAGGTTAAATGCCATCAGGCCCAGGGGACTTATCTATTTTCACCCTTTCCAGAATTTCCAACACCTCTTCCCTACATACCTCAAAGCCATCCATTCTAATTAATTGTGACTCAGTATTCACATCAGCAACAATGTCCTGTTCCTGAGTGAATACTGACGAAAAGTATTCATTCAGTGTCTTCCCAATCTCTTCAGCCTCCACACGCAACTTCCCACTACTATCCTTGACTGGACCTATTCCTACCCTAGTCATTCTTTTATTCCTGACATACCTATAGAAAGCCTTTGGGTTTTCCCTAATCCTACCAACTAAGGACTTTTCATGTCCCCTCCTTGCTGCTCTTAGCTCTCTCTTCAGATCCTTCCTGGCTACCTTATAACTCTCAATCGCCCCAATTGAACCTTCACGCCTCATCTTTACATAAGCCGTCCTCTTCCCTTTAACAAGGGATTCCAATTCCTTATTAAACCACGGCTCCCTCACACGACCCTTTCCTCCCTATAAAAAAGGAGATTGAGAGGGGACCTGATTGAGGTCTACAAAACCACGAAGCGTACAGACAGGGTAAATAGAAACAAGCTTTTTCCCAGATTGAAGGATTCAATAACGAGAGGTCATGCTTTCAAGGTGAGAGGTGAAAAGTTTAAGGGGGATGGATACACGCGGCAAGTACTTCACACAGAGAGTGGTAGATGCCTGGAACACATTGCCAGCAGAGGTGGTAGAGGCAGGCACGATAGATTCATTTAAGATGTATCTGAACAGGTACCTGAGAAGGTAGGGAGGAGAGGGATACAGATGCTTAGCAATTGGGCAACAAGTTTAGACAGTAGATTTGGATTGGCTCAGGCTTGAAGGACTGAAGGGCCTGTTCCTGGCTGTAAATTTTCTTTATTCTTTGCCAGGCATGACTGGCTTCTGGTTCACATTTGCTTCTGCACTTCTCTTGCCAGGTCTGAAATACAGGTTTGTACTTGTGTATCTCCCTTGTTAATGTTTACAGACGTTTCAATGCAAGGTCTTTCACTGTTTGCTTACTTCACTGTTGAGCAGCTGCAGATGTTGACTGCCTGTTTGAGTAGTTCTTAAAACTCTAAAATCTTTAAAGCTAGAAACATCCCACACTGGTTCTGGGTCCATGACAATTCTTGTTACCTTGTGGTATTGAGCCACAGGACACATTGCTGCTATTACGTTGCACATGATGTGGTGCCAAGCACTATCAGCTTAGGTTAGGGGTGTCTGTTGCCACAAAGTGAATCTTAAAGAGAAGAGTCTTTTATCTTAAACATGAGATAGTGCATTGAATGTTAGTAACCAGGTGTAAGTTCCATTAACAACATAAAGAAGGTATGCATGTCACAATGTCCAAATCTGTTCTGCTTTATCCCCTCTAAGACATCATCAGATTGGATGAAACTTTCAGCAACATCACCTTCTACAAAAGAGGCCATTAAACTCATTGAGCCTGTAACATAGGAACAGGAGGAGGCCTTTCAGCCCCTCAAGTGTGTTATACTGGAAAAAGAATCAGCCCCCGAAAACCTCTTGGTCATTGAATAAGATCATGACTGATTGTTGCTTCCAGGCCATGGACAGGTCCCTTGCTTAACCAGGATAACCATGGATGTAGACATTTGGCTTCTGTTCCTTGTTGGAGCCTACAGCCCACATCAGCCATTCCCACCCCTCTCCATCTAACCTGCCATTTTCTCAGAAATGCCCCAAAGTTTTGGCTTGTCAGTCTGTTTTAGTCCATGCTGTTTGACAGTGCTGTAAAGATTTCACCAAACTGATGGGATTACTGAATATCTCAATCAAGGTAAAATCTCTTGATCTGAACCTCACAAGCTCCAGTTGACTCCCAGCATTCACAGCCTTTTGGGAGAGAGTTCCAGATTTCCACAGGCCCTTTCAGTGTAGGAAATCTTCCTGATTTCACTCCAGACCAGTCTGGCTCAAATTTGAAGGTTCTGTCCCCTAGCTCTGAGCTTGCCCCAATGGAGGAAATGGTTCTTCTGTTTCTATCCCCCTCTGTATCTCTCACTCACTCTCTCTGTTTCTGAACCTCTCTGACTCTGTCCCTCTCTGACTCTTTCTCTCTCTGTGACTGTCCATCTTTGACTCTATTCCTCTCTGTGTCTATCCCTCGCTGTGTCTGCCTGTCTCTCTTTCTCTCTGACCCTGTTCCTCTCTTTCCTGTCCCTTTCTGACGCTCCCTCTCTGTCTCTCTTCCTGTCTCCCTTTCTGTGTGTTTTCTTTCTCTTTATATCTGTCTCTGTTTGTCTATCTGCCTCTCCCTTTCTTTTCCTATCTCTCATACCTTGTCATTCTCCCTCTCTCCCTGTTTCTCTCCCTGCTTCTCTGTCCTTCTCTGCTGGACTCTCTTGTGCTCTTTTTCTTCTCTGTCGCTCTTTTCCTGTGTGTCTGTCCCTCTGTCTCTATCATATTGTCTCTGTCTGTCTGTCTGCCTGTCTCTCTCTGCGCTCTCTCTCTCTGTCCTTCTTTCTGTCTTGTCCCTCTGTCTCTTTCTCTCTCTTTCTGTCTCCCTTTCTCTCGGATACCCCCACTCTCTCTTTGTCCCTTTCCCCTCTGTCTGTCAATACATCTGTCTCTCTCATTCTGTCTGTCCCTCTTTCTTTCTTGTCTCTCTCTGTCTGTCTGTCTCTCTTTGTCTCTGTACCCATCTTTCTCTCTGTCCCTTTCCCTGTCTCTCTGTTTCTCTTCAGCCTAATGTTTCCTAAATTACAACAATGACAACAAGTTAAAAGTAATTAATTCACCATAAAGCACTTTACAATGTCCTGCAGCTTGCTATATAAATGAGTCATTTTCTAAAAAAAAACACTCTCTCAATTCCTTGAACCATGTCAACTTGGTCATGCCCCACCTGACCTTTCACAGGCTGTTGGATCTTGTGCACAACCAGAAAGCATGAGTTCAAATCACACTCGGTCATTTGAAAATCTGAATTCCAGGAAAAAATTAAGAACTTTGAAAAGAAACTGACGTTAAATAGAGGAGACACTAATGCTGTCAGACTGTTGTTAAAAAAAACTCAACTGATTCATGGGTTATTTGGGAATATTATTTTCCCAAGTTTCTAGCATCAATAGGAATTGGCAGTAAATATCCTCCATCCCCATATTGATCCTTTTTTTCCCCCTTACAATCCCTACAGTATGGAAGCAAGCCATTTGGCCCATCAGGTCTACACTGACCCTCTGAAGAGCATCCCACTAGACACACCCCATGCGTATCCCCATAATCCTGCATTTTCCCATGGTTAATCCACCCAACCTGCACACGATGGGGCAAGTTAGCATGGCCTACCCACCTACCCTGCACATCTTTGGAATGTGGGAGGAAACCCACACAGATACAGGAAGAATGTGCAAACTCCACATAGACAGTCACCCGATGGTGGAATCGAACCTGTGTTCCTAGCGGTGTGAGGCAGCAGTGCTAACCACTCTGCCACACTATACCACGCAGTGTTAAAGAATGCAGGGTTACCAGTTCTGACTTCAAGGAATTCATTTCTCTAGAACCAAAACCAATTGTAGTCCAAAAGAGCCCATTCTGCCTGTGCTAGCTTTTTGCCTGAGAATTCCAAAACTCGTCACTGCACGAGCTGCAGTGTAAATCTGACCTTTGTTTTTGGGTAATTTGGAGGAGAGAATTTCCTTTGTTTGGGATGAGGAGGTCGTTGAGGAGAAATCTCTGGGCAGAAAATGCTGTTGAGCTATCTAATGTTTTGTCATGGGAGAATGGCTGATTCAGAGACCATTGAGCGTATACAAGGAGAATTTGTTATCTGTTTGACTTGAAAGACGAAATACTGTTGACCAATCCAAACTCCAAAGAAATCTCCTTTTAGCTTCTCCTGCTGAACCGTCCCAGTGTGTCAAGTCTCTCCTCCTACCTGTTGATTTCCATCTGAGGACCGTTGACCCTGTATATTCACCGTGGATTTCTGCAAGATGGTATTTGAAGCTGAACCGAGTACTCTGACCCTGTTTAACTAAAGATGTAGAATGAAGCCAGAGGGTGCTGGAGAGGCTCAGCAGGTCTGACAGCATCTATGGAGAGAGGAAAACTGACTTACCATTTCACAGAGTCATTAGACTTACTCCGGTTCAGATGGAGGCCATTCGGCCCCAAAATGCCTGCACCTGCTCTATTTCCCTAGTGCCCTTTTCCCATATCCCTGCACACTATTACTCTTCCAAAACCCTCCCCTCCCCCGCCCCCCTAATTTAAACCAGCAACAGAGAAAAGATTTACCCTGTGCTGTAATCTGTTAAAATTCAAGAGGCAAAAACTGTCCCAAAAGTCACTATTTAAAGTACAAAAAAATTTTAGAACGTAATTCTTTCAGTCTAACATAAAATATTAACTAACACTATTTACAACTCCTTTCTCTAACCTATCTTTTACTTTCCCTCTACAATACTGGTCTGATGAAACCCCCTGTTTAACATTTACCAAAAAATTCAAATTTCAAAACCAGCCAGCTGTCAAATCTTCTCTTTGTGGATTTACTCTCCAGGTTGATGTGTTTTCTCTGTTCAAACTCCTCGCCTACCTCTCAGAGAGTTCTGACTAGCAGCCTACGTCTGTTGGTCTGTTGGCAGTCCTCCCTCAACTGTTCAATTTGTTTAATATTTATACCCCAAAATATCAAATTGTTTCATTGGTTTAAATATTATCAAAGTACCAAATTCAAACTTGATTGGAGTTTTGTATCTGGGGTATAATTTAAACTGATTGGCCGAAATTGAATTTGTTTTTGTCTCATAGCAACCCAGCCAGTGCTAGCTGCTGGACCAAATGTCCCATTGTAAATTCTCCAGCATTCTGTGCGCTTGCTAAGCCCTTCATCTCTTAAAGGTACAGTACACCTCTACACCTTCATTTCAACGCCTCAGTTGAATCTGCCTCCACCACATTTCCATACCTCATTTTGTGAAAAAGGTTTTTCTTCCAATACCCTTCTCTCGTTTGCACATTACTTTAAATCTACGCTTTCTTGTTCTGTTTCCTTTTGCTTATCTAGTCTGTCCAGCCCATTCGTGATTTTGAAAACCTCTGCCAAATCTTCTCTCCGGGAGAACTTCTTAAATCTGTCCTCTTCACTGAAGTTTCTCATCCCTGGAACTATTTTTCCTATCATACGGTGCCCACAAGTATAGACAACCCAGTGTAACTCATCTTCGGAACTGAAACAGCTGGATAAGTAGCTGAAGGGGAGGCGCAGCAAGTATTTTTCACACCAGATAATTTTCACAGCCAATGCATGGCTTTTTAATTACCGTCACTGTTGCATTTATGTACACCACAGATTCAGGTCAGCTCAGAGAGTTGTGTTTTTTTCATTCACTAATGGCTGAGCCCTTGAGAAGGTGGGGGTGAGCTGCCTTCTTGAACCGCTGCAGTCCATGTGCTGTGGATTGACCCACAATGCCCTGAGGGAGGGAATTCTGGGATTTTGACCCAGAGACAGTGAAGGAATGGCCATATATTTCCAAGTCAGGATGGTCAGTAGCTTGGAGGGGAACTTGCAGGAGGTGGTGTTCCCATGTATCTGCTGCTCTTGTCCTTCTAAATGGAAGAGATTCTGGGTTTGGAAGGTGCTGTCTGAGGATCTTTGGTGAATTTCTGCAGGGCATCTTGTAGATGGTATACACTGCTGCTACTGAGCATCGGTGGTGGAGAGAGGGGATGTTTGTGGATGTGGTGCCAATCAAGTGGGCTGTTCTGTCTTGGATGGTGTCATGCTTCTTGAGTGTTGTTGGAGCTGCCCCCATCCAGGCAAGTGGGGAGTATTCCATCACATTCCTGACTTGTGCCTTGTAGATGGTGGACAGGTTTTGGGGAGTCAGGAGGTGAGTTCCTCGCGCAGTATTCCTGGCCTCTTACCTGCTCTTGTAGCCACCGTGTTTATGTGGTGAGTCCAGTTGGATTTCTGGTCAATGGTAATCCCCAGGATGTTGATAGTGGGGATTCAGTGATAGTAATCCCATTGATTGTCAAGGGCCGTTGGTTAGAGTGTCTCTTATTGGTGATGGTCATAGCCTGGTATTGTGTTTTGTGAATGTTACTTGCCACGTGTCAACCCAAGCCTGGATATTGCCCAGATCTTGTTGCTTCAGTATCTGAGGTGTCATGCATGGTGTTGAACATTGTGCAATCATTGGGGGCAAACATCTTCATATCTGACCTTCTGATGGAGGGAAGGTCATTGATAAAGCAGCTGAAGATGGTTGGGCTTAGGACACTACCATGAGGAACTCCTGCAGAGATATCCTGGAGCTGATAATGACTGACCTCCGACAACCACAACCATCTTCCTGTGTGTCAGGTGTGACTCCAAGCAGCAGAGATTTTGCCCCCTGATACCAATTTGTACTCCACATTAATCCTCTTCCTCTCCATAAGTGCAAACCTTTACAGCAGAAACAGGGGCAGCACTTGAGTAGCTGATAAGGACTAAACACTGTGATGGAGATGTAAGGACTTCCTGTGCTTGATCCTTACCCAGCTCTGCATGTCAACACATGTAAGTAACAGCTAACACTTGGATCATGCTTACCTGTAGGCGAGAGTGTGGAATGCAGATGCTGGAGATCAGAGTTAAAAGTGTGGTGCTGGACCCTCCAACCCCTTGGTATTAGTGTAGATTTCACCAGTTCCTCATTTCCTCTCCTCCCATCTCATCCCAGGTTCAACCTTCCAACTCGGCCAGACCTCATGACCTGTCCTACCTGTCCATCTTCCTTCCGACCTATCCACTTAACCCTCCTCTCCGACCTATCACCATTACCCTCACCTCCATCCACCTATTGCACTCTCAGCTACCTTCCCCCCAACCCCACCCCCCTCCCATTTATCTCTCCATCCCCGAGGTTCCCAGACTCATTCCTGATAAAGGACTTTTGCCCGAAACGTCGACTCTCCTGCTCCTCGGACGCTGCCTGACTTCCTGTGCTTTTCCAGCACCACACTCTTGCCTCACGCTTATCTGTGATGACTTCCACAGTCAATTAGCCTGCTAATACTCACTTGAGTGGGAATTGATTCAGCCCAGTTGTCTGGATTGTTGGTTTACAGAGCGATGTGATGTGTGGGTTCAATTCCCATCACCGGTTTGAGGTTACCATGGAGGACTCCCCTTCTCAACCTCCCCCCTCCCTCACCTGAGGTCTGGTGGCCCTCAAGTTAAAGCACCACCAGTCGCTTGGCTAAAATAAATCAGGGAAGATGCTGGAAGTGCCCAGCCAGTCTGCAGAGGGACAGAGAGAGAGAGAGAAAGCTCACTGAGCTTTCAGCTGACCTCGGGCAGCATGTATTGTCTGGGCTTGAATGTGGGTGATGACTGTCAAATATAGCCAGGCGATGAATAATAGTAAAAGCTCTGGGCATGTTTGAACACTCAGATGTGTCAACAAAGATAAGCCACAGATCTGAAGTGCTCTGCAGCCCTGAATAACTGGCAGCTCCTGTTAATCATTTTGTAGCTATTTGTATTAAACATGGCCCTTATCTGTGATAGTATTAAAAATCACACAGCACCAGGGTTATAGTTCAACAGGTTTATTTGGAAGCAAGCTCCTTCACACTATGACAGTATGTACGGCTAAAGGCCGCAGAGTTAGGGTGACAGTTCATCAGGGTGCTTGAATTAATGGGTGTGACCAGCCACAATGCAGCATTGTTCAAACCACAGTAACTAAAGAAAGAAGTTGCATGTCAAACAGTGCCCCATCTTGGGATATCCCAAAGTATCTTACAGTCAGTGAAGTACTTGAATTGTAGTCATTGTTTTTTATTATTACTTATTCACAGGATGTGGCATCATTGTCCAAGTCAGCATGTATTGCCCATTCCTAATTGCCCAGAGGGCATTTAAGAGTCAACCACATTGCTGTGGGTCTGCAGTCACACATAGGCCAGACCAGATGAGGATGCCAGTTTCCTTCCCGAAAGGACTTTCATGAACCAGATGGGTTTTTCCCAACAATCAGCATGAGGCGCATGGTTGTCATCAGACTCTTCATTCCAGATTTACACTGAATTCAAATGCCACCAGCTGCCGTGGGAGGATTCAAACCCGGGTCCCCAGAACACTGCCCGGGTCTCTGGATTAACAGCCCAGTAATAATACCACAAGGTCATCACCTCCCCATTGCTGGGAAAAGAATGCTGTCTAGCTGTGCACGGCAAGCTCCCACAGACAGAATTTGGATAATTGCTGGATCATCTATTCTAGTGATAAGTAAGACTAGAAGACACAGGAGCAGAAGTAGACCATTCAGCCCATCGAGCCTGCTTGGTCATTCAAGGAAATCATGATGGATCTGTTCTGTCTTAACCTCTCAACTCTTGATTCCCTCCTGATTCTCAGCCTTGAATATAATTAAGGCTGTTCTTTGCAGTAAATAATTACGGATTCACTCCCCTCTGAGAGAAGGAATTCATCCTCAGCTCTGTTTTAACTGTGCAACCCTGTATTCTGAGATTCCACCCTTTGGTCCCAGACTCTCCCACAAGGGGAAGCAATCTTTCCACACCTGGTGTTTCTTTTCTTAGATAAGGGGCCGGAAACCTTTCACAATGTTCCAGCTGTTCTCTGAGGAGTGCCCTGTACAGTTTTAGTAAAACCTCCCTACTTTTATAAACCGCAAGAACTGCGAATGTTGTAAATCAGAAACAAAAACGGATATCACTGGGAAAGCTCTGCAGGTCTGGCTGCATCTGTGGACAGAAATCAGAATTAATATTTCGGGTCGAGTGACTCTTCCTCAAGTTTGGCCAGACCTGCTGAGCTTAGCCTGCAGTTCCTGATTTTGTCTCCCTACATATATACTGCATTCCCATTGAATTAGAGGCCATTTACTTTCCTATTACTGGCTGAACTTTTTTGGGTGTTTCATGGACGAGGATTCCCATATCCATCTATTCTGTACCTCTCTGCGGTCTTTCTCCATTTAAATATTCTTCCTGCTAAAGTGCATAACCTCACATTTCCCAACATTATATTCCATTGGCCAAGATTATGTTCCACTCACTGAACCTGTCTATCTCCCTCTGCAGAGTCTTTGTGCCATCTTCACCCTTGCCTTCCCACCTATTTTTGGTGTCATCCACTTCTGTCATGAATGTGTGATGTAAAGTTTAGAGACCCCAGCACTGATTCCTGTGAGCACTCCATTAATTACAAGTTACCATCCTGAAATGGCCCTAGTCGCTTTCGTCTACTGGTTTGCCAATCCTCTATCCATGCTGACAGGGAGGCAACAGCTTAATAGCCTTATCACTGGACTGTTAATCCAGAGCCATAGGTAATATCCTGGGGACCCAGGTTCAAATCCTGCCACAGCAGATGGTGAAGTCTGTATTCCATGAATGACCAGGGAGTGAATGTTGGAGAAAAGCCCGTTTGTTTCACTAATGTTCTTTAGGAAAGATTTAAGAGAGTGGGGAGATACAAAGAGATTTGAGGGACAACTTTGTCACACAGGGGGGTGGGGTGGTGAGTATCTGGAACAGGCTGCCAGAGGTAGTGGTAGAAGCAAATACAATCTCGTCATTTAAGAAACATTTCGGCCATACGTTGGTGGGATAGGTATGGTGGGATGTGGACCAAACACAGGCAAATGGGATTAGTTTAATTGTGAAAACTGGATAGCAGGGACAAGTTGGGCTGAAGGGCCTGTTTCCATGCTGTAGACTCTATGCCTCTGTGAAACTGCCATCCTTACCTGCTCTGACCTACATGTGACTCCAGACCCACAGCAATGTGGTTGACTCTTAATTACCCTAAATGCTGGCCTGTAAGTGATTTAAAAAGCCCATCTGCAACACTTGTTAGTGAGCCTAATATGTGGTACCTTATTCTCTGGGTGCCTCCTGAAAATCAAAATATATTACTGGTTCACCTTTATCTCTCCTGTGTGTTACCTCCTTAAAGAATTTTAGTAAATGTGTCAGGCATGATTTCCTCTTAACAAAGCCATACTGACGCTATTTGATCATACCATGCATTTTCAATTGCTCTGCTATTACATACTTTAGAATACAGAGGAAGCTCGATTATCCAAACAACATGGGCGGGGCGTAGTTTGTTTGGATAATTGAATGCCGGATAATACAGTTTAGCCAAGCATCAGGACTTTGTGATCTTGTTCGGATATTCCGAAATTCAGATAATGGGTGTTTGAATAATCAAAGTTCCTCTGTAGTTTCCAACACAATCTAATGATAACAGATGTTAAGCTAACTGACCTATAGTTACCTGCTTTTTTTTTTGTCTCATTCCCTTTATAAATAAAGGACACTCCTTTGATTTGCCTTCAACATTTTCACAAGTTCAAAACACTGTAAAATAATAGCAGCAAAACTGAGCAACGTGTGGTGGACAGACAAGATTTAATATGAAGATGTATTCACTGACCATGACTATCAGCATGAGGCTATTGAACGTCTGTGGATCTGCTAACAGATCCAGGGGTCGTAACTCCAGATGTTGACCTTAATACTATAAAACCTAGGAGCAGAAGTAGGCCATTCAACCCTTCAAATCTGCTCTACTATTCAATGAGTGCATGACTCAATGAGCTGAATCAAGATTAGAGTGGTGCTGGAAAAGCACAGCAGGCCAGGCAGCATAGGAGCAGGAAAAAAATCAAAATTTTGGGCAAAAGCCCTTCAGCAGGAATGATGAAGGGGTTTTGCCCGAAACGTCGATTTTCCTACTCCTCAGATGCTGCCTGATCTGCTGTGCATTTCCAGCACCACTCTAATCTAGACTCTGGTCTCCAGCATCTGCAGTATCCACTTCTGTCTCAATTAGCTGAATGCTCTACTTCTGTTCCTACGTCTATAATCTTAAGGTCAATGACCTTCCTGAACATCTTCTCCCATTCTGAGGGTGTTTCTAGATAGGCTCCTGATTTTCTTTTCAAACACAGCATCTCTGGTCCCCTCCACCTGCCCCCATCAATGCCCCCAGGGAAGCATCCAGTACTCTGGAACATTGTCACTCCCATGGTCTTCCATGTTCTATCTTTAAATTTCAGACAAATTACCCAGAGCAGCCTCCCGCTGAAAACACCAAATGCAGAATGTTGGGGATACTGATAACCTGAAATTTTGAAAAAAACAGAAAGTATCCGATGTACTCCACAGGTCGGGCAGCATCTTTGGAGAAAGCAGAGTTAACGTCTTTGATGAAAGGTGTTGGTCCTGAAATGTTAACTCTGTTTCTCTTTACACCAATGCTGCTGGACCTCCTGAGCTTTTCCAGCCTCTTCTGTTTCTCTTGTCTTTTAAGAGGGACAGCTTGCCTTGAAGATCGGATAGTAATTCGGTCTCCTGCTGTTCACAGAGGGAGCTGCTAATGTGCAGAGAGGATGCTACCAGTCAGGAACCCACTCGGCCTCACAACACTGAGAGGCAGATGAGGTGGGACATGCCACCCTTACATTCTGAGTGTCTCCAGCAAAGCGAGGTGGTCCGTCTGTGATCCACAACCCCCCACCATATTAAAAACATACATCTCCCCCGAGACATCAAATGTTGCTTGTTTCTTCTAAGCATTCTGTGCATATCACGTATTGCAACACACTCTCTCCTGAGCAATAATGATGTGGAGGTGCTGGTGTTGGACTGGCGTGGACAAGGTTAGAAGTCACACGACACCAGGTTATAGTCCAACACGTTTACTTGAAATCACAAGCTTTCGGAGCCCTGCTCCTTTGTCAGGTGGAGTTCTGATGAAGGGGCAGCGCTCCGAAAACTTGTGATTTCAAATAAACCTGTTGGGCTATAACCTGGTGTCATGTGACTTCTGACCCTGAGCAGGCAATAATTTATTAGTCATGCCTAATTAAATCAGTGATATTAAGAGTCAGCCAGTAGCTAGGTATGGTGACAGTTTTCCATTCCTGATGAGTGTTACGAAACCTGTTGGATTTTTTGGCATTCCAATATCCTCCGTGGGTCTCTTATCTGGAGCTAGTCCCTGAATTTATCTGATCTGCTCAGTTCAGTTTCATTCAATGGAACCCCTGATTGCTGGGTTTATTGTCTTGCGATCACCTTGGCCAACAACAGCACCATGAATCATTTGGAATATCTCCCAGGGAGCTTCACCACAGAGTTGGCAAAGCAAAAATGACATTGAGCGACTCTGTTCAGGCTGACAATCAAAAGATTCATTCCACCTGGACTTCAAGAAGGCCTTTGACAAGGTGCTGCACAGGAATCTACTGAGTGAGATAAGAGCCCATGGTGTTAGAGGCAAGGTGCCAGCATGGATAGACAATTGGCTGTCTGGCAGAAAGCAGAGAGTGGGGTTAAAAGGATCCTTCTCAGGATGGTAGCTGGTGACAAGTGGTGTTGCACAAGGGTCGGTGTTGGGACCACAACCTTTCACTTTATACATTAATGATCTGGATGAAAGAACTGAGGGAATTCTGGTTAAGTTTGCAGATGATACAAAGATAGGTAGAGGGACAGGTAGCACTGAGGAGGTGGGGAGGCTGCAGAAGGATTTGGACAGGTTAGGAGAGTGGGCAAAGAAGTGACAGATGGAGTACAACATGGGAAAGTGTGAAGTCATGCACTTTGGTAGGAAGAATAGAGGCATGGACTGTTTACCAAATGGGGAGATACTCAGAAGTCTGAATTCGATTAGATTAGATTACTTTACAGTGTGGAAACAGACCCTTCGGCCCAACAAGTCCACACCGACCCGCCGAAGCACGAACCACCCATACCCCTACATTTTACCCCTTACCTAACACTACGGACAATTTAGCATGGCCAATTCACCTGACCTGCACATCTTTGGAACTGTGGGAGGAAACCGGAGCACCCGGAGGAAACCCACGCAGACACGGGGAGAATGTGCAAACTCCACACAGTCAGTCGCCTGAGGCGGGAATTGAACCCAGGTCTCTGGCGCTGTGAGGCAGCAGTGCTAACCACTGTGCCACCGTGCAAAGAGACTTGAGAGTTCTATTCCAGGATTCTCTCAAGGTAAACTTGCAGGTTGAGTCAGTAGTTAGGAAGGCAAATGCAGTGATGGCATTTATTTTGAGAGGACCTGAGTATAAAAGCAGGGATGTACTTCTGAGGCTCTATATGGCTCTGGTTAGACCACATTTGGAGTATTGTGTACAGTTTTGGGCCCCATATCTCAGGGAGGATGAACTGGCCATGGAGCAGGTTCAGAGGAGGTTCACGAGAATGGTCCCAGGAATGAAAGGCTTAACAGATGAGGAATGTTCGAGGGCTCTGGGTCTATACTCGATGGAGTTTAGAAGGATGAGGGGGGCTCTAATTGAAACTTACAGAATATTGAATGGCCTGGACAGAGTGGATGTTGGGAAAATGTTTCCATTGGAAGGAGAGACTAGGACCCGAGGGCACAGCCTTAAAGTAAAGGGAAGACCTTTTAGAACGGAGATCAGGAGAAACTTCTTCAGCCAGAGAGTGGTGAATCTATGGAATTCACTGCCACAGAAGGCTGTGGAGGCCAGGTCATTGAGTATATTTAAGATGGAGTTAGATAGGTTCTTGATTGTCATGAGGATCAAGGATTTTGGGGAGAAAGCAGGAGAATGGGGTTGAGAAACTTCTCAGCCATGATTAAATAATGGAACAGACTCAATGGGCTGAATGGCCTAATTTCTGCTCCTATGTCTTATGGTCTTAAATGAATTTTCAAAGAGCACATTAAAAGGAAAAGAAAAAGAAAAGGAGAAAAAGATTTATGATCTTGAAGGACAGCATTTGATCCATCATGTTGGCGTTGTGTGTGAAAGAATGATCTCATCCAATCCCAGCTTCTAACTCTTGGTTAGTAACCCTGTAGGGCACAGAGACTTGCATTCCAAATT
Source organism: Chiloscyllium plagiosum (assembly GCF_037043375.1). Classification (NCBI taxonomy): domain Eukaryota; kingdom Metazoa; phylum Chordata; class Chondrichthyes; order Orectolobiformes; family Hemiscylliidae; genus Chiloscyllium; species Chiloscyllium plagiosum. The sequence continues at coordinate 163,948,107 of NW_028270139.1, read as the reverse complement.
TCAAGCCTGACTTGTTTTCCTGAATCTGTCCTCATAGAAGTCATAAGAATCCCTACATTGTAGAAACAGGCCATTTGGCCCAACAGGTCCACACCGACCCTCCAAAGACCCAGACCCACTCCCCCATCCTATTACTGTACATTTCCCCTGACTAATACACCCAACCTACACATCCCTGAACAGTGTGGGCAATTCAGCATGGCAAATTCACCTAACCTGGGCATCTTTGGACTGTGGGAGGAAAACAAAGCACCTGGAGGAAACCCACACACACACACACACACACAGGGAGAACGTGCAAACAGTTGCCTGAGGCTGGAATTGAACCCAGGTCCCATGAGGCATCAGGGCTAACCTCTGAGCCACTGTGCCTGCTGAGTGAAAAGGTCTGCTAACACATCTCTCTTGTCTGGAGTATTCGAGATGGCTAAACCCTGACGGTAAAAGCACTACTGAATATTCAAAACTAGAAAGAGGATGGGAAAATTCAATCCGAGAGTCTCGGACAACTTGTGAAAAGCATATCACTGCAAGCAACAGATTTCCCAATCGCTCACTTGCAGCTTCCTCTTTGTAAACCGAACCTCCCACATTGCTTCATGGCAAATGTTGGTGCGTTTCCCACACTCTCTCTCTGTGTCTTACAATTTCAAAGGAACAAAGAACAAAAGAGAATTACAGCACAAGAACAGGCCCTTCATCCCTCCGAGCCTGTGACAATCATTGTGCCCTAACTAATCTAAAAAACAAACCTTCTACCCTTAAACGGTCCCTATTCCTCTATTGCTTCCCTATTCATGTAACCATCCAGATGCCTCTTAAATAGAACATAGAACATTACAGCGCAATACAGGCCCTTCAGCCCTCGATGTTGCTCTGACCCGTGAAACCAATCTGAAACCCATCTAACCTACACTATTCCATTTTCATCCAGATGTTTATCCAATGACCATTTAAATGCCCCTGACGTTGACAAATCTACTACTGTTGCAGGCAGGGCATTCCATGCCCCTACAACTCTCTGAGTAAAGAAACTACCTCTGACATCTGTCCGATGTCTCTCACCCGTCAATTTAAAGCTATGTCCCCTCGTGCTAGCCATCACCATCTGAGGAAAAAGGCTCTCACTGTCTACCCTATCTAACACTCTGATTATCTTATATGTCTCAATTAAGTCATCTCTTAATCTTCTTCACTCTAATGAAAACAACCTCAAGTCCCTCAACCTTTCCTCATAAGACCTTCCCTCCATACCAGGCAACATCCTAGTAAATCTCCTCGAAACCCTTTCAAAACTTCCACATCCTTCCTATAATGTGGTGATCAGAACTATACACAATACTCCAAAGGCACCAATTTTGTACAGCTGCAACATGAGTTCATGGCTCTGAAACTCAGTCCCTCTACCAATGAAAGCTAACAGACCATATGCCTTCTTAACAACACTGTCAACCTGGGTGGAAATTTCAGAGATCTATGTACATGGACATTGGCATCTCTCTGCTCATCTATACTACCATGAATCTAACCATTAGTTCAGTACTCTTTATTCCTGTTAGTCCTTCCAAAGTGAATCACCTCACACTTTTCCACATTAAACTCCATTTACCACTTCTCAGCCCAGCTCTGCAGCTTATCTATGTCCCTCTGTAACCCACAACATCCTTTAGCACTATCCACAACTCCACCGGCCTTAGTGTCATCCGCAAATTTATTAACCCACCCTTCTATGCCCTCATCCAGGTCATTTATAAAAATGACAAACAGTAGTGGACCCAAAGCAGATTCATGTGGTACCCCACTAGTAACTGATGAACATGTTCCAGGATGAACATTTCCCATCAACCACCGCCCTCTGTCTTCTTTCAGCTCGCCGATTTCTGATCCAAACCGTTAAATCACCCTTAATCCCATGCCTCCGTATTTTATGCAATAGCTTACCACAAGGAACCTTATCAAACACCTTACTGAAATCCATATATACCACATCAACCGCTTTACCCTCATCCACCTGTTTGGTCACCTTCTCAAAGAATTCAATAAGGTTTGTGAGGCACGATCTACCCTTCACAAAACTGTGTTGACCACCTCTAATCAACTTATACCTTTCTAGATGATTATAAATTCTATCACTTATAACCTTTTCCAACACTTTACCCACAATAGAAATAAGGCTTACTTGTTGTCTCTACTCCTCTTCTTGAATAAGGGAACAACATTTGCCTATCCTCCAGTGTTCTGGCAGTATTCCTGTAGACAATGACAACATAAAGATCAAAGCCAAAGGCTCAGCAATCTCCTTCCTGGCTTCCCAGAGAATCTGAGGATAAATCCCATCTGGCCCAGGGGACTTATCTATTTTCACACTTTCCAGAATTGCTAACACCTCCTCCTTGTGAACCTCAATCTCATCTAGTCTCGTCTCTTGTATCTCAGTATTGTCCTTGACAACATTGGCTTTTTGTAGTGTGAATACTGACAAAAAATATTCATTTAGCGCTTCCCTTATCTCTTCGGACTCCATACAAAACTTCTCACTGCTATCCTGGATTGGCCCTAATCTTACTCTCATCATTCTTTTATTCATGATATACCTATAGAAAGCTTTAGGTATTTTCTTGATCCTACCTCCCAATGACTTCTCAAGTCCCCTCCTGGCTTTTCTTAGCTCTCTCTTTCGGTCTTTCCTGGCTAACTTGTAATTATCAAGCGCCCTAACTGAGCCTTCACATCTCATCCTAACGTAAGCTGCCTTCTTCCTCTTGAAGTGTTGCCAACTTGCCTGTGTCCACAGCTTCTTCTGGCAGTGCATTCCAGGCCTCTACCGCTCTCTGTGTGAAAAACCTGCCTCGCTCAGTTCCCTTCAACTTTCCCCCTTGCCCCTTGAACCTGTGCCCCCCTTGTCATTGAAATGTCAACCTTGGGGGTAATAAGCCTCTGACTATCCACCCTATCTATACCTCTCATAGTTTTATGGACTTCTCTCAGGTCTTCCTTCAGCTGTTGTCTTTCCCACGAAAGCAATCCCTCTCAGCCAACCACTCAGATTGCCGGTGGTAACTTGTGTGGCAGTCTACCTGGCATCTGGGCACAGAGAGCAGTGGGTGACAGTGAAGAGAGATCCATTGACACTAGATTAGATTAGATTAGATTACAGTGTGGAAACAGGCCCTTCGGCCCAACAAGTCCACACCGACCCGCCAAAGCGCAACCCACCCATACCCCTACATTTACCCCTTAACTAACACTAGGGGCAATTTAGCTAAGGGTGCCGATTGGTGTGTTAACCCAGAACAATAGTTTAAGGGGCTGCTGGATTACTACCACAGCACCACCATCATCATAGTATGACTGTGGCCAGTATGTTGTAGTTACTAACAGCACCTGAAGGCCAAAGGTCAGAAACAGGCTCCAACTGATGTACAAACAGTAGCTCTGATCCTCAGTACTCACAATCATGGGACTCTCTGCTCATCAAGTACATCAATGTTTGTATATCAGCAGGTTCCTGTTTCTGACACTGGGCCATTAGTGACACAGACCCCCGTACAATTACAACATTTAAAGGACATTTGGACAGGTCCATGGAGAGGAAAGGTTTAGAGGGATATGGGTCAAAAACAGGTAACTAAACTAGTTTAACTTGGGAAACCTGGTCAGTATGGACTGAAGAGTTTGTTTCCATACCGTATGACTCTAAGATTCTAAAATCTTGTGAGCTCACTGGAGAGCAGCGGTTTAATCCACTTTGTGCTTTTGAATGTACGAAGCACCCACTGAAAGAATTTGTATAATTTTTTCAAAGTGATATATTTGAATTCATTAGCAAAATCACCCACCTCATTGTTTTGATGGTTAATGGCACTGCTGATGTCTAACATTCTCTGTGGATATAGATGCAGATGTGAATATGCCTTGTCCATTCCATAACAGTCCAGGACACAGGCGCAATGCTGGCTGAGTTATGGGGTGGAGGCCCAACAGGCTGGGGCTATATTCCCTGGACGTGACCTTATAGAAGTTTATAAAGTCATGAAGGGCATGGATAGGGTGAATAGTTAAGGTCTTCTCCCTAGGTTAGGGGAATCCACGACTAGAGGACATAGGTTTAGGGTGAGAGGGGAAAGATTTACAAGGGACCTAAGGGGCAGAGGGTGGTGCGTGCATGGAATGAGCTGCCAGAGGAAGTGGTGGAGGCTGGTACAATTGCAACATTTAAAAGGCACCTGGATGGGTATATGAACAGGAAGGGTTTCGAGGGATGTGGGCCAAATGCTGGCAAAAGGGACTAGACTAATTTAGGATATCTGGTTGGCATGGAGGAACTGGACTGAAGGGTCGGTTTCCGTGCTATACGTTTCTATGACTCTCTGACTTTATGACCTTACCTTTCACTGGCTGGTCTGTCGCAAAATGCCGGGATTCTCCCATTTGTCTTCATTTTCAAAGCATCCGTTCCACTTTTCTGTGCATCTCTTTCTAATTGACTTAACTCTTTCTGTTTCTTTCCCTCAGATAAGGATTATTTTTGGAATGTGTTTACCCAGCGTTCGTCCCACAAAAGAAAAGGGGGTCAGGTGCGATTCTCCAATGATCAGACCGTGGAGTTGGAGAAAAAGTTTGAGATCCAGAAATACCTTTCACCGCCAGAGCGGAAGTGCCTGGCCAGATCCCTGCAGCTCAGCGAGAGGCAGGTAAGTTGCGGGATTGGAAAGGAATCAGATCATGCACAAGCTGCAGGACCATTCCAGCTCATTTAGGCCGTAAGACATAGGAGCAGAAATTAGGCCATTCAGCCTATCGAGTCCGCTCCGCCATTCAGTCACGGCTGACAGGTTTCTCAACCCCATTAGATTAGATTAGATTACTTACAGTGTGGAAACAGGCCCTTCGGCCCAACAAGTCCACACCGCCCCACCGAAGCGCAACCCACCCATACCCCTACATTTTACCCCTTACCTAACACTATGGGCAATTTAACATGGCCAATTCACCTGACCTGCACATCTTTGGAGTGTGGGAGGAAACTGGAGCACCCGGAGGAAACCCACGCAGACACGGGGAGAACTTGCAAACTCCACACAGTGAGTCACCTGAGGCGGGAATTGAACCCGGGGTCTCTGGCGCTGTGAGGCAGCAGTGCTAACCACTGTGCCACCGTGCCGCCCCTGCCTTCTCTCTGTAACCCACGATCCCCTTGGCAACCAAGAACGCACCTACCTCCGTCTTAAATAGATTCAATATTTATCAGCTCTGACCAACTACCCGTGTTTAAGGTGACAGTGGTAGGAGTTGAGAAGCTTTTTGCATCTTTTTGCTACCCGTGATAGTAACCATCAAATCAGCAAATCGGGGACCCACAGAAGAAAGTGCTCTCTGCTCCAAACCCCACCATTGCCTCCAAGCTCATCATCTCCCGGCCCCACACAGCACATTTCAACCTCCTTCCCAAAATTGACATACAGAACCGCCTGGGCACACCCAATGTTTCAGCCTGCTCCTGTCCCACCAATCTCATCTCTTCTTACCTTGTCTCGGTACTTTCTCCCCTGGTCCTGTTCCCTTCCTGCTTAATTCACGATTCCTCTGATAGTTTACATCAGTTTCGGCCATGTCCTCTTCACCTTCACATGTCCATCCCCTCCCAGGATGGTCTCTGCTTCTCCCTGCCAGAAAGGCCTGAACCGTCTCCCCCCCACCTCCACTCTTCTCCACTGCCTCCTCACTTTGAATAATTTCTCCTTTAACCCCTCCCACTTTCTTCAGGTCAGGGGGCTGGGCTGTGGGTTACCCACTTGGGCCCCGGGTATACCTATCACTCTGTGGGGTACGTGGAGTATTCCTTCTTCCGGTCCTATTCCAGCCCCCCACCCACAACTCTTTCTTCCGTGCTGCTTCCCTCTCTCGTCCAGAATTGGAAAAGTTAACCAATTTCACTTCCTATTTCCACTCCGCCCTCATTTTCACCTGGTCCATCTCTGACTCCCCCCTTCTCTTCTTCAACACTTCTGTTTCCATTTCTGGCCACTAATATCCACTATAATCCCACTGACTCCCACAGTTACCTTAACTGTACATCGTCACACCCTGCTTGCTGTAAAGACTCTATTCCAGTCTCCCAGTCCCTCCATCTCTGTCACATTTGTTCGGATGAGGCCAACTTCGACAAGGGAGCCTCCAAAATGTCCACCTTCCTCCTCAACGGAGGAGTGGCCAGCACCATGTTGACAGCGCCCCCAACTGGGTCCAACCCATCTCCTCTACTTCTGCCCTCATCCCCTCTCTTCCCTCCCATAACAGCGATAGGGTTCCCCTTGCCCTAGGCGAAAGGGAGGACTGCAAATGCTGGAGATTAGAGTGGTGCTGGAAATGGACAGCAGGTCAGGCAGCATCCAAGGAACAGGAAAATTGACGTTTCGGGCAGGAGCCCTTCATCAGGAAGGCCTGATGAAAGGCTCCTGCCCAAAACGTCGATTTTCCTGCTCCTCAGATGCTGCCTTCCCCTTGTCCTTACTTACCATCCCACCAGCATCCACATCCAGAGGATCATCAGCCACCATTTCTCCAACTCCAGTGAGATGTCACCACTAGACACACATTCCCCTCTCTTCCATTGTCCGCTTTCCGCAGGGATCATTCCCTCTGGGACACACAGGTTCACTCTTCCTTCACTCCCAACACCTCACCCCCATAGCCCCACGACCCCTTCCCCTTCAACTGCTGAAGGTGTAACACCTGCCCATTTACCTCCCCCCTCCTCAGTATCCAAGGGCCCAAACACACCTTCCAGGTGAACCAGCACTTTACCTGCACCTCACACAATCTTGTCTACTGCATCCGCTGCTCACAATGTGGTCTCCTCTACACTGGGGAAGTGGAGTGTCGACCGGGGGACTGCTTCACAGAACACCTATGTTCTGCCCTCAAAGATAACCCTGAGCTTCCAGTTACCTGTTACTTTAATACCTCACCCTGTTCCCTGGCCAACATCTCTGTCTCAGGCTTGCTGTGGTGCTCCAGTGAGGCTCAGCGCAAGCTGGAAGAACAGCACCTCATTTTCCACTGAGAGACCCTGCAACCCTCCAGACTCAATAATGAGTTCAATAATTTGGGATTTGAGGCATTTTCTCCCATATCCTTACCCCAACCCCCACACACCAGGCCTTGTCATCGCATAGTCTGCTAACACACACAATCCATTGACAGCCCCTCCGTTCCCGATGAGCAGCTATTCATTCTCCGAGACTTTACCCAGTCCTCTGTCTATCCAACTATATTTCTCTCTCTTTGGGCTTTATCTCCACCTATTGTTTACTTCTCCCCTTACTCCTCTCCCCATCCCATCTTCTGCTTTTCACAGCTTTTCATAGCTACCATCAGTTCTGAAAAGGGTCACCAGACCTGAAACAATAACTCTGTTTTCTCTACACAGAGGGCACACCTGCTGAGTTTTCCCGACAATTTCTACTTTTGATAAAAGTCTCTTGAACCTTTCAAAAACTGAATGTTAGGCTCACTCTACACTGTCCCATCCATCACTCCCAGGAAACAATGGTATAGGGTTAGATACAGCGTAAAGCTCTCGTTACATTGTCTCCATTCATCACTCCAAGGACGGGACAGCATGGAGTTAGCTACAGAGTAAATCTCCCTCTACACTGTCCCCATCAAACACGCCCAGGACAGGGACAGCACGGGATTAGATACAGAGTAAACCTTCCTCTACACTGTACCCATCAAACACGCCCAGGACAGGGACAGCACGGGATTAGATACAGAGTAAACCTTCCTCTACACTGTCCCCATCAAACACTCCCAGGACAGGGATAGCACGGGGTTAGATACAGAGTAAACCTTCCTCTGCACTGTCCTCATCAAACACTCCCAGGACAGGGACAGCACAGGGTTAGATACAGAGTAAAACTTCCTTTACACTGTCCCCATCAAACTCGCCCAGGACAGGGACAACTCAAGGTTAGATACAGAGTAAAACTTCCTCTACACTATCCTCATCAAACACTCCCAGGACAGGGACAGCTCAGACTTGTTCTATGCTCTGTCTGGAAGAACTGGCTCAGATTTTCTCCTGCCTCCTGCTATTTGACTTTTTTCTTTCTTCTTCTCTTTTTCATTTGCTCTGCAGGTGAAAACATGGTTCCAGAACAGGAGAGCAAAATGGCGAAGACTAAAACAGGTACAAAGCGTTGGCTTTCCCCCACTTTGATTGGGCAGATGTGTCATTGGGTCCTGCATTGATAAATGGACTATTCCTGTTGTCTCATTAACCCAAACATTCAGCTTCTGAATTTACCAGGCAAAATGACCCAGAGACAGGGAACAAACCAGTGTTACTGAAACAGAGAGCTAAATAAATGGAGAACAACTCTGGAACTCCAAGGTTCACAAGCCACAAAAACTTAGAATGTAAGCGCAATAAGTAATTAAGGAGAATAATGGGATGCTGTCTGTTATTGCAAGCAAATTTGATCAGAAAAGTAAGGTTATTATGCTCAAGTCATACAGGGTATTGAGACTACATCGAGTGATACAGATGTACAGCATGGAAACAGACCCTTCAGTCCAACTCGTCCAGGCTGACCAGATATCCTAAAGTGATCTAGTCCCATTTGCCAGCATTTGGCACATGAACATCTAAACCCTTCCTGTTAATATACCCATCCAAATGTCTTTTAAATGTTGTAATTGTACCAACCTGCACAACCTCCTCTTGAATACAGTCGATTCTGCTATAACGCGGTAGTTCTGTTCTCGTGCAGTCCTGTGTATAAGAAAATCGCGTAATAGCAGCACTACTTAAACTAATGGAGCCGGAATTGCGTTATAACCAATACACGCTTTAAAAGTTCGCATGTTAGAAACAGTGTTCCTAATTCGTCAATCGTGTCTTAGTGAATTTGCATTAACGAAATGCATGTTCTCGCAAAACAACCTGTGCTGTATATAGTTCTGCTGTCCTTACTTAAGCAAGGTTGTAAATGAATTCAAAGCAGTTTAGAGGAGGTTTATCAGATTGATACTTGGAATGGTTAGATGGTCTTATGAGGAAAGGTTGGGGCAGACTGGGCTTGTTTCCACAGGGGTCTAGAAGAGCGAGAGGTGACTTGATCAAAATGTATAAGATCTTGAATAGTCTTGACGAGGTGAACGTGGAAAGGATGTTGTGGGTCAGTGCTAAATTGGGGATGTACTGTTTTCAAATTAAGGATCACCCCTTTAGGGTAGAGATGAGGAGAAATCTTTTCTCTCAGAGTGTTGAACTGTTGTGGAACACACTACCGCCGAAGGTAGAGGAAGAAGACTAACTGCATGTTTTTAAGGAAGAGGTAAGTAGATTCTCATTAGATAGGGAAATCAAAGTGTGCAATGCAAATGTGGAATACAATACATAAACCAATCAGCCAGGACCTTACTGAGGGGTGGAACAGGCTTGAGGGGCTGAGTGGCCTATTTCTCATAGAGTCATAGAATCCTAGCAGTGTGGAAGCAGGCCATTTGGTCCATCAAGTCCACACCGACCCTCCAAAAAGCATCCTACCGTATACACCCCCCTATCCTGTCCCTGCATTTCCCATGGCTAATTCACCTTGTGTACACATTCCTGCACATTACAGGCAATCTACCATGGCGAGTCCACCTAACCTGCACATCTTTGCCCATTTTCCTTATGCTGGTAAACTTTCAGTCTCTGAATCTGTAGAGACAGAAAGACTTCAAACAACTTCATATCTGGAGCACCTTTCACTGCCTCAGAGCATCCCAGTAAACTTTACAGCCAATGACCAGATTTGGTTCCCAGATTTAAGGGAATGATATTCCTCCATTGGAGGCAGTGCAGAGAAGGTTCACAAAGATGACCCCCGCTATGGAGGGATTGTCTGATTAGCAAAGGCTGGGATTTTGGTTCGGACTCTACTCACTGGAGGTTCAAAAAATGAGAGGCGGTCACCCTTAAAGAGTTTGTTCAGATAAAAGCTGAGAGAATGTTTCCCCTCATGGGAGAGCCTAGGACCAGAGGGCACAGTCTCAGAATAAAGGGGCACCAATTTAAAACTGAGATGAGGAGGAATTTCTTCTCTCAGAGGGTTGTGAGTCTTTGGAACTCTTTGCCACAGAGAGAGCTGTGGGGGGCAGAGTCCTTGTGTATATTTAAGGCTGAGTGAGATTCTTGATCAGTCGGGGAATCAAGGATTATGGAGAAAGGACAGGAAAGGCAGAGGACATGAGGAATGGCAGATCAGCCGCGATCCTATTGAATGATAGAGCAGGCTCAAGGGACTGAATGGCTTACCCCTGTCCTGATTACTTTTGGTCTTATGGTGCAGTGTTGTTACAGTTCTAGTGTAAGGAATATAGAATCCAGTTTATTCACAGTAAGTAGCAGATGAGGCTGGTAACCATAGGGTGATCTGTTGCCTAACATTGATTGCTGCATGGATGTTGTACAGAACATCAAGAAGAATACTCTTATTTTTTTGTTAGTGTGCCATGGGATATTTTACATCATCTGAGAGGGTCGGTGGAGGCAGAAAGATCATTAACGGGGCAACTGAAATGGTGATTTTATAATATGGAGGATGCTGGTGTAGAGACCATGCTGTATAAAATCATGGAATACAGCGAGCACTTCAGATTACCTTAGCTTTTAGGATGGAGCCTTGGGGGGAGCGCAGTACACATTCACTTAATGAGTCATCATTGTGTGGAAGCAGGCCATTCAGCCCATCGAGTTCCTACCAACACTCCAAACAGAATTCCACTCAGACTCACCCCCTATCCTATTCGTGTAACCCTGCATTTCCCATGGCTAATCCCGCAAGCCCACACCTTCCTGAACACTATGGGCATGGGCGAATCCACGTAATATCTTTGGACTGTGGGAGGAAACTGGAGCACCCAGAGGAAACCCACACAAACACAGGGGGAACGAGCAAACTCCACACAGACAGTTGCCCGACGGGAATCAAACCTGGGTCCCTGGCACTGTGAGGCAGCAGTGCTAACCACTGAGCCACTGTAGTGATTAAGTTAATAATGATTAAATTATACACAAGTCAAGTATTACATTCCCTGGAATATGGATGCTTAGGAGGTCACTTGAACAAAGGTTATAAGAAATTAATAGAAAATGATTGTGGTAAAATTCAGACAATACTTCCACTGGTTGGAGAATATAGGACTGAGGAGCGTCAGTCTTCAAATTCAAGGCAGAGCCTCCTGACATAGAATACCTTTCCACACTGAACGGTGAGAGAAGTTTGGAGCTCCCATATGCAAATACAATTTTTGTACATGAAATTGTACATTTTTAACTTGAGTTTTTTTGCAGTTAATAATGGCACAGACCTGAAAGCCAAAAGGAATTTCTCCTGTCGCTATATCCCTAACCATCCATTAGGGGAGGTGATGGCCTACTGGAATTATCATGAGGCTATTAATTTGGAGGCTTGACTAATGCCCTGAGGATTGGGTTCAGATCCTACCATAGTAGATGAAGGAGTTTGAATTTAATATGTTTTCCAAAAAAAAGTGTGGAAATTAGGAATCTACTGATGACCATGAAGCCATTGAGGATTGTGTGAAAAACCGACTGGTTGATTAATGTCCTCCAGGGAAGGAAATCTGCCATCCTTGCCTGGTCTGGCTTACTTGTGACTCCAGACCCACAGCAATGTGGTTGACAGTCAATTTCTTCTGAAATGGCCTAGCAAGCCAAGCCTGTGATCAAAGAAGCTTGGAAAGTTTCTGTCAACAACTCTGCAGTTTGCAATCTGGGATCCATCCCATCTGGGCCTGGCGACTTCTCTACCTGGAGTGCTGCCAGCCTTGTTAGTACCTCCTCCTTATCCCTCCCTGTACTGCTCAGTTGCTCAACCCCCACATTTTCAACCGGGCCACTGTCACCACCTTCTGATTTGGCAAATACAGAAGCAAAGTAATCAGTTAGTACCTCTGCCGTACCCTTTATCTCAGTGAGCAGCCTATCCTGTGGGTCCCCACTCTAAATTTCACTCATCTTTTACTCTTAATGTGTTTGACAACCATTCTACTTTTTTTTAGCACAGTCTGCCATCCTTTCCTCATGCTCCCTCTGAACCTTCTTTATTCCAACCTTAGCCTGTCTCCTGCATTTGAAATACCCTTCCTGATTTCTTTTGCTGTTATTATTCGGAATGAATCATCTGCCTCTTTTCTCGCCCTTTTCTATCCTTCGTCATTCAGGATACACTAGCTTTGGATACTTTGTATTTATTTCTCATGCGTATGTACCTAGGATATCTTGGATGACACAAAAATAGGTGGGAAGACATAGAACATGGAGCAGTACAGCACAGGGACGGGTCCTCCAGCCCACAGTGTTGTGCTGAACATGAAGCCAAATTCAACTAACACCTTCTGCCTGTCTTTGGCCCATATCCCTCCATTTCCTGCAGCATTATGTGGTTTTTCTGAAAGTCCTTTGAACACCCCTATTGTATCTGCCTCCACCATCACCCGTGGCAGTGTGTTTCAGACCCCTCTGTGTAAAAAACCTTACCCCTCACATTGCCTTTGAACTTTCCCCCTCTCACCTTAAATGCATGCCCCCTAGTGTTAGACATTTTAACTCTGGGAGAAAGGTTCTGACTGTCATATGCCTCTCATAATTGTTCAGACTTCTATTAAGTCTCCTCTCAGCTTCTGCAGCTCCAGAGAAAACAATCTGAGTTTTTCTAGCCTCTACTTATAGCTCATAGCCTCTGATCCAGGCAGCATCCTAGTAAAACTCTTCTGCACCCTCTCCAAAGCCTCCACATCCTTCCTGTAATGTGGCAGCCAGAATTTAACACAATACTCTAAACCAAAGTCTTATAAAGCTGTAATATGACATCCTGACTCTTATACTCAATTCCATGAACAAGCAGACAAGTAGCAAGGATTACACAAAAAGTCTGTAGAAGGATTTAGAGAGGTTAACGGTGTGGTCAAAATTTGGCAGCTGGGATATTAGATTAGATTAGATTCCCTATAGTGTGGAAACAGGCCCTTCGGCCCAACAAGTCCACACTGACCCTCTGAAGAGTAAGCCACCCAGACACATTTCCCTACAATGTGGGAAAATGTGAAACATGTGAAAAATGTGAAAAATATTCTTCCTTTAACAGGAAGAATAGACAGGCTGAATGTTATTGAAAAGGAGAAAGACTGCAGGCATTCCAGCATAGAGGGATTTATGAGTCCTGTTTTAGGAATCATAAAAATCTGGCATCCAAGTTCAGCAAGCAATAAAGAAGGCAGATGGGATGTTAGCCTTTATTTCAATGAGGTTTGTGAGTAGATGTTGAGTAATTAGTTTTATACTAATTAGAAGAATGAGAGGTGACCTGACAAGATTCTTAGACAGGGTAGATGTGTGGAATGGTTGCTTCCCTTGTGAGTGAGTCTGGGACCAGAGGGTATCATCGTAGAAAGAGGGGTTGCGCATTGGAGACAGATGAGGAGGGACTTCTTCTCTCAGAGGGGAGTGAATCTGTGGAATTCCTTCCCACAGAGGGCTGTCGAGGCTGGGTCATTCAGTATATTCAAGGCTGAGGTAGACAGGTTAATCAGTAAAGGAATCAATGGTGATGTGAAAAAGGCAGGAAAGCAGTGTTGACAGTTATTAAATCAGCCATGACCTCATTGAATGGAAGAGCAGACTTGATGTAATGAAGTATCGTGTTGCGATATCTCAGAGGGCAGCAGATATCCCTTAATTAAACAATATCACTTCATTAGACGCCCACATTTACTGGCTGTCACTAACTGCCCTTGAGGTGGTTGTACAGAGCCAGCTTCATGGCGTCCATGTCATAGAGTCACAGAGATGTACAGCACAGAAACAGACCCTTCTGTCCAACCCGTCCATGCCGACCAGATATCCCAACCTAATCTAGTCCCACCTGCCAGCACCTCCAAACCCTTCCTATTCATATACCCATCCAAATGCCTTTTAAATGTTGCAATTGTACCAGCCTTCACCACTTCCTCTGGCAGCTCATTCCGTACATACACCACCCTCTGTGTGAAAAAGTTGCCCCTTAGGTCTCTTTTATATCTTTTCTCTCTCACCCGAAACTTATGCCCTCCAGTTCTGGATCCCACACTCCAGGGAAAAGACCCTGCCTATTTACTCTATCTATGCCTCTCATGATTTTATAAACCCCTCAGCTTTCGACACTCCGGGGAAAACAGCCCGAGCCTATTCAACCTCACCCTATTACTTGAATCCTCGAACCCTGGCAACATCCTTGTAAATCTTTTCTGAACCCTTTCAAAGTTTCACAACATCTTTCCGACAGGAAGGAGACCAGAATTGCATGCAACATTCCAAAAGTGGCCTAACCAATGTCCTGTACAGCCGCAACATGACCTCCCAACTCCTGTACTCAATACTCTGACCAATAAAGGAAAGCATACCAAATGCCTTCTTCACTATCCTATCTACCTGCGACTCCACTTTCAAGGAGCTATGAACCTGCACTCCATGTTGAAGGAACATCTCGCTGCTAGCGAGAGAGATCCAGGATTTTGACCCAGAGGCAAAGAAAGGTGATATAGTTCCAGGTCTGGGTGGTGAGTGGTTTGGAGAGGAACTTGAAGATGGTAGTGTTCCCATGGATCTAATTCCCTTGGTGGAGGTAGCAGGTTTGGAAGATGCTGTCAGAGGAACCTTGCTGAGTTGCTGCAGAGTGTCTTGCAGCTGGTACAAAATCGTTCTGGGAATGTGGACATCATATTGCATTTTTGTAAAACAAACATGGGCAAGATTTATTCACCGTGGGAAAAGTAACACCGTGGGAAATATTGTAGAACAGAAGGTCTGAGAAGTTCAGGTACATAATTCTTTGAAATTTGCATTGTAAGTAGACTGAATGGTTAAGAAAGTGTTTAGCATGCTTACCTTCATTGCTTAGACCTTTGAGTATAGGATTTGGAACATTATGTTGAGGTTATGATTTGGAGATGCCAGTGTTGGACTGGGGTGTACAAAGTTAAAAATCACACAGCACCAGGTTGTAGTCCAACAGGTTTAATTGGAAACATTAGCTTTCGGAGCGCTGCTCCTTCATCAGGAATGAAGGGTTTTTGCCTGAAACGTTGATTTTCCTGCTCCTCGGATGCTGCCTGACCTACTGTGCTTTTCCAGCACCACTCTAATCTTGACTCTAATCTCCAGCATTTGTAGTACCCACTTCTGTCCACCTTCTGGTTGCCTAGTTACAGGAAGGATATTTATTAAGCTGGAGAGGGTTCAGAAAGGGTTTACCAGAATGTTGCTGGGCATGGAGGGTTTGAGTTACTGGGAAGGTCTGGTTAGGCTGAGACCTTTTTCACTGGAGTGTAGTAGGTTGAGGGGTGACCTTATAGAGGTTTATGAAATCACGAGGGATATAGATAAGGTGAATGGCAGGTGTCTTTTACCTAGGGTTTAGGATTTCAAGGCCGGGGGCATAGTTTTAAGGTGGGAGGGGAAAGATTTAAAAAAGACATTAGAGGCATTTTTTTTTATACAGAGAGTGGTTCGTATCTGGAGGAAGTGGTGGGGGCTGGAACAGTTACAACATTTAAAAGACCTGGCAGGCAGGTGGGACTAGTTCAGAATGGGATTATGGTCGGCATGGACTGGTTGGACCGAAGGGTCTGTTACTGTGCTGTATGAAGTTAAAAATCACACAACACCAGGTTATAGTCCAACAGGTTTATTTAGAAGCACTCAGTTTTGGGGCGCTGCTCCTTCATCAGGTGTTTGTGCTGTACGACTCTATGATTGGAAGGGCAAACAATAATTGCTCACTCTCTAGATGCACCTTGCAGTGTTGGTGGTGAGTCACTTTCTTGTGGCCCTGAAGTCTGTGTGATGAAGGAGGTCCCACAGTGCTGTGAGGGTCCTGGGAGTTTGATTCAGTGATGATGAACGGAGGGTGATATATGGGATGCAAGGGAGTAGCTGGGAGTTCTCACCATTCCCGAGTGAGTGCAGCCTTAGCTGATGAAAGTTGGGTTTATTTTATTATCTTCTGACACAGGCTGATTGATTTCCACCCCAAAGTTGTGCACTTAACCATGAAGCCACAAAGCAAAACATCAGAGTATAAATAAGGCAGGCAGGTTATTTTTAAATGTCACCCAATCTCTCAGGTGCAGGGTGCATAGGCTTTGCATTTGCAGTTGACAATATCACCCTAAAGCATGACATCCTTCGAATTAACACCAAGGTTCTCAGGACAGGTTTCAAACAAAGAGGTAAAACACGGGCATAGCAATAACACTTTGCACGTCTGGTGTTAGTATCTGTTTCTGTGACTTGTTTAGAAACCACAAAGACCACGGTGAACAGTGGGGCCTGTGGAACTTTAAGAATTTGTCCATCAGAGCTGTGAGGCTGGGGCTTAACCTTGCGGAAATTTCAGAATGAATCTCAGAAGATGATATTACGGTAGGCGACCATCCACTTCATAGTAAGCAAATTTAAAGCAAATGGATGGGTGGTCTTGTGAGGAAACAATACACATTTATCCCCTGGGATTTTAATCATTCATGCGATCTGGGTGAAGCAACAGTGAAGGAACGGTGATACATTTCCAAGTCAGGATGGTCAGTGGCTTGGAGGATAACTTCAGGGAGTGGTGTTCCCATGTATCTGCTGCCTTGTCCTTCTGGATGGAAGTGGTTGTGGGTTTGAAAGGTGCTGTCTGTGCATCTTTGGTGAATTCCTGCAGTGCATCTTGTAGATGGTACACACTGCTGTTACTGAGCATCGGTGGTGGATGGAATGGATGTTTGTGGATGTGGTGCCAATCAAGTGGGCTGCTTTGTCCTGGATGGTGTCAAGCTTCTTGAGTGTTGTTGGAGCTGCCCCCATCCAGGCAAGTGGGGAGTATTCCATCACACTCCTGACTTGTGCCTTGTAGATGGTGGACAGGCTTTGGGGAGTCAGGAATTGAGTTTCTCACCGCAGTATTCCAAGCCTCTGACCTGCTGTTGTAGCCACCGTGTTTACGTGTAAACCAATTCAGATTCTGGCCAATAAGAACGTAACATACAAAAATAAGAACCAGGAGCAGGAGTGGACCATTCAGCCCCGCGAGCTGTTTAATTTGATCATGGCTGATCTCATCTTGGCCTCAACTCCACTTTCCTGCCTGCTGTCCATAATCCTTCAACTTGTTACGAATTTAAAATCTGTCTGTCTCCTCCTTAAATTAATTCAGTGTCCCAGCATCCACCACAACCTGGGGTAATGATTTCCACAGATTCACATCCCTTTGAGAGACGTTATTCCTTCTTACCTCTGTTTTAAATCTGCTAGCCTTTACCCTCAAGCTATGATCTCATTCTACATTGTCCCACACCCTCTCTACTGCTACTTAATCAATCCCTTTAACATCTTGTATCCCTCAATTAGATCTCCTCTCATTCATCTCAACCCCAGCATAATCTGCTCAATCTCTCCTCATAATGGCAACCCACAAAATATGGGTTGGGAGAGGCAAGCTGAGTGATGGTGATGCCATTACATCTCATGGGGTGATAGATTCTCTCTTGTTGGAGATGGTCACTGCCTCGCACTTGCATAGCACAAATGTTATTTTACACTTGTCAGCCACACACCTGGATATTCTCCAGGTTTTGCTGCATTTGAACACGGACTGCTTCACTGTCTGAGGAGTCACGAACGGTGCTGAACATTGTGCATTCATTGTAGAACATCCCCACCTCTGACCTTATGATGAAGCAGCTGAAGATGGTTGGGCCAAGGACGCTACACTGAGGAACTCCTGCAGAGATGACCTGGAGCTTCTTTGTGCCAGACATTATTCCCATCAGTGTAGAGTTCTCCCTCTGCTTCCTATTGACTCCAGTTTTTCCAGGGATTCTTGTCTGGAACATGAAGAGGAGCAGCACTGCTCTACCGCACGCACAGGGGCTACTGT
This sequence comes from Chiloscyllium plagiosum, assembly GCF_037043375.1. Classification (NCBI taxonomy): domain Eukaryota; kingdom Metazoa; phylum Chordata; class Chondrichthyes; order Orectolobiformes; family Hemiscylliidae; genus Chiloscyllium; species Chiloscyllium plagiosum. The sequence continues at coordinate 163,930,132 of NW_028270139.1, read as the reverse complement.
TCCCAGAGACATTCACAGGGTCTACTGTTCCCAGTGACATTAACAGGGGCTACTGTTCCCAGAGACATTCACAGGGTCTACTGTTCCCAGTGACATTCACAGGGGCTACTGTTCCCAGTGACATTCACAGGGTCTACTGTTCCCAGTGACATTAACAGGGGCTACTGTTCCCAGTGACATTCAAAGGGTCCACTGTTCCCAGTGACATTCACAAGGTCTACTGTTCCCAGTGAAATTCACAAGGTCTACTGTTCCCAGTGACATTCACAGGGTCTACTGTTTCCAATGACATTCACAGAGTCTACTGTTCCCAGTGACAATCACAGGGGCTACTGTTCCCAGTGACATTCACAGGGGCTACTGTTCACAGTGACATTCAGAGGGTCTCCTGTTCCCAGTGACAGTCACAGGGTCTACTGTTCCCAGTGACATTCACAGGGCCTACAGTTCCCAGTGACATTCACAGGGGCTACTGCTCCCAGTGATATTCACAGAGGCTACTGATCCCAATGACATTCACAGGTTCTACTGTTGCCAGTGACATGCACAGGGTCAACTTTTCCAGTGATATTCCCAGGGGATACTGTTCCCAGTAACATTCACAAGGTCTACTGTTCCCAGTGACATTCACAGGGGCGACAGTGCCCAGTAACGTTCACAGGGCCTACTGTTCCCAGTGACATTCACAGGGGCTACTGTTCCCAGTGACATTCACAGGGGCTACTGTTCACAGTGACATTCAGAGGGTCTCCTGTTCCCACTGACAGGCACAGGGTCTACTTTTCCCAGTGACATTCACAGGGCCTACTGTTCCAGTGACAGGCACAGGGTCTACTGTTCCCAGTGATATGCACTCGATTTACTGTTTCCAGTGACATTCACAGGTTCTCCTGTTCCCCGTGACATTCACAGGGGCTACTGATCCCAATGACATTCACAGTGTCTTCTGTTCCCAGTGACATTCACAGGGGCTACTGATCCCAATGACATTCACAGGGTCTCCTGCACCCAGTGACATTCACAGGGGCTACTGTTTGCAGTGACATTCAAAGGGTCTATTCTTCCCAGTGACATGCACAGGGTTTTATGTTCCCAGTGACATACACACGGTCACCTGTACCCAGTGACATTCACAGGGGCTACTGTTACCTGTGACATTCACAGTGTCGCCTGTTCCCAGTGACATTCAGTGTCTTCTGTTCCCAGTGACATTCACAGGGTCTACTGTTCCCAGAGACATTCAGAGGGTCTACTGTTCCCAGTGACATTCACAGGGGCAACTGTTCCCAGTGACATTCACAGGGTCTACTGTTCCCAGTGACATTCACAGGATCTACTGTTCCCAGTGACAATCACAGGGTCTACTGTTCCCAGTGACATTTACACGGTCCACTGTTCCCAGTGACATTCACAGGGCCTTCTGTTCCCAGTGAAATTCACAGGGTCTACTGTTCCCAGTGACATTCACAGTAGCTACTGTTCCCCGTGACATTCACAGGGTCTACTGTTCCAGTGACATTCACAGAGTCTATTGTTCCCAGTGACATTCACAGGGGCTACTGATCCCAGTGGCATTCACAGGGTCTACTGTTCCCAGTGACATTCACAGGGACAACTGTTCCCAGTGACATTCACAGGGTCTATTGTTCCCAGTAACAATCATCGGTTCTACTGTTCCCAGTGACATTCAGAGGGTATGCTGTTCCCAGTGACATTCACAGGGTCTACTGTTCCCAGTGACATTCAGAGGGTCTACTGTTCCCAGTGACATTTACAGGGTCTACTGTTCCCAGTGACAATCACAGGGGCTACTGTTCCCAGTGACATTCACAGGGGCTACTGTTCACAATGACATTCAGAGGGTCTCCTGTTCCCAGTGACAGTCACAGGGTCTACTGTTCCCAGTGACATTCACAGGGCCTACTGTTCCCAGTGACATTCACAGGGGCTACTGCTCCCAGTGACATTCACAGAGGCTACTGATCCCAATGACATTCACAGGTTCTACTGTTGCCAGTGACATGCACAGGGTCAACTTTTCCAGTGATATTCCCAGGGGATACTGTTCCCAGTAACATTCACAAGGTCTACTGTTCCCAGTGACATTCACAGGGGCGACAGTTCCCAGTAACGTTCACAGGGCCTACTGTTCCCAGTGACATTCACAGGGGCTACTGTTCCCAGTGACATTCACAGGGGCTACTGTTCACAGTGACATTCAGAGGGTCTCCTGTTCCCACTGACAGGCACAGGGTCTACTTTTCCCAGTGACATTCACAGGGCCTACTGTTCCAGTGACAGGCACAGGGTCTACTGTTCCCAGTGATATGCACTCGATTTACTGTTTCCAGTGACATTCACAGGTTCTCCTGTTCCCCGTGACATTCACAGGGGCTACTGATCCCAATGACATTCACAGTGTCTTCTGTTCCCAGTGACATTCACAGGGTCTCCTGCACCCAGTGACATTCACAGGGGCAACTGTTCCCAGTGACATTCACAGGGTCTACTGTTCCCAGTGACATTCACAGGATCTACTGTTCCCAGTGACAATCACAGGGTCTACTGTTCCCAGTGACATTTACACGGTCCACTGTTCCCAGTGACATTCACAGGGCCTTCTGTTCCCAGTGACATTCACAGGGTCTACTGTTCCCAGTGACATTCACAGTAGCTACTGTTCCCCGTGACATTCACAGGGGCTACTGTTCCAGTGACATTCACAGAGTCTATTGTTCCCAGTGACATTCACAGGGGCTACTGTTCCCAGTGGCATTCACAGGGTCTACTGTTCCCAGTGACATTCACAGGGACAACTGTTCCCAGTGACATTCACAGGGTCTATTGTTCCCAGTAACATTCATCGGTTCTACTGTTCCCAGTGACATTCAGAGGGTATGCTGTTCCCAGTGACATTCACCGGGGCAACTGTTCCCAGTGACATTCACAGGGTCTACTGTTCCCAGTGACATTCACAGGGTCTACTGTTCTCAGTGACATTCACCGGGGCTACTGTTCCCCGTGACATTCACAGGGTCTACTGTTCCCAGTGACATTCACAGTAGCTAATGTTCCCCGTAACATTCACAGGGTCTATTGTTCCCAGTGACATTCACCGGGGGCTACTGTTCCCAGTGGCATTCACAGGGTCTACTGTTCCCAGTGACATTCACAGGGACAACTGTTCCCAGTGACATTCACAGGGTCTATTGTTCCCAGTAACATTCATCGGTTCTACTGTTCCCAGTGACATTCAGAGGGTATGCTGTTCCCAGTGACATTCACAGGAACTACTGTTCCCAGTGACATTCACAGGGGCAACTGTTCCCAGTGACATTCACAGGGGCAACTGTTCCCAGTTACATTCAGAGGGTCTACTGTTCCCAGTGACATTCAAAGGGTCTACTGTTCCCAGCGACATTCACAGATTCTACTGTTCCCAGTGACATTCACAGGGTCTACTGTTCCCAGTGAAATTAACAGGGGCTACTGTTCCCAGTGACATTCAAAGGGTCCACTGTTCCCAGTGAAATTCACAAGGTCTACTGTTCCCAGTGACATTCACAGGGTCTACTGTTTCCAATGACATTCACAGAGTCTACTGTTCCCAGTGACAATCACAGGGGCTACTGTTCCCAGTGACATTCACAGGGGCTACTGTTCACAGTGACATTCAGAGGGTCTCCTGTTCCCAGTGACAGTCACAGGGTCTACTGTTCCCAGTGACATTCACAGGGCCTACTGCTCCCAGTGACATTCACAGAGGCTACTGATCCCAATGACATTCACAGGTTCTACTGTTGCCAGTGACATGCACAGGGTCAACGTTTCCAGTGATATTCCCGGGGGATACTGTTCCCAGTAACATTCACAAGGTCTACTGTTCCCAGTGACATTCACAGGGGCGACAGTTCCCAGTAACGTTCACAGGGCCTACTGTTCCCAGTGACATTCACAGGGGCTACTGTTCCCAGTGACATTCACAGGGGCTACTGTTCACAGTGACATTCAGAGGGTCTCCTGTTCCCACTGACAGGCACAGGGTCTACTTTTCCAAGTGACATTCACAGGGCCTACTGTTCCAGTGACAGGCACAGGGTCTACTGTTCCCAGTGATATGCACTCGATTTACTGTTTCCAGTGACATTCACAGGTTCTCCTGTTCCCCGTGACATTCACAGGGGCTACTGATCCCAATGACATTCACAGTGTCTTCTGTTCCCAGTGACATTCACAGGGTCTCCTGCACCCAGTGACATTCACAGGGGCTACTGTTTGCAGTGACATTCAAAGGGTCTATTCTTCCCAGTGACATGCACAGGGTTTTATGTTCCCAGTGACATACACACGGTCACCTGTACCCAGTGACATTCACAGGGGCTACTGTTACCTGTGACATTCACAGTGTCGCCTGTTCCCAGTGACATTCAGTGTCTTCTGTTCCCAGTGACATTCACAGGGTCTACTGTTCCCAGTGACATTCAGAGGGTCTACTGTTCCCAGTGACATTCACAGGGGCAACTGTTCCCAGTGACATTCACAGGGTCAACTGTTCCCAGTGACATTCACAGGATCTACTGTTCCCAGTGACAATCACAGGGTCTACTGTTCCCAGTGACATTCAGAGGGTCTACTGTTCCCAGTGACATTCACAGGGTCCACTGTTCCCAGTGACATTCACAGGGCCTTCTGTTCCCAGTGACATTCACAGGGTCTACTGTTCCAGTGACATTCACAGAGTCTATTGTTCCCAGTGACATTCACAGGGGCTACTGTTCCCAGTGGCATTCACAGGGTCTACTGTTCCCAGTGACATTCACAGGGACAACTGTTCCCAGTGACATTCACAGGGTCTATTGTTCCCAGTAACATTCATCGGTTCTACTGTTCCCAGTGACATTCAGAGGGTATGCTGTTCCCAGTGACATTCACAGGGTCTACTGTTCCCAGTGACATTCAGAGGGTCTACTGTTCCCAGTGACATTTACAGGGTCTACTGTTCCCAGTGACATTCACAGGGGCTACTGTTCCCAGTGACATTCACAGGATCGACTGTTCCCAGTGACATTCACAGGGTCCACTGTTCCCAGTGACATTCACAGGGTCTACTGTTCTCAGTGACATTCACCGGGGCTACTGTTCCCCGTGACATTCACAGGGTCTACTGTTCCCAGTGACATTCACAGGGTCTATTGTTCCCAGTGACATTCACCGGGGGCTACTGTTCCCAGTGGCATTCACAGGGTCTACTTTTCCCAGTGACATTCACAGGGACAACTGTTCCCAGTGACATTCACAGGGTCTATTGTTCCCAGTAACATTCATCGGTTCTACTGTTCCCAGTGACATTCAGAGGGTATGCTGTTCCCAGTGACATTCACAGGAACTACTGTTCCCAGTGACATTCACAGGGGCAACTGTTCCCAGTGACATTCACAGGGGCAACTGTTCCCAGTTACATTCAGAGGGTCTACTGTTCCCAGTGACATTCACAGGGTCTACTGTTCCCAGTGACAATTACAGGATCTACTGTTCCCAGTGACATTCACAGGGGCTACTGTTCCCAGTGACATTCACAGGGGCTACTGTTCCCAGTGACATTTACAGTGTCTACTGTTCCCAGTGACATTCACAGGGGCAACTGTTCCCAGTGACATTCACAGGGTCTACTGTTCCAGTGACATTCACAGGGTCTATTATTCCCAGTGACATTTACAGGGTCTACTGTTCCCAGTGACATTCACAGGGTCTACTGTTCCAGTGACATTCACAGGGTGTATTTTTCCCAGTGACATTCACAGGGGCTACTGTTCCCAGTGACATTCACAGGGTCTACTGTTCCCAGCGACATTCACAGATTCTACTGTTCCCAGTGACATTCACAGGGTCTACTGTTCCCAGTGACATTCATAGGGTCTACTGTTCCCAGTGACATTCAGAGGGTCTACTGTTCCCAGTGACATTCACAGGGTCTACTGTTCCCAGTGACATTTACAGGGTCTACTGTTCCCAGTGACATTCACAGGGTCTACTGTTCCCAGTGACATTCAGAGGGTCTACTGTTCCCAGTGACATTCACAGGGTCTACTGTTCCCAGTGACATTTACAGGGTCTACTGTCCCCAGTGACATTCACAGGGTCTACTGTTCCCACTGACATTCACAGGGGCTACTGTTCCCAGTGACATTCACAGGGTCTACTGTTCCCAGTGTCGTTCACAGGGGCTACTGTTCCCAGTGACACTCACAGGGTCTACTGTCCCCAGTGACATTCACAGGGGCTACTGTTCCCAGTGACATTTACAGCGTCTATTGTTCCCAGTGACATTTACAGGGTCTACTGTTCCCAGTGACATTCACAGGGGCTAATGTTCCAAGTGACTTTCAAAGGGTCTACTGTTCCCAGTGACATTCACAGGGTCTACTGTTCTCAGTGACATTCACAGGGTCTACTGTTCCCAGTGACATTCAAAGGGTCTACTGTTCCCAGTGACAATTACAGGATCTACTGTTCCCAGTGACATTCACAGGGTCTACTGTTCCCAGTGACATTCACAGGGGCTACTGTTCCCAGTGACATTTACAGTGTCTACTGTTCCCAGTGACATTCACAGGGGCAACTGTTCCCAGTGACATTCACAGGGTCTACTGTTCCCAGTGACATTCACAGGATCGACTGTCCCCACTGACATTCACAGGGTCCACTGTTCCCAGTGACATTCACAGGGGCTACTGTTCCCAGTGACATTCACAGAGTCTACTGTTCCAGTGACATTCACAGGGTCTATTGTTCCCAGTGGCATTCACAGGGTCTATTGTTCCAGTGACATTCACAGGGGCTACTGTTCCCAGTGACATTCACAGGGTCTATTGTTCCCAGTGGCATTCACAGGGTCTATTGTTCCAGTGGCATTCACAGGGTCTACTGTTCCAGTGACATTCACAGGGTCTATTGTTCCCAGTGACATTTACAGGGTCTACTGTTCCCAGTGACATTCACAGGGTCTACTGTTCCAGTGACATTCACAGGGTGTATTTTTCCCAGTGACATTCACAGGGGCTACTGTTCCCAGTGACATTCACAGGGTCTACTCTTCCCAGTGACATTCACAGGGTCTACTGTTCCCAGTGACATTCACAGGGACAACTGTTCCCAGTGACATTCACAGGGTCTACTGTTCCCCGTGACATTCACAGGGTCTATTGTTCCCAGTAACATTCATCGGTTCTACTGTTCCCAGAGATATTCACAGGGACATCTGTTCCCAGTGACATTCAGAGGGTATGCTGTTCCCAGTGACATTCACAGGGACATCTGTTCCCAGTGACATTCAGAGGGTATGCTGTTCCCAGTGACATTCACAGGAACTACTGTTCCCAGTGACATTCACAGGGGCTACTGTTCCCAGTGACATTTACAGGGTCTACTGTTCCCAGTGACATTCACCGGGGGAACTGTTCACAGTGACATTCAGAGGGTCTAATGTTCCCAGTGACATTTACAGGGTCTACTGTTCCCAGTGACATTTACAGTGTCTCCTCTTCCCAGTGACATTCACAGGGGCAACTGTTCCCAGTGACATTCACAGGGTCTACTGTTCCCAGTGACATTCACAGGATCGACTGTTTCCAGTGACATTCACAGGGTCCACTGTTCCCAGTGACATTCACAGGGTCTACTGTTCTCAGTGACATTCACCGGGGCTACTGTTCCCAGTGACATTCACAGGGTCTACTGTTCCAGTGACATTCACAGGGTCTACTGTTCCCAGTGACATTCACAGGGGCTACTGTTCCCAGTGACATTCACAGGGTCTATTGTTCCCAGTGACATTCACAGGGGCTACTGTTCCCAGTGACATTCACAGGGTCTACTGTTCTCAGTGGCATTCACAGGGTCTATTGTTCCAGTGACATTCACAGGGTCTACTGTTCCCAGTGACATTCACAGGGTCTACTGTTCCCAGTGACATTCACAGGGTCTACTGTTCTCAGTGGCATTCACAGGGTCTATTGTTCCAGTGACATTCACAGGGGCTACTGTTCCCAGTGACATTCACAGGGTCTACTGTTCTCAGTGGCATTCACAGGGTCTATTGTTCCCAGTGACATTCACAGGGGCTACTGTTCCCAGTGACATTCACAGGGTCTACTGTTCCAGTGACATTCACAGGGTCTATTGTTCCCAGTGACATTCACAGGGGCTACTGTTCCCAGTGGCATTCACAGGGGCTACTGTTCCCAGTGACATTCACAGGGACAACTGTTCCCAGTGACATTCACAGGGTCTAATGTTCCCCGTGACATTCACAGGGTCTATTGTTCCCAGTAACATTCATCGGTTCTACTGTTCCCAGAGATATTCACAGGGACATCTGTTCCCAGTGACATTCAGAGGGTATGCTGTTCCCAGTGACATTCACAGGGACATCTGTTCCCTGTGACATTCAGAGGGTATGCTGTTCCCAGTGACATTCACAGGAACTACTGTTCCCAGTGACATTCACAGGGGCAACTGTTCCCAGTGACATTCACAGGGGCAACTGTTCCCAGTTACATTCAGAGGGTCTACTGTTCCCAGTGACATTCAGAGGGTCTACTGTTCCCAGTGACATTCACAGGGTCTACTGTTCCCAGTGACATTCACAGGGGTAACTGTTCCCAGTGACATTCACAGGGGTTACTGTTCCCAGTGACATTCACAGGGGTTTCTCTTCCCAGAGACATTCAGAGGGTATGCTGTTCCCAGTGACATTCACAGGGGCAGCTGTTCCCAGTTACATTCAGATGGTCTACTGTTCCCAGTGACATTCACAGGGTCTACTGTTCCCAGTGACATCACAGGGTCTACTGTTCCCAGTGACATTCAGAGGGTCTACTGTTCCCAGTGATATTCACAGGGTCTACTGTTCCCAGTGACATTCACAGGGCCAACTGTTCCCAGTGACATTCAGAGGGTCTACTGTTCCCAGTGACATTCACAGGGTCTACTGTTCCCAGTGACATTTACAGGGTCCACTGTCCCCAGTGACATTCACAGGGTCTACTGTTCCCAGTGACATTCACAGGGTCTACCGTTCCCAGTGACATTCACAGGGTCAACTGTTCCCAGTGACACTCACAGGGTCTACTGTTCCCAGTGACATTCACAGGGGTTACTGTTCCCAGAGACATTCACAGGGGCTCCTGTTCCCAGTGACGTTCACAGGGGCTACTGTTCCTAGTGACATTCACAGGGTCTACTGTCCCCAGTGACATTCACAGGGTCTACTGTTCCCAGTGACATTCACAGGGGCTACTGTTCCCAGAGACATTCACAGGGGCTCCTGTTCCCAGTGACGTTCACAGGGGCTAGGGGCTACTGTTCCTAGTGACATTCACAGGGTCTACTGTCGCCAGTGACATTCACAGGGGCTACTGATCCCAGTGACATTCAAAGGGTCTCCTGTTCCCAGTGACATTCACAGGGTCTACTGTTGCCAGTGACATTCAAAGGATCTACTGTTCCCAGTGACATTCACAGGGCCTTCTGTTCCCAGTGACATTCATAGGGGCTACTGCTCCCAGTGACATTCACAGGGGTTACTGTTCCAATGACATTCACAGGGGCTACTGTTCCCAGTGACATTCAAAGGATCTACTGTTCCCAGTGACATTCACAGGGCCTTCTGTTCCCAGTGACATTCATAGGGGCTACTGCTCCCAGTGACATTCACAGGGGCTACTGTTCCCAGTGACATTCACAGGGGCTACTGATCCCAGTGACATTCAAAGGGTCTCCTGTTCCCAGTGACATTCACAGGGTCTACTGTTCCCAGTGACATCCACAGGGTCTATTGTTCCCAGTAACATTCATCGTTTCTACTGTTCCCAGAGATATTCACAGGGACATCTGTTCCCAGTGACATTCAGAGGGTATGCTGTTCCCAGTGACATTCACAGGGACATCTATTCCCAGTGACATTCAGAGGGTATGCTGTTCCCAGTGACATTCACAGGAACTACTGTTCCCAGTGACATTCACAGGGGCAACTGTTCCCAGTGACATTCACAGGGGCAACTGTTCCCAGTTACATTCAGAGGGTCTACTGTTCCCAGTGACATTCACAGGGTCTACTGTTCCCAGTGACATTCACAGGGGTAACTGTTCACAATGACATTCACAGGGGTTACTGTTCCCAGTGACATTCACAGGGGTTTCTCTTCCCAGAGACATTCAGAGGGTATGCTGTTCCCAGTGACATTCACAGGGGCAATTGTTCCCAGTTACATTCAGAGGGTCTACTGTTCCCAGTGACATTCACAGGGTCTACTGTTCCCAGTGACATCACAGGGTCTACTGTTCCCAGTGACATTCAGAGGGTCTACTGTTCCCAGTGATATTCACAGGGTCTACTGTTCCCAGTGACATTCACAGGGGCAACTGTTCCCAGTTACATACAGAGGGTCTACTGTTCCCAGTGACATTCACAGGGTCTACTGTTCCCAGTGACATCACAGGGTCTACTGTTCCCAGTGACATTCAGAGGGTCTACTGTTCCCAGTGATATTCACAGGGTCTACTGTTCCCAGTGACATTCACAGGGCCAACTGTTCCCAGTGACATTCAGAGGGTCTACTGTTCCCAGTGACATTCACACGGTCTACTGTTCCCAGTGACATTTACAGGGTCCACTGTCCCCAGTGACATTCACAGGGTCTACTGTTCCCAGTGACATTCACAGGGTCTACCGTTCCCAGTGACATTCACAGGGTCAACTGTTCCCAGTGACACTCACAGGGTCTACTGTTCCCAGTGACATTCACAGGGGCTACTGTTCCCACTGACATTCACAGGGGCTACTGTTCCCAGTGACATTCACAGGGTCTACTGTTCCCAGAGACATTCACAGGGGCTACTGTTCCCAGTGACTTTCACAGGGGCTACTGTTCCTAGTGACATTCACAGGGTCTACTGTCCCCAGTGACATTCACAGGGTCTACTGTTCCCAGTGACATTCACAGGGGCTACTGTTCCCAGTGACATTTACTGCGTCTATTGTTGCAAGTGACATTCAAAGGATCTACTGTTCCCAGTGACATTCACAGGGCCTTCTGTTCCCAGTGACATTCATAGGGGCTACTGCTCCCAGTGACATTCACAGGGGTTACTGTTCCAATGACATTCACAGGGGCTACTGTTCCCAGTGACATTCAAAGGATCTACTGTTCCCAGTGACATTCACAGGGCCTTCTGTTCCCAGTGACATTCATAGGGGCTACTGCTCCCAGTGACATTCACAGGGGCTACTGTTCCCAGTGACATTCACAGGGGCTACTGATCCCAGTGACATTCAAAGGGTCTCCTGTTCCCAGTGACATTCACAGGGTCTACTGTTCCCAGTGACATTCACAGGGTCTATTGTTCCCAGTAACATTCATCGTTTCTACTGTTCCCAGAGATATTCACAGGGACATCTGTTCCCAGTGACATTCAGAGGGTATGCTGTTCCCAGTGACATTCACAGGGACATCTATTCCCAGTGACATTCAGAGGGTATGCTGTTCCCAGTGACATTCACAGGAACTACTGTTCCCAGTGACATTCACAGGGGCAACTGTTCCCAGTGACATTCACAGGGGCAACTGTTCCCAGTTACATTCAGAGGGTCTACTGTTCCCAGTGACATTCACAGGGTCTACTGTTCCCAGTGACATTCACAGGGGTAACTGTTCCCAGTGACATTCACAGGGGTTACTGTTCCCAGTGACATTCACAGGGGTTTCTCTTCCCAGAGACATTCAGAGGGTATGCTGTTCCCAGTGACATTCACAGGGACTACTGTTCCCAGTTACATTCAGAGGGTCTACTGTTCCCAGTGACATTCACAGGGTCTACTGTTCCCAGTGAAATCACAGGGTCTACTGTTCCCAGTGACATTCAGAGGGTCTACTGTTCCCAGTGATATTCACAGGGTCTACTGTTCCCTGTGACATTCACAGGGGCAACTGTTCCCAGTAACATTCAGAGGGTCTACTGTTCCCAGTGACATTCACAGGGTGTACTGTTCCCAGTGATATTCACAGGGTCTACTGTTCCCTGTGACATTCACAGGGGCAACTGTTCCCAGTGACATTCAGAGGGTCTACTGTTCCCAGTGACATTCACAGGGTCTACTGTCCCCAGTGACATTCACAGGGTCTACTGTTCCCAGTGACATTCACAGGGTCTACCGTTCCCAGTGACATTCACAGGGGCAACTGTTCCCAGTGACACTCACAGGGTCTACTGTTCCCAGTGACATTGACAGGGGCTACTGTTCCCACTGACATTCACAGGGGCTACTGTTCCCACTGACATTCACAGGGTCTACTGTTCCCAGAGACATTCACAGGGGCTACTGTTCCCAGTGACGTTCACAGGGGCTACTGTTCCTAGTGACATTCACAGGGTCTACTGTCCCCAGTGACATTCACAGGGTCTACTGTTCCCAGTGACATTCACAGAGGCTCCTGTTCCCAGTGACATTCAAAGGGTCTACTGTTCCCAGCGACATTCACAGATTCTACTGTTCCCAGTGATATTCAAAGTGTCTACTGTTCCCAGTGACATTCACAGGGGCTACTGTTCCCAGTGACATTCACAGGGTCTACTGTTCCCAGAGACATTCACAGGGGCAACTGTTCCTAGTGACGTTCACAGGGGCTACTGTTCCCAGTGACATTCACAGAGGCTCCTGTTCCCAGTGACATTCACAGGGTCTACTGTTCCCAGTGACATTTACAGGGTCTACGGTCCCCTGTGTCATTCACAGGGGCTACTGTTCCCAGTGACATTCACAGCGTATGCTGTTCCCTGTGACGTTCACAGGGGCTACTGTTCCCAGTGACATTCACAGAGGCTCCTGTTCCCAGTGACATTCACAGGGTCTACTGTTCCCAGTGACATTTACAGGGTCTACGGTCCCCAGAGACATTCACAGGGGCTACTGTTCCCAGTGACATTCACAGGGGCTACTGTTCCCAGTGACATTCAAAGGGTCTCCTGTTCCCACTGACATTCACAGGTTCTACTGTTCCCAGTGACATTCACAGGGTCTACTGTTCCCAGTGACATTTACAGGGTCTACGGTCCCCAGTGACATTCACAGGGTCTACTGTTCCCAGTGACATTCACAGGGGCTACTGTTCCCAGTGACATTCACAGCGTATGCTGTTCCCTGTGACGTTCACAGGGGCTACTGTTCCCAGTGACATTCACAGAGGCTCCTGTTCCCAGTGACATTCACAGGGTCTACTGTTCCCAGTGACATTTACAGGGTCTACGGTCCCCAGTGACATTCACAGGGGCTACTGTTCCCAGTGACATTCACAGCGTATGCTGTTACCTGTGACGTTCACAGGGGCTACTGTTCCCAGTCACATTCACAGAGGCTCCTGTTCCCAGTGACATTCACAGGGTCTACTGTTCCCAGTGACATTTACAGGGTCTACGGTCCCCAGTGACATTCACAGGGGCTACTGTTCCCAGTGACATTCACAGGGTCTACTGTTCCCAGTGACATTCAGAGGGTCTACTGTTCCCAGTGACATTCACAGGGTCTACTGTCCCCAGTGACATTCACAGGGTCTACTGTTCCCAGTGACATTCACAGGGTCTACCGTTCCCAGTGACATTAACAGGGGCAACTGTTCCCAGTGACACTCACAGGGTCTACTGTTCCCAGTGACATTGACAGGGGCTACTGTTCCCACTGACATTCACAGGGGCTACTGTTCCCACTGACATTCACAGGGTCTACTGTTCCCAGAGACATTCACAGGGGCTACTGTTCCCAGCGACATTCACAGATTCTACTGTTCCCAGTGATATTCAAAGTGTCTACTGTTCCCAGTGACATTCACAGGGGCTACTGTTCCCAGTGACATTCACAGGGTCTACTGTTCCCAGAGACATTCACAGGGGCAACTGTTCCTAGTGACGTTCACAGGGGCTACTGTTCCCAGTGACATTCACAGAGGCTCCTGTTCCCAGTGACATTCACAGGGTCTACTGTTCCCAGTGACATTTACAGGGTCTACGGTCCCCAGTGACATTCACAGGGGCTACTGTTCCCAGTGACATTCACAGGGTCTACTGTTCCCAGTGACATTCACAGGGTCTACTGTTCCCAGTGACATTCAAAGGGTCTCCTGTTCCCACTGACATTCACAGGGTCTACTGTTTCCAGTGACATTCACAGGGTCTACTGTTCCCAGTGACATTTACAGGGTCTACGGTCCCCAGTGACATTCACAGGGTCTACTGTTCCCAGTGACATTTACAGGGTCTGCTGTTCCCAGTGACATTTACAGGGTCTACTTTTCCCAGTGACATTCACAGGGTCTACTGTTCCCAGTGACATTCACAGGGTCTACTGTTCCCAGTGACATTTACAGGGTCTACGGTCCCCAGTGACATTCACAGGGTCTACTGTTCCCAGTGACATTCACAGGGGCTACTGTTCCCAGTGACATTCACAGGGTCTACTGTTCCCAGTGACATTCACAGGGGTAACTGTTCCCAGTGACATTCACAGGGGTTACTGTTCCCAGTGACATTCACAGGGTTTTCTCTTCCCAGAGACATTCAGAGGGTAGGCTGTTCCCAGTGACATTCACAGGGGCAACTGTTCCCAGTTACATTCAGAGGGTCTACTGTTCCCAGTGACATTCACAGGGTCTACTGTTCCCAGTGACATCACAGGGTCTACTGATCCCAGTGACATTCAGAGGGTCTACTGTTCCCAGTGACATTTACAGGGTCCACTATTCCCAGTGACATTCACAGGGTCTACTGTTCCCAGTGACATTCACAGGGTCTACTGTTCCAGTGACATTCACAGGGTCTATTGCTCCCAGTGACATTCACAGGGGCTACTGTTCCCAGTGGCATTCACAGGGTCTACTGTTCCCAGTGACATTCACTGGAACAACTGTTCCCAGTGACATTCACAGGGTGTATTGTTCCCAGTAACATTCATCGGTTCTACTGTTCCCAGAGATATTCACAGGGACAACTGTTCCCAGTGACATTCAGAGGGTATGCTGTTCCCAGTGACATTCACAGGAACTACTGTTCCCAGTGACATTCACAGGGGCAACTGTTCCCAGTGACATTCACAGGGTTACTCTTCCCAGTGACATTCAGAGGGTATGCTGTTCCCAGTGACATTCACAGGGTCTACTGTTCCCAGTGACATTCAGAGGGTCTACTGTTCCCAGTGACATTCAGAGGGTCTCCTGTTCGCAGTGACATTTACAGGGTCTACTGTTCCCAGTGACATTCAGAGGGTCTACTGTTCCCAGTGACATTCACAGGGTCCACTGTTCCCAGAGACATTTACAGGGTCTACTGTCCCCAGTGACATTCACAGGGTCTACTGTTCCCAGTGACATTCAGAGGGTCTACTGTCCCCAGTGACATTCACAGGGTCTGCTGTTCCCAGTGACATTCACAGGGTCTACTCTTCCCAGTGACATTCACAGGGGCTACTGTTCCCAGTGACATTCAAAGGGGCTACTGTTCCCAGTGACATTAACAGGGGCTACTGTTCCCAGTGACATTCACAGGGTCTACTGTTCCCAGTGACGTTCACAGGGGCTACTGTTCCCAGTGACATTCACAGGGTCTACTGTTCCCAGTGACATTCACAGGGGCTACTGTTCCCAGTGACATTCACAGTGTCTACTGTTCCCAGTGACGTTCACAGGGGCTACTGTTCCCAGTGACATTCACAGGGTCTACTGTCCCCAGTGACATTCACAGGGTCTACTGTTCTCAGTGACATTCACAGGGGCTACTGTTCCCAGTGACATTTACAGCGTCTATTGTTCCTAGTGACATTCACAGTGTTTACTGTTCCCAGTGACATTCACAGTGGCTAATGTTCCAAGTGACTTTCACAGGGGCTACTGTTCCCAGTGACATTCACAGTGTCTACTGTTCCCAGTGACATTCACAGGGTCTACTGTTCTCAGTGACATTCACAGGGGCTACTGTTCCCAGTGATATTCAAAGGGTCTACTGTTCCCAGTGACATTTACAGGATCTACTATTCCCAGTGACATTCACAGCGTCTACAGTTCCCAGTGACATTCACAGGGGCTACTGTTCCCAGTGACATTTACAGGGTCTACTGTTCCCAGTGACATTCACAGGGTCTCCTGTTCCCAGTGACATTCAAAGGGTGTACTGTTCCCAGTGACATTCACCGGGGCAACTGTTCCCAGTGACATTCAGAGGGTCTACTGTTCCCAGTGACATTTACAGTGTCTACTGTTCCCAGTGACATTCACAGGGGCAACTGTTCCCAGTGACATTCACAGGGTCTACTGTTCCCAGTGACATTCACAGGGTCTACTGTTCCCAGTGACATTCACAGGAGCTACTGTTCCCCGTGACATTCACAGGGTCTACTGTTCCCAGTGACATTCACAGGGTCTCTTGTTCCCAGTGACATTCACAGGGGCTACTGTTCCCAGTGACATTCACAGGGGTTACTGTTCCCAGTGACATTCACAGGGGCTACTGTTCCCAGTGACATTCAGAGGGTCTACTGTTCCCAGTGACATTCACAGGGTCAACTGTTCCCAGTGACATTCGCAGGGTCTATTGTTCCCAGTAACATTCATCGGTTCTACTGTTCCCAGAGATATTCACAGGGACAACTGTTCCCAGTGACATTCAGAGGGTATGCTGTTCCCAGTGACATTCACAGGAACTACTGTTCCCAGTGACATTCACAGGGGCAACTGTTCCCAGTGACATTCACAGGGGTTACTGTTCCCAGTGACATTCACAGGGGCTACTCTTCCCAGTGACATTCAGAGGGTATGCTGTTCCCAGTGACATTCACAGGGTCTACTGTTCCCAGTAACATTCAGAGGGTCTACTGTTCCCAGTGACATTCACAGGGTCTACTGTTCCCAGTGACATTTACAGGGTCTACTGTTCCCAGTGACATTCAGAGGGTCTACTGTTCCCAGTGACATTCACAGGGTCTACTGTTCCCAGAGACATTCACAGGGGCTACTGTTCCCAGTGACGTTCACAGTGTCTACTGTTTCCAGTGGCATTCACAGGGGCTACGGTTCCCAGTAACATTCACAGGGTCTACTGTTCCCAGTAACATTCACAGGGTCTACTGTTCCCAGTGACATTCACAAGGTCTACTGTTCCCAGTGACATCCACAAGTTCTACTGTTCCAAGTGACTTTCAAAGGGTCTACTGTTCCCAGTGACATTCACAGGGTCTACTGTTCTCAGTGACATTCACAGGGGCTACTGTTCCCAGTGATATTCAAAGCGTCTACTGTTCCCAGTGACATTTACAGGATCTACTATTCCCAGTGACATTCACAAGTTCTACTGTTCCCAGTGACATTCACAGGGGCCACTGTTCCCAGTGACATTCACAGGGTCTACTGTTCCCAGTGACATTCTTAGGAGTTACTGATCCCAGTAATATTCACAGGGTCTACTGTTCCCAGTGACATTCACAGGAGTTACTGATCCCAGTGGCATTCACAGGGTCTACTGTTCCCAGTGACATTCACAGGGTCTCTGTTCGCAGTGACATTCACAGTGTCTACTGTTCCCAGTGACATTCACAGGGGCAACTGTTCCCTTTGACATCAGAGGGTCTACAGTTCCCAGTGACATTCACAGGAGTTACTGTTCCCCGTGACATTCACAGGGGCAACTGTTCCCAGTGACATTCACAGGGGCTACAGTTCCCAGTGACATTCACAGGGTCTTCTGTTCCCCGTGACATTGACAGTGTCTACTGTTCCCAGTGAAATTCAGAGGGTGTGCTGTTCCCAGTGGCATTTACAGGGTCTACTGTTCCCAGTGACATTCACAGGGGCTACTGTTCCCAGTGACATTCACAGGATCTACTGTTCCCAGTGACATTCAGAGGGTCTACTGTTCCCAGTTACATTCACAGGGTCTACTGTTCCCAGTGACATTCAGAGGGTGTGCTGTTCCCAGTGACATTTACAGGGTCTACTGTTCCCCGTGACGTTCACAGGGGCTACTGTTCCCCGTGACATTCACAGGGTCTACTGTTCCCCGTGACATTCACAGTGTCTACTGTTCCCCGTGACATTCACAGGGTCTACTGTTCCGTGACATTCACAGGGTCTACTGTTCCCAGTGACATTCACAGGGTCAACTGTTCCCAGTGACATTCACAGTGTCTACTTTTCCCCTTGACCTTCACAGGGGCAACTGTTCCCAGTGACATTCACAGGGCCTTCTGTTCCCGATGACATTCTCAGGGCCCTTAGAGGAGGGTCACCAGTTTGATTCCTGAGATGAAAGGTGTGATGCACGAGGAACGGTTGAATAACTTGACCTTTTAGTCACTGTAGGTCAGGGGAATGAAGCGGGGCTGTGATATAAAGTAATAAAGGGGATTGATAAAGTGGATGGTGAACAGATGTACCCTTTTTTGGGACCTTCTCAAACACAAGCTCATAGACATGGAGTGAGAGGAGGTAGGTTCAACACTGAGATGTGTAGACACTACACCTCTCAGAGGGTTGGGAATCTGTGGAGCTCACTGCCCCAGAGTGCAACAGATTCCAGACAGAAATCGCTATGTTTCTGATACAAAAGCAGAATAAAGAGCTATGGAGATCAGGCAGGAGAATGGAGTTTAGGCCAGGATATGGTCAGCCATGATCATGTTAAATGTCAGAGCGGGCTTGAAGAGCTGAGTTGCCTGCTCCCACTCCCAATCCCGATTCTCCAATGCTGAATGCTGTCAAGAAATGATTTTCCCCAGAGGAGTCAGAATGTGGGAATGAGCACCACAGGAGATTGCTGGGACAATAGCTTCGATGTTTTTAAGGGGAAGCTAGATAACTAGATATAAGAAAAAGGAATTGAGGGATTTGTTGCTTGGGTTAAATGAAGGCCAGAGGGAGAGGAGGATGGTGTGGAGCACAAACTGTGGCATCGGTCAGCAGATCTGAATTACCAGTTTCACTTCCTGATAGTTTATGCATTTCTGTAAAACATGTACACCGCATCCTCCAGTGGAAACAAATAGTTTCATCACTTTTGCACAACTTTCCATTATTGGTCAGAGTATTGAGTATAGGAGTTGGGAGGGCATCGAACGGCTGTACAGGACATTGGTTAGGGCCACTTTTGGAATATTGCTTGCAATTCTGGTGTGAATGTTGTGAAACTTGAAAGGGTTCAGAAAAGATTTACAAGGATGTTGCCAGGGTTGGAGGATTTGAGCTATAGGGAGACGTTGAATAGGCTGGGGCTGTTTTCCCTGGAGCGTCAGAGGCTGAGGGGTGACCTTATAGTGGTTTTTAAAATCATGAGGGGCATGGATAGGGTAAATAGACAAGGTCTTTTCTCTGGGGTGGGGGAGTCCTGAACTGGAGGGCAGAAGTTTAGGGTGAGAGCGAAAAGATTTAAAAGGGACCTAAGAGGCAACTTTTTCACACAGTGGGTGGTATGGGTATGGAATAAGCTGCCAGAGGAAGTGGTGGAGACTGGTATAATTACAACATTTAAAAGGCATCTGAATGGGTTTCTGAATAGGAAGGGTTTAGAGGGATATGGACTAAGTGCTGGCAAATGGGACTAGATTAGGTTAGGATATCTGGCCGGTATGGATAAATTGGACTGAAGGATCTGTTTCTGTACTGTACATCTCGATGACTCGATGACTCAATGGCTCGATGACTCGATGACTCGATGACTCCATGACTCGATGGCTCCATGGCTCCATGACTCCATGGCTCCATGACTCCATGACTCCATGACTCCATGAACTCTCCTCTTTAATTTTCCCTGCTCGAAGGATCAAAAATCTCAGCATCCTCATTCACTCCAAGAGCTTTGTCACTGGTACGAATCTATCTTTCCTTCCAAGCCTTGAACTCCTGTCTAAAATGTGTGGTGTTGAGGCCAAAGGAAAGTCATAGGATCATAGAGTCATAGAGTCCTACAGCAGGGAGACAGGCCCTTTGGCCCAAACTGGTCCATGCTAACCCCATTCCCTGCACTTGACCCATATCCTTTTAATCCTTTCCTATCCATGTATTTGTCCAAATGCCTTTTAAATGTTAATGTACCTGCCTCAACCACTTCCTCTGGCAGCTCATTCCATATACACACCACCCTCTGTCTACAAAGGTTGACCCTCAGATTACCTTTTCTTCTTTACCCTCCAATCTTAATCTGATGCCCTCTAATCCTCGATTCGCCAACCCTGGGGAAAAAAAAAGTGTATTCACCCTATCCAGGCCTCTCATGATGTTATACACCTCTATAGCCCTTAGTCCCCCCCCTCTGTCTCCTACCCTCTGAAGAAAAATGTCCTAGCTTGTCTAACCTCTCCCTATAACTCAGACCCTTGGGTCCAGGTAACATCCTTGTAATTTTTTTTCTGCACTCTTTCCAGTTTAATAACACCCTTCCTATAACAAGGTGACCAAACTGAACGCAATACTCCAAATGCGGCCTCACCAACATCCTGTTCAACTACAACATAACTTCCCAGTATCTATACTCAATGCCCTGACTGATGAAGGCCAGTGTGCCAAAAGCCTTCTTCATTGCCCTGTCTACCTGTGACTCCACTTTCAGGGAACTGTGAACCTGAACTCCAAGGTCTCTCTGTTCCACTACACTCCTTAAGACCCTACCATTCACCATGAAACTCCTACCTTAATTTGACTTTCCACAATGCAAGACCTTACACTTATCTATATTAAACTCCATTTGCCATTTCTGAGCCCACTTCCCCAGCTGATCAAGGTCCTGCTGCAATTTCTGAGAACCTTCCTCACTGTCCACGATACCACCTATTTTAGTGTCATCTGCAAACTTACTCATCATGCCTTGTACATTCTCATCCAAATCATTGATATAGATATCAAACAGCAATGGGCCCAGCACTGACCTCTGAGGTATTCCATTAGTCACAGGCCTCCAGTCTGACAAGCATCCTTCCACTATTACCCTCTGCTTCCTACCATAAAGCCAACTGTCTATCCAAATTGCCAGCTCACCCTGGATTCAGGTGAATTGGCCATGCTAAATTGCCCGTAGTGTTAGGTAAGGGGTAAATGTAGGGGTATAGGTGGGTTTCGCTTCGGCGGGTCGGTGTGGACTTGTTGGGCCGAAGGGCCTGTTTCCACACTGTAATGTAATCTAATCTAATCAATGCGATCTAACCTTCCAGAGCAGCCTACCATGTGGAACCTTATCAAAGGTTTCACTGAAATCCATATAGACTACGTCTACCACCCTGCCCTCATTAACCTTCCTGGTCACTTCATCAAAGAACTAACAAATTTGTGAGGCACGATCTCCCACTCACAAAGCCACGCTGACATTCCTAATCAAACCCTGTCTTTCCAGATATCTTAACCCTCAGAAGCATCTCCAGTAACTTACCTACCACAGATGCTAAGCTTACTGGTCTATAGTTCCCAGGTTTTTATTTGCAGCTCTTCCTGAATAAGGGCACAACATTCGCTACCCTCCACTCTTCCAGGACCCTACCCATGGCTCACGATGATGCAAAAATATCAGCCAGGGCCCCTTCAGTTTCTTCTGGAGCCTCTTGCAGTGTTCTTGGATATATCTGGTCAGGACCAGGAGATTTATCCACCTTCATGCATTCTAATATCTCCTGTTATATGGACTGTCCCCAAGATATCACCATTAACGTCCCCAAGCTCCAAAGTCTTCTTGTCTTTCTCCACGGTAAACACAGAAGAAATATTCATTAAGGACCTCACCCATTTCCTTCTGTTGAACACAAAAATGTCCACTTTGGTCTTTGAGGGGCCCTATTCTCTCTCTAGTTATTCACTTTCCTTTAAAACACTTAAAGTTTCTCTTTGGGCTCACCCCAATCTTCTCAGCCAATGCTATCACGTGCCCCCTTTTCACCCTCCTGATTTCCTTCTTCAGTAAACTCCTGTGTCCCTTGTATACCTCCAGGGATTCCCTTGATCCCAGCTGCCTGTACCTGGGCCACCCCTCCTCCTTTTTTCTGGTCAAAGCCTCAATATCTCTTGCCATCCAGGGTTCTCTACTCCTGCCAACCTTGCCCTTCACCCTCACAGGAACATATAGACCTTGTACTCTCGCTATCTCACTTTTAAAGGCCTCCCACTTGCCGGAGGTCCCTTTGTCTACAAACTAACTACTCCCCCTGCAAGCTCCTGTCTAAT
The DNA here is from genome assembly GCF_037043375.1 of Chiloscyllium plagiosum. NCBI lineage: Eukaryota > Metazoa > Chordata > Chondrichthyes > Orectolobiformes > Hemiscylliidae > Chiloscyllium > Chiloscyllium plagiosum. The sequence goes on along the minus strand of NW_028270139.1, from coordinate 163,907,897 downwards.
CCCATCAAAATGCACCTTGCCCCAGTTTAAAACCTGAACCTGTGGACCAGTTTTGTCCCTCTCCATAACTATTTTAAAATTAATACAACTATAGTCACTGGTTCCAGAGTGCTCCCCCACTAGCACCTGTCCTATTTTCCAAAAGTAGGTCAAGCTTTGCCCCTTCCCAAGTGGGACCCTCCATATAACTGCTTGAGGAAACTTTCCTGAACGCACTTAACAAATTCCACCCCATCTGTCCGTTCTTCAGTGCAGGGGACTGCTTCCAGGCTGTAATGTATGTGCTAAAGTGATGCCTCCCCATCTTAGTTGCTTTCTGCTGGAGGGAAAGGCATTGCCTGAAAGTTTTCAAATGATTTAGTGCGACAAAGCCGGCTTTCTTACTCATCCCTGCTTGAACAAAGCTGAAGTGGTTCAAGAAGGCAGCTCACCACCACATTCTTAAGGAACTAGGCAATGAATGTTGATTGGCCAGTAACTTACCATATAATCCCTACTGCTTGGAAACAGGCCGTTCAGCCCAACAAATCCACACTGACTCTCTGAAGAATATCCCACACAGGCTCATTCCCCTACACTATAACCCTGCATTTCCCAAGGCCAACCCACCGAATCTGCACATCTTTGGACTGTGGAAGGAAACCCAGACAGATACAAAGAGAACGTGCGAGCTCCACATACAGAAAGTCGCCTGAGGCTGGAATCGAACCCAGGTCCCTGGCACTGTGAGGTAGCAGTGCTAACCACGAATACACCGTACCACTCCCAAATCCACATGGTGTGAGTGAATCGATTTGCTCTTTTGCCAGCCTCTCCAGCTGCTCTGCCACCTTCTTTTGAAAACTGCACCAGTTATTTTCTTTACCACTTTTGTTTTTCTGCACTTATAACAGCATTTACTGTTTCCTGTTGTACTCATCACCCACGATTAGCCTTTCTGCCGCCTCTCTGTATTTTCACACCACAATTTAATACCAGGTTTTCTACCTTATTGTTTAGCATTCATCTTAATGGGCGGCACGGTGGCACAGCGGTTAGCACTGCTGCCTCACAGCGCCAGAGACTCGGGTTCAATTCCCGCCTCAGGCGACTGACTGTGTAGAGTTTGCACATTCTCCCCGTGCCTGTGCGGGTTTGCTCCGGTTTCCTCCCACAGTCCAAAAATGTGCAGGTCAGGTGAATTGGCCATGCTAAATTGCCCGTAGTGTTAGGTTAAAGGGGTAAATAAATGTAGGGGAATGGGTCTGGGTGGGTTGCGCTTCGGCGGGTCGGTGTGGACTTGTTGGGCCGAAGGGCCTGTTTCCACACTGTAAGTAATCTGATCTTAACAACTCCTATACTCATCAACAACTTCCATCAGCTCCTGTTCACCCAACAACCATGAGCTTACTGAATCACACTGACCAAAAATAACCCCAGAACTGCAGATGCTGGAAATCAAAAACCCCAACAGAATTTACTGGAAAAGCTCAGCAGGTCTGGCAGCATCTGTGGAGAGAAATCAATGTTAACGTTTCAGGTTGAATGACTCTCCCTCACAGCTTTCTCTCCGCAGATGCTGCCAGACCTGCTGAGTTTTTCCAGCAATTTGTTTGAGCTTTTGAACTACGCTGATGTCCGGTCTGGGAATTTTAAAGATCGCTTTCTTGTGGCGGCATTGTGGTATTGTCACTGGGCTAGTAACCAGCACCACTCTAATCTTAATTCTGATCTCTCAGTGAGTCTCCCTCTCACTGCAGGTCCTACCTGCTAATCTTCCTTCCCACATATCTGCTCCACCCTCCTCTCCGACCTATCACCTTCAGCTGCACCCCCATCCATCTATTGCACTCTTACCTACCTTCTCCCCAGCCCCACCCCCCTCCCATTTATCTCTCCACCTCATTCCTGATGAAGGGCCTTTGCCCGAAATGTTGATTTTCCTGATCCTCGGATGCTGCCTGACCTGCTGTGCTTTTCCAGCACCACTCTGATCTTGATTCTGATCTCCTCTACTTTCGCTTAGTAATTTAGTAAGCCAGGCTAATTCTTTGGAACACAGCTTGAATTCCGCCAGGCATCTGATTCTGTAAATAATTCTGAACTATGAAACCCGGGCAGCACAGTGGCTCAGTGGTTAGCACTGTTGTCTCACAGCCCCCAAGGACCCAGGTTCGATTCCAGCCTTGAACAACTGTCTGTGTGGAGTTTGCGCATTCTTCCCGTGTCTGGTGGGTTTCCTCCCACAATCTGAAGATGTGCAGGTTAGGTGAATTGGCCATGCTAAATTGCCCATCGTGTTAGGTACATTAGTCAGGGGGAAATGGATCTGGGTGAGTTACTCTTCGGAGGGTCAGTGTGGACTTGTTGAGCCGAAGGGCCTGTTTCCACAGCGTAGGGAATCTAATGTCGTTTCAGAGCACATCAACATCCTGTTTATAAATGCCCTTTGGGGAGAGTTTAATGCTTGAAACAATGATTGGATTGGGTGGAATGGGGTTCAGTTTTTTTTAAGAGAGTCCCTACAGTGGAAACAGCCCCCCTCTGCCCAACTGTCCACACCAACCCACTGAAGAGTATCCAACGCAAACCCATTCCCTATTACTCTACGTTTTACCCATGACTAATGCACCTAACCTACACATCCCTGAACACTGTGGGCAACACAGCATGGCCAATTCACCGAACCTGCACATCTTTGGACTGTTTGTGGGGCACTGTCACCAGTAATGGGGTAGACGTGAGCTCTTCCACTGGGACAGGCTTCACTGGAACTGTGGTGGGACCGTGGTCCTTATGAGTCAAAGAACGAGGAATGTGGACAGCTAATGAGTTGGGAGCTTCAGGGTTTCGAAGAAGAGAAATGTAATCTTATAAAGCATGGAAGTGGAGGGTTAGATATATAAAAATAGTCTGGAAAGACTGGGACTCTTTTCACTGGAAGGTAGGAGGTTGAGGGTTGACCTTCCAAAGGTTTATAAAATCATGAGGATCATAGATAAGGTGAATGACAAAGATCTTTTCCCCAGGGCGGAGGATTTCAAAAGTATGGGGCATATTTTCAAGGTGACAGGGAAAAGATTTACAAACAGCTTGAGAGGCAACTGTTTTACACAGAGGATGGTTTGTCTGGGGAATGAACTATCAGAAAAAGTAGTGAATGCGGATACAGTTACAACATTTTAAAGACATTTGGATGAGTACATCCAAGGTTTGTCGAGATATGGGTCAAGCACAGGCAGGAACTAGTTTAGTTTGGGATTATGTTTGGCATGGACTGGTTGGACTGAAGGGTCTGTTTCCGTGCTGTATGACTCTGAGGAAACAGCAGCAATTACAGGGCAGCTTGGGGCAGGAAGGGACAATGTATACAAGCAGAGAAAAATGGCAGGAAATAGGGTCAAAGGGGAAAAGTAACGGTGAAAAGGCAAACTTAAATTTATTTGAATACGCATGTATTCACAACAAAATAAAGGCATCAATGGTACAAAGACAGGTTAACAGGTATGACCTTCCAACTGTTACAAAGACATGGTTAACAAGGAGATCAAAGCTGGGAACTAAGTATTCAGGGGTAGGTGAGTTTTTGAAATGACAGGTAGGAAGGAAATGGTGTGGTGCTAGAAAAGCACAACAGGTCAGGGAGCATCCAAGGAGCAGGAGAATTGACATTTTGGGCATCAACCCTACATCACCATTCCTTCACTGTTGCTGGTCAAACTCCTGGAATTCCCTCCCTGAGGGCATTTTGGGTCAATTTTCCATAGCACATGGACTGCAGTGGTTCAAGAAGGCACCTCAGTTCCACCTTCTCAAGGGGCAATTAGGGACGGGCAATAAATGCTGGGCCCAGCCAGCAACACCCACACTCACAAAATGAATTTTTTAAAAATTGGTTGGCATGGGTGAGTTGGACTGAAGGGTCTGTTTCCATGCTGTACGTCTCTATGATTTGTAAGTATGGCGACCCAGCCTGTGCACAGTACTCCAGATGCATACTCCAGTATAACTGAAGCATACCCTCCCTACTCTTGTATTCAGTTCTCCTCACAATAAAACATTCCTGTCCCACTCTGCGCATCATTATCTCAATAGTCAGTGACCCTGCACTGGGGAGGCAGAGCGTTCTTTGGGATTCCTGATCATGGCTGCACGGAACAGTATTTAACCCCCTCATCACACTGTCCTCTACTACAAGGGGACTCCTATTTGTTTCCCCCATTAGAAAGCCTCCCTTTACCAAGGTGAAGTCCCTTGTGTTTCTTGGGTTTTGTCAATGTTTCAGCAAAATTGAAGCCACTGTCTTTGTACTTGACTACTGATTGTGTTTCCACCTTTCACTGTCCCTCGCAACTGTATCTATCCTGACACATTAACATCCAGCACAAGAATCTATCTCATTTAGATTTCACATCGTTCCGACCAGATTGTTCTTTTCACTGGCACAGGTTTAATCACTGTTCCTAGGTGGAGTGACGTTTGAAGATTGCAGATGTCAGGTGGGGTGGTGGGGGAGGGGGGTGGTAGCAGTGATTGGTGAAGGGAGCAGCTCTTGTCAAATGGTGGTCTTCATGTGAGTGGCACACACGCACACACATACACACACTCACATATATACACACACACAGACACTCTCACATACGCACACGTACACACATACACACACACATGCACAGACACCCTTATATATACAAACACACAGAGACACTCTCACATACACACACACATATACACAGACACTCTCACATACACACACACATACACAGACACCCTCACATATACACATACATAGACACGCTCACATACACACACACACATACACTCACAGACACTCTCACACACACACACTCTCACATTCACACTCACACAGACACTCTCACATACACACACTCTCATATATACACACACATACACACTTTCACATACACAGACACTCACACAGACACTGTCACATACACACACACACATATACACACACACTCTCTCACATATACACACACACAGACACTCATACATGCACACACACACTCTCACATATACACACAGAGACACTCTCACATACACACACACACAGATACTCTCACATACACACACATACACTCTCACATATGCACACACACACAGACACTCACATACACACATACTCACATGCACATACACATACAGGCAGACACTCTCACATACACACACACACATATACACACTCTCATATATACACACACACACTCTCACATACACACACAGACACCCTCACATACACACACATACATACGGACACTCATATACACACACACTCTCACATGCACACACTCACACACTCTCACATACACACACACTCACACAGACACTCTCACATACACACACACACATTCTTACACATATACACACACACACTCTCACATATACACACACTCTCACATGCACACACACACATACAGACACTCTCATATACACACACACTCTCACATACACACACTCACACAGACACTGTCACATACACACACTCACACACACACTCTCACATACACACACACTCTCACATACACACACACTCACACAGACACTCTCACATACACACACACATTTTTACACATATACACACACACTCTCATATATACACACACACACTCTCACATACACACACACTCACATACACACACAGACACTCTCACATACACACACACTCTCACACACACAGACAGACATTCTCACACATAACACACACACACTCTTTGACATACATACACACACACTTTCTCTCAAACACTCTCTCTCATATCTACACGCAGTCACTCACACACACTCATACACACAGTCTCTCTCTCTCTCTCTCACACACACACACGCGCGCGCACACACACACGTTTTCTCTCTCACACACACACATTCTCACATGCACACTCTCTCTCTCACATACACGCTCTCACATACACTCTCTCTCTCTCGCTTTCTCTCCCCCTCTCTCTATCTCTCTCTCTCTCTCTCTCACACACACATTGAGCATGGTCATGATATAGAGTGCATTCGCACTTGTCATGACAGTTTCTGCAAAAACCACAGAGAGCAGGAAATCTCATTCACAAGACTTGCATGAACTCAAATTAAAACTATTGTGTAAAAGGTTTGCCCTCAGGTCTGCTCACTCCCCCACATTATTCTGTGTTTACATGGGCCCACTGGAAACCTTCCTTGTGGATAGTTTCATTTCTTCTGACCTGTTACTACACATCTTGGGAGCAGGAGTAGGCCATTCAGCCCCTCCAGCAATGAGGAGAATCACAATAGACTTCAGGAGAACATGGGGAGCATTAAGGCGGGCTACCGGTGGCTGATATTTATAATTCTGAGAAGTACAAAGTGCACCCATTCAGGAGGACCATCCTGAATTAATGCTCTAACCTCTTCAGAGGGGACCGCAAAAGCAAAGGGATCATCAGGAAATTTATACGCCAAAATCCAGTTTAATAAATGGCTTGCTGATGGAAAACTACATTTCAAAAGGAATGAAGTTGCAGGAACGGTAAAGATACTGGGTCCTCAACTGGAACATTGCACCCACTCCGTTCATTTTGTCCTTATTTATTTGATTTGATTCATTATTGTCACATGTCCCTAGGTACAGTGAAAAAATTTGTTTGGCGTGCAGTACCGGCAGGTCATACCAGACAGAGTGCATTAGGGTAACAGAACAGAGTGAGCAATACAATGTTACAGCTGCAGAGAAGGTGCACAAAGAGCGAGATCAACATTACATTTAAAATTTGCAAGGTCCATTTAGAAGTCTACTAACAGTGGGGAAGCTGTTGGTATGCATGCTTAAACTTTTGTATCTTCTGCCCGATGTAAGAGGTTGGAAGAGATTATAACCGGGGGGTAGGAGTAGGGGTCTTTGATGATGTTGGCTGCCTTCCCAAGGGAGTGGGAAGTATCGATGGAGCCAATGGGTGGAAGGTTGGCTTGTGTGATGGACTGGGCTGTTTTCACAACTCTCTGTAGCTTCTTACAGTTCTGGGCAGAGCAGTTACCAGATAGAATACTTCACAAAACATTCCTCATTGACCTCTGCATTAATTTCTTTTTCCAGAACTTACTGTCATTTTTGACTTGACTAATGACCCACAAAGTCTGGTTTTTCTGTGACTTAAGGAACAGTCAATGTTCCTTCCTTTGGAACAATGATTGCTAAAAAGAAGTCCATTTAAAACAGAGTTGGGGGTAAGACATTTTCTCACAAAGGGCTATGAGTCTTGGTGCTCATTTTCCTGAAAAAGGAATGGAAGCTGGCTCTTTGAATAATTTAGTGTCAGAGGTAGATAGATTCTCATTAAGTGAATGCGTGAAAGGTTATTGGGGAGAGGCAGAAACATGCCTTTGAGGTTACAGTTGGATCAGCTGTGATCTGGGATAGCAGGCTTGAAGGGCTGAATGACCAACTCTTGCTCCTTGTTTTTATGCTTGTAACTCTTTATGATCCTCAGAAATGGCCGAGTAAACCAGTCAAAGTGCTACTTCGAAGTCAAGCCAGATTCAATCGGACTGGTCAGATTTTTAATCAGGAAGGGGAAGCGAGGGTTATCGGGAAAAGGGCTAGAAAGTGGAGTTGAGAATTAGCAGATTGGCCACAATCTTACCGAATGACAGAGCAGATTTGATGGGCTGAATGGCCTACTTCTGCTCCTACATCCTGTGATGTTATGGATCACCCAGCATTGATCCAAGTATGGGATCCAACAAAAGTCTATTGATCCTGCCAAAGGATGAAATCTATTGCTGTTCCTTCACTATCACTGGGGGAACCTTCCCTTGCTAACAGCTCTGTGAGAGTAACAGACAAAGACGTTTCACCACCAATCTCTCAAGGTTATAAATACTGGCCACATGACATTCTCTTTTATTCATTCATGGGATGAGGGCATCGCTGGCTAGGCCAGCATTTATTGCCCATCCCTCATTATTAAGAGCAAACCACATTGCTGTGGGTCTGTAGTCACTTGTAGGCCAGAGCAGTTAAGGATGGCTGCTTTATTCCGTGATGAACATGAGTGAATCAGATGAGTATTTCCCAACAATGGATTCCTGGTCATCATTAGACTCTTAATTCCGGATATTTATTGAATTCAAGTTCCACTATCTGCTGTGGGAGGATTTGAACACAGGTCCCCAGAACATTATCTGGGTCTGGATTAACATTCCAGAGATCGCACCACTAGACTGTCACCTCCTCAATAATGGACAGGAAATATTGGCTAGGACAGGTTCTTTTCTGTTCAGCAAAATAGCACCATTGTTAATCTTTGGACCCACCTGACAAGACAAGATGGGGATTCCAGTTTAATGTCTCAACAGCCCCTCCAACTGTGCAGCATTCCCTCAGCACTGCACAGGGAGCAGCTGTACAGATTCTGTCCTGGCCGTTTGCAATGGGTTTGAACTCTCAGAGTAACAAGAGGGCTTCCCCACAGCTCAGGAGGCGGGCATTGAGAATAGAAGTTGGGAAGGAGAAAGTGAGGGCTGCAGATGTTGGAGATCAGAGTCGAGAGTGTGGGGTCAAGATTAGAGTGGTGCTGGAAAAGCACAGCAGGCCAGACAGCATCCGAGGAGCAGGAGGGTCAATGTTTCGGGCATAATCCCCTCATCAGGAATGAGGTGATCTCGTTCCTGATGAAGGGCTTATGCCCGAAATGTCGATTTTCCCGCTCCTCGGATGCTGCCTGGCCTGCTGCGCTTTTCCAGCACCACACTCTCGATTAAAGAAGTTGGAAAGTTATGTTGCAGTTGTACAGGATGTTAGTAAGGCTGCACATTGGAGTATTGTGTTCCATCTGGTCTCCATGCCATAGGAAGGATGTTATTAAACTGGGGTCAAGATTAGAGTGGTGCTGGAAAAGCACAGCAGGTCAGGCAGCATCCGAGGAGCAGGAAAATTGATGTTTCGGGCAAATGCCTTTATCAGGAACATTATTAAACTGGAAAGAAAGCAGAAGAAATTTACAAGGATGTTGCCAGGATTCAATGGTCTGGGAGAAGTTTGACGAACTAGGACTCTTTTGTTTAGAGCATAGGAGACTGAGGGGGGATCTTATTGAAGTGTATAAGATCATGAAAGGCATTGATAGGGTGAATGCACTCAGGGTTTCTCCCAGGGTTGAGAGGACAACAGTTTAAGGTTAGAGGGGAAAAGAATAAAAGGGAACCTGAGGGGCAACTTTTTTACACAGAGGGTGGTACACATATGGAATGAGCTGCCAGCGGAAGTGGTTGAGACGGGTATATTAACAACATTTAAAAGGCATTTGGACAAATACATGGATAAGAAAGGATTAGAAGGATATGGGCCAAGTGCAGGGAAATGGGGTTAGTGTGGATGGACATTTTGGTCAGCATGGACCAGATTGGGCCAAACGGCCTGTCTCTCTGCTGTAGGACTCTATGACTGTGAGCCCGGGACTAGTTCCGTCTGGGGATCCACTGCACAGCTATAACCTGTAACTCGGTATGTGCGAGCTATGTGAGTGTTGAAGTGAAAAAAAAAGGCCAAGAAAAGAAAATGGGAGTCACACTGTGGTTAATCACATGATTGGCACTACTAACAAAGGTGTGACTTCAGACACGCTCCTGGCTTCACACATTTTTTTTTTTCTGTACCTCAATCGAGGCTGACATCACTTGGTTTTGGTGCTAACGCTGCTCTTTCCAATATCAGAGTTTCAGCAGGTGAATGGACGCTTCTGTGTCTCCTTTTCTGATAAAGAGTGTGCTGATGATGGAGGGAGAGCAACAGAGTCTGACCAGGCCGATTCTTGGGATGGCAGGACTGACATATGAAGAGACAACGGGTTGGTTAGGACTATTTTCACCGCAGTTTGGAAAAATGAGGAGGGGTCTCATTTGTACCTTTAACATTCTAAAAGGATCATTTCATAGAATTCCTACAGTGTGGAAACAGACCATTCGACCCTGCAGGTCCACACTGACCTCCGAAGAGTAACCCACTCAGGACCCATTAACCTACCCTATTACTCCTACCATACACATTCCTGGACACTATGGGCAATTTTAACACAGCCAATTCGCCTAACCCGCACATCTTTGGATTATGCAAGGAAACCAGAGCACCCAGACACAGGAAAAATGTACAAATTCCACACATACAGTCTTCCAAGGCTGGAATCAAACCCAGCTCCCTGGCATTGTAAGGCAGTGTTGCTAACCACTGAGCCACCATGCTGCCCTTAGACAAGGTAAATGCAGTAAGGATATTCCCAATGACCAGGGAGTCCAGAACTAGAGGCCACAGTCTTTAGGATACAGGATAGGCAATTTAGGATTGAGATGAGAGTGGAGAGCCTGTGAATTCTCAGCCACTGAAAGCAATTGAGGCCAAAGCACTGAATGTTTTCAAGGAGGACTTAGATATAGTTGAGGGAAAAATAGAAATAGGGGACTGAATTGGATGTTGAGAGCGTGTTGCTGGCAAAGCACAGCAGGTCAGGCAGCAACCTAGAAGCAGGAAAATTGATGTTTCGGGCCTGAGCCCTTCATCAGGATTCCTGATGAAGGGCTCCGGTCTGCAATGTCGATTTTCCTGTTCTTTCGATGCTGCCTGACCTGCTGTGATTTTTCAACAACACATTCTCGACTCTGATCTCCAGCATCTGCAGACCTCACTGACTGAGTTGGATGATCAGCCATGATCATTTTGAATAGCAGAGAAAGCTTGAAGGGCTGAATGGCCTACTCCTGGTCCTGTTTCCCATGTTTTTAAATCATTAACATTCACCTGAATAAGGATTGGCAGGAGATTCAACAATTTCAGGGGAGCCGGAGAGTAAAAGGAAGGGAGGGAGGGGAGGCAGAGTGACAGAGAAGGTGGAAGGAGTCAGTGAGAGTTTAGTGTCATAGAGTCATACAGCATGGAAACAGACCCTTCCGTCCAACCAGTCCAAGCCGATCAAGAGTTTCAAACTAAGTTAATCCCATTTGCCTGCATTTGGCATCTATCTCTTCAAACCTTTCTTATTCATGTATCTGTCCAAATGTCTTTTTTAAACATTGCAATTGTACCCATCTCTACCACTTCCTTTATGCACCACCCTATGTGAAAATGTTGCCCCTCAGGCCGCTTTTAAATCTTTCCCCTTAAGCCTATGCCCTCTACTTTTGAACTCACCCACCCTCGGAAAAGACCTTTGTTATTCACCTTATCCTCACAATTTTATAAACCTGTATAAAGTTACCACTCAATCTCCTGTGCTTCAGGGAATAAAGGTCTCAACCTCTCCTATAACTAAAACCCTCCATTCCTGCGAACATCCGGGTAAATCTTTTCTGAGCCCTCTCCATTTTGCTGTGGTTCTGTTCGCCGAGCTGGAAGTTTTTGTTGCAAACATTTCATCCCCTGTCTAGGTGACATCCTCAGTGCTTGGGAGCCTCCTGTGAAGCGCTTCTGTGGTGTTTCCTCCGGCATTTATAGTGGCCTGTCCCTGCCGCTTCCGGTTGTCAGTTTCAGCTGTCCGCTGTAGTGGCCGGTATATTGGGTCCAGGTCGATGTGTTTGTTGATGGAGTTTGTGGATGAGTGCCAAGCTCCTAGGAATTCCCTGGCTGTTCTTTGTTTCGCTTGCCCTATAATGGTAGTGTTGTCCCAGTCAAATTCATGTTGCTTGTCGTCTGCGTGTGTGGCTACTAGGGATAGCTAGTCGTGTTGTTTCGTGGCTAGTTGATGTTCGTGGGTCCGCATCCACGAACACCAACTAGCCATGAAACGTCACGACCAGCTATCCCTAGTAGCCACACACGCAGACGACAAGCAACATGAATTTGACTGGGACAACACTACCATTATAGGGCAAGCGAAACAAAGAACAGCCAGGGAATTCCTAGGAGCTTGGCACTCATCCACAAACTCCATCAACAAACACATCGACCTGGACCCAATATACCGGCCACTACAGCGGACAGCTGAAACTGACAACCGGAAGCGGCAGGGACAGGCCACTATAAATGCCAGAGGAAACACCACAGAAGCACTTCACAGGAGGCTCCCAAGCACTGAGGATGTCACCTAGACAGGGGACGAAACGTTTGCAACAAAAACTTCCAGCTCGGCGAACAGAACCACAGCAACGAGCACCCGAGCTACAAATCTTCTCACAAACTTTGAACCTCTCCATTTTAGTGATATCCTTCCTATAGCAAGGTAACCAGAACTGTACACAGTACTCCAAATGTGGCTTCACTGGTATCCTGGACAATCTCCTCATGTCATCCCAACTCCGAGACTTAATGGTCTGAGCTATGAAGGCAAGCATGCCAAACACCTGCTTTACCACCCTGTCCACCTGTGATACCACTTTCAAGGAACTATGTATCTGAACCCCTCTCTGTTTTACAACACTGCACAGGGCTCTACCATGAATTGTACAAGGCCTGCCTTTGTGTGTTTTACCAAAATGCAACCCCTCACATTTATCCAAATTAAACTCCACCTGCCACTCCTTGATCATTGGCCCAATTGATCAAGATCCCTTCATATTCTTAGAAAATCTTCTTTGCTGTCGACTAGAAGACCACTTTTACTCAGTACCAGCTATGTTTCCTCCATTCTCATCCAAATCATTTAAATAAACGACAAACAACAGTGGACCCAGCACTGAACTCTGCGGCACACCGCTAGTCACAGGCCTCCAGTCGCAAAAATAACCCTCCATCACCACCCTATCGCCTACCCGTCAAGCCAATTTTGTAGCCAATTGGCTAGCTCTCCCTGAATCCCACTTTACTAATCAGTCTACCATGTGGAGTCTTGTCAAACAATTTGATGGTATGAGACAGGAAGTTTCAAAGGTTGGTTGGGATAGACTGGTGGTATGTGGAATGAGCTGCCAGAGGATGTAGATGGGAAAGGGATGACTTGCAAGTGGAAACAGTTCAAAAGTGAGAGAAAGAGAATTTAGAAGCAGTATGTTCCTGCTGGAGTGAAGGATAAAGTTGGTAGGAAAAGGAAACAATGATTGAATAGAGATATTGGGGCTCTGGTCAAGAATCGGAAGGAGGGATATGTTAGCTATAGACAACTGGGATTAAGTGAATCTCTTGCGGAGTACTAGGGAGTAGGCGCATTCTTAAAAGGGAAATCAGGAGGGAAAAAAGATGATATGAGATAGTCTTAGCAGGTCAGATTAAGGTTAATCCAAAGAGATTCTATAAGCAACCAGGGACAGAATAGGGCCATTAAAAATCAATGAGGTCATCCATGTGTAGAACCACAGGAGATGGGAGAGATACTAAATGAATATTTTGTGTCAATATTTATTGTGGACAAAGGCATGGAAGATAGGCAACTCGGGGAAATAAATATTGATGTTTAGTGGAAAGGTAGGCATTCTGGGAGAGAAGGAAAGGGGTTTGGGAGAGAGTAGGGGAGTGTGGTATTGGAGGTATTGTGACAGAGGGCATGGGGAGGGAGAAGGGGAGCAAGTTGAGGAAGTGAGGAGGAGAAAACAGGGATATAGGGCAGGGAAAGTGAGGGTGGGAGGTAGTGGGAGGGAGGGAGTGTGGGAGAGGTGAGGGTGGGTGGAAGCTGGGGAGAAAAAGGGAGAGTGGAAGGAATTGGGAATGGAAGGGAGCAGGGGTGTGAATGGGGGTTGAGGAAGGGACAGATAGGAGGGCGCTGAGGGAGGAAATGGACAGCAGACAGGTGATGTCTTCATGGCCAGGGACTTGGTTTGTGTACTGTCCACAATCCAATCAGGTTTTCTGAGAGTGGAAGAGTTAGCAAGAAGCAGAAGATTGCTGGGATACTCCTTAGTCCAATTACGACACAATGTCAAAGGGAGCCCCAGGACTTGTGTGAGGCATTGAGGAACAATTCCTGGCAAGACGTAAGTCTGAAAAATAAATGTAAAACTTAACATCTGGGCAGACCTTATCTGTCCTGCCAATCACACAAGTATTACAGTGCAGAAGGAAGCCATTCAGCCCATCGCTCCTGAACTGGTTCTAGAAAGGAGCATCATATCCTGGTGCCAATCTTCAGCTTTGTCCTCCAACTGTTAGATGTGTCCGGGAATTTGCTCCATGTGACTTGGGACGGAATTCTATTTTGATGATTCTCCTGGGAGTACCTCGGCATGGTTCCCTGTGTTGGCTCCTTAAAGTCATCGCTTTGTTCACAGGCTGGTTATAATGTGGAAGGAGGCCAATTGGCCCATCTTCTCTGCACCCGCCTTCTCAGCAAGCAACTCACTAGTCTGACTGTCCCGCCCACTCCCGGAAACCTGCACGTTCTTCCTTTGCAGATAACAGTCTCATTCTGTCCCACATGTTTTGACTGAACCCGCCTCTTGCGCACACTCAGGCTTTCCAGATCCAAACCATTTGTTGTTTGTAAAAGGGTTTCCTCATGTCACTTTTCATGCCATTTTTTTCTTAAATCTCGTTTTTGAACCTTTCAAAGAGTGGGCACAGTTTCCCCCTGTTTACTCTGTCCAGATCCCTCAAGATATTGGACAAACTTTTCACTCAAGCTTCTCTTCTGTAAAGGAAACAGTCCTAACTTATCCAATCTGCAACTGAAGTTCCTGGTCCCTGAAACAATTCTCACCTTGTCCACACTCTCTGCTGTAGGGTCCTCTTTTCTACAGTGTCAAACACAGAAATTCACTCGCTCTATAATGACACTCAGTAGCAGCATGTGTACTATCTACGGGATGCTCTGCAGCAATTCACCCAAGATCCTCAGTTAGCACTTTCCAAAACCACCACCACTTCAATCTGGAAGGACGAGGGCAGCGGATACATGGGAACACCATTAATTACAAGTTCCCCTTCAAGCAACTCACCATCCTGACTTGGAAATATACTACCGTTCCTTCCCTGTCACTGGGTCAAAATCCCAGAATTCCCTCCCTCAGGGTATTGTGGGTCAATTCTACAGCACATGGACTGCAGCGGTTCAAGAAGGCAGCTCACCCCTACCTTCTCAAGGGGCAACTAGGGACTGGCAATAAGTGCTGACTCAGCCCAGCAATGCCCAGGGAAACACATGTAACAGAATTAAAGACATTATGAGCTAATATGTTGAAAAACTGACTGGTTTATCAATACCCCTTTTTGGAATACAGGCTATGATGCAGGCAGAAGGTCAATGATTATTAGGGATCAGCAGGAATGTGGAGCTGTGTTCACAATCAGGTCAGCCATGACTGTTTCAAATGCTGGAGCAGACTTCTTCCACCCCATATGTTTGTGGGTATGTACGTTTGTATATCCTGTGAATGAATGAATAGAGAGAGAAAAGGTGTCCCAATATCTCAACATCCAGATTGTTGTCAAATCTTGCCTAGTTATGTCCTGGTAAAGCTCACGGGGATGTGAAAGGTGTTGTCTAAATGTAAGCTGTTATTCAGGGCATTGGACTACACAACGTTAGCACCTTGTATACCACGTGTTCACAGTATCCTATGGTTCTCTAGATGGGGGCAAGTCAGCGTCACTCCCTGGCAGCTGAATGGGCTGGACTGCTTTTTTAAAGGGTACTAAGGTGTTAAGGGCACACTGTAGGATCGGAGTTAGGGGTGGGTCAGTCAACCTGGTTGGAGTTTGAAACCACAAGGCTGGACTCCTAACTAACTCAGCACCATATGTAATTCAACAGCCCAGTCTGATGTTCGTGAGTGCGAGTGCTAGTCTTAGATTGCTTTGAGAACACAGAAATGTTGCAGATGTTAGCTGTGACTCAGTGCTCTTAGGTTGTGTTTTCCAATTCCACTCCAATGATTTGAGCATATAATCTGGGTGGGTCCTCCAGTGCCATACATAGTAGGGCCTCCCTCCCATCCTCCTCCTCTAACCTAACTTTAAAGTTCACAGGTAAGCTACTCAGTGTTCTTGCTTTGGAGACGAAGTGTAGAGTAATGGCAGCGCAGGCAGTGGAATGTTCCTCCTGCAGGATGTTCGAGGTAGGGGTGACCACCGATACGCCTGTCAACTTCATCTGCAGGAAATGCAGTCAGATTCTGCTCCTCACAGAATGAGTTAGGGAACTGGAACTGGAGTTGGATGAACTGAGGATTATTCGAGAGGCTGAGAAGGTGATAGATAGAAGCTACAGGGACATAGTTACGCCAGAGAACAGAGGTAGCTGGGTAACAGTTAGAGGTGGGAAGGGGAGGAAGCAGGCAGTGCAGAGATCCCCTGTAGTCATTCCCCTAAACAATAGGTATACCGCTTTGGATACTGGTGGGGGGGAACAGCCTAGCAGGGGTAAGCTACAGTGACCGGGTCTGTGGCGTGAGGTCTGGCTCTGAGACTCAGAAGGGAAAGGGGGAGAGGAGGAGAGCGCTAGTTATAGGAGACTCTCTAGTTAGAGGGACGGACAGGCGATTCTGTGGGCATGGACGAGACTCTCGGATGGTTTGTTGCCTCCCGGGTGCCAGGGTCCGAGACGTCTCGGACCGTGTCTTCAGAATCGTTAAGGGGGAGGGTGTGCAGCCAGAAGTCGTGGTGCACGTTGGCACCAACGACATAGGTAGGAAGAGGGGTGGGGAGGTCATTCAGGAGCTCAGAAAGTTAGGCTGGAAGCTGAAAGCTAGGACAGACAGAGTCGTCATCTCTGGGTTGTTGCCGGTGCCACGTGACAGTGAGGCAAGGAATAGGGAGAGAGTGCAGTTGAACACGTGGCTGCAAGGATGGTGTAGGAGGGAGGGCTTCAGGTATTTGGACAATTGGACTGCATTCTGGGGAAGGTTGGACCTGTACAAGCAGGACGGGTTGCACCTGAACCAGAAGGGCACCAATATCCTGGGGGGTAGGTTTGCTAGCGCTCTTCGGGGGGGTTTAAACTAATTTGGCAGGGGGATGGGATCCGGGCTTGTAGTCCAGCAAGTAGGTTAGCTGTTTGTCAGGATGTCCAAGAATGTAGGGAGGCTGTGGAGAAGGTAGCACTGACAGGGAATACTTGTGGACACAGAGATGGGTTCAAGTGCGTATACTTCAACGCAAGGAGTATCAGAAATAAGGTCGGTGAACTTAAGGCGTGGATAGGTACCTGGGACTACGATGTTGTGGCCATCACGGAAACGTGGATAGAAGAGGGACAGGAATGGTTGTTGGAGGTTCCTGGTTACAGATGTTTCAGTAGGATTAGGGAGGGTGGTAAAAAAGGAGGGGGGGTGGCGTTGCTAATTAGAAATGGTATAACAGCTGCAGAAAGGCAGTTCGAGGGGGATCTGCCTTTAGAGGTAGTATGGGCTGAAGTCAGAAATAGGAAAGGTGCAGTCACCTTGTTGGGTGTTTACTATAGGCCCCCCAATAGCAGCAGAGATATGGAGAAACAGATAGGGAAACAGATTTTGGAAAGATGCAGAAGCCACAGGGTAGTAGTCATGGGCGATTTCAACTTCCCAAATATTAATTGGAAGCTCTTTAGATCAAGTAGATTGGATGGGGCGGTGTTTGTGCAGTGTGTCCAGGAAGCTTTTCTAACACAGTATGTAGATTGTCTGACCAGAGGGGAGGCCATTTTGGATTTGGTACTCGGTAATGAACCGGGACAAGTGATGGGTTTATTAGTGGGTGAACATTTTGGTGATGGTGACCACAATTCTGTGACTTTCACCTTGGTTATGGAGAGAGATAGGTGCGTGCAACAGGGCAGGTTTTACAATTGGGGGAAGGGTAAATACGATGCTGCAAGACAGGATCTGAGGAGCATAAGTTGGGAGCATAGGCTGTCGGGGAAGGATGTCGTGGAAATGTGGAACTTTTTCAAGGAACAGATACGACGTGTCCTTGATATGTATGTACCGGTCAGACAGGAAAGAAATGGTCGTGTGAGGAAACCTTGGTTGATGAGTGAGGTTGAATGTCTTGTAAAGAGGAAGAAGGAGGCTTACATAAGGTTGAGGAAACAGGGTTCAGACAGAGCAGTGGAGGGATACAGGATAGCCAGAAGGGACCTGAAGAAAGGGATTAGGAGAGCTAAGAGAGGGCATGAAAAATCTTTGGCAGATAGGATCAAGGATAACCCAAAGGCATTTTATGCGTATGTGAGAAACATGAGAATGACGAGAACGAGGGTAGGTCCAATCAAGGACAGTAGTGGGAGACTGTGTATTGAGTCGGAAGAGATAGGAGAGGTCTTGAATGAGTACTTTTCTTCAGTATTTACGAATGAGAGGAACCGTATTGTTGAAGAGGTGAGTGTGAAACGGACTGGTAAGCTAGAGGAGATACATGTTAGGAAGGAAGATGTGTTGGACATTTTGAACAACTTGAGGATAGACAAGTCCCCCGGGCCTGATGGGATATATCCTAGGATTATGTGGGAAACAAGAGAGGAAATTGCAGTACCGTTGGCAATGATCTTTTCATCTTCACTGTCAACGGGGGTGGTACCAGGGGACTGGAGAGTGGCGAATGTTGTGCCCCTGTTCAAAAAAGGGAATAGGGATAACCCCGGGAATTACAGGCCAGTTAATCTTACTTCGGTGGTCGGTAAAGTAATGGAAAGGGTACTGAGGGATAGGATTTATGAGTATCTGGAAAGGCACTGCTTGATTAGGGACAGCCAGCATGGATTTGTGAAGGGTCGGTCTTGCCTTACAAGTCTGATTTAATTCTTTGAGGAGGTGACCAAGCATGTGGATGAGGGTAGAGCAGTGGATGTAGTATACATGGATTTTAGTAAGGCATTTGATAAGGTTCACCATGGTAGGCTTATGCAGAAAGTCAGGAGGGGTGGGATAGATGGGAAATTTGGCCAAGTGGATAGAAAACTGGCTAACCGGTCGAAGTCAGAGAGTGGTGGTAGATGGTAAATATTCAGCCTGGAGCCCAGTTACAAGTGGAGTTCCGCAGGGATCAGTTCTGGGTCCTCTGCTGTTTGTAATTTTTATTAATGACTTGGATGAGGGAGTCGAAGGGTGGGTCAGTAAATTTGCAGATGATACGAAGATTGGTGGAGTTGTGGATAGTGAGGAGAGCTCTTGTCGGCTGCAAAGGGACTTGGATATGATGCAGAGCTGGGCTGAGGAGTGGCAGATGGAGTTCAACCCTGCCAAGTGTGAGGTTGTCCATTTTGGAAAGACAAGTAAGAATGCGGAATACAGGGTTAATAGTAGGGTTCTTAGTGAGGTGGAGGAACAGAGGGATCTTGGGGTCTATGTTCATAGGTCTTTGAAAGTTGCCACTCAGGTGGATAGAGCTTGTAAGAAGGCCTATGGTGTATTAGCGTTCATTAGCAGAGGGATTGAATTCAAGAGTCGTGAAGTGATGTTACAGCTGTACAGGACTTTGGTTAGGCCACAGTTGGAGTACTGTGTGCAGTTCTGGTCGCCTCACTTCAGGAAAGATGTGGAAGCTTTGGAGAGGGTGCAGAGAAGATTTACCAGGATGTTGCTTGGAATGGAGAATAGGTTGTATGAGGATAGGTTGAGAGTGCTAGGTCTTTTCTCATTGGAACGGCGAAGGATGAGGGGTGACTTGATAGAGGTGTATAAGATGATCAGAGGAATAGATAGAGTAGACAGTCAGAAACTTTTTCCCCGGGTACAACAGAGTGTTACAAGGGGACATAAATTTAAGGTGAAGGGTGGAAGGTATAGGGGAGATGTCAGGGGTGGGTTCTTTACCCAGAGAGTGGTGGGGGCATGGAATGCGCTGCCTGTGGGAGTGATAGAGTCAGAATCTTTGGTGACCTTTAAGCGGCAATTGGATAGGTACATGGATGGGTGCTTAAGCTAGGACAAATGTTCGGCACAACATCGTGGGCCGAAGGGCCTGTTCTGTGCTGTTTGTTCTATGTTCTATGAGTGAAGCACATAGTGTCAGAGATAACACACCAGTGTGGATAGAATATTGGTTGGCTAGTAGAAAACAGAGAGTTTATAAAAATGCATCCTTGTCTGATTGGCAGGATGTAAAGGGTAGATTCCTGTAGTGGTCTGTGCTGGGGTCTCAGCCTTTTACATGACACATCAATGACTCAAATAAGTGAAATGAAAGCATGGTAGGTAAATTCATAGATGACAGGTACATTGGGAAAGACAGTTGTAACTTTGCAGACTGATACAGCCTGAGTGAGTGAACAATGGTCTGGCAGATGGAATGCAGTGTGGGAAAATGTGAACTTGGTCACTTTGCCAGAAAGAATAACAATTTACATAAGCAATTACATAAACAGCTTAATGGTGAGGAATTCAGAGGTGTTCTAATGCATGAGTAACAAAAAGAGTCACCATGCAGGCACAGCAAGTCCCAAATGGGATTATGTTTCACTATGAGAAGAATTGAACAAAAATGTAAAGATGTTCTGCTTCAGTTACACAAAATATTAGTGAGACCACATCTCAGATACAGTCTGGGTCTCCTTATTTAAGGATGGATGGAAATGTAGTGGAAGAGGTTCAGAGGAGGCTGAGTAGATTAATAGCTGGAGTGAGCAGATCATAGATTCTCTACAGTGTGGAAGCAGGCCATTTGACCCATCGAGTCCACACCACCCCTCCAAAGAGCGTCCCACCCACTCCCAACACCCGCTACCTTGTAACCCTGCATTTCCCATGGCTAATCCCCCTAGCCTGCATATCCTTGGACACTATGAGCAATTTAGTGTGGCCAATCTATCTAAACTGCACAGCTTTAGACTGTGGGAGGAAACCAGAGCACCCAAAGGAAACCTATGCAGACACAGGGAGAATGTCCAAACTCCACACAATCACCCAAGGGTGGATTTGAACCTGGGACCCTGATGTGAGGGTTGTCTTATGGGGAAAAGTTGGACAAACTGCCACTGGAGTTTAGAAAAGTCAGGGGGGATTTGATTGAAGTGTATAAGATCCTGAATGGTCTTGACAAGTGAGTTGTGGAAAAGATATTTTCTTGTGTGGGTCAGCCCGGAACTAGGGGGCACTGTTTTAACCTTAGGTGCTGCCGAGTCAGGGCAGAGATGAAGAGAATACTTTTTCTCTCAGAGGGTTGAGCAACTTTGAAATTCTCTGCCTGAGAAAGCAATAGAGACAGAGGTCATTGAAAACCTTCAGACAGAAGTGGGTGAATTCTCATTAGACCAAGAATCAAAGGTTGTCAGGGATAAATGAGAGTGTAGAATTTAAAATACAAACACATCAGTCATAATCTCATCGATAGGGAGAGCAGGCTTGAGGGAACAAACTGCCAACTGATTTTGGGATGTGGGAGTTGCTAGCTGCTCCACATTTATTGCACGTCCCTAGTTGTCCCTTGAGAAGGTGGGGGTGAGCTGCCATCTTGAACCACTGCAGTCCATGTGCTGTGGGTTGACCCGCAATGCCCTTAGGGAGGGAATCCCAGGATTTTGACACAGTGACAGTGAAGGAACGGTGATATATTTCCAAGTCGTAATTCATATTCGTAATTTGTATGTTCATATGTTTCACAGGCTGACAATATCCCAAAGCTCTTTACAATTACTGAAGTGTTATTGCAGTGTAGAGAACTCAGCAGTCAATCAACAAGTTCCCTCGAGCTCCCTTGAAGATCAAGGTGATAATAACCAGATCATCTGTTTTGGATGATGTTGGTTCAGGGACAGGATACTGGCGAGACCTTCCCTCCTCTTCAAGAGGATGGCATACCTTCTCTTTGTACCCCTGGGCGGCACGGTGGCACAGTGGTTAGCACTGCTGCCTCACAGCGTCAGGGACCGGGTTCAATCCCTCCCTCGGGCAACTGTCTGTGTGGAGTCTGCACATTCTCCCAGTGTCCGCGTGGGTTTCCTCCGGGTGCTCCAGTTTCCTCCCACAGTCCAAAGATGTGCCAGTCAGGTGAATTGGCCATGCTAAATTGCCCGTAGTGTTAGGTGCATTTGTCAGGGGTGAATGTAGGGGAATGGGTGGGTTGCTCTTCGAAGGGTTGGTGTGGACTTGTTGGGCCGAAGGGCCTGTTTCCGCACTATAGGGAATCTAATCTACAAAAAAGATGAATAGCATTATACGGGGCACAGGTACGGTCGATAGAAAATCTTGTTTTCTTGATGTAGGTATCGTAGATTGAAGGTAAGGGGCAGAAGGTGTAGAGGAGATGTCAGGAAAACCTTTCCCACCCAGAAGGTGGTGGAATCTGGAACTCACCTTCTGTGAGGGTGGGAGAAGCAGAAACCCTCATCACATCAAAGAACCTGGGGCAGCCCATTGACCCAATGGTTAGCACTGCTGCCTCGCAGTGCCAGGGACCCAGGTTCAATTCCAGCCTCAACTGCGTACACTTTGCACGTTCTTCCCCAGTCTGCATGGGTTTCCTCCGGGTGATGTGGTTTCCTTCCACAGTCCAAAGATGTGCAGGTTAGGTTGACTGGCGATAGGAAATTGCCCATAATGTCCAGGGATGTGCTGGCTAGGTGGGTTAGCCATTGCAAATACAGGGATAGGATGCGTAGGAATGCACTTCAGAGGGTTGGTGTGGACTCAATGAGCTTCCACACTATAGGGATTCTACAATGTATTTTGATGTGCACTTGTGATTCCAAAGCTATAGCCAAGTACTAGAAAAGGGGAAGTGGTTTTACACTGCCATGACAGTGATGGGCTGAAGGGCCTTTCTTCTGTGCTATAGATCTCTCTGACTCTGTTTTAATTCTCATCCAAAAAAAATGACATCACCATCAGCACACCCTCAGTATCACACTGGGAATATCGGGGAAGGTTAAATTCTCAAGTGAGGCTTGAAGCTAAAACAAGCTGACGATGAGCTGAGAGTCCTGATGATCGCGCATTGCTACAATTAGCCCATTGTTGCTCTGTCATAGATGGACCTTGGTCTTTTCTCACCTTGTGATTCTACATTGTCTCTTTTTTTATCCATCCAAAGACCAGTCATCGAAACAGAAAATCATGGAGTGGTGACAGCACAGGAGGCGGTCGTTTGGCCCATTCCACCTGGGCTGGCCCTCTGGAAAAGCGGCCCTCCTACATTCCCCCAATAGACCTACAAATGTTTCCATTTCAGATAATTATCAAATTTTCTTTTGAAAACATGGATGGAATGTATCTACAGTGCACTCTCAGGCACAGCATTCCAGAATATGATCAGGGACTGCGTGAAAATCATTTTTTCCCCATATTGACTTTTTTGCCAATTACTCTAAATCAGGGTCCTCTCGTTATCATCGAGTCATACAGTCATACAGCTCAGAAACAGCCTCTTCTGTCCAACCCGTCCACACCAACCATAATTCCAAACTAAACTAGTCCCACCTGCCTGCGCTTGGCCCATATCCTACCAAACATTCCTTGTTCATGTGGTTATCCAAATGTCGTTAAAGTGTTGTAATTGTACCTGTATCCACCACTTCCTCTGGAAGTTCATTCCACACACAAACCACTCTCTGTGTAAAAAAAAACTTGCACCTCATGTCTTTTTTAAAATCTTTCTCATCTCACTTACAAAATACAACCCCTAATCTCAAAATACTCCACCCAATTCTTGAACCGTCCATTGACAGTTTCCCCATCCCCCAGACTCCCCTGGATTTTGAACACCTTGAAGGAATTTGCTCTCTTTGCCAGTGAAATATGTTGACATATTGGAAGTTCCTCAACTCAGGATCCATTCTCACATCTCCTTTCCGCACCATCTCCAGTGCCTTTGTGTCCTTCAGTGGCTGGTTGTCTAATTTCTCCCTGTCCCGCAGGATTTGACCGAGGATGAAAAACCCAACTGGTTCAAAGCTGAGGAAGAGGCGCTTATTGACCCCACCACTGAGGCAGGGAGACAACAGCAGACAGAAATGGTTGGCACACACCAGGAGTTCTCGGCTGACTCCTCCTGGAGTCCGAAGGGATCAGATTCACAGAGCACCAAGCAGGACAGTGATGTGGAAGTGGACGTTAATTGTGACAAAGTTGAAGATTTCAACAGTCCGTCACATATGGAGGAAACAGCGCCAACGAAATAAGTGACCACCCAGTGGAAAGCACAATGGATTCTAAATGCACTTTGCGTCTCCCCTACATTCCTTAGCCACTGTGAATCAGGTCAGAATTCGAGAAAAAGTGACTGTTTAATCTTGGATCAGTTGCTTGCCATGATGGTGAGGTAATTCAAGAGAGTTTCTTAGGTTTCAAGAAGCAAATGCCACCACAGTGATAATCACCTGCAGCTTTCGATCTGACCTTGTCAATGGGTCAGAGATGAAGGGGAAGTGGTAAGGATACTAATCTCAACAGCAGGAATAATGTCTCCCTTCCTGAAAATTAAGCAATGAATTTGGTCAGCCTCACCTTGTGTATCAGAGACCAACAGTCCCATTGTACAGCCTACACCTAATTTAGACTCAGACATAACTCAGTGCTTTCGGACTGCACTTCTCCTGACTTTGTATTTGATGGGGACAGTGTAGAGGGAGCTTCCCTCTGTATCCAACCCCATGCTGTCACTGTCCTGGAAGTGTTTGATGGGGACAGTGTAAAGGGAGCTTTCCTCTGTATCCAACCCCATGCTGTCCCTATCCTGGGAGTGTTTGATGGGGACAGTGTAATGAGAGCTTTACTCCATATCTAACCCTATGCTGTCCCTGTCCTGGGAGTGTTTGATGGGGACAGTGTAATGAGAGCTTTACTCCATATCTAACCCTATGCTGTCCCTGTCCTGGGAGTGTTTGATGGGGACAGTAGAGGGAGCTTTCCTCTGATTCTAACCCCGTGATGTCCCTGTCCTGGGAGTGTTTGATGGGGATGGTGTAGAGGGAGCTTTACTCTGTATCTAACCCCATGCTGTCCCTGTCCTGGGAATGTTTCATGGGGACAGTGTAGAGGAAGCTTTACTCTGTATCTAACCTTGTGCTGTCCCTGTCCTGGGAGTGTTAGATGGGGACAATGTAGAGGATGCTTTACTCCATATCTAACCCCATGCTGTCCCTGTCCTGGGAGGGTTTGATGGGGACAGTAGAGGGAGCTTTCCTCTGATTCTAACCCCGTGATGTCCCTGTCCTGGGAGTGTTTGATGGGGATGGTGTAGAGGGAGCTTTACTCTGTATCTAACCCCATGCTGTCCCTGTCCTGGGAATGTTTCATGGGGACAGTGTAGAGGAAGCTTTACTCTGTATCTAACCTTGTGCTGTCCCTGTCCTGGGAGTGTTAGATGGGGACAATGTAGAGGATGCTTTACTCCATATCTAACCCCATGCTGTCCCTGTCCTGGGAGGGTTTGATGGGGACAGTGTAGAGGGAGCTTTCCTCTGATTCTAACCCCGTGCTGTCCCTGTCCTGGGAGGGTTTGATGGGGACA
Source organism: Chiloscyllium plagiosum (assembly GCF_037043375.1). Lineage (NCBI taxonomy): Eukaryota > Metazoa > Chordata > Chondrichthyes > Orectolobiformes > Hemiscylliidae > Chiloscyllium > Chiloscyllium plagiosum. The sequence continues at coordinate 163,882,654 of NW_028270139.1, read as the reverse complement.
AACAATTGCATAAAGTGTTGTAATAAAGTCTACTTGACGCCTCCACATGGAGTGAAAGTGGCTATGAAAACTCTCAGGTTGCTGTCGATAACACAGCTCGCTTGCCAATGTCCTTCAGGTAAAAATGAACTTGCTGATCTTACTTGGCTTGACTTGAGGTATAACCTGAGTCCCACATTGGTGTGGTTAACTTTTCGCTGCCCTCAGAATTGGCCCTGCTATTTTTGTTCAAATACATCAAACCACTGTAAAGATTAACGAGAGTATGTTGGTTGCAATAGTTAAAGGAGGCTGCCCACATTTACCTCAGGGTACCTGGAAGATTACAGAATCCCTCCAGTGTGGAATCAGGCCATTCAGCCCGTCGGCTCCACACCAACCATCCAAACAGCATCCCGGTCATACCCACACCCCTATCCTAGCCCTTCATTTCCCATGGCTAACACACCTAGCCTGCACACTATGGACAATTTAGCATCGCCCGTCCACCTAAACGGCACATCTGTGGATAGCAGGAGAAAACTGGAGCACCCGGAGGAAACCCACGCAGACACAGGGAGAATGTGCAAACTCCACACCGACAAACCGAATGTGCAAATTCCACTCCCGAGGGTGGAATTGAACCCGGGTCCCTGGGGCTGTGAGGCAGCCGTGCTAACTGCTGAGCCACTGTGCCTCCACAGTGACGAACAGAAAAAAATGTCACTGATGCTCAAATGTTGCAAATAAATAAAAATAAAAATGCTTGTAAGTAAACATAACTCACATATGACCATTTAACTCAGATAGCCCTTCCCCATTACCCACCTTTTGTTCTATTCATTCATGGGATGAGGGCCTCACTGACCAGGCCAGCATTATTGCCCATCCCTAAGTTAAGAATCACATGTAGACGAGACCAGGTAAGGATGGTAGCTTCATTCCCTCCAAGTCATTAATGAACCAGATGGGTTTTTCCAACAATCAGCAATGGGTTCTTGATCATCATTGAACTCTTAATTATAGATTTTTATTGAATTCATATTCCACCACTGGCCATGGTGGTGGAATTGAACCACGGTCCATGGATTAACAGTCTGGTGTTAATACAAGGCCATTGCCTCCCCCCTCATGTACATTTGTGTCTCATAGCAACGTGCCTTGACTACTGACTGCCAGTCACTGTCCAATCCCCTACCCTGATCCTCTACACTGTATTTTACTCACACTGCACCTTCTCAGTCTGTTGGTGCATGCACCATTTGCATGGAAAAGGATATCCAAGAGACAACTTACCCTCGGACCCTGAGGTTTAGGACAGCAAATGTCTTTCGTATCGACTCACTCTGTGCCAACCCCAAACCTGCCCACACTTCCGGGAAACCCCCTGATCATTAAAATATTGTAAATACTCTGACTTTCAGTTATCCTTTTCTATGTTCAGTGGATCTCACACCCGTCAGTGTTTCAGATTTCCATAAGGATGGAGATTACTCCCCGAGGCTTTGGTCAATGGCCTTGAAACAAATCAGGGAGAATTCCCATGGTTTCTGATCATTTGGAAACTATCAAAGATCCAATATGCTGTATTTCCAAATGATATTTGTATTTTCTAACTTGTTTTGTATATTTTGAAGAAATAAATGTATGATCTACAGACACCTCTGCTATTATTCCCAGTTTCCTTCATCTTTTTCGCTGTCTCCCCTAATACAAGTGACTATTGTCACACTGAGCAGCTCATTCAACCAGGAATACCATCACAGTCAAACCCAACTTTTAATATAATGGTCACACCTCCAAACACACATATCCACAATCACACTCACACACATACTCCCAGATGGACACACACATTCAGTCACAGACACACACACACGCACACACTCACAGACTCACAGATACATGCACATACATATGCACACACTCACAGATGCACACACATACACACGCATGCACTCACAGACACACACGCACTCTCACAGACGCACACATACACACGCACACACTCACAGACACACACACACATGAACTCACACATACACACACACATACGCACTCATTCACAGACACTCACAGACACACACATATACGCACTCACTCACACACACATGCACTTGCAGACACACAAGCACACAGACACACACATTTACACGAATACACAAATGCACACACACATGCAGTTACACACACAGGTGTACACACATGCAGTTACACACACACACTTCACTCTTACTGCTCGTGAAACATGGGTTTAAGATAATTGCTTTCACCTACTTATATTGATCTGTAAACCTTTTCTATTTAGCAAATATTGAATGCCAAAGAGAAATGCCAATGCCAGAACTAGGGTCTACAATGCAAGCTAATCGCCTGTGAATTGAAGAGAGACCCCTTCATCAAGGGAATGGTGAGATTGTGAAACCGACTGGCACAAACAGCTGAGGTGAATAACACGGATATATTTCAGAGGAAGCAAGATAAACACAGTGGAGGAATGGATGGAAGGAAATACTGATAGGTTGAGATGAAGCAGGATGGGAGGATACTTACATAGAGCTTAAATATCAGCAGCAGCTTGCTCGGTTGAATGGCTTGTTTCCATGATCAAAATACTTAGTAACCACGTATACATGAGCATTTAAATGTGAGTATGTGTGGGACAAAGTTCTTTATTTCTTTTCTTTCATGGGATGTGGGAATCACAGGCAAGGCCATGATTTATTGTCCATCCCCAACTCCCCTTGAACTGAGTACTTGTTACCCTTGAGAATACAGTTAAGAGTCAGCCAACAGGTTTTTACAACAATCAGTGATCATTCTGGTCTCCCTGCTATAGGAAGGATGTTGTGAAACTTGAAAGGGTTCAGAAAAGATTTACAAGGATGTTGCCAGGGTTGGAGGGTTTGAGGTATCTGGAGAGGCTCAACAGGCTGGGGCTGTTTTCCCTGGAGTGCTGGAGGCTGAGGGGTGACCTTATAGAGGTTTATAAAATCATGAGGGGCATGGATAGGATAAATAGACAAGGTATTTTCCTCGGGTGGGCGAGTCCAAAACTAAGGGGCACAGGTTTAAGGTGAGAGGGGAAAGATTTAAAAGGGACCTAAAGGGCAACTTTTTCACGCAGTCTGTGACTGAATGTTTTTGGAATGAGCTGCCAGAGGAAGTGGTGAAGGCTGGTACAATTACAACATTTACAAGGCATCTGGATGGGTAAATGAATAGGAAGGGTTTGGAGGGATATGGGTCAAATGCTGGCAAATGAGACTAGATTAATGTAGGACATCTAGTCAGCCTGGACATGTTGAACTGAAGGGTCTGTTTCCATATTGTACATCTCTATGATGTGTACTGCCAAAAATACAACACTACCTCCACTAGTCCCACTAATCTGAACCCTTGAATATTTTTACACTTTAAGTGCTCATCCAAGTTCCAAGGTTATGAGGTTTCCTGCCTCAGATCCCCTCCCAGGAGGTGCATTCCAGACCCCTATCACCCTCTGGTGAAAAAAACTTTTCCTCAAATCTCCTCTAAACATCCTGCCTTTCACTTTAAAATTATGTCCATTCGTCCTGACTTTTCAACTAAGGGGAATAGCTGCTTTCTATTCACTCTGTCCATGTGCCTCACAATCTTATACACCTCTGTCGGTCCACCCTCGACCTTAGCTGCTCCAAAGTAAAAAAGCCCAAACCTATCCAGAAACAAAAACCGAAATTGCTGGAAAAACCCAGCAGGTCTGGCAACATCTGTGAAGAGAAATCAGAGTTAATGTTTCGAGTCCCGTGACCTTTCCTCAGAATTTAGCCAGCCTCACTTCATCACTAAACCGCCCCATCTCAGACCACATTCTGGTGAGTCTCCTCTTACACCCCCCTCCAGTGCAATCACATCCTTCCTACAGTGCGGTGATCAGAACTGCACACAGCATTCCAACTGTGACCAAAAACCTGTACAGCTCCAACATAACCTCCCCGCTCTCCCAAAGTGCATCACCTCATATTTATCAAGGTTAAGTTCCATCTGCCACTGATCTGCCTATCTGATCAATCCTCCTGTACCTTAACACCTTCCTCCTCACTGTCACCCGGCTAATCTTTGTGTCATCTGTAAACTTGCTTATCATCTCCCCTCATATCCTCATGCCCATCTTTCCTGAAGATCACAAACAGTAAGGGAGCCAGCACTGACCCCTGTGGTACACCACTCAACACCGGGTTCCAGGCATACAAACAGCCTTGCACCACCACTCTCTGTCTCCCGGCACTAAGCCAATTTTGGATCCACCTTGCCACATCACCCTGGATCCCATGTGCTTTTACTTTCAAAGACCTTGCTGAAATCCATATAAACTCCATCGACTGCCCTACCAACATCCAAATACTTGGTCACCTCCTCAAAAAACTTCCACCGGATTTGTTAGGCATCTCTCTGCCAAAGCCTTGCTGACTATTCCTGATCAAACCTTTAAATGGAGATTAATGCTCTCCTTCACTATTTTCTCTAATATCTTCCCTCCCACTGATTTGACACTCACGAGTCTGTAGTTCCCTCGTCTATCCCTCTCATGATTTAGGTAAAGTGGAACCACATGAGCTGTCCTCCAGTCCTCCAGCACCTCCCTGTGGCCAGGGAGGAATTAGAAAGTTGGGTCAGAGCCCCTGTAATTTATTCCCTCTTAGCCCTAGTGTACAACTCATCCAGGCCTGGGCATTTTGTCCATTTATAAATCTGACAAAACCTCCAACACCTCCTTGCATCTCATATCAATCTGCTCATGAACTTTGCAGTCCAATCCCTCAAATTCTGTACTTGCAGAATTTTCCCAAGTAAAGACAGGTCTTAAATATTTAGTTATCACTCTAACAATGTCCTCTGCTTTCACATACAGGTTGCCCCCTTAGTCCCTAATGGGCCCTACTCTTTCCCTTGTTATCCCCTTCCTCGTGATATACTTAGAGATTCTCTCTAACCTAGTCTGCCAGCCCCTTCTCATGCCCCTTCTTTGCACTCGCCCTCTGCAGTCCTCCACAGCCTCTGGTTTTTTGCTGTATTTCTAATCGTAATGTGTCTCTCTTTCCCTTTTTATCCAGTTCTGCAGGCACAGAGTACAGAATACAATCAGGAGCTCTGCAGGCCATCCCACCATTTCATACCTTCACCACTTCTTTCTGTACACCTCGACCAGCCCAGTTGTTCACTTTTTCAGGCAGCCTAGTACCAGCTGGGATTTAGCTGGCACATAATCTTACCTGTAAAATCTCACAATTGTCAACTGAAGTCCTCAAACTTAAAGGCCACAATCCAACACACACTTACATTCAGTACTGAAAGAACACTGCACTGTCGGCGGGTCAATGTGAGAGAGTGCTGCACTATCGAAAGGTTAGTACTGAGGGAGTGCTGCAATGTCAGCAGGTCAGCACTGAGGGAGTGCGGCACTGTCAGAAGGTTATTACTGAGGGAGTGTGCACTGTTAGAGGGTCATTACTGAGGGAGTGTGTACTGTTAGAGGGTCATTACTGAGGGAGTGCTGCACTGTCAGAGGGTCATTACTGAGTGAGTGCCGCACTGTCAGAGGGTCATTACTGAGGGAGTGTGCACTGTTAGAGGGTCAGTACTGAGGGAGTGTACACTGTCAGAGGGTCATTACTGAGGGAGTGTGTACTGTTAGAGGGTCATTACTGAGGGAGTGCTGCACTGTCAGAGGGTCATTACTGAGTGAGTGCCGCACTGTCAGAGGGTCATTACTGAGGGAGTGTGCACTGTTAGAGGGTCAGTACTGAGGGAGTGTGCACTGTCAGAGGGTCAGTAATGAGGGAGTGCCGCACTGTCAGAGGGTCATTACTGAGGGAGTGTGCATTGTCAGAGGGTCATTACTGAGGGAGTGTGCACTGTCAGAGGGTCATTACTGAGGGAGTGTGCACTGTTAGAGGGTCATTACTGAGGGAGTGCTGCACTGTCAGAGGGTCATTACTGAGGGAGTGCCGCACTGTCAGAGGGTCATTACTGAGGGAGTGTGCACTGTTAGAGGGTCAGTATTGAGGGAGTGTGCACTGTCAGAGGGTCAGTACTGAGGAAGTGCCGCACTGTCAGAGGGTCGTTACTGAGGGAGTGCCACACTATCAGAGGGTCAGTACTGAGAGAGTGCTGCACTGTCAGAGGGTCAGTACTGAGGGAGTGCCGCACTGTCGGAGGGTCAGTATTGAGGGAGTGCCACACTGTCAGAGGATCAGTACTGAAGGAGTGCCACACTGTCGGAGAGTCCATACTGAGGGAGTGCCGCACTGTCAGAGAGTCAGCACTGAGGGAGTGCCACACTGTCGGAGGGTCAGTACTGAAGGAGTGCCACACTGCTGGAGGGTCAGTACTGAGGGAGTGCCACACTGTCAGAGGGTCAGTACTAAAGGAGTGCCACACTGTTAGAGAGTCAGTACTGAGGGAGTGCCACACTGTCAGAGGGTCAGTGCTGAGGGAATGCCAAACTGTTACTGAGGGAGTGCCGCACTGTTGGAGAGTCAGTACTGAGGGAGTGCTGCACTGTCAGAGGGTCAATACTGAGGGAACGCCACACTGTTAGAGGGTCGGTACTGAGGGACTGTGCACTATTGGAGGGTCAGTACTGAGGGAATGTAGGAAAGTCAGAGAGGCATGTCCTCCTAGAATCCCTACAATGAGGAACCAGGTCAGTCAGCCCATTGAGTTCACACCAGCCCTCTGAAGAGCAGTGTCCCTTTGGTATTAATGACAGAGAGGTTGTGAGCCCTGCCTATTAGCCCAGGCTAGGTTAGCTTACGTGAGCGTCCGAAGCTGCTTGGTCACACGTAGTGACGGAGGGGAGAGTGTGTGTGTATGTGTGTGTGGGCAGGTCTGGGATCTGATGTCAGAGGAAGTCAGTGCGGGAGGATGGCTGCAGGGCGGAGAGACGCGGCTGACCTGGGCAGGAGCCTGTGTATCATCACGGGGGCGTCCCGGGGGCTGGGCTGGGCGCTGTCCATGGTGCTAGCCCCCCGGCTGATGCCGGGCTCCCACCTGGTGCTGGTGGCCAGGTCCGGGGAGCGCCTGCAGCAGCTGGAGGCTCGGCTGCTGGAGGAGAGCCCGGGGAGGGGTGGCCAAGTCCGTCTGAGCCGAGTTGAAGCAGACCTGAGCCGGGAAGAGGGTTTGCAGCGTGTCCTGAACACGGTGATCAGCACAGAGGGAGCCGCTCCGGACAGACTGCTGCTCATTAACAACGCGGGTGAGGACACATTACACCCCAACCTCCACTCTCCCCCCCCCCGCCCCCCACCCAGGAACTCTGACCAAACACAACACAAATGGCATTGAACTCTCTTCCTGAATGTGAGATAAGGCAGAACCACTGGGTGGCGACAACATATTGCTACAGCTCACTCAGTTGTCCAGTTCAACCAACAGTGGCCCCCAAGTGCTGTTGTGGTACAGTGGTAGCGTCCCCTACTTCACAGCCAGGAGGACTGGGTCCAGGTTTCAGATGCATTTCTCCACAGGTTGCTTGGATTAGAGGAGGCAGGGTGGTTAGCACTCCTGCTTCACAGCACCAGGGAGCCGGGTTCGATTCCACCCTTGGGCGACTGTGTGGAGTTTGCACATTCTCTTCATGGGGTTTCCTTTGGGTGCTCTGATTTCCTCCATCAATTCCAAACATGCGCATGCTGGGTGCACCAGCCATGGGGAGCATGGAATAACAAGGGGCTGTGTGGGATGCTCTTCAGAGTTTGCCTTGGTGGGCCAAATAGCTGGCTTCCACACTGTAAGAGTCCTCAGAGTGATATCTGTTAATGACCCAAAGAATCTGCCACATTCTCCTATCAGAGAAGGCACTTATGGGTATCACCAGCAGTGCGATAAATTTATATATTACTGTGAGACAGGTTTACATAAGTCATAGAGTCATCGTGATGTACGGCACGGAAACAGACCCTTCGGTCCAACTCGTCCATGCCGACCAGATATCCCAACCTAATGTAGTCCCACCTGTCACCAGCTGGCCTAGATCCCTCTAAACCCTTCCTGTTCATATACCCATGCAGATGCCTTTTAAATGTTGCAATTGTACCAGCCTCCACCACTTCCTCTGACAGCTCATTCCATACTCGCATCACCCTCTGTGTGAAAACATTGCCTTTAAGGTCCCTTTATATCTTTCCCTTCTCACCCTAAACCTATGCACTCTAGTTCTGGACTCCCTCACCCCACGGAAAAGCCTGTCTATCCTATTCATGCCCCTCATGATTTTATAAACCTCTATAAGGTCACCCCTCAGCCTCCGACGCTCCAGGGAAAATGGCTCCAGCCAATTCAGCCTCTCCCTATAGCTCAAATCCTCCAACCCTGTAAATCCTTGTAACATCCTTGTAAATCTTTGTTCAGCAACACACCCCAGGGACCTTACCATTAAATGTATAAGTCCTGCTAAGATTTGCTTTCCCAAAATGCAGCACCTCGCATTTAGCTGAATTAAATTCCATCTGCCACTCCTCAGCCCATTGGCCCATTTGATGAAGATCCCATTGTAATCTGGGGTAACCTTCTTCGCTGTCCAATTTTGGTGTCATCTGAAAACTTACTAACTATACCTTCTATATTAACATCCAAAACATTTATTTCAATGATGAAAAATAGTGGACCCAGCACTGGTCCTTGTGGCACTCCACTGGTCACAGGCCTCCAGTCTGAAAAACAACCCTCCACCACCGCTCTCTGTCTTCTACCTTTGAGCCAGTTCTGTAACCAACTGGCTAGCTGTCTCTGTATTCCACGAGATCTAACCTTGCTAATCAATCTCCCATGGGAAACCATGTTGAATGCCTTACTGAAGTCCATACAGATCACGTCCACTGCTATGTCCTCATTAATCCTCTTTGTTACTTTTTCAAAAAATTCAATCAAATTTGTGAGACATGATTTCCCACGCACAAAGTCATGTTGACTATCCCTAATCAGTTCTTACCTTTCCAAATACATGTACATCCAGTCCCTCAGGATTCCCTGCAACAACTTGCCCACCACCGACGTCAGGCTCACTTGTCTATAGTTCCCTGACTTGTCCTTACCACCTTTCTTAAACAGTGGCACCACGTGAGCCAACCTCCAGTCTTAATCCAAGGTGGAGGATGGGAAAGATTTCTGGCTGTAACAGGCTGCTCCTTTTTTGAGGTATTTTAGGTGTTGGAGGTGATTTCCTTGAATTCCCTGAGCATTATATGCTGTTGCAATTGTTTTGAATTCATTGGTCTCTCACATTTATGTATTACAACCTGACAAGTACAGTGAACAGTGACTTGCTTTTTTAAAAAAAATCATTTACAGGATGAGAGTATTGCTAACTAGGCCAGCATTTATTGTCCATCCCTAATTACCCAGAGGACAGATAAGAGTCAACCACATTGTTGTGGGTCTGGAGTCACATGTCTGCCAGACCAAGTAAGGATGGCAGATTTCTATCTCAGTGAACCAAAGAGTTTTTCCTGACCATCAACGTGGTCATCAATCGAAACTTCTTCTGTTTTTTTGTAGCCAGAAATGTTATCACGCACAGCTAAGTGACCTCCCACCACTAAAATCACCATGACTTTGTCTATTTTTGGAAACTACTAACCACCACCAGTAATCAGCCAATATCATTAAGATTCTTAATCCCAGATTTTTATTATATTCAAATTCTAACTTCAGTCAAAGTGGGATTTGAGCCCAGGATCACAGAACATTATCTGGTCTCTCAAGTAATAGTCTAGCAATTATGCCATGGGGCCGTTTGCTAAATGTCAATATCTCGCTTAAAATATGGTCTGCAGCTGGCATTTAATTTGTATTTACTGAGTTAAGAATTAAAATAAGATTAGCAAGTAAAATAAGCTTCTTCTAGCCTTAAGCTAAACATGCTGTGTGAGAGAGTTGCTGATTAATTGGTTAAACAGGTTGAGTCTAGTCTTTTTTCACTGTCGCAACAGAGCGTTTCAGTGCAAGAGCATCTGTGCAGCTTGCAAGCAGAGTACAGATTTCTAGCACAGTGAGAACATGAACAATAAGCTGGAGTAAGCCTTTCAGCTCCTCGAGTCAAGAGTGTGGTGCTGGAAAAGCACAGCAGGTCAGGCAGCATCCGAGGGACAGGAGAATCCTGATGAAGGGCCCATGCCCGAAACATTGATTCTCCTGCTCATCAGATGCTGCCTGAGCTGCTGTGCTTTTCCAGCACCACACTCTCGACTCTGATCTCCAGCATCTGTAGTCCCTGGAGCCTGCTCCACCATTCAATACGATCGTGGTTGATCTCACCTCGGCCTCAACTCCACTTTCCTGTCTGCTTTCCTTAACCCTTCAACCCATTACCATAAAAATCTCCTCCTTAAACTTATTCAGTGTCTACCGCATGCTGGGGTTGTGAATTCCACAGATTCACGACCCTTTGAGAAAAGGGCGGCACGGTGGCTCAGTGGTTAGTACTGCTGCCTCACAGCGCCAGGGACCTGGGTTCAACTCCACTCTCAGATGACTGTCTGTTTGGAGTTTGCACATTCTCCCCGTGTCTGCGTGGGTTTCCTCCCACAGTCCAAAGACATTAGGTAGATTGGCTATGCTAAATTGTGTATAGTGTGCAGGCTAGGTGTATTAGCTGTGGGAAATGCAGGATTACAGAGATTGAGTAGGGGGATGCTCTTCAGAGGGTCGGTGTGGACTGGTTGGGCCGAATGGCCTGTTTCCACACTGTAGGTATTCTACAAAAAAAAGTAACTCCTCCTAATTGGTTTTAAATCTGCCACCCCTTATCCTAAACCTCATTCTGGATTGCCCCTCAAAGGGAAAGACTCTCTCTCTATTTTGTCAATCCCCTTTCACATCTTACATCCTTCAATCAGATCTCTTCTCCTTTTTCCACACTCCACAGAGTTTAACATAGAACATAGAACAGTACAGCACAGAACAGGCCCTTCAGCCCACGATTTTGTGCCGACCATTGATTCTCATGTAAAGTAAACCTAATGTACGAACCCTCAAATTTCTGTGACCATATGCATGTCCAGCAGTCTCTTAAATATTCCCAATGACCTCGCTTCCATAACTGCTGCTGGCAACGCATTCCATGCTCTCACAACTCTCTGCGTAAAGAACCCTCTGACATCCCCTCTATACTTTCCACCAAACAGTTTAAACCCACGTGTTAACAATTTCTGCCCTGGGAAAAAGTCTCTTGCTATCAACTCGATCTATGCCTCTCATTGTCTTGTACACCTCAATTAGGTCCCCTCTCTTCCTTCTTTTTTCCAATGAAAAAAGTCCGAACTCAGTCAACCTTTCTTTATAAGATAAGCCCTCCATTCCAGGCAGCATCCTGGTAAACCTCCTCTGAACCCTCTCCAAAGCATCCACATCTTTCCTATAATAGGGCGACCAGAAATGGACGCAGTATTCCAATTGCGGTCTAACCAAAGTTTTATAGAGCTGCAACAAGATCTCACGGCTCTTAAACTCAATCCCCCTGTTAATGAAAGCCAAAACACCATATGCTTTCTTAACAACCCTGTCCACTTGGGTGGCCATTTTAAGGGATCTATGTACCTGCACACGAAGATCCCTCTGTTCCTCCATACTGCCAAGAATCCTGTCTTTAATCCTGTACTCAACTTTCAAGTTCGACCTTCCAAAATGCATCACTTCGCATTTATCCAGGTTGAACTCCATCTCCACCTCTCAGCCCATCTCTGCATCCTGTCAATGTCCCGCTGCAGCCTACAACAGCCCTCTATACTGTCAACGACAACTCCAACCTTTGTGTCGTTTGCAAACTTGCTAACCCATCCCTCAATCTCCTCATCCAAGTCATTAATAAAAATTACAAAGAGTAGAGGCCTAAGAACAGCCCCCTGTGGAACACCACTCACCACTGACTTCCAGGCAGAATACTTTCCTTCCACTACCACTTGCTGTCTTCTGTCAACCAGCCAATTCTGTATCCAGACAGCTAAATTTCCCTGTATCCCGTTCCTCCTGACCTTCTGAACAAGCCTACCATGGGGAACCTTATCAAATGCTGAACGGACTTGCTGAAGTCCATATACACCACATCCTCAACCCTCATCAACTTGTCTAGTAACATCCTCAAAGAATTCAATAAGATTGGTGAGGCATGATCTCCCCCTCACAAAGCCATGCTGACTGCATTTAATCAAGCCATGCTCTTCCAGATGGTCATAAATCCTATCCCTCAGAATCCTTTCTCACACCTTGCAGACGACAGACGTGAGACTGACTGGTCTGTAATTGCCGGGGATTTCCCTATTTCCTTTCTTGAAGAGAGGAATTACATTTGCCTCCCTCCAGTCCTCAGGTACGACTCCAGTGGAGAGCGAGAATGCAAAGATCTTCGCAAGTGGCGAAGCAATCACATTTCTCGCTTCCCAAAGCAGTCGAGGACAAATCTGGTCAACCTTGGACAAATCTGGCGACTTGTCAATCTTGATGTTTGTCAAAATTTTCAGCACATCAGCTTCCTCAATCTCTATCTGTTCCAGCATGCTTACCTGCTCCTCAAAGGTTTCATTCACTACAAGGTCCTTTTCTTTAGTAAAGACAGAAGCAAAAAACTCATTTAGGACTTCCCCTACCTCCTCAGACTCTATACCCAAGTTCCCTATGCTATCCCTGATCGGCCCTACTCTTTCTTTGATCATTCTCTTATTCCTCACATATGTGTAAAATGCCTTTGGATTCTCCCCAATCCTTCCTGCCAAGCCTTTTTCATGCCCCCTCCTGGTTCTCCTCAGACCATTTTTGAGCTCCTTCCTCGCCTGCCTGTAATCCTCTAGAGCTGAGCTTGACCCTAGCTACCTCCACCTTATGTAAGCTGCCTTCTTTCTTTTGACGAGAAGCTCCTCCGCTCTCGTCATCCAAGGTTCCTTTATTTTACCACTTCTTGCCTGTCTCAGAGGGACATATTTATTCATCACTTGCAACAACTGTTCCTTAAACAGTTTCCACATGTCTCTCATGCTCTTTCCATGGAACAATTGCTCCCAGTCCATGCTTCCCAACTCACGTCTGATAGCATCATAGTTTCCTTTTGCCCAATTAAATATCCTCCCATTGTGCCTGCTTCTCTCCTTCTCCATAGCTATGTAGAATGTGAGGCAGTTGTGGTCACTATCACCAAAATGCTCTCCCACTGCAAGATCTGACACCTGCCCCAGCTCATTCCGAGCACCAAATCCAAAATGGCCTCTCCCCTCATTGGCCTGTCAACGTACTGAGTTAGGAAACCCTCCTGAACACACCTTACAAAAACAGGTCCTTCCAAACCATCTGCTCGAAGGTGGTTCCAATCAATATTGGGAAAGTTAAAGTCACCCATTGCAACAACTCTACTACATTCACACTTTTCCAAAATCTGCCGACCTATACTTTCTTCAATCTCCCTGCTGCTATTGGGGGGCCTGTAGTAAACCACTAATGAGGTGACTGCTCCCTTACTGTTCCTAATTTCCACCCATACTGACTCGGTAGGTAACCATTGTTACCTCAACAATGGTAACTTCTGCAGCTGTGATACCCTCTCTGATTAGCAATGCTCCACCCCCTCCTCTTTCTCCCCCCTCCCTATTCTTTTTAACTGTTCTAAACCCTATAACATCCAGCAACCATTCCTGCCCCTGAGAAACCCACATCTCTGTTATGGCCACAACATCGTAGCACCAGGTACTGATCCATGCTCTAAGCTCATCACTTTTATTCCTGATACTCTTTGCATTAAGTTTGAGCCAACTTTTCTGTCTCTCTTGATAAGACAAACGCTTTCATCTCTGGAATTAATGTAGTGAACCTTCTTTAAACTGCCTCAAATGAAATTCCATCCTTCCTCAAGTAAGGGTAAGTGGTGCTCCAAGTGCAGTCTCACCATGCACTGTTGCAATCTTGCAACAACACTTCCCTGCTGTCATATTTGATTCCTTTAGCAACAAATGCCAAAATTCTATTAGCCTTCCTTAATGCAAGCTGCTGGACCCAAGGCTATGACTGAGCTCCCACTGCTGCCTGAGAAATTGGTGAAGCGTGCGGTAATTGCTTGGTTGGTGGGCGAGGGGGCGGTGCCTTTGTGTCCCCCTACTGGTCACCATCTTGTACTTGGCTCCTATTTCACTGCAATAGAAAGGACTGGTTGGTTAGTAACTGGTAACGGTTTTACTTTTAATAATGATTTGGAGATGCCGGTGTTGGACTGGGGAGAAAAAATTTAAAAACACACAACACCAGGTTATAGTCCAACAGGTTTATTTGGAAGCACTAGCTTTCAGAGCGCCACTCCTTCATCAGGTGGTCATCACTTCAGTGTCAGCGTGTACAAGGGGGCATAACTACAAATTGAGGGGTGATAGATTTAAGGCAGATGTCAGAGGCAGGTTCTTTACGCAGAGAGTGGTAAGGGCATGGAATGCCCTACCTGCTAATGTAGTTAACTCAGCCACATTAGGGAGAATTAAACATTCCTTAGATAAGCACATGGATGATGATGGGGTAGTGTAGGGGACGAGCTGAGAATAGTTCACAGGTCGGTGTAACATCGAGGGCCGAAGGGCCCGTTCTGCACTGTACTGTTCTATGTTCTACATTCTATGAAAGGGTCAGGAATCTAACTTCAGGGACAGCAGAAAAGGGGACAACTATGAGAAGGGGGACAGTCAATGCATGACTGAAATGTGCACAGGATATGAAACAAGGTAAATGAGCTTATAGCACAGATTGAAATCGGCAGCTACAATGCTGTGGGTATCACAGAGAAATGGCTGCAAGGAGATCAGGGCTGGGAACTAAATATCCAAGGATACACATTCTACCAAAAAGACAGGCAGATGGACAGAGGGCAAGGCTGACCTTGTTAGTAAGGAATGAAATTCAATCAATAGCAAGAAGTGTTATTTAATAATGATTTGGTAAATAGTGCGGCCCAGGTAAATAGTGCGGTGAGGAAGGCATATGGCGTACTGGCTTTTATTGGTAGAGGAATTGAGTTCCGGAGTCCTGAGGTCATGATGCAGTTGTATAAGACTCTGGTACGGCCGCATCTGGAATATTGTGTGCAGTTTTGGTCGCCATACTATAGGAAGGATGTGGAGGCATTGGAACGGGTGCAGAGGAGGTTTACCAGGATGTTGCCTGGTATGGAAGGAAAATCGTATGAGGAAAGACTGAGGCACTTGGGGCTGTTTTCACTAGAGAAAAGAAGGTTTAGGGGTGACTTGATTGAGGTGTACAAGATGATTAGGGGGTTAGATAGGGTAGACAGTATGAACCTTTTCCCGCGTATTGAGTCGGGTATTACAAGGGGGCATAGCTTTAAATTAAGGGGGGGTAGATATAGGACTGATGTTAGGGGTAGGTTCTTCACTCAGCGAGTCGTTAGTTCATGGAATGCCCTGCCAGTAACAGTGGTGGACTCTCCCTCTTTATGGGCATTTAAGAGGGCATTGGATAGGTATATGGAGGATAGTGGGTTAGTGTAGTTTAGGTGGGCTTGGATCGGCGCAACATCGAGGGCCCAAGGGCCTGTACTGCGCTGTATTCTTCTATGTTCTATGTTCTATATGTGTTATCGAATCTGTGTTGGTAGAATTGAGGAACTGCAAAGAGAATAAGTAATTGATGAGAGTTGTACACAGACCTCCTAGCAGTAGTCAGGATGTGGAGAAGAAAATAAATCAAGAGATAGAAAGGGCATTTAAGATGGGCAATATTACAAGATGGGAGATTTCAGTGTGCAGGTGGACTGAGGAAGTCAAGAAAAGGAATATGTGGAATGTCCACAAAATGTTTCTTTTTGGAGCAACATTTGGTGGAACCCATTAAGGAACAAGGCAAAAGTGAGGACTGCAGATGCTGGAAATCAGAGTCTACATCAGAGTGGTGCTGGAAAAGCACAGCAGGTCAGGCAGCATCTGAGGAGCAGAAAATCAAGGTTTCGGGCAAAAGTCCTTCATCAGGAATGGAGGCAGGGAGCCTCCAGGGTGGAGAGATAAATGGGGCTGGGGGGGGGGGGTGGGGGGGGGGGGGGCTGGGGAGAAAGTGTACAATAGGTGGATGGGGGTGGGGATGGAGGTGATAGGTCAGAGAGGATGGTGGAGCGGATAGGTGGAAAGGGAGATTGGCAGGTAGGACAGGTCATGAGGACAGTGCTGAGCTGAAAGCAAGGGCAGGTTGTGTCTCACAAATCTTATTGAGTTTTTTGAGAAGGTGACCAAGCATGTAGATGAGGGTAGGGCAGTTGACGTGTTATACATGGACTTCAGTAAAGCCTTTGATAAGGTTCCACATGGTAGGCTGTTGGAGAAAGTACAGAGGCATGGGATTGAGGGTGATTTAGCAGTTTGGATTAGAAGCTGGCTTTCTGAAAGGAGGCAGCGAGTGGTGGTTGATGGAAAATATTCAGTCTGGAGTCCGGTTACTATTGGTGTGCCACAAGGGTCTGTTTTGGGACCACTGCTGTTTGTCATTTTTATAAATGACTTAGACACAGGCATAGGTGGATGGATTAGTAAATTTGCAGATGACACTAAAGTCGGTGGAGTAATAGACAGTGTGGAAGAATGTTACAGGTTGCAGGGGGGACTTGGATAAACTGCAGAATTGGGCTGAGAGGTGGCAAATGGAGTTCAATGCAGCTAAATGTGAGGTGATGCACTTTGGGAAGAATAACAGGAAGGCAGAATACTGGATCAATGGAAAGATTCTTAGTAGTGTGGATGTGCAGATGAATCTTGGAGTCCATGTACATAGATCCCTGAAAGTTGCCACCCAGGTGGATAGTGCTGTTAAGAAGGCATACAGTGTGTTAGATTTCATTGGTAGAGGGATTGAGTTCCGGAGCCGCAATATCATGCTGCAGCTATACAAAATGCTGGTGCGGCCACACTTGGAATATTATATACGGTTCTGGTCCCCGTATTTTGGGAAGGATGTGGAAGCATTGGAAAATATGCAGAGGAGATTTACCAGGATGTTGCCTGGTGTGGAGGGAAGGTCTTATGAAGAAAGGCTGAGAGACTTGGGTCTGTTCTCATTGGAAAGAAGAAGGCTAAGGGGGGGATTTGATAGAGACATACAAGATGATCAGAGGATTAGATAGGGTAGATAGTGAAAGTCTTTTTCCTAGGATGATTACTTCAGCGTGTACAAGGGGGCATAACTACAAATTGAGGGGTGATAGATTTAAGACAGATGTCAGAGGCAGGTTCTTTACGCAGAAAGTGGTAAGGGTGTGGAATGCACTACCTGCTAATGTAGGTAACTCAGCCACATTAGGGAGATTTAAACAATCCTTGGATAAGCACATGGATGATTTTGGGATAGTGTAGGGGGATGAGTTGAGATGAGTATACAGGTCAGTGCAACATCGAGGGCCAAAGGGCCTGTTCTGTGCTGTATTGTTCTATTTTCTAACTGGGATAAGGTGGGGGAGGGGAAATGAGGAAACTGGTGAAGTCCACATTGATGCCCTGGGGTTGAAGTGTTCCGAGGCAGAAGATGAGGCGTTCTTCCTCCAGACTTCGGGTGGTGAGGGAACGGCAGTGAAGGAGGCCCAGGACCTCCATGTCCTTGGCAGAGTGGGAGGGGGAGTTGAAATGTTGGGCCATGGGGCGGTGTGGTTGATTGGTGCGGGTGTCCCAGAGATGTTCCCTAAAGCGCCCTGCGAGGACGTGTCCATTCTCCCCAATGTAGAGGAGACCGCATCGGGAGCAACGGATAAAATAAATGATATTGGTGGATGTGCAGGTGAAACTTTGATGGATGTGGAAGGCTCATTTGGGGCCTTGGATAGAGGTGAGGGAGGAGGTGTGGGCACAGGTTTTACAGTTTCTGTGGTGGCAGGGAAGGTGCCAGGATGGAAGGGTGGGTTGTTGGGGGGGCGTGGACCTGACCAGGTAGTCACGGAGGGAACGGTCTTTGTGGAAGGCGGAAAGGGGTGGGGAGGGAAATATATCCCTGGTGGTGGGGTCTGTTTGGAGGTGGCAGAAATGTCGGCGGATGATGCGGTTTATGGGAAGGTTGATAGCTTTTCCAGCACCACACTAATCTAGACCCCTTAAGGAACAAGCAGTTCTGGATTTAATGATGTGTAATGAGGCAGACTTGATCAGGGAATTCATAGTGAAGGAACCCATAGGAGTGACCATAATGTGATAGAATTCACCGCGCAGTTAGAAGCTGGAATCAGATGAAATGGTGTTACAACAGAATCGAGAGTGTGGTGCTGGAAAAGCACAGCAAGTCAGGCAGCATCTGAGGAGCAGGAGAATCGATGTTTCAGGCATAAGCCCTTCATCAGGAATCACATTTCCTGATGGAGGGCTTCTGCCCGAAACGTCGAGTCTGCTGCTTTTCGGATGCTGCCTGACCTGCTGTGCTTTTCCAGCACCGCACTCTCGACTCTGATCTCCAGCATCTGCAGTCCTCACTTTCTCCTTGTGTTACAATAGAGTAAAGGTAATGACAAAGGCGTGAGGGAGGAGCTGACCAGAGTAAATTGGAAGGGGAGCCCAGCAGGGAAGGTGGTGGAGCAGCAATGGCAGGGGTTTCTGGGGGTAATTCAGGGAGACACAGCAGAAAGTCATCCCCAGGAAGAAGAAACGTATAAGGGAGGGTGAGGCTACCATGACTGGCAAGGGAAGGCAGGGAAAACATAAAAATAAAAAACAAAGCACAAAATTGTGAAGTATAGTAGGAATCCACAGGATTGGGAAGTGTTTAAAAACCAACAGACGATAATTTAAAGAAAAAGAATGGGGTGAGGAGATGAAATATGAAAATAAGGTAACTCATAATATAAAAGAAGATTGCAAGAGACATCTAAACGATATGAGAGAGGCAACAATGGGCAAGGGACCACTGAAATATAAGTCTGAAGAAATAGTAATGGGGAACAAAGAAATGGAGGAGGAACTGAACAGGTACTTTGCAACAGTTTTCACAGTGGAAGACACCAGCAGCCTATCAGAACGTCAAGAGAGTGAGGGGGCAGAGGTGAGAGTAGTGGCCATCAGTAAGGAGAAGGTGCTGGGGAAGCTGAAAGGTCTGATGGAGATAGCTGGGGAGATTGTAGAGACATTGGTGGTGATCTTTCAGGAGTCACTGGAGTCAGGGAGGGTTCCAGAGGACTGGAAAATGGCCAATGTAACACCCCAGCTTAAGAAGGGAGGGAGCCACAAGACAGGAACTACAGGCCGGTTAGTTTTACCTTGGTCATTTGTAAGTCCATTATTAAGGATGAGATTATAGGGTACTTGGAAGTACTTGGTAAAATGGGGAAAATTGAGGGGAGGTCATGCCTGACAAATCTGTTAGAATTCTTTGAGGAGGTAACAAGGAAATTAGACAAAGGAGAAGCAGTGGACGTGATCAATTTGGATTTCCAGAAGGCCCTTGACAAGGTTCTGCATAGGAGGCTGCTAAACAAGATGAGAGCCCATGGTGTTAGGGGCAAGCTACTGACATGGATAGAGGATTGGCTGACTGGCAGAAGGTCGAGAGTAGGGATAAAGGGGTCTTTTTCAGGATGGCCGCTGGTAGTTAGTGGAGTTCCACGATGGTCAGTGTTGGGACCACAGCTATTCACATTATACATTAATGATCTGGACAAAGGAACAAGGGCATTGTTGCTAAGTTTGGAGGTGACACTAAGATAGGTGGAGGGGCAGGTAGTGTTGAGGAAGCGGGAAGGCTACAGAAGGACTTGCATAGGCGAGGAGTGTGGGCAAAGAAGTGGCAGATGGAACACAATGTGGGAAAGTGTGAGGCCATACACTTTGGTAAGAAGAATAGGGGTGTAGACTGCTTTCTGATTGGAGAAAAGCTTTGAAAATCTGAAGCACAAAGGAACTTGGGAGTCCGAGTTCAAGATTTCCTTAAGGTTAGCATGTAGGTTCAGTTAGCAGTGAGGAAGGCAAATGCAATGTTAGCATTCATTTCAAAAGGGCTAGAATACAAGAGCAGGGATGTACTGCTAAAGCTGTATAAGGCTCTGCTCAGACTGCATTTGAAATATGCGAGCACATTTGTGTATCTAAGAAAGGACATGCTGGCACTGGACAAGGCCCAGAGGAGGTTTATAGAATGATCCTGGGGATGAAGGGCTTGTCATATGAGGAGTGGTTGGGGCCTCTGGAGCTTAGAAGGATTGGGGGGGGGCGGGATCTGGTTGAAACTTATAAAATACTGAGAGGCCTGGATAGAGTGGACAGAAAAGGCTATCAGAAATTATGAAGTCTTTGTAGAGTGATTGGGACAAGGTTGACAGTGTCTGGTGGCAACTCAATGAAATATTACAGTTCACTGAGAGAAGCTGTGTTGACATGGTAACATGCAATTTTATATATATGTGCTGCAGCCAGGGGCTATGGAGGAATTCCAACTGTCTCCCCAGCACCGGCTGAACAGGAATCTCTTTTTAGCTTTCCTCCTGGTGTGTGTTTCCAGGTTGGTGCCCAACCTGTTTGGCCATTTATAATGCATCTTCATCAAGAGATGGGTCTCAAACGCAGAGCAGACCCCCTGGCTCAGAGGCAGGGTTTACTACTGCTGATCAAAGAGGCCTTGGAGTGTGGGTTCATAGTTCGCTGAAAGTGGAGTCGCAGGTAGATAGGATAGTGAAGAAGGTGTTTGGTACATTTGCCTTTACCGGTCAGAGCATTGAGTATAGCAGTTGGGAGGTCATGTTGCAGCTGGACTGGACATTGGTTGGGTCACTTTTGGAAAACTGCATGCAATTCTGGTCTCCTTCCTATCAAAAGGATTATGTGAAACCTGAAAGGATTCAGAAAAGATTTACAAGGATGGTGCCAGAGTTGGAGGATTTGAGCCACAGGGAGAGGCTGAACAGGCTGGGGCTGTTTTCCCTGGAGCGTCGGAGGCTGAGGGGTGACCTTATGGAGGTTTACAAAATCATGAGGGGCATGGGTAAGGTGAAAGCCAAAGTCTTTTCCCTGGGGTTGGGAAGTCCAAAGCGAGAGGGTATTGGTTTAATGGCCTGCTCTGCTCTCCATGTTATAATCTGGAGGTGCTCATTTCTTTCTGCCTTTCTCTCCACAGGTTCTCTGGGAGATCTCTCGAAGTTTGTGGTAGACTTTACCCAACCCGCTGAGGTCTCCAATTACATGACACTCAACTTCACTTCGTGCATGTGCCTCACCGCCTCCCTGCTGAAGGCTTTTCCCAAACGCGAGAACTTTCATCGAACAGTGGTTAACATCAGCTCGCTGTGCGCAGTGCAGCCTTTCAAATCCTGGTCACTGTACTGCTCGGGAAAAGCTGCAAGGGAGATGATGTTCAGGGTTCTGGCAGCAGAAGAGCCTGATGTGAGGGTTCTGAACTATGCTCCAGGTAACACAGTTTTGCATAACACAATGGGGATTACTCACAGGGTAACAGTGAGCATTACTCACAGGGTAACAGTGAGCAATACTCACAGGGTAACAATGAGGATTACTCATAGGGTAAGTGAGGATTACCCACAGGGTAACAGTGAGCATTAGTCACAGGGTAACAGTGAGGATTACTCAGGGTAAGAATGAGGATTACTCGCAGGGCAACAGTGAGGATTATTCACAGGGTAACAGTGAGCAGTACTCACAGGGTAACAGTGAGGATTACTTACATGGTAAAAGTGAGCATTACACATCGGTAACAGTGAGGATTACTCACAGGGTAACAATGAGGATTACTCACAGTGTAACAGTGAGCATTACACATGGGTAAGAGTAAGGATTACTCACAATGTAACAGTGAGCATTACACATGGGTAAGAGTGAGGATTACTCACAGGGTAACAGTGAGCACTCCTCACAGGGTAACTGTGAGAAATACCCACAGGGTAACTGTGAGAAATACTCACAGGGTAACAGTGAGGATTACTCACAAGGTAACAATGAGGATTATTCACAGGGTAACAGTGTGGATTACTCACAAGGTAACAGTGAGGATTACTCAGAGGGCAACACTGATGATTACTTGTAGGGTAACAGTGAGGATTACTCACAGGGTAACAGTGAGCACTGCTCTAAGAGTAACAATGAGGATTACTCACAGGGTAACAATGAGCACTACTCACAGGGTAACAGTAAGGAATACTCACAGGGTAACAGTGAGGATTACTCACAGGGTAAAAGTGAGCATTACTCACATGAGTAACAGTGAGGATTACACACAGGATAATAGTGAGCACTACTCACAGGGTAACAGTGAGCATTACTCACAAGGTAACAATGAGGATTACTCACGGGGTAACAGCGTGGATTGCTCACAGGGTAACAGTGAGTACTACTCACAGGGTAACAGTGAGGATTACTCACAGGTTAGCAGTGAACATTACTCACAGGGTAACAGTGAGGATTACTCGCAGGGTAACAGTGAGGATTACTCACAAGGTAACAATGAGGATTGTTCACAGGGTAACAGCGTGGATTACTGACGGTATCAGTGAGCAGTACTCACAGTGTAACAGTGAGGATTACTTACAGGGTAACAGTGAGGATTACTCACAGGGTAACAGTGAGCATTAGTCACAGGGTAACAGTGAGGATTACTCATAGGGTAAAAGTGAGGATAACTCAAAGGGTAACATTGAGCATTAGTCACAGGGTAACAGTGAGGATCACTCAAAGGGTAAGAGTGAGGATTACTCACACCACAACAGTGAGGATTATTCACAGGGTAACAGTGAGCAGTACTCACAGTGTAACAGTGAGGATTACTCGCAGGGTAAAAGTCAGCATTGCACATGGGTAACAGTGAGGATTACTCGCAGGGTAACAGTGAGCATTACACATTGGTAAGAGTGAGGATTACTCACAGGGTAACAGTGAGCACTACTCACAGGGTAACACTGAGGATTACTCACAGGGTAAGAGTGAGGTTTACTCACAAGGTAACAGTGAGGATTACTCAGAGGGTAACACTGAGGATTACTTGTAGGGTAACAGTGAACACTACTCATAGGATAACAGTGAGGATTACTCACAGGGTAACAGTGAGCACTGCTCTAAGGGTAACAGTGAAGATTGCTCCCAGGTTAACAGTGAGCAGTACTCACAGCGTAACAGTGAGGATTACTCACAGGGTAACAGTGAACACTACTCATAGGATAACAGTGAGGATTACTCACAGGGTAACAGTGAGCACTGCTCTAAGGGTAACAGTGAAGATTGCTCCCAGGTTAACAGTGAGCAGTACTCACAGCGTAACAGTGAGGATTACTCACAGCGTGACGGTGAGCACTGCTCAGAGAGTGACAGTGAGGAATACTCACAGGGTAACAGTGAGCACTACTCATAGGATAACAGTGAGGATTACTCACAGGGTAACAGTGAGTACTGCTCAGAGAGTGACAGTGAGGAATACTCACAGGTAACAGTGAGCACTACTCATAGGATAACAGTGAGGATTACTCACAGGGTAACAGTGAGGTAAAAACAATGACTGCAGATGCTGGAAACCAGATTCTGGATCAGTGGTGCTGGAAGAGCACAGCAATTCAGGCAGCATCCGAGGACAGGCAAAATCGACGTTTCGGGCAAAAGCCCTTCATCAGGAATATTCCTGATGAAGGGCTTTTGCGGGTAACAGTGAGCACTACTCACAGGGTAACAGTGAGCATTACTCACAGGTTAACAGTGAGCATTACACACAGTTTAACCGTGAGGATTACTCACAAGGTATGAATGAGGATTATTCACAGGGTAACAGCATGGATTACTCACAGGGTAACAGTGAGGATTACACACAGGGTAACAGTGAGTATTACTCACAGGATAACAGTGAGGATTACTCACAGGGTAACAATGAGGATTACTCATAGGGTAATAGTGATGTTTATACACAGGGTAACAGTGAGCACCACTCACAGGATAACAGCGAGGATTACTCACAGGGGGTGAGCACTACTCACAGGGTAACAGTGAGGATTACACACAGGGTAACAGTGAGCATTACTCACAGGGTATCAGTGAGGATTACTCCTAGGGTAAGAGTGAGGATTACTCGCATGGCAACAATGAGGATTAATCACAGTGTAACAGTGAGCAGTATTCACAGGGTAACTGTGAGAATTGCACACAGGCTAAAAGTGAGCATTACACATGGGTAACAATGAGAATTACTCACAGGATAGCAGTGAGCATTACTCACATGAGTAACAGTGAGGATTACTCACAGTGTAACAGTGAGGTTTACACATAGTGTAACAGTGAGCACTACTCACAGGGTAACAGTGAGGATTACTCACAGCGTAACAGTGAGGATTACTCACAGGGTAACAGTGAGCACTGCTCAGAGAGTGACAGTGAGGAATACTCACAGGGTAACAGTGAGCACTACTCATAGGATAACAGTGAGGATTACTCACAGGGTAACAGTGAGCACTGCTCTAAGGGTAACAGTGAAGATTGCTCCCAGGTTAACAGTGAGCAGTACTCACAGCGTAACAGTGAGGATTACTCACAGGGTAACAGTGAGCACTGCTCTAAGGGTAACAGTGAAGATTGCTCCCAGGTTAACAGTGAGCAGTACTCACAGCGTAACAGTGAGGATTACTCACAGGGTAACAGTGAGCACTGCTCAGAGAGTGACAGTGAGGAATACTCACAGGGTAACAGTGAGCACTACTCATAGGATAACAGTGAGGATTACTCACAGGGTAACAGTGAGCACTACTCACAGGGTAACAGTGAGCATTACTCACAGCGTAACAGTGAGGATTACTCACAGGGTAACAGTGAGCATTACTCACAGGTTAACAGTGAGCATTACACACAGTGTAACAGTGAGGATTACTCACAAGGTATGAATGAGGATTATTCACAGGGTAACAGCGTGGATTACTCACAGGGTAACAGTGAGGATTACACACAGGGTAACAGTGAGCACAGCTCAGAGAGTGACAGTGAGGAATACTCACAGGGTAACAGTGAGCACTACTCATAGGATAACAGTGAGGATTACTCACAGGGTAACAGTGAGCACTACTCATAGGATAACAGTGAGGATTACTCACAGGGTAACAGTGAGCACTGCTCTAAGGGTAACAGTGAAGATTGCTCCCAGGTTAACAGTGAGCAGTACTCACAGCGTAACAGTGAGGATTACTCACAGGGTAACAGTGTGGATTACTGACGGTATCAGTGAGCAGTACTCACAGTGTAACAGTGAGGATTACTTACAGGGTAACAGTGAGGATTACTCACAGGGTAACAGTGAGCATTAGTCACAGGGTAACAGTGAGGATTACTCATAGGGTAAAAGTGAGGATAACTCAAAGGGTAACATTGAGCATTAGTCACAGGGTAACAGTGAGGATCACTCAAAGGGTAAGAGTGAGGATTACTCACACCACAACAGTGAGGATTATTCACAGGGTAACAGTGAGCAGTACTCACAGTGTAACAGTGAGGATTACTCGCAGGGTAAAAGTCAGCATTGCACATGGGTAACAGTGAGGATTACTCGCAGGGTAACAGTGAGCATTACACATTGGTAAGAGTGAGGATTACTCACAGGGTAACAGTGAGCACTACTCACAGGGTAACACTGAGGATTACTCACAGGGTAAGAGTGAGGTTTACTCACAAGGTAACAGTGAGGATTACTCAGAGGGTAACACTGAGGATTACTTGTAGGGTAACAGTGAACACTACTCATAGGATAACAGTGAGCATTACTCACAGGGTAACAGTGAGCACTGCTCTAAGGGTATCAGTGAAGATTGCTCCCAGGTTAACAGTGAGCAGTACTCACAGTGTAACAGTGAGGATTACTCACAAGGCAACAGTGAGCACTGCTCAGAGAGTGACAGTGAGGAATACTCACAGGGTAACAGTGAGCACTACTCATAGGATAACAGTGAGGATTACTCACAGGGTAACAGTGAGCACTGCTCTAAGGGTAACAGTGAAGATTGCTCCCAGGTAAACAGTGAGCAGTACTCACAGCGTAACAGTGAGGATTACTCACAGGGTAACAGTGAACGCTACTCATAGGATAACAGTGAGGATTACTCGCAGGGTAACAGTGAGCACTGCTCTAAGGGTAACAGTGAAGATTGCTCCCAGGTTAACAGTGAGCAGTACTCACAGCGTAACAGTGAGGATTACTCACAGCGTGACAGTGAGCACTGCTCAGAGAGTGACAGTGAGGAATACTCACAGGGTAACAGTGAGCACTACTCATAGGATAACAGTGAGGATTACTCACAGGGTAACAGTGAGCACTGCTCTAAGGGTAACAGTGAAGATTGCTCCCAGGTTAACAGTGAGCAGTACTCACAGCGTAACAGTGAGGATTACTCACAGGGTAACAGTGAGCACTGCTCAGAGAGTGACAGTGAGGAATACTCACAGGGTAACAGTGAGCACTACTCATAGGATAACAGTGAGGATTACTCACAGGGTAACAGTGAGCACTACTCACAGGGTAACAGTGAGCATTACTCACAGGTTAACAGTGAGCATTACACACAGTGTAACAGTGAGGATTACTCACAAGGTATGAATGAGGATTATTCACAGGGTAACAGCATGGATTACTCACAGGGTAACAGTGAGGATTACACACAGGGTAACAGTGAGTATTACTCACAGGATAACAGTGAGGATTACTCACAGGGTAACAATGAGGATTACTCATAGGGTAATAGTGATGTTTATACACAGGGTAACAGTGAGCATCACTCACAGGATAACAGCGAGGAATACTCACAGGGGGTGAGCACTACTCACAGGGTAACAGTGAGGATTACACACAGGGTAACAGTGAGCATTACTCACAGGGTATCAGTGAGGATTACTCCTAGGGTAAGAGTGAGGATTACTCGCATGGCAACAATGAGGATTATTCACAGTGTAACAGTGAGCAGTACTCACAGGGTAACTGTGAGAATTGCACACAGGCTAAAAGTGAGCACTACACATGGCTAACAATGAGAATTACTCACAGGATAGCAGTGAGCATTACTCACATGAGTAACAGTGAGGATTACTCACAGTGTAACAGTGAGGTTTACACATAGTGTAACAGTGAGCACTACTCACAGGGTAACAGTGAGGATTACTCACAGCGTAACAGTGAGGATTACTCACAGGGTAACAGTGAGCACTGCTCAGAGAGTGACAGTGAGGAATACTCACAGGGTAACAGTGAGCACTACTCATAGGATAACAGTGAGGATTACTCACAGGGTAACAGTGAGCACTGCTCTAAGGGTAACAGTGAAGATTGCTCCCAGGTTAACAGTGAGCAGTACTCACAGCGTAACAGTGAGGATTACTCACAGGGTAACAGTGAGCACTGCTCAGAGAGTGACAGTGAGGAATACTCACAGGGTAACAGTGAGCACTACTCATAGGATAACAGTGAGGATTACTCACAGGGTAACAGTGAGCACTACTCACAGGGTAACAGTGAGCATTACTCACAGGTTAACAGTGAGCATTACACACAGTGTAACAGTGAGGATTACTCACAAGGTATGAATGAGGATTATTCACAGGGTAACAGCATGGATTACTCACAGGGTAACAGTGAGGATTACACACAGGGTAACAGTGAGTATTACTCACAGGATAACAGTGAGGATTACTCACAGGGTAACAATGAGGATTACTCATAGGGTAATAGTGATGTTTATACACAGGGTAACAGTGAGCATCACTCACAGGATAACAGCGAGGAATACTCACAGGGGGTGAGCACTACTCACAGGGTAATAGTGAGGATTACACACAGGGTAACAGTGAGCATTACTCACAGGGTATCAGTGAGGATTACTCCTAGGGTAAAAGTGAGGATTACTCGCATGGCAACAATGAGGATTATTCACAGTGTAACAGTGAGCAGTACTCACAGGGTAACTGTGAGAATTGCACACAGGCTAAAAGTGAGCATTACACATGGGTAACAATGAGAATTACTCACAGGATAGCAGTGAGCATTACTCACATGAGTAACAGTGAGGATTACTCACAGTGTAACAGTGAGGTTTACACATAGTGTAACAGTGAGCACTACTCACAGGGTAACAGTGAGGATTACTCACAGCGTAACAGTGAGGATTACTCACAGGGTAACAGTGAGCACTGCTCAGAGAGTGACAGTGAGGAATACTCACAGGGTAAC
Organism: Chiloscyllium plagiosum; assembly: GCF_037043375.1. NCBI lineage: Eukaryota > Metazoa > Chordata > Chondrichthyes > Orectolobiformes > Hemiscylliidae > Chiloscyllium > Chiloscyllium plagiosum. Next base: position 163,854,508 of record NW_028270139.1, on the reverse strand, counting down.
AGTGAGCACTACTCATAGGATAACAGTGAGGATTACTCACAGGGTAACAGTGAGCACTGCTCTAAGGGTAACAGTGAAGATTGCTCCCAGGTTAACAGTGAGCAGTACTCACAGCGTAACAGTGAGGATTACTCACAGGGTAACAGTGAGCACTGCTCTAAGGGTCAGTGAAGATTATCCCAGGTTAACAGTGAGCAGTACTCACAGCATAACAGTGAGGATTACTCACAGCGTGACAGTGAGCACTGCTCAGAGAGTGACAGTGAGGAATACTCACAGGGTAACAGTGAGCACTACTCATAGGATAACAGTGAGGATTACTCACAGGGTAACAGTGAGCACTACTCACAGGGTAACAGTGAGCATTACTCACAGGTTAACAGTGAGCATTACACACAGTGTAACAGTGAGGATTACTCACAAGGTATGAATGAGGATTATTCACAGGGTAACAGCATGGATTACTCACAGGGTAACAGTGAGGATTACACACAGGGTAACAGTGAGTATTACTCACAGGATAACAGTGAGGATTACTCACAGGGTAACAGTGAGTATTACTCACAGGATAACAGTGAGGATTACTCACAGGGTAACAATGAGGATTACTCATAGGGTAATAGTGATGTTTATACACAGGGTAACAGTGAGCATCACTCACAGGATAACAGTGAGGATTACTCACAGGGTAACAATGAGGATTACTCATAGGGTAATAGTGATGTTTATACACAGGGTAACAGTGAGCATCACTCACAGGATAACAGCGAGGAATACTCACAGGGGGTGAGTACTACTCACAGGGTAATAGTGAGGATTACACACAGGGTAACAGTGAGCATTACTCACAGGGTATCAGTGAGGATTACTCCTAGGGTAAAAGTGAGGATTACTCGCATGGCAACAATGAGGATTATTCACAGTGTAACAGTGAGCAGTACTCACAGGGTAACTGTGAGAATTGCACACAGGCTAAAAGTGAGCATTACACATGGGTAACAATGAGAATTACTCACAGGATAGCAGTGAGCATTACTCACATGAGTAACAGTGAGGATTACTCACAGTGTAACAGTGAGGTTTACACATAGTGTAACAGTGAGCACTACTCACAGGGTAACAGTGAGGATTACTCACAGCGTAACAGTGAGGATTACTCACAGGGTAACAGTGAGCACTGCTCAGAGAGTGACAGTGAGGAATACTCACAGGGTAACAGTGAGCACTACTCATAGGATAACAGTGAGGATTACTCACAGGGTAACAGTGAGCACTGCTCTAAGGGTAACAGTGAAGATTGCTCCCAGGTTAACAGTGAGCAGTACTCACAGCGTAACAGTGAGGATTACTCACAGGGTAACAGTGAGCACTGCTCTAAGGGTCAGTGAAGATTATCCCAGGTTAACAGTGAGCAGTACTCACAGCATAACAGTGAGGATTACTCACAGCGTGACAGTGAGCACTGCTCAGAGAGTGACAGTGAGGAATACTCACAGGGTAACAGTGAGCACTACTCATAGGATAACAGTGAGGATTACTCACAGGTTAACAGTGAGCACTGCTCTAAGGGTAACAGTGAAGATTGCTCCCAGGTTAACAGTGAGCAGTACTCACAGCGTAACAGTGAGGATTACTCACAGGGTAACAGTGAGCACTGCTCAGAGAGTGACAGTGAGGAATACTCACAGGGTAACAGTGAGCACTACTCATAGGATAACAGTGAGGATTACTCACAGGGTAATAGTGAGCACTACTCACAGGGTAACAGTGAGCATTACTCACAGCGTAACAGTGAGGATTACTCACAGGGTAACAGTGAGCATTACTCACAGGTTAACAGTGAGCATTACACACAGTGTAACAGTGAGGATTACTCACAAGGTATGAATGAGGATTATTCACAGGGTAACAGCGTGGATTACTCACAGGGTAACAGTGAGGATTACACACAGGGTAACAGTGAGCACTGCTCAGAGAGTGACAGTGAGGAATACTCACAGGGTAACAGTGAGCTCTACTCATAGGATAACAGTGAGGATTACTCACAGGGTAATAGTGAGCACTACTCATAGGATAACAGTGAGGATTACTCACAGGGTAACAGTGAGCAGTACTCACAGGGTAACAGTGAGGATTACTCACAGGGTAACAATGAGGATTACTCATGGAGTAATAGTGATGCTTACACACAGGGTAACAGTGAGCACCACTCACAGGATAACAGCGAGGATTACTCACAGGATAACAGTGAGCACTACTCACAGGGTAACAGTGAGGATTACATACAGGGTGACAGTGAGCACTACTTATAAGATAACAATGAGGATTGCTCACAGGATAACAGTGAGCATTACTCACAGGGTATCAGTGAGGATTACTCACAGGGTAACAGTGAGCATTACACATGGGTAACAATGAGGATTACTCACAGGGTAACAGTGAGCATTACTCACATGAGTAACAGTGAGGATTACTCACAGTGCAACAGTGAGCTCTACTCCCAGGGTAACAATGAGGATTACTCACAGAGTAACAATGTGGATTATTCATAGGGTAACAGTGAGGATTACTCACAGGGTAACAGTGAGCACTACTCACAGGGTAACAGTGAGGAATACTGACAGGGTAATAGTGAGCACTACTCACAGGACAACAGTGAGGATTACTCACAGGGTACCAGTGAGCACTGCTCTAAGGGTAACAGTGAAGATTGCTCCCAGGTTAACAGTGAGCAGTACTCACAGGTTAACAGTGAGCATTACACACAGTGTAACAGTGAGGATTACTCACAAGGTATGAATGAGGATTATTCACAGGGTAACAGCGTGGATTACTCACAGGGTAACAGTGAGGATTACTCATGGAGTAAAAGTGAGCATTACTTACATGAGTAACAGTGTGGATTACTCACAGGGTAACAGTGAGGATTACTCAGTGGGTAAACTGTGAGGATTACTCACAGGGTAACAGAAAGCATTACTCACAGGGTAACAGTGAGGATTACTCACAGGGTAACAATGAGGATTACTCATAGGGTAATAGTGATGCTTACACACATGAGTAACAGTGAGGATTACTCACAGGGTAACGGTGAGGATTACACACAGGGTAACAGTGAGTACTACTCACAGGATAACAGTGAGGATTACTCACAGGGTAACAATGAGGATTACTCATAGGGTAATAGTGATGCTTACACACGGGGTAACAGTGAGCACCACTCACAGGATAACAGTGAGGATTACTCACAGGGTAACAGTGAGCATTACTCACAGGGTATCAGTGAGGATTACACACAGGGTAACAGTGAGCATTACTCACAGGGTATCAGTGAGGATTACTCCTAGGGTAAGAGTGAGGATTACTCGCAGGGCAACAGTGAGGATTATTCACAGTGTAACAGTGAGCAGTACTCACAGGGTAACGGTGAGGATTACTCAGAGGCTAAAAGTGAGCATTACACATGGGGTACAATGAGGATTACTCTCAGGGTTGCAGTGAGCATTACTCACATGAGTAACAATGCGGATTACTCACAGTGTAACAATGAGGTTTACACATAGTGTAACAGTGAGCACTACTCACAGGGTAACAGTGAGGATTACTCATAGAGTAACAATGGGGATTATTCATAGGGTAACAGTGAGGATTACTCACAGGGTAACAGTGAGGAATACTGACAGGGTAACAGTGAGGATTACTGACAGGGTAACAGTGAGGAATACTGACAAGGTAATAGTGAGCACTTCTCACAGGACAACAGTGAGGATTACTCATAGGGTAACAGTGAGGATTACTCACAAAGTAACAAGGTGGATTATTCAGAGTGTAACAGTATGGATTACTTACAGGGTAACACTGAGGATTACTCATAGGGTAACAGTAAGGATTACTCTTAGGGTAACAGTGAGGATTACTCTTAAGTGAGCATTACACATCAGTAACAATGAGGATTACTCACAGGGTAACAGTGAACACTATTCACATGAGTAACAATGAGGATTACTCACAGTGTAACAGTGAGCAGTACTCACAGGGTAACAGTGAGGATTACTCACAGGCTAAAAGTGAGCATTACACATGGGTAACAATGAGGATTACTCACAGGGTAACTGTGAGCATTACTCACATGAGTAACAATGAGAATTACTCACAGTGTAACAATGAGGTTTACATATAGTGTAACAGTGAGGATTACTCACAGAGTAAAAATGAAGATTATTCACAGGGTAACAGTGAGGATTACTCACAGGGTAACAGTGAGCACTACTCACAGGGTAACAGTGAGGATTACTCACAGGGTAACAGTGAGCATTACACATGGGTAACAATGAGGATTACTCACAGGGTAGCAGTGAGCATTACTCACATGAGTAACAGTGAGGATTACTCACAGTGCAACAGTGAGCTCTACTCCCAGGGTAACAATGAGGATTACTCACAGAGTAACAATGTGGATTATTCATAGGGTAACAGTGAGGATTACTCACAGGGTAACAGTGAGTACTACTCACAGGGTAACAGTGAGGAATACTGACAGGGTAATAGTGAGCACTACTCACAGGACAACAGTGAGGATTACTCACAGGGTACCAGTGAGCACTGCTCTAAGGGTAACAGTGAAGATTGCTCCCAGGTTAACAGTGAGCAGTACTCACAGGTTAACAGTGAGCATTACACACAGTGTAACAGTGAGGATTACTCACAAGGTATGAATGAGGATTATTCACAGGGTAACAGCGTGGATTACTCACAGGGTAACAGTGAGGATTACTCATGGAGTAAAAGTGAGCATTACTTACATGAGTAACAGTGTGGATTACTCACAGGGTAACAGTGAGGATTACTCAGTGGGTAAACTGTGAGGATTACTCACAGGGTAACAGAAAGCATTACTCACAGGGTAACAGTGAGGATTACTCACAGGGTAACAATGAGGATTACTCATAGGGCAATAGTGATGCTTACACACAGGGTAACAGTGAGTACTACTCACAGGATAACAGTGAGGATTACTCACAGGGTAACAATGAGGATTACTCATAGGGTAATAGTGATACTTACACACGGGGTAACAGTGAGCACCACTCACAGGATAACAGTGAGGATTACTCACAGGGTAACAGTGAGCATTACTCACAGGGTATCAGTGAGGATTACTCACAGGGTAACAGTGAGGATTACTCGCAGGGCAACAGTGAGGATTATTCACAGTGTAACAGTGAGCAGTACTCACAGGGTAACGGTGAGGATTACTCAGAGGCTAAAAGTGAGCATTACACATGGGGTACAATGAGGATTACTCTCAGGGTAGCAGTGAGCATTACTCACATGAGTAACAATGCGGATTACTCACAGTGTAACAATGAGGTTTACACATAGTGTAACAGTGAGCACTACTCACAGGGTAACAGTGAGGATTACTCATAGAGTAACAATGGGGATTATTCATAGGGTAACAGTGAGGATTACTCACAGGGTAACAGTGAGGAATACTGACAGGGTAACAGTGAGGATTACTGACAGGGTAACAGTGAGGAATACTGACAAGGTAATAGTGAACACTACTCACAGGACAACAGTGAGGATTACTCATAGGGTAACAGTAAGGATTACTCTTAGGGTAACAGTGAGGATTACTCTTAAGTGAGCATTACACATCAGTAACAATGAGGATTACTCACAGGGTAACAGTGAACACTATTCACATGAGTAACAATGAGGATTACTCACAGTGTAACAGTGAGCAGTACTCACAGGGTAACAGTGAGGATTACTCACAGGCTAAAAGTGAGCATTACACATGGGTAACAATGAGGATTACTCACAGGGTAACTGTGAGCATTACTCACATGAGTAACAATGAGAATTACTCACAGTGTAACAATGAGGTTTACATATAGTGTAACAGTGAGGATTACTCACAGAGTAAAAATGAAGATTATTCACAGGGTAACAGTGAGGATTACTCACAGGGTAACAGTGAGCACTACTCACAGGGTAACAGTGAGGATTACTCACAGGGTAACAATGAGGATTACTCATGGAGTAATAGTGATGCTTACACACAGGGTAACAGTGAGCACCACTCACAGGATAACAGCGAGGATTACTCACAGGATAACAGTGAGCACTACTCACAGGGTAACAGTGAGGATTACATACAGGGTGACAGTGAGCACTACTTATAAGATAACAATGAGGATTGCTCACAGGATAACAGTGAGCATTACTCACAGGGTATCAGTGAGGATTACTCACAGGGTAACAGTGAGCATTACACATGGGTAACAATGAGGATTACTCACAGGGTAACAGTGAGCATTACACATGGGTAACAATGAGGATTACTCACAGGGTAGCAGTGAGCATTACTCACATGAGTAACAGTGAGGATTACTCACAGTGCAACAGTGAGCTCTACTCCCAGGGTAACAATGAGGATTACTCACAGAGTAACAATGTGGATTATTCATAGGGTAACAGTGAGGATTACTCACAGGGTAACAGTGAGTACTACTCACAGGGTAACAGTGAGGAATACTGACAGGGTAATAGTGAGCACTACTCACAGGACAACAGTGAGGATTACTCACAGGGTACCAGTGAGCACTGCTCTAAGGGTAACAGTGAAGATTGCTCCCAGGTTAACAGTGAGCAGTACTCACAGGTTAACAGTGAGCATTACACACAGTGTAACAGTGAGGATTACTCACAAGGTATGAATGAGGATTATTCACAGGGTAACAGCGTGGATTACTCACAGCGTAACAGTGAGGATTACTCATGGAGTAAAAGTGAGCATTACTTACATGAGTAACAGTGTGGATTACTCACAGGGTAACAGTGAGGATTACTCAGTGGGTAAACTGTGAGGATTACTCACAGGGTAACAGAAAGCATTACTCACAGGGTAACAGTGAGGATTACTCACAGGGTAACAATGAGGATTACTCATAGGGTAATAGTGATGCTTACACACATGAGTAACAGTGAGGATTACTCACAGGGTAACGGTGAAGATTACACACAGGGTAACAGTGAGTACTACTCACAGGATAACAGTGAGGATTACTCACAGGGTAACAATGAGGATTACTCATAGGGTAATAGTGATGCTTACACACGGGGTAACAGTGAGCACCACTCACAGGATAACAGTGAGGATTACTCACAGGGTAACAGTGAGCATTACTCACAGGGTATCAGTGAGGATTACTCACAGGGTAACAGTGAGGATTACTCGCAGGGCAACAGTGAGGATTATTCACAGTGTAACAGTGAGCAGTACTCACAGGGTAACGGTGAGGATTACTCAGAGGCTAAAAGTGAGCATTACACATGGGGTACAATGAGGATTACTCTCAGGGTAGCAGTGAGCATTACTCACATGAGTAACAATGCGGATTACTCACAGTGTAACAATGAGGTTTACACATAGTGTAACAGTGAGCACTACTCACAGGGTAACAGTGAGGATTACTCATAGAGTAACAATGGGGATTATTCATAGGGTAACAGTGAGGATTACTCACAGGGTAACAGTGAGGAGTACTGACAGGGTAACAGTGAGGATTACTGACAGGGTAACAGTGAGGAATACTGACAAGGTAATAGTGAACACTACTCACAGGACAACAGTGAGGATTACTCATAGGGTAACAGTGAGGATTACTCACAAAGTAACAAGGTGGATTATTCAGAGTGTAACAGCATGGATTACTTACAGGGTAACACTGAGGATTACTCATAGGGTAACAGTAAGGATTACTCTTAGGGTAACAATGAGGATTACTCTTAAGTGAGCATTACACATCAGTAACAATGAGGATTACTCACAGGGTAACAGTGAACACTATTCACATGAGTAACAATGAGGATTACTCACAGTGTAACAGTGAGCAGTACTCACAGGGTAACAGTGAGGATTACTCACAGGCTAAAAGTGAGCATTACACATGGGTAACAATGAGGATTACTCACAGGGTAACTGTGAGCATTACTCACATGAGTAACAATGAGAATTACTCACAGTGTAACAATGAGGTTTACACATAGTGTAACAGTGAGGATTATTCACAGAGTAAAAATGAAGATTATTCACAGGGTAACAGTGAGGATTACTCACAGGGTAACAGTGAGGAATACTGACAGGGTAACAGTGAGCACTACTCACAGGATAACAGTGAGGATTACTCACAAGGTAACAGTGAGGAATACTGACAGGGTAATAGTGAGCACTACTCACAGAACAACAGTGAGGGTTACTCACAGGGTAACAGTGAGGATTGCTCACAAGGTAACAAGGAGGATTATTCACAGTGTATCAGCGTGGATTACTCACAGGGAAACACTGAGGATTACTCATAGAGTGACAGTGAAGATTACTCTTAGGGTAACAATGAGGATTACTCACAGGGTAATAATAAGCATTACTCACAAGAGTAACAGTGAGGATTACTCACAGTGTAACAGTGTGGTTTACTCATAGTGTAACAATGAGCACTACTCACAGGGTAACAATGAAGATTACTGACAGGGTAACAATGAGGATTATTCACAGGGTAACAGTGAGGGTTACTGACAAGGTAACAATGAGGATTATTCACAGTGTAACAGCGTGGATTACTCACAGGGTAACACTGAGGATTACTCATTGGGTAACAGTGATGACTACTCTGAGGGTAACAGTGAGGATTACTCTTAGGTAACAGTGAGGATTACTCTTAAGTGAGCATTACACATCAGTAACAATGAGGATTACTCACAGGGTAACAGTGATCAGTACTCACATGAGTAACAATGAGGATTACTCACAGTGTAACAGTGAGCAGTACTCACAGGGTAACGGTGAGGATTACTCACAGGCTAAAAGTGAGCATTACACATGGGTAACAATGAGGATTACTCACAGGGTAACAGTGAGCATTACTCATATGAGTAACAATGAGGATTACTCACAGTGTAACAGTGAGGTTTGCACATAGTGTAACAATGAGCACTACTCACAGGGTAACAGTGAGGATTACTCACAGAGTAACAATGAGGATTATTCATAGGGTAACAGTGAGGATTACTCACAGGGTAACAGTGAGGACTACTCACAGGATAACAGTGAGGATTACTCACAGGGTAACAGTGAGGAATACTCACAGCATAACAGTGAGGATTACTCACAGGGTAACAGTGAGGAATACTGACAGGGTAATAGTGAGCACTACTCACAGGACAATAGTGAGGATTACTCACATGGTAACAATGAGGATTACTCACAAGGTAACAAGGAGGATTATTCAGAGTGTAACAGCGTGGATTACTCACAGGGTAACACTGAGGATTACTCATAGGGTAACAGTGAGGATTACTCTTAGGGTAACAATGAGGATTACTCACAGGGTAATAATAAGCATTACTCACAAGAGTAACAGTGAGGATTACTCACAGTGTAACAGTGTGGTTTACTCATAGTGTAACAATGAGCACTACTCACAGGGTAACAATGAAGATTACTGACAGGGTAACAATGAGGATTATTCACAGGGTAACAGTGAGGATTACTAGCAAGGTAACAGTGAACATTACACATGGGTAACAGTGAGCACTACTCACAGGGTAACAGTGAGGAATACTGACAGGGTAACAGTGAGGATTACTCGCAGGATAACAGTGAGGGTTACTAACAAGGTAACAATGAGGATTATTCACAGTGTAACAGCGTGGATTACTCACAGGGTAACACTGAGGATTACTCATTGGGTAACAGTGATGACTACTCTGAGGGTAACAGTGAGGATTACTCTTAGGTAACAGTGAGGATTACTCTTAAGTGAGCATTACACATCAGTAACAATGAGGATTACTCACAGGGTAACAGTGAGCAGTACTCACATGAGTAACAATGAGGATTACTCACAGTATAACAGTGAGCAGTACTCACAGGGTAACGGTGAGGATTACTCACAGGCTAAAAGTGAGCATTACACATGGGTAACAATGAGGATTACTCACAGGGTAACAGTGAGCATTACTCACATGAGTAACAATGAGGATTACTCACAGTGTAACAGTGAGGTTTGCACATAGTGTAACAATGAGCACTACTCACAGGGTAACAGTGAGGATTACTCACAGAGTAACAATGAGGATTATTCATAGGGTAACAGTGAGGATTACTCACAGGGTAACAGTGAGGACTACTCACAGGATAACAGTGAGGATTACTCACAGGGTAACAGTGAGGAATACTCACAGGATAACAGTGAGGATTACTCACAGGGTAACAGTGAGGAATACTGACAGGGTAATAGTGAGCACTACTCACAGGACAATAGTGAGGATTACTCACATGGTAACAATGAGGATTACTCACAAGGTAACAAGGAGGATTATTCAGAGTGTAACAGCGTGGATTACTCACAGGGTAACACTGAGGATTACTCATAGGGTAACAGTGAGGATTACTCTTAGGGTAACAGTGAGGATTACTCTGAGGGTAACAGTGAGGATTACTCTTAGGGTAACAGTGAGGATTACTCACAAGGGTAACAGTGAGCGTTACTGACAGGGTAACAGAGAGGATTGCCCACAGGGTAAAAATGAGGATTACTCATAGGATAACAGTGAGGATTAAACACTGGATAACAGTGAGGATTAATCACAGGGTAACAGTGAGCACTACTCACTGGGTAGCAGTGAGGATTACTCACAAGGTAACAGTGAGCATTGCTCACAGGGTAACAGTGAGGATTGTTCACAGGGTAACAGTGTGGATTACTCACAGGGTAACGCTGAGGATTACTCATAGAGTAACACTGAAGATTACTCACAGGGTAACAGTGAGCATTGCTCTAAGGGTAACCGTGAGCATTACTCATAGGGTAACAGTAAACATTACAAATGGGTAACATTGAGGAATACTCACAGGGTAACAGTGAGCACTACTCACAGGGTAACATTGAGGAATATTGACAGGGTTACAGTGAGCGGTACTCACAGGGTAACAGTGAGGATTTCTCACAGGGTAACAGTGAGCATTGCAAATGGGTAACAGTGAGGATTACTCACATGGTAACAGTGAACATTACTCACAGGGTAACAGTGAGGATTACTCACATGGATAAAATTGTGGCTTACTCACAGGGTAACAGTATGGATTGCGCACAGGGTAACATTGAGGATTACTCATAGAGTAACACTGAAGATTACTCACAGGGTAACAGTGAGCATTGCTCTAAGGGTAACCGTGAACATTACACATGGATAATAGTGAGGATTACTCACAGGGTAAGAGTGAGGATAACTCACAAGGTAACAGTGAGGATTACTCACAAGGTAACAGTGAGGATTATTCACAGGGTAACAATGAGGATAATTCACAGGGTAACTGTGAGGATTACTCACAGGGTAACAGTGGGGATTACTCACAGGGTAACAGTGAGGATTACTCACAAGGTAACAATGAGAATTATTCACAGTGTAACAGCTTGGATTACTCATAGGGTAACAGTGTGGATTACTCAGAGGGTAACAGTGTGGATTACTCAGAGGGTAGCACTGAGGATTACTCGTACGGTAACAGTGAGGATTATTTATAGGGTAACAGTGAGCACTGCTCTAAGGGTAACAGTGAGGATTACTCACAGGGTAACAGTGAGGATTGCACCCAGGGTAAGAGTGAGCACTACTCATTGGATAACAGTGAGGATTACTCACAGGGTAACAGTGCGCATTACTCACAGGGTAACAGTGAGGATTACTCACAGGGTAACATTGAGGATTACTCACAAGGTAAAAATGAGGCTTATTCACAGGGTAACATCATGGATTACTCACAGGGTATCAGTGAGGATTACTCACAGGGTAAAAGTGAGCATTACTCACATGAGTAACAGTGAGGGTTACTCACAGGGTAATAGTGAGCACTACTCATATGATAACAGTGAGGATTACTCACAGGGTAGCAGTGAGGATTACTCATGGGGTAACAGTGAGGATTACATACAGAGTAACACTGAGTATTACTCACAGTGTAACAGGGAGGATTACTCACAGGGTAACAATGAGGTTTATTCACAGGGTAACAGTGAGGATTGCTCACAGGGTAACAGTGACGATTACTCACAGGGTAACAATGAGCATTACTCACAGGGTAACAGTGAGGATTACTCACGTGGGAACAATGAGCATTACTCACAGGGTAACAGTGTGGATTACGCACAGGGTAACAGTGAGGATTATTCACAGGGTAACAGTGAACATTGCACATGGGTAACAGTGAGGATTACTCACAGGGTGACAGTGAGCACTACTCATAGGGTAACTGTGAGGATTATTCACAGGGTAACAGTGAACATTGCACATGGGTAACAGTGAGGAATACTCACAGGGCAACAGTGAGCACTACTCACAGGGTAACAGTGAGAATTACTCACAGAGTAACATTGAGCATTACTCACAGGGTAACAGTGAAGATTACACATTGGTAACAGTGAGGATTACTCACAAGGTAACAGTGAGGATTACTCACAGGGTAACAGTGAGCATTACTGACAGGGTAACAGTGAGGATTACTCACAAGGTAACAGTGAGCATTACTGGCAGGATAACAGTGAGGATTACTGACATGGGTAAAAGTGAGGATTACACACAGCGTAACAGTGTGGATTACGCACGTAACAGTGAGGATTACTCACTTGGGTAAAACTGAGGATTACTCACAGGATAACTGTGTGCTGGGTTACTGACGATTACTCTTGGAGTAAAACTGCGAGTATTTCTCTAGCGTGATGTGATGAGGAATAATTTTAGTAAGTCCAACCTTGACAAGGTGAGAGGCGAGAGATTTAACAAAGACGTAACAGGCCAATATTTTACAGAGAGGGTGGTTTGCGTGTGGAATCAACATCCTGAGGAAGTGCTGGATGTGGATAGAATTACAACACTTCAAACCGTTTGGATAAATACATGAATAGGGAAGGTTTGGTGGGATATGGGCCAGGAGCAGGCAGGTGGGACTAGTTTAGTTCGGGATTATAGTTGACATAGACTGGTTGGACCAAAGGGTCTGTTTCTGAGCTGTATTTGGAGTGTGAGATGTGGCTCTGTTTGTAACACCTCTGCCACAATACTTCTGAAGGTCCTGCTTTCATTTGGAAGACTGCGGATTTAATCCAGGGTGGTTCTCCAAGTGCCTTACTGAGGGAATGCTGCATTGTTGCCAGTGCCCCTTTTAGATAAACTGTTAAATTAAGGGCCTGTCTGTCTCCTCAGGTGGGCACCGAAGATTCCACAGCACTAAGAAATGTAGTTGGCTTCTTCCAGCTCATTCGCCCACACTAATCCCTCAATGACATTACTGAACACTGATGCACTGGTTCTTATGACACTGCTGCTTGTGGGATTTTGCTGTACTCAGATTGGCTGCCACAGGGACTCCATTACCAGCTCAAAGCTTTGGATTGAGCAGAGGTGGGGAAAGGTACCGGTGAAATGAAAGTTCTTTCTTCAGCTGATTGGGTGTTTGTGTTCAGCTCAGTTGACGGTGTCCTTTGCCCATACAGGTCCCTTGGACACTGACATGCAGAAGCAAGCTCGGTTAGAGACTGCCGACCCAGAACTCAGGCAAACATTCCTCACCATGCATCAGGAAGGCCAGCTCATCAATTGTCATGACTCTGCCCGAAAGCTGGTGAATATCCTCATTCGAGATGACTTTCCGTCTGGAGCCCACATTGATTACTATGACCAATAAAACCCCAGGAATGTTCATTGTTGGGATGACTCACACACACAAAGGCCAGTGTCAGAAATTCTCTCCAAACATGGACTCCAACACAGACTCTCTTGATCTGTCCCGGTCATTTCCACTATCCCTGCTTCTTGTTCCAAACCAGGCAAGATACCTCGCGGCCTGTTCACAACTCAACAAGTGACAACACCTGCTGCCCGCAGGCTTTAGCAATGAACCCTCTGCCTCGGGGAAAGGTGGTTGTGCCTATATGTAGCTTCCAGTCTCTTTACTGTACCCTGTTTTCGATTGTGTCTACCTTTCCTCCCTCTACGGCTCCAACTGTGTGCCTCTCTATCCATTACTGATTACATTTCTTTCTCTCAATGTATGCCTCTCTCTGTCCCTCATGTTTCTATCAGTCTCCATTGTTCTCACTCTCTCTCTCTCTCTCTGTCCCTTGTGTCTCTGTAACTCTACATTGCTCACTCTATCCCCTTGTGTTTATATAATTCTCTGCTGCACACTCTCTCTCTCTCTGTCCCTCATGTTTCTATCAATCTCTATTGTTCTCACTCTCTCTGTCTGTCCCTTGTATCTCTGTGACTCTATATTGCTCTCTCTATCCCTTAAGTTTCTCCACTGCTCTCTTCCTTTCTCTCTCCTTCTCTGTTCCTGTTCTCTTCTAATGAGATCATTTTTGCCTTTGTTCTGTTTGAGTGTGTCTCTCTCAGGGAGGTGATATATCTGCCATGCCACTGTTTTGATGAATAGCCCACTGTCCTGGCCAATACTTACCTCAAGCAACTCTAATAAAATAAATTATCCTGATCGTTATTGCTTTGTGTGGGATCTTGCGGTGTGAAAAGGCTGCATTGTTTCTTAACATAGTAACATCTCTGTCAAAAGAAATCTCCACCACTAACTGTAAAGCACTTTGGGTCTCTGTGCGGTCATGAAAGGTTGATATAGTAATGCAATTCCTTCTTTCCCCATATCCCTGCTTTGGGTCAGCTGCTGCAGTTGAACACTGTTTAATTTTATTCTCCCATGGGATGTGGGTGTCACTGGCTGGGCCCAGCATTTATCGCCAGTCCCTGGTTGCCCCTTGAGAAGGTGGGGGTGAGCTGCCTTCTTGAACCGTTGCAGTCCATGTGCTGTGGGTTGACCCACAATGCCCTGAGGGAGGGAATTCCGGGATTCTGACCCAGAGACAGTGAAGGAACGGCGATATATTCCCAAGTCAGGATGGTGGGTGGCTGGGAGGGGAACCTGCAGGGGGTGGTGTTCCCATGTATCTGCTGCCCTTGTCCTTCTAGATGGAAGTGGTTGTGGGTTTGGAAGGTGCTGTCTGAGAATCTTTGGTGAATTTCTGCTGCGCATCTTGTAGATAGTACACACTGCTGATAGTGAGCTTTGGTGGTGGAGGGAGTGGATGCTTGTGGATGTGGTGCCAATCGAGTGGGCTGCTTTGTCCTGGATGATGTCAAGCTTCTTGAGTGTTGTTGGAGCTGCCCCCATCCAGGAAAGTGGGGAGTATTCCATCCCCCTCCTGACTTGTGCCTTGTAGATGGTGGACAGGCTTTGGGGAGTCAGGAGGTGAATTACTCACTGCAGTATCTCTAGCCTCTGACCTGCTCTTGTAGTGTTTATGTGGTGAGTCCAGTGAGTTTTTGGTCAATGGTAACCTCAATGTTGATAGTGGAGGATTCCCTCCCTAAGGACATTGTAAGTCAACCCACAGCACATGGACTGCAGCAGTTTAAGAAGGCAGCTCACCCCCACCTTCTCAAGGGCAACTAGGGATAGGCAATAAATGCTAACCCAGCCAGTGACACCCCCATCCCACAGAGGAATAAAATAAATTCTAATGTTATCACCAATGAATGTCAAGGGGCAGTGGTTAGATTATCTCTTGTTGATGATGATCATAGCCTGGCATTTGTGTGACGCGAATGTTACTTGCCACTTGTCAGCATTAGCCTGGATATTGTCCAGATCTTGTTGCATTTGAGCACTTGAGTATCTGAAGAGTCACGAATGGTGCTGAACATTGTGCAATCGTTGGCGAACATCCCCACTTCATACCTTATAATGGGGGGAAAGGCCATTGATGAAGTAGCTGAAGATGGTTGGGTCTAGAACATTACCCTGAGTAACTCCTGCAGAGATGTCCTGGAGCTGAGATGACTAACCTCCAATAACCACAACCATCTTCCTATGTGTCAGATATGACTCCAACCAGCAGAAAGTTTGCCCCCTGATACCCATTGATTCAAGTTTTGCTAGGGCTCCATGATGCCACACTCAGTCAAACGCAGCCTTGATGTCAAGGGCTGTCCCTCTCCCCTCCCCTCTGGAGTTCAGCTCTTTTGTCCATGTTTGGCCCAAGACGGTAATGAGGTCAGGAGCTGAGTGGCCCTGGTGGGACCCACACTGGGTGTCACTGAGCAGGTTATTGCTGAGCAGGTGCTGCTTGATAGCACTGTTGATGACACCTTCCACCACTTTACTGATGGGGCAGTAATTGGCCGGATTGGATTTTCCTGTTTTTTATGTACAGGACATACTTGGGCAATTTTCCACATTGTCGGGTAGATGCCAGTGGTGTAACTGTACTGGAACAGCTTGGTTAGGGGAGCAGCAAGTTCTGGACCACATGCCTTCAGCATCTTCAGTCCTAGTGCCGGAATGTTATCAGGGCCCATTGCCTTTGAAGTATCCAGTGCCTCCAACCATTCCTTGATCTCACGTGGAGTGAATCGAATTGGCTGAAGCCTGGTATCTGTGATGCTGGAGACCACTGGAGGAGCCAGAGATGGATCATCCACTCAACACTTCTGGCTGCAGATTGCAGCAAATGCTTCAGCCTTATCTTTTGCCCTGATGTGGTGGGCTGTCCCATCATTGGGGATGGGGATATTTGTGGAGCCTCCTCCCCTAGTGAGTAGTTTAATTGTTCATCATCGTTCACCACTGGATGGGACGGGACTGCAGGGCTTAGATCTGATCCATTGGTTGTGGGATCGCTTCACTCAGTCTATCACGTGCTGCTTATGCTGTTTGGCTTGCAAGTAGTCCTGTTTGGTAGCTTCACCAGGTAGACACCTCATCTTCAGGTATGCCTGGTGCTGTTCCTGGCATGCCTTCCTGCACTCTCCATTGAACCAGGGTTGATCCCCTGGTTTGATGGTAATGGTTGAGTGGGGGATATGCCGGGCCATGAGGTTACAGATTGTGCTGGAGTACAGTTCTGCTGCTGTTGATGGCCCAGAGTGCCTCATGGATGATTTGATTTGATTTTATTGTCACGTGTACCTCAGTACAGTGAAGAGCTTTGTTTGTGAGCAATACAGGCAGATCATAGTATGCAAGGATATACAGATCATAGGATGAAAATAAAACTTAAAGGCATACAGGTTACATCGCACAGGGCAAGCTCTGAGCAAGGTCAGCATTATTTGAGGCTAAAGAGTCCATTACCAGCCGGGAAGAAGCTGTTCCTGAACCTGCTGGACGGTATGTTCAGGTTTCTGTACCTCCTGCCTAATGGAGATCATTACCGGGGTGGGAGGGGTCTTTGATGATGTTGGCAGCATTTCCGTGGCAGCGAGCCGTGTAAATGGAGCCCATGGATGAAAGATTGGCTTCCGTGATGGTCTGGGCTGTGCGCACCACCTTCTGTAGTTTCCTACAGTCCTGGGCAGAGCAGATACCGTACCAGGCCGATATACACCCGGACAGTATGGTCTCAATGGTGTATCTGTAGAAGTCGGTGAGGGCCCTTATGGACGTGTTGAATTTCCTGAGGTGCCTGAGGAAGAAGAGGTGTTGTTGTGCCTCCTTGACCATCGCGTCTACCAGGAAGGCCAGACCAGGCTGGTTACCCTGGACAATATGCCCAGTTTTGAGTTGCGAGATCTGTTTAAAGTCTGTCCCATTTAGCAATACAACATGATGGACGGTATTCTCAATGTGAAGGCAGAACTTGATCTCCACAAGGACTGTGCGGTGGTCACTCTTACCGATACTGTCATGGACCGATACACCTGCAGCTGGCAGATTGGTAAAGATGAGGTTTTCCCTCTTGTTGGTTCCCTCACCACCTGCTGCAGACTCAGTCCAACAGCTACATCCTTTAGGATCTGATCAGCTCGATCAATAGTGCTGCTGCTGAGCCATTCCTGGTGGTGGACATTGAAATTCTACATCCTTGCCACCGTCAGTGCTTCTTCCAAGTGTAGTTCAACATAGAGGAGTACTGATTCATCAGCTGAGGGAGGATGCTACGTGGTAATCAGCAGAAGGTTTCCTATGTCATGTTTTAACCTGAAGCCATGAGACTTCATGGAGTCTGAAGTCAATGCTGAGAACTTCCAGGGCAACTCCCTCCAGAGTGTATCCCACTGTGTCACCCCCTCTGCTGGGTCTGTCCTGCTGGTGGGACAGGACATATCCAGGGATGGTAATGCAGGTGTCTGTAAGGTGTAATTCAGTGAATATGACAATATTAGGAAGCTGCTTGACCAGTCTGTGAGACAGCTCTCCTAATCTTGGGACTATCCCACCCCACCCCCACCCCCCACCCCCCCCCCCCCCCCCCCCCCCCGGCAGGCATTTAACAATGTTCTGCAGCATCAATGACAAGCCTCCTTCTCATGAAGGCTCCTGATGTTCAGGACAGCACTGAGGATGAAGAGAATGGGTCAGAAGCTGGTGGAAACAAAAAAAAAGATGGAGGAGATTAAACCTAAATAACTATATCTAGATCTAAATCCAATAAAAACAAGAAATTTCTGCAAGAAAATCAGCAAGTCTGGCAGCATCTGTGGAGAGAGAAACAGTATTAACATTTCACGCTGAGCGTATCATCAGAGCTGAAGAAATGTTATTTGCACATTGATCTTCTATAACACAATGGCTGCGTTCCTGTGCAACTCCACTTCATAGAAAAATTGCGCTTTAAAAAATAGCAATTAAAACATGGACGATGTAATCGCATTACAGCCAACACAAGACATAGGTAGGAGAAAAGAGGAGGACCTGAAAAGAGAGGAAAGGGGATTAGGCTGGAAGCTTGAAGGCAGATCGAACAGAGTAATAATCTCAGGATCGCTACCGGTGCTCGTGAGGCTAGGAACAGAGAGCGAGTGTAGTTGAACAGGTGGCTGCAGGACTGGTGTAGGAGGGAGGGCTTCAGATGTGTGGATCATTGGGATACCTTCTGGGGAAGGTGGGACCTGTACAGGGAGGATGGATTGCACCTGAACTGGAGGGTTACCAATGTCCTGGAGGGGAGGTTTGCGAGAGGTATCCGGGAGGATTGAAACTAGATTGGCAGGGTAGTGCGATTGCGTCCATGCTGACCAGACATCTGATTCTAAGCTGGACCCATTTGCCAGCACCTGGCCCATATCCTTCTAAACCTTTCCTATTCATACATCTATTCATATTCAGATGCCTTTTACATGATGCTATTGTATGAGCCTCCACCACTTCCTCTGGCAGCTCATTCCATAATACACCATCCTCTGCATGAAAATGTTGCCCCTTAGGTCCCTTTTATATCTTTCTCCTCTCACCATAAACCTAATATTGGTTAGAACCTACTTCATTCAAATGATTTGGATGGGGCAGTTTTTGTCAGGTGGAAGGGCTTTTGCCTGAAACGTCGATTTTCCTGCTCCTCGGTTGCTGCCTGACCTGCTGTGCTTTTCCAGCACCACTCTAATCTTGACTCTGGTCTCCAGCATCTGCAGTCCTCACTTTCACCTGACCAGAGGGGAGGCCATATTGGATTTGGTGCTTGGCAACAAACCATCCCAGGTGTCAGATCTTTCAGTGAGAGATCATTTCGGAGATAGTGATCACAACTCTCTGACCTTTACTATACTCATGGAGAGAGATAAAAGCAGATGGTATGGGAAATTATTTAATTGAGGGAGGGGGAATTACAATGCTATTAGGCAGGAACTGTGGCATCTAAATTGGGAACAGAGGTTCTCATGGAAATGCACAACAGAAATGTAGAGGTGGTTTAGGAAGTACTTGGGGATGATAAGTAGAAAGAACCTTGGATGACAAGGGGTGTGGAACAGCTGGTCAAGAGAAAGAGGAAGCTTACTTATGGTTGAGGAGATAAGGATCAGACAGGACTCTAGAGGGTTACAAGGTAGCCAGGAATGAACTAAAGAATGGACTTGGGAGAGCTAGAAGGGGGTGTGTAAAAGCTTTAGCGGGTAGGATTAAGGAAAACCCTAAGGCATTCTACACTTATGTGAGGAACAAGAGGATGGCCAGAGTGAGGTTGGGGCCGATCAGGGATAGTGGAGGGAACTTGCGCCTGGAGTTGGTGGAAGTAGGGGAGATCCTTAATGAGTACTTTGCTTCATTATTCACTACTGAGAGGGACTTTAACTGATATGCTTTAACAGGTTGATATTAAGAAGGAGGATGTATTGAAAATTTTGAAAAACTTCATATAGATAAATCCACTGGGCCAGATGGGATATACCTGAGGTTACTACAGGAAGGGAGGGAAGAGATTGCTGTGCCTTTGGCGATTATCTTTGCATTCTCACTGTCCACAGGAATAGTCCCAAATTATTGGAGGGTGGCAAATGGTAATCTCTTGTTCAAGAGAGGGAATAGGGATAATCCTGGGAATTACAGACCAGTCAGTCTTACATCAGTGCTGGGCAAAGTATTGGAGAGGGTTCTGAGAAACAGGATTTATGATTACTTGGAAAACCATAGTTTGATTAGAGATGGTCAGCGTGGCTTTGTGTGGGGAAGGTCATGCCTCACCAACCTTATTGAATTCTTTGAGGATGTGACAAAACACATTGATGAAGGTAGAGCAGTGGATGTGGTGTATATGGGTTTTAGCAAGGCATTTGATAAGGTTCCCCATGGTAGGCTCATTCGAAAAGTAGGAAGGCATGAGATAGAGGGAAATCTGGCTGCCTGGATACAGAATTGGCTGGCCCACAGGAGTCAGAGGGTGGTAATAGATGGAAAGTATTCAACTTGGAGCTCAGTGACCAGTGGTGTTCTGCAGGGTTTGGGACTTCTGCTCTTTGTGATTTTTATAAGTGACTTGGATGAGGAAGTGGAAGGGTGGGTCAGTTATTTTGCCAATAACACAAAATTGGGTGAAGTTTTAGATGTTGTGGAGGGCTCTTATAGGTTGCATCAGGACATTGACAGGATGCAGAACTGGGCTGATAAGTGGCAGATGGAGTTCAACCTGGAAAAGTGTGAAATGATTCACTTTGGATAGTCGGATTTGAATGCAGGTTAAAGGCAGGATTCTTAGCAGTGTGGAGGAACAGAGGGATCTTGGGGTCTATGTCCACAGATCCCTCAAAGTTGCCACCCAAGTTGATAGGGTTGTTAAGAAGGCATATGTTGTGTTGGCTTTTATAAGCAGTGGGCTTGAGTTTAAGAGCCGTGAGGGTATGCTGCAGCTCTATTGAGCCCTAGTTAGACCACACTTGAAATATTGTGTTCAGTTCTGGTCACCTCATCAAAAGAAGGATGTGAAAGCTTTAGAGAGGGTGCAGAGGAGACTTACAAGGATGCTGCCTGGACTGAAGGGCATGTCTTATGAAGAAAGGTTGAGGGAGCTCAAACTTTTGTTCATTGGAGCAAAGAAGGGTGAGAGGTGACTTGATAGAGGTGTATAAGATGTTGAGAGGCGTAGACAGAGTGGATATCCAGAGACTTTTTCCCCAACATGGAAATGTCTATCATGAGGGGGCATATAAGGTAATTGGAGGAAGGTTTTGGGGAGGTGTCAGAGGTAGGTTTGTTACACAGAGGGTGGTGGGTGTGTGGAATGCACTCCCAGCTGTGGTAGTAGAGTCAGAGACATGAGGGCATTTAAGCGACTCTTGGATAGGCACATGGAAGATAATACAATGAAGAGTTGGTTAGTCTGATCTTTGAGTAGGATAAAAGGCCAGCATAACATCAATGGCTGAATGTATTGTACTGTTCTTTATTCTATGTACAGGTTTTAAAAGTTTGTGCTGTAGAAACAAACTTGCATTTCAACTTGTCAAATGCATGACAGCAAATTTGCATTAACAGAACATGCGTTATAACAGAATGACCTGTATTATTTCTGTTGTTTTAACATAGCCATCTTGCTTCAGTTGGACTCAGAGGACAGGAAGAAGAATAATTCTTAGCTGAAAGGGCATTACTTCCTTAGTCAGGATTAAAGAGAAGGCTGTATTACTTTAGAGCAGTGTGGCCTGAGATAGAGGTGTCTTTGAATAGAAAAAAGCAGATGAAACTTGTATGGACATTCTGTAAGACTATAAAACCTCAGAACAGAATTAGGCCACTCAGTCCATTGAGTCTGCTCTGCCATTCAGTCATTCTCCTGCCTTCTCCCCATAACCCTTGATCCCCCCTTGCTAATCAAGAAACTCTCTATCTCTGTCTCAAATACATTCAATGAAATCAGAGCTATTGTTTCGGGGCCAGTGACCCTTCTTCTGTTAGATCTAATCTCGGTTTCTCCCCCTTGAATTGCAGGGTGAATTCATGGTGATATTGTGGTCATTACCCGCTAGGGGTTGCCTCACCTTAAACTCCCACTGAGTCTGCTGCACTATTCAATGAGATCTTGTCGAGTCAACACATTTGTCACTCCATTTCATGGCTGATTTCAGTTTGACTGGGGAGGACCAGGAGTCAGGGGTTTATGCTGTGTAAGAATGTGTGAGATGATTTCCCCTTTCTCCAGACGGTAGGCCGTGTCTAAAACGTGCTGTCGGACGACAAAGGTGGGTGCTCACTCTTTGTCTCCTTCGAAAGTAAAAAGTGGAGCAGATCCTGACAGGGGCAGGGATCACATCATATGGAAGATAAGGGGTCAATTCAAAAGTTGAAGCAAAACAGGCTTTCTCACAGAGGAGACGGTGAACTTTCTGAAGTTGCTGTAGCGACAGCCAGTCCCCGGTCAGGGTGAATGTTCAAATCCTTCCCCCACAAAAATACAAACTCTTACAGCAGCTCATGGTGTGTGAACTACCAGACTTTGGTCAGTACAGTTCAGTGCTTCGAGGTGAAATGGCAACTTTCCAACCACGTTCTGATGTAACTGAGACCATTCCTGTTGCACACTTTGAGCTTCACATCAGCATACAACGTGAAAGTGCAGAGAAAGTGCAGGGTGAGAACATTCTCTTCACAATCATAGAATTGTCAGACATTAGAAGGAGGCCTTTTGGTCCCATGGTATCAGCACTGGCCTCTATTACCTGTGGCCAGTCGCCTGCCTTTTCCTCGTAAGCCCGAACAGCATCGCTATCCAAATAACATCCAGTCTTCAGCCATTCACCTATTCCAGAGCTAAACAAGGTGGTTAAGGTGAAATGCAGATAGAATATGACAAAGGGTTTTTGCGCAGCAGTGGGCACTCTCCTAGTTTGTACCTTTGGGCAGTCAGTTTCAGATTGGAAACGTTCCGAGGAACTTTTATCCTGTTATATCCTCACTTCCATGAATTCTGATTTCACCATCCGTTACCCACATGCTTATCCTTCATCCCCCGGATCAGTCTTGGAAATCTCCTCAGGGCTCCCTCCAATGCCAGTACATCCTTCCTTCGCACATCCTTCCAAATGTTGCCTGATCAGAGCCTTAAACAACTTCAATTAGGAGGAGCTGGTGTTGGACTGGGATGTACAAAGTTAAAAATCACACAACACTGGGTTATAGTTCAACAGGTTTACTTGGAAGCACTAGTTTTCAGAGCACTGCTCCTTCATCAGGTGGTTTTGGAGTGTAAGATCATAGGACTCAGAATTTATAGTAGAAGTATACAGTGTGATGCAACTGAAATTACATATTGAAAAAGACCTTGATTGTTTATTAAGTCTCTGATCTTTTAGAATGACCAGGTTGGTTTCAGTTCTTTCATATATAAATCCCAGAACTTTTTTTAAAAGTTACATTCTCAAGTGAACTTTAACAATTGGTGCCATGTCGGCTCAGATAATGTATTGAAGGTGTGAGGTGCCCTGTGTGAGGATGTCTGTGCCCCACTGTCCAAACTGATTCTAATCTAAAAAAGGGGTTGACAGAATCTTACATGGATTCATGCAGTTTTTGAGCAAAGTAAAATGTAATTCTGCAAGTACAAATTCACCCCACAAACTTATATGTGTGTGTGTGTGTGTGTGTGTGTGTGTCTGTGTGTGTGTGTCTGTGTCTGTGTGTGTCTGTGTCTGTTTGTGTGTGTCTGTGTATCTGTGTGTGTGTGTCTGTGTGTGTGTGTGTATGCATGTGTGTATGTGTGTGTGTCTGTGTCTATGTGTGTGTCTGTGTGCGTGTATGTGTGTGTGTCTGTGTGTGTGCGTCTATGTGTGTGTCTGTGTGCGTGTATGTGTGTGTGTGCCTGTGTGTGTGTATCTGTCTGTGTGTGTGTCTGTGTGTCTATGTGTCTGTGTGTCTGTGTGTGTCTGTGTGTGTGTGTGTCTATGTGTGTGTCTGTGTGCGTGTATGTGTGTGTGTCTGTCTGTGTGTGTGTCTGTGTGTCTATGTGTCTATGTGTCTGTGTGTGTGTATGTGTGTGTGTGTGTCTGTGTGTGTGTCTGTGTGTCTATGTGTCTATGTGTCTGTGTGTGTGTATATGTGTGTGTGTGTGTGTCTGTGTGCATCTGTGTGTGTGTGTGTGTGTATTGGAATGGGGTCACCTGTAGTGTGACATGAACCCAAGGTCCCAGTTGAGGCCATCCCTATGGGTACCAAACTTGGCTATCAGCCTCCGCTCAGCCACTTTGCGTTGTTGCCTGTCCCAGAGTCCCCCTTGGAGGATGGTCACCCGAAGGTCCGAGGAATATGTCACGGACTGCTGAAGTGTTCCCTGACTGGGAGGAACAGTCCTGGCTGGTGATTGTTGTGTGGTGTCCATTCAGCCGTTACCGTAGTCTCTGCATGGTCTCGCCAATGTACCATGCTTCAGGGCAACCTTGCAGCATATGAGATAGACAACGTTGGCTGAGTCACATGCTGTGTACATGGTAATGGTGGTATCCGTGTAGACACTCTGACATGTCTTGCAGCATCTGCTGTGACAGGGTTGTATGAAGTTGTCTTGAAAGCTGGGCAGTTTGCTACAACAATGATCTGTTTGAGTTTTGGTGGTTGTTTAAAGGTGAGAAGTGGACGCGTTGGGAAGGTCTTGGTGAGGTGTTGCAGGCTGCGAAGAACATGGGGTAGTTTCCCAGCTCCTGGGAAGTACTGGACAATGAAGGGTACCCTGACGGTTACAGCTTGTCTCCTGAGGAGGTCATTACAGTTTCTCGCTGTGGCACGTTGGAACTGGCGGGCGATGAGTTGAGCATCGTACCCCATTTTTATGAGGGCATCCTTGAGTACATCCATGT
Organism: Chiloscyllium plagiosum; assembly: GCF_037043375.1. Lineage (NCBI taxonomy): Eukaryota > Metazoa > Chordata > Chondrichthyes > Orectolobiformes > Hemiscylliidae > Chiloscyllium > Chiloscyllium plagiosum. The sequence continues at coordinate 163,829,377 of NW_028270139.1, read as the reverse complement.
GCCCGTCCCGTTCCTCCTCATCTGAACAGATCCTGTGTATGCTTGTCTGTAGGGATGGCTGTTTTAATATGTTTTGGATGGTAGCTGGAGAACTGTAGCATCATGAGGTTATCCATGGGCTTGCAGTAGAGTGAGGTGCTGAGGTGCCCCTCCTTTATGGTAATGCATGTATCCAAGAATGAGACAGATACGAGAGAGTTGTCCATGATCATTTTGAGTGCGAGCAGCAGCTGAGTTTAAACGAACCCGGAAGGCTACAGCTAAGGTGAGACAGTTTGTTTTAAAATTACTTACCGGTAGTGGGCAGCGGTGTTTTTTTTTTCTTCACTAAAAGAGCGGGAGCAGCAGGGGAAAGTAACGACGACCAGAGGGGCAGCCGGGAAGGAAAGCAGTGAGTATAAATACTCACCCCTTCGACACCAACGGTCATTTTGAGTGCGAGCAGCAGCTGAGTTTAAATGAACCCGGAAGGCTAGAGCTAAGGTAAGACAGTTTGTTTTAAAATTACTTACCGGTAGCGGGCAGCGGTGTTTTTTTCTCTCTTCACAGAAAGAGCGGGAGCAGCAGGGGGAAGTGACGACGACCAGAGGGGCAGCCGGAAGCTGGTGTAGCGCAAGCTTACCTGGGTAGGTTTTTCTTCCTATAAAAGCGCACAGGAGAGGAAGCCGAGGCACTACAGAGGTAGTGCCTCCCACCCGCCCTCCTCCTCTAACCTAATAATAAGACCCGTTGTGGTAAGTAGGTAAGTGCTGCATTTTGCTTGTTCTATTCTTTAGACCTAGTTTTTTTATAAAAGGTTACTTTTAGAGGGATGGCAGTGAAGGCAGTGCAATGTTCCTCTTGCAACATGTTTGAGGTGAGGGATGCCATGGACGTCCCTGCTGATTACACTTGCAGGAAGTGCACCCATCTCCAGCTCCTCCAAGACCGTGTTAGGGAACTGGAGCTGGAGTTGGATGAACTTCGGATCATTCGGGAGGCAGAGGGGGTCATAGATCGGAGCTTTAGGGAAGTAGTAACTCCAAAGATTGCAGACAGATGGATGACAGTGGGGGGGACTGGGAGGAAGCAGCCAGTGCAGGGACCCCCTGCGGCCATTCCCCTCAAGAACAAGTATACCGTTTTGGATACTTGTGGGGGGGACGACTTACCAGGGGTAAGTAATGGGGCTCAGGCCTCTGGCACGGAGCCTGTACCCGTTGCTCAGAAGGGAAGGGTGGAAAAGAGGTAAAAACAATGACTGCAGATGCTGGAAACCAGATTCTGAATCAGTGGTGCTGGAAGAGCACAGCAGTTCAGGCAGCATCCGAGGATAGGCAAAATCGACGTTTCGGGCAAAAGCCCTTCATCAGGAATAAAGGCAGAGAGCCTGAAGCCTGGAGAGATAAGCTAGAGGAGCGCTTATCTCTCCATGCGTCAGGCTCTCTGCCTTTATTCCTGATGAAGGGCTTTTGCCCGAAACGTCGATTTTGCCTGTCTAAGGGTGGAAAAGAGCAGAGCAATAGTTATTGGGGACTTGATAGTTCGGGGCACAGATAGGCGGTTTTGTGGGGGCAAGAGAGACTCACGTTTGGTATGTTGCCTCCCAGGTGCAAGGGTACGTGACATCTCTGATCGTGTTTTCCGGGTCCTTAAGGGGGAGGGGGAGCAGCCCGAAGTCGTGGTCCACATTGGCACCAATGACATAGGTAGGAGAGTTATAAGTTAGGCAGGCTTTCAGGGAGCTAGGTTGGAAGCTCAGAGTTAGAACAAACAGAGTTGTTGTCTCTGGTTTGTTACCGGTGCCACGTGATAGAGAGTTGAGGAATAGGGAGAGAGAACAGTTAAATGCGTGGCTACAGGGATAGTGCAGGAGGGAGGGATTCCGGTATCTGGATAACTGGGTTCTTTCTGGGGAAGGTGGGACCTCTATAAACAGGATGGTCTACACCTGAACCTGAGGGGCACCAGTATCCTTGGGGGGGAGGTTTGCTAGTGCTCTTGGGGGAGGTTTAAACTAACTCTGCAGGGGCAAGGGAACCTAGACTGTAGCTTTAGGGTGCAGGACCTGGAGTGTAGGGAGGTTAGGAACATGGCATCAATCTCAAAGGAGGGTGCCTGTAAACAGGAAAGTGGCTTGAAGTGTGTATACTTCAATGCAAGAAATATACGAAATAAGGTAGGTGAACTTGCAGCGTGGGTTGGTACCTGGGACTTCGATGTTGTGGCTATTACGGAGACATGGGTAGAACAGAGACAGGATTGGCTGATGCAGGTTCCAGGGTTTAAATGTTTTAGTAGGGTCAGAGGTGGGGGTAAAAGAGGGGAAGGTGTGGCATTGCTTGTCAAAGATAGTATTACAGCAGTGGAAAGGACGATGGATGAAGACTCGCCATCTGAGGTAGTTTGGGCTGAGGTTAGGAATAGGAAAGGTGAGGTCACCCTGTTAGGAGTTTTCTACAGGCCTCCTAATAGTCCTAGAGATGTAGAAGAAAGGATTGCGAGGATGATTCAGGAGAAGTGTGAAAGTAATAGGGTGGTTGTTATAGGGGACTTTAACTTTCCTGATATTGACTGGGAAAGCTATAGCTCGAGTTCGTTAGATGGGTCGGTGTTTGTCCAATGTGTGCAGGAGGGTTTCCTGACACAATATGTAGACAGGCCAACAAGAGGTGAGGCCATACTGGATTTGGTTCTGGGTAACGAACCAGGCCAGGTGTTAGAATTGGAGGTAGGTGAGCACTTTGGGGACAGTGACCACAGTTCGGTGACTTTTACTCTCGTGATGGACAGGGATAACTGTATACTGCAGGGCAAGAGTTATAGCTGGGGGCAGGGAAATTATGATGCAGTGAGGCACGACCTAGGATGCGTGGCTTGGAAAAGTAGGCTTCAAGGCATGGGCACAATTGATATGTGGAGCTTGTTCAAGGAGCAACTATTGAGTGTCCTTGATAAGTATGTACCTGTCAGGCAGGGAGGAAAGGGTCATGTGAGGGAGCCGTGGTTTAATAAGGAATTGGAATCCCTTGTTAAATGGAAGAGGGCGGCCTGTGTAAAGATGAGGCGTGAAGGTTCAATTGGGGCGATTGAGAGTTATAAGATAGCCAGGAAGGATCTGAAGAGAGAGCTAAGAGCAGCAAGGAGGGGACATGAAAAGTCCTTAGTTGGTAGGATTAGGTAAAACCCTAAGGCTTTCTATAGGTATGTCAGGAATAAAAGAATGACTAGGGTAGGAATAGGTCCAGTCAATGATAATAGTGGGAAGTTGCGTGTGGAGGCTGAAGAGATTGGGGAGACACTGAATGAATACTTTTCGTCAGTATTCACTCAGGAACTGGACATTATTGCCGATGTGAATATTGAGTCACAATTAATTAGAATGGACAGCTTTGAGGTATGTAGGGAAGAGGTGTTGGAAATTCTGGAAAGGGTGAAAATAGATAAGTCCCCTGGGCCTGATGGCATTTATCCTAGGATTCTCTGGGAAGCAAGGGAGGAGATTGCAGAGCCATTGGCCTTGATTTTTATGTCCTCGTTGTCTACAGGAGTAGTGCCAGAAGACTGGAGGCTAGCAAATGTGGTTCCCTTGTTCAAAAATGGGAGTAGGGATAACCCTAGTAACTATAGGCCAGTGAGTCTCACTTCTGTTGTGGGCAAAGTCTTAGAGAGAATTGTAAAGGATAGGATTTATGAACATCTGGATAGGAATAATGTGATCAAGGATAGTCAGCATGGTTTTGTGAAGGGCAGGTCATGCCTCACAAACCTGATTGAATTCTTTGAGAAGGTGACTAAGGAGGTAGATGTGGTGTATATGGATTTTAGTAAGGCGTTTGATAAGGTTCCCCATGGTAGGCTACTGCAAAAAATACGGAGGTATGGCATTGAGGGTGAGTTGGAGGTTTGGATTAGGAATTGGCTGGCTGGAAGAAGACAGAGGGTAGTAGTTGATGGTATAGGTTCATCTTGGAGTGCAGTTACTAGCGGTGTTCCTCAAGGATCTGTTTTGGGACCATTGCTGTTTGTCATTTTTATAAATGACCTGGAGGAGGGGCTAGAAGGTTGGGTGAGCAAGTTTGCGGATGATACGAAAGTCGGTGGAGTTGTTGACAGTGAGGAAGGATGTGTCAGGTAACAGCGGGATATAGATAAGTTGCAGAGCTGGGCAGAAAGGTGGCAAATGGAGTTCAATGTAGGTAAGTGTGATGTGATTCACTTTGGTAAGAGTAACAAAAAGATGGGGTACTGGGCTAATGGTCGGATACTTGGTAGTGTGGATGAGCAGAGGGATCTTGGTGTCCATGTACACAGATCTCTGAAAGTTGCCACCCAGGTAAATAGTGCGGTGAAGAAGGCATATGGCGTACTGGCTTTTATTGGTAGAGGAATTGAATTCCGGAGCCCTGAGGTCATGTTGCGGTTGTATAAGACTCTGGTGCGGCCGCATCTGGAGTATTGTGTGCAGTTTTGGTCGCCATACTATAGGAAGGATGTGGAGGCACTGGAACGGGTGCAGAGGAGGTTTACCAGGATGTTGCCTGGTATGGTAGGAAGATCGTATGAGGAAAGGCTGAGGCACTTGAGGCTGTTTTCATTGGAGAAAAGAAGGTTTAGGGGTGACTTGATAGAGGTGTACAAGATGATTAGGGGTTTAGATAGGGTTGATCATGAGAACCTTTTTCCACGTATGGAGTCAGCTATTATGAGAGGGCATAGCTTTAAATTAAGGGGTGGTAGGTATAGGACAGATGTTAGGGGTAGATTCTTTACTCAGCGAGTCGTGAGTTCATGGAATGCCTTGCCAGTAGCAGTGGTGGACTCTCCCTCTTTATGGGCATTTAAACGGGCATTGGATAGGCATATGGAGGATAGTGGGCTAGTGTCGGTTAGGTGGGCTTGGATCGGCGCAACATCGAGGGCCTGTACTGCGCTGTATTCTTCTATGTTCTATGTTCTATGTTTACAACCACCTGATGAAGGAGCAATGCTCTGAAAACTAGTGCTCCCAAATAAACCTGTTGGACTATAACCTGGTGTTGTGTGATTTTTAACTCCATACAGTCTCAGCGGTACGTCCCTTCTCTTGAATTCTTGAAATGATTTTTAACATTACGTTTGCCTTCCTCACTGCCAATTGCCCTGCGTGTTAACTTTAAGTGACTCCTGAACTAGGATTCCCAAGTCCCTTTGTGCTTTCGACGCCTTTCCCCATTTAGAAAATTGTCTACGCCTCTATTCTTAGAGTGGTGCTGGAAAAGCACAGCAGGTCAGGCAGCATCCGACTTTCACCAGTTTCCTTATTTCCCCTCCCCCCACCTTACCCCAGTTCCAACCTTCCAGCTCAGCACTGCCCTCATGACCTGTCCCATCTGTCTTCCTTCCCACCTATCCAGTCCACCCTCCCCTCTGACCTATCACCTTTACCCCCACCTCCATCTACCTATTGTAGTCTCAGCTACCTTCCCCCCAACCCCATCCCCCTTCCATTTATCTCTCCACCCCCGAGGCTCCCAGCCTCATTCCTGATGAAGGTCATTTGCCCGAGATGTCGATTTTCCTGCTTCTCGGATGCTGCCTGACCTGCTGTGCTTTTCCAGCACCACTCTAATCTTGATTCTGATCTCCAGCATCTGCAGTCCTCACTTTCGCCTACGCCTCTATTCTTCCTACCAAAGTGACACTTTGACACTTTCCCACATTGTATTCCATTTGTCACTTGTTTGTCCACTCTCCTAGCCTGTACAAGTCCTTCTGCAGCCTCCCTGCTTCCTCAATATTACCCGACCGTCCAACTATCTGCAAACTTAGCAACAATACTGTCAGTTTTTTATACAGCATTGTGTGTTACAAAGGCAGACACGGTAATAATATGGGAGTAACTGGACACCTGTTACAAAGAGCCAGCACAGGCACAATGGGCAGCATGGCTGTTCCTTGTTTTGCTGCATTGATTATAAACTTCTCTGTTTTCACCTTTTAAAGAAAAACTTGTTTTTGAGATGACCCCCATCTTTAGAGTAAAGATACGATACCCCATAAAACGTCTTTCAATAATTTCTTCCTCATAAAGGCATTTGTGACTGAGCCTCTATTGATCATCTCATCTCTGCATCAGCACTGAAAGCCCACCATGTCCTGCAATGGGAAATCACTGCCTCCCTAAAAATCATTTTAGGGCAGCAGTTGTTTATTGACAGTCGGTACCATGGAGTTGAGTAACCCAACAATATCAGACATTCTCCATGTGAGAGAATGGTGCACAGGCTAACGGTTTACAAAAACAGCACAGACCTCGGTATTGCTAGATTGAATTTCTGCAGCCTTTTATAGAATCTCTCAAACTTAGCAAGTTTTGAGAAGATTTGTAGCTCAGGTTGTGGTTCTGGATGTATCCTGGCGGCTAGTTTTCTGCCCGTTTGTCCAATGTGGTCTTTGTTACGGTTCTTGCATGGTATTTTGTAAATGACATTAATTTTGTTTGTTGTCTGTATAGGGTATTTCAAGTTCATTAGCTGCTGTTTTAGTGTGTTGGTGGGTTTGTGGGCTACCATGATGCCAAGGGGTCTGAGGAGTCTGGCAGTCATTTCCGAGATGTCTTTGATGTAGGGGAGAGTGGCTACGGTTTCTGGACATGTTTTGTCTGCTTGTTTGGGTTTGTTGCTGAGAAATCAGTGGACTATGTTCATTGGGTACCCATTCTTTTTGAATACACGATGTGGGTGATTTTCCTCTGCTCTGCTTAGTTCCTCTGTGCTGCAGCGTGTGGTGGCTCATTGAAATGTTGTTCTGATGCAGCTTCAATTGTGGGTGTTGGGATGATTGCTTCTGTAGTTCAATATTTGGTCCATATGTGTTGTTTTCCTGTAGACGCTGGTTTGAAGTTCCCCATTGGGAACACTATTTCAATGAGCCAACACACACTGCAGCACAGAGGAACTATGCAGTAGGTAGATGGTCAGATATCTGAGAGATACCGGAGACCTTGGATGGATGGATATCACAGAATCCTGACTGTAGAAACAGGCCATTCGGCCCATCAGGTCTACACTGATCTTCTAAACAGCATCACACCCAGACCTACCCCTCTACCCTATCCCTGTAACCCTGCATTTCCAATGGCCAATCCACCCTAACTTGCACATCTTTGGACAGTAGGAGGAAACCAGAGTACTGGGAGGAAACTCACACGGACACAAGGAGAACATGCAAACTCCACACACAGTCAGTGGGGTGGTGGAATTAAACCCGGGTCCCTCCTGCTGTGAGGCAGCAGTGCTAACCACTGACCCAGCATGCCACCCTTAGCGTAGACTTTGGGGAAGGGGAGCAGACGTGTAGGAGGGAAGGGAGATACTTGTGGTTACGGTAGACATGTGGACATGGAATGGGAGGATGGAATATGGGAAGACAGGTGAGGGGGGGAAGCGGTGGGTGTGGAAGAGGGTGAAAAACCTGTGAGAGTAGTCCTGGGAATGGAAGCTGTTTACTCCAAATTATACAGCACTTACCTTTTCAGGACTGGAGTCCCTTAGTGACCTGGGAGTCAGTTTGCGCCCACCATGAAAATGATCTCCAATGGTCTCTATATGGGCTGTCAGTGCTCGGAGCCCTATGGGTGACATCAGTGCCTCAGAATCTGCAACATCAACATTTCAGCCGGCAATCCCTCTTGGTGTCACAACTCAGCCTAGACTGCTCTGGCTTAGAAACTTAGATTCACAATGAGAAATGAGAAAATGGCAGCAATGTTGAACCTGTATTACTGTAAAAGATGCAAACAGCATCTCAAGAATGGATATAAGAGTTGGGAGATCACGTTGTGGCTGCACAGGACATTGGTTCGGCCACTTTTAGAATATCGCGTGCAGTTCTGGTCTCCTTCCTATTGGAAAAATGTTGTGAAACTTGAAAGGGTTCAGAAAAGGTTTACAAAGATGTTGCCAGGGTTGGAGGGTTTGAGCTACAGGGAGAGTCTGAACAGGCTGGGGCTGTTTTCGAGGAGCATGGATAGGATAAATAGACAAAGTCTTTTTCCCTGGGGTTGGGGAGTCCAAAACCAGGGGGCATAGGTTTAAGGTGAGAGGGGAAATATTTAAAAGGGACCTAAGAGGCAACTTTTTCATAGAGAGGGTGGTATGTGTATGGAATGAGCTGCCAGAGGAAGTGGTGGAGGCTGGTACAATTGCAACATTTAAAAAGCATCTGGATGGGTATATAAACAGGAAGCGTTTAGAGGGATATGGGCCAAATGCTGGCAAATGGGACTAGGATATTTGATCAAACTGGACTGAAGGGTCTGTTTCCATGCTGTACATCCTAAGACTCCATGACTCTAATAATAGAAGTTTAAGGAACAAAAGGGAGGGAGGAAGTTAAAGCAATCACATTCATTTGGGAAAACTGTCCAACAATTCCTGGATTTGAATAGGGTCCAGTGGATTGGAAAACTGTAAGTCTACCACCTGTACTCAAGAAAGATGGGGTAATTAGAAAGTATGGAGAAAGTGAGGGCTGCAGATGCTGGAGATCAGAGCTGAAAATGTGTTGCTGGAAAAGCGCAGCAGGTCAGGCAGCATCCAAGGAGCAGGAGAATCGACGTTTCGGGCATAAGCCATTCCTGAAGAAGGGCTCATGCCCGAAACGTCGATTCTCCTGTTCTTTGGATGCTGCATGACCTGCTGCGCTTTTCCAGAAACACATTTTCAGCTCTAATTAGAAAGTAAGAAATTATTTGCCAATTAGTGTGACGTTTGTCTTTGGTAAAACGTGAGAATCTATTATTAAGGCAATATTTAGAACCTTACAGCATGGAAACAGCCAACGGTCCAACCAGTCCATGCCGAACTAAACTAGTCCCACCTGACTGCTCCTGGCCCATATCCTTCTAAACCTTTCCTATTCATATCCCTATCCAAATGTCTTTTAAATGTTCTAATTGTATCCACATCCACCACTTCCTCAGGAAGTTCATTCCACACACGAACCATCCTCGTTGTAAAGAAATTGCCCCTCATGTTTTTTTTTAAATCTCTCTCCTCTCACCTTAAAAAAGTGTCCCCTAGTCTTGAAATCCCCGATTCCAGTAAAATTACATTCCCATTAACCCTATCTGTACCCCTCATGATTTTATAAACTTTATAAGGTTGACTCTTGAACTCCTACGCTCCAGTGAAATAAATCCCAGCCTATCCAGTCCCTCAGTATAATTCAAACTCTCCATTCCCAGCAACATTCTGATAATTCTCTTCTGAACCCTCTTTGGGACATTTATATGATTAGTGGCTTGTGGGATGTCGTTACTCTTGAGAAGGTGGGGGGTAAGCTGTCTTCTTGAACCGCTGCAGTCTATGTGCTGTGGGTTGACCCACAATACCCTCAGGGAGGGAATTCCAGGATTTTGACCCAGTGACAGTGAAGGAACAGTGATATATTTCCACACGAGGATGGTGAGTGGAATGGAGTGGAACTTGGAGAGGGTGGTCTTCCCATGTATCTGCTACCCTTTTCCTTCTGGATGGAAGTGGCTGTGGGTTTGGAAGGTGCTGCCTGAGGCATCTTGTAGATAGTTTGGAAGGTGCTGTAGGGCACCTTGTAGATAGTACACACTGCTGCTACCGAGCGTCGGTGGTGAGGGGGAGGGATTATTATAATGTGTTTGGATTTCCAAAGGCATTCAAAAGGAAGAACAGAAAACCAGAATATTATTAAAATTGAAAGCGAAGGCAGAGATCTGTGGTACAGATGTCCCTGGATGTTCTTGTACATGAATTGCAAGATGTTAGCACACAAGCGCATAACTTTAATTGCAAGGGTGATCAAGGAAATATGGGATCCCAGAAAGTACAGTCAATCAGAGCGACTTTGATTTGTATATCCATAAATCCTTGAAGGCAGCGTGACAGATTAATAAGGCACTTAATTGGACAAGTACCTTACTGGTCAAGGTACTGAATACAAAATCAAGGAGGTAATGATGGAGCTAGGCATAATGTGAGTTAGGCTGGAGTACAGTTCTGGTCACCACGCTTAGGAAGGGTGTGATCCCATTAGAGAGGGTGCAGAGCAAATTTATCAGGATGTTGCCTGGAGCTAAAGAGATTCAGCAATGAAGAGTGATTCTGATGTGGTTTCCCTTAAGGCAGTGAAGGGTTAAGGGGGAATCTGATTGATGTGTATAATGTTCTGAGAGGTGTGGATAGAGAGGGAGAAACCTTTCCCATTAGTATAATGGTCACTAATCCTGTTGAAAAATGTGATGCTGGAAAAACACAGCAGGCCAGACAGCATCCGAGGAGCAGGAGAATCGACGTTTCAGGCATAAGTCCTTCTTCCTGAAGAAGGGCTTATGCCCGAAAATGACAGCAGGCCAGGCAGCATCCGAGGAGTCGATTCTCCTGCTCCTCGGATGCTGCCTGGCCTGCTGTGTTTTTCCAGCATCACATTTTTCAACTCTGGTCTCCAGCATCTGCAGACCTCACTTTCTCCTAACTAATCCCGTTGACACATGTTTAATGGCAGGACCAGTTTGGAAGAAGCGAATATTACCTGGAGGGTGGTGGTAATTGGAACCCACTGCCTGAAGGGGTGCCAGTGCAGGAACCCTCAATAAAGTTGAGCAGTATTCCAATGAAAACCTGATACAGCATAGTATACAAGGCTACGGAGCAAATATTGGTAAATGGGATTAGATTATGTGGGTGCTTGATGACTGGCATGGCTATGATGGGCAGAAGGGCCTCTTTCTGTGTTGTAGAAACTCCATTACTCTAAGCCAGAAACAGGAATTGCTGGGGAAACTCAGCAGGTCTGGCACCATCAGTGGAGAGAGAACAAAGAGAACGTTTCAGGTCCAGTGACCTTTCTTCAGAATGTTGACTCTGCTTTCTCTGCACAGATGCTGCCAGACCTGTTGAGTTTCTCCAGCACTTTCTTTTTTCGTTTCAGGTTTCCAGCATCCACAGTCCTTTGGTTCTTTTCTATAATTGTAAGTGTCACTACAACCATACAGGCCATTGGTAAGCCCACACCCGGAGCACTGTGTACAATCTGCTTCCTTGCTTCAGTCCTTCCTTTGGAAACAGTGTAGTAAAGGTTCACTGGACTGATTCCTACAATGAATAAATTGTATTATAATAAAATTTGAGCAGTTTGAATCTGTACTCATTGGAGTTTAGAAGGATGAGAGTTGATGATGTTGAAACACACAGATTCAGAGGGAAGCATAACAGGGTGGATGCTCACAGAATATTTCCTCTTGTGGGTAAATGTAAAATGAGGGAGGGCAGTTTCAGAATAAGTGATCGACCGTGAAAGAGAGAATGAAGAGGAAGTTCCTTCTTAAAGGATTGCCACTTATTATGTTGTTTTTTTTTCCCCCAGAGTGCAGTGGGGGTTGGGTCGTTGAATATATTCAAAGTTGAGTTCGTTATCAGAAAGGGGTTTCAAGGGTTACAGGGGACAAGTGAAATCAAGCCCACAATACATGAGTCATGATCTCAATGAATAGCAGAACTGGCTCAAGGGGCCAAATGGCCTACACTTATAGTTCTTTAGATCCTATGATCCTATGAACACTGTTACCCACAAGTTCCTCTTTTCATTATATACGGCCTTGCCACTGTATTGTTTTTTCTCCTTTGCTCTGACAAAATCCAATGCTGTTGCATTGTGGGTCTATCTACACCCACTCGGCTTCAGCAGTTCAAGAAGGCAGCTCACCACACATTCTCAAGGGAAACTAGAGATGGGGCAACAATGCTGGCCTCACCCAGCATAGTTCACATCCCATGATTCAACAAAATTCAACATGACTGACAGGGTGCAGAGCTGGGCTGAGAAGTGGTGGATGGAGCTCAACCTGGATAAATGCGAAGTGGTTCATTTTAGAAGGTCAAATTTGAAAGCTGAATCCAATGATAAAGACAGGATTCTTGGCAGTATGGAGGAACAGCAGGATGATCCCTCAAAGTTACCATCCAAATTGATAGGGTTGTGAAGGAGGCATATGGTGTTTTGGCTTTCATTAACAGGGACATTGAGTTTCAGAGTCACGAGGTTTTGTTGCAGCTCTGTAAAACCCTGGGGTAGACAACACTTGGAATATTGTGTCCAGTTCTGGTCACCTCATTACAGCCAGGATGTAGATGCTTTAGAGACGTTACAGAGGAGATTTATCAGGACACTGCCTGGATTGGCGGGCTTGTCTTATGAAGAAAGGTTGAGGGAGCTCAGGCTTTTCATACTGAAGAGAAGAAGGAAGAGAGGTGACTTGATAGAGGTGTACAAGGTAATGAGAGGCATAGACAGAGTAGTTAGCCAGAGACTTTTCCCCAGGGCAGAAATGGCTAACACGAGGGGTCATAATTTTAAGATGATTGGAGGATGGTTTAGGGGAGGTGTCAGAGGTAGATTCGTTAGAGGTGTCAGAGGTAGTTCGTTACACAGAGAGTGGTGAGTGCAGAGAATGCACTGCCAGTGGTAGTAGTAGAGTCAGAGACATTCTGGATATTTAAGCGACTGCTGGATTAACACATGGATGGCAGTAAATTGAGGGGTGTGTAGGTTAGGTTGATCTTTGGTTAAGATAAATACTCAGCACAACATCGTGGGTCGAAGGGCTTGTACTGTGCTTACTATTCTATGTTCTATGTTCAAAAATAAAAATAAAATATTGCGGCATCTACCACTGAGAGAAAATTGGAAGTGAGAATGTCTTTTGATAAAAACCCATAAGTGGTTAGTGATTCAAGTTTATTTCTGCTTAATCAGTCATGCTGAGTAATATACATGGCATGTGATGTATTAATTTACAATGATCTCATCTTGCCTTTAGATTCTGCTCCATTGAAAAGGTCTTGTCTCCACCAAACTGACTGCACTTCTTAATTATAAATGTTATGAAAGTCTTGCTTTTTTTTAGTTTTATTTTTGCTTTCCTTTATTGGTCAGAACATTGAGTTTAGGAGCTGGGAGGTCATGTTGTGGCTGCACATGACATTGGTTCAGCTGCTTTTGGGATATTGCGTGCAATTCTGGTCTCCTTCCTATCAGAAGGATGCTGTGAAACCTGAAAGGGTTCCGAAAATATTTACAAGGATGTTGCCAGGGTTGGAGGATTTGAATTATAGGGAGAGGCTGAACAGGCTGGGGCTGCTTTCCCTGGAGTGTCAGAGACTGAGGGGCGACCTTATAGAGGTTTGTAAAATCATGAGGGGCATGGGTAGGATAAACAGACAAAGTCTTTTCCCTGGGGTTGGGGAGTCCAGAACTTTCAGGGTGAGAGGGGAAAAATTTAAAAGGGACCTAAGGGGCAACGTTTTCACCCAGAGGGTGGTGCATGTATGGAATGAGCTGCCAGAGGAAGTGGTGGAGGTGGGCACAATTACAGCAATTGAAAAGCATCTGGATGGGTATATGAATAGGAAGGGTTTAGAGGGATATGAGCCAAGTGCTGGTAACTGGAACTAGATTAGGTTAGGATATCTGGTCGGCATGGATGAGTTGGACCGAAGGGTCTGTTTCTGCATTGTACTTCTCTATGACGCTACAACTCTATTGTAATGTGTGGGCTTCGCTGGTTCATCCAGCATTTATTGCCCATCCCTACTTGCCCTGGATAAGATGGTAGTGAGCTGCTGCTCGAATCCCTGCAGTTTCTGGGGTCTCAGTCCATCCACAGTTCTGTTGGGAAGGGAGTGTGAAGATGTTGACACAGGTAAATGAAGGTACGACAATATAATTCCAAGACAATGTTGTATATGACTTGGAGGAGATAAAGCATATACAGCCCAGAAACGGACCCCTTGGTTCGACTTATCCACATCAGCCAAGAATCCCAACCTGACCTCGTCCCATTTGCCAGCATCTGGCCCATATCCCTCTAATTCCTTCCTATTCTTATACCCATCCAGATACCTTTTAAATGTTGTAATTGTACCAGCTTCCACCATCTCATCTGGCAGCTCGTTCCATACATGCACCACCCTCTGGGTGAAAAAGTTACCCCTTAAATCTTTCCCTTTTACATCTTTCTCCTCTCACCATAAACCTAAGCCCTCTAGTTTTGGACTCCCTTACCCTGGGGAAAGGAAACCTTGGCTATTCACCTTATCCATGCCCCACATGGTTTTATAAACTTCTATAAGGTCACCCCTTTTAGCCTCTGATGCTTCAGGGAAAATAGACCCAGCCTTTGCAGCTTCTCCCTTAACTCAAACCCTCCAGTCCTGGCAACTTCCTTGCAAATCTTTTCTGAACTCTCTCAAGTTTCATAACATCCTTCCTATAGCAGGGAGACCAGAATTATATGCAGTCTGGTGAAAGTGACCTCACCAATATCCTGTACAGCCACAACATGACATCCCAATTCCTATACCAAATGCACTTACCAATTAAGGCAAATGTGCCAAATACTTTCTTCACTATCCTATCTGCCTGTGACTCCACTTTCAAGGAACTATGCATCAGCACTCCAAGGTCTCCTTGTTCAGCAACACTCCCCAGGACCTAACCATTAAGTGTTTCAGTTCTGCCCTGATTTGCCTTTTCAAAATGTGGCACCTCACATTCATTTAAATTAAATTCCATCTGCCACTTCTCAGCCCATCGGTCCATCTGATCAAGGCGCTGTTGTATCCTTAGACAACCTTCTTCGCTGTACATTACACCACTGACTTTTGGTGTCATCTGCAAACTTACTGACTATACCTGCTATGTTCATTTCCAAATCCTTTATATAAAAGTAGTGAACCCAGCACCGATCCTTGTGGCACTCCACTGATCACAGGCCTCCAGTCTGAAAAACAACCCTCTACCACTACTCTCTGTCTCCTACCTTCCAGCTAATTTTGTACCCGAATGGCTAGCTCTCCCTGTATTCCATATGATCTAACCTTACTAACCAATCTACCATGAGGAACTTTGTTGAACATCTTGCTTAACTGCATATAGATCATGTTTACCATTCTGTCTTCATCAGCCTTCTTTCTCACCCGTTCAGAGAACTTAATCAAGTTAGTGAGACATGACTTCCTACGGACAAAGCCATATCGACTATCCCTAATCAGTTCTTTCTTCCAAGTTCCCGTGTAGCTGCTGCCTTTGTCCATCTAGGTGGTAGAGGTGGTGGGTTGAGAAGGTGCTGACGGAGGAATCTTAGTGAGTTACCATCATACATCTTCTTGATACACAAACGGCTACCACTGAGCATCAGTGCTGGAGGGATTGGATGTTGTGCCAAACTACCAGGCCTCTTTGTCCTCGATGGTGTCGAGCTTCTTGAGTGTTGTTGGAGCTGTACCCATCCAGGCAAGTGGGGAGTACTCCATCACACTCCTGACTTGTGCCTTGTAGATGATGGACAGGCTTTGGGGAGTCAGGGGGTGAGTTACTCACTGCAGAATTCTTCGTCTCTGACCTGCCCTCTATCTTTTTATTCTTCTGGCTAACAATAATTACTTCACGTTTTCCACAATTTGCAGATTCAGTTGGTGGTTGGGAAGGTAAATGCACTGGAGGAGAAAGTGAGGACTGCAGATGCTGGAGATCAGAGATGAAAATGTGGTGCTGGAAAAGCGCAGCAGGTCAGGCAGCATCCAAGGGGCAGGAGAATCGACAGTTCGGGCATGAGCCCTTCTTCAGGAATGATACACTGTTCACATTCATTTCAAGAGGGCTAGAATACAAGTGCAGGGATGTATTGCTGAGGATATACAACACTCCGGTCAGGCCACATTTGGAATATTGTGAACAGGAAGGATATGCTGGCATTGGAGGTGGTCCACAGGAGGTTCACAGAATGATCCCAGAGATGAAAGGTTTGTCATATGAGGAGTGGTTGTGGACTCTGGGTCTGTAATTGATAGGGTTTAGAAGGATGAGGGGGGCACCTGATTGAAACTTACAAAATACTGAGGCCTGGATAGAGTGAGTGTAGAGAAGATGTTTCCACCAGTAGGAGAGACTAGGACCCGAGGACACAGCCTCAGAGTGAAGGGATGGCCCTTTATAACTGAGATGAAGAGGAATTTCTTCACACAGAGGGTGGGGAATCTGTGGAACTCATTGCCACAGAGGGCTGGGGAGGCCAAGTCATTGAGTGTATTTAAGACAGAGATAGGTAGGGTCTTGATTAGTAAGGGGGTCAAGGGTTACAGGGAGAAGGCAGGAGAATGGGGTTGAGAACTGCATTAGCCATGGTGGTGCAGACTCGATGGGTCGAATGGTCTAATTCTGCTCCTGTATCTTATGGCCCTATGGTGTAATGCATCCATTTATATGTTGTATCAATAGTGAACAATCAGGAATGTGTTCACTTGATGTTAATGGCCCTAATTGTTACAGATTTCCCTCCTGTATGATGATGGTTTGCACCATTCATGTCACAGACTCCAGTGAAATTTGATCTCAAACACCAGCTCCAATTGCTGACTGTGAGCTATAGATAGTTTGGTCATGTTTTGTGTTCAGTTTCCTGCACTGTACAGACAGGGCTAAGACTGTTTGTCCAAAGACATTCTATGTCCTTCCTTAATACTTCAATGTTTTGTTTTCAGTCATCAGACCACTCCAGTTTCCATAAAAGGGTCATTCAAACCCACGAGCAGCCTCAATACATAGCTTCCTGCATTAATCGCTGTCCCGTTAATGCAGCTTGTGTGACCCTGATCAGACCGAAAACATTCTTGACTCTTCTAATGAATTCTTCTAATGTTACTGGGCAGATGCTCATTTTCATTGAGAATTGGATGCTTTCATGCAGCTTTCATGATGGGCCTAATGGCCTTCAGCTGAAAAATTTCCCTGATTGTATGGTTTCACGATGTATCAGAGTAAGATTGGGCAAAACTTGTATTAGATATCAATTCACATTCGCTCTACACTGTCCCCATCTACACTGTTAGATACAGAGTAAAGCTCTCTCTACACTGTCCCCACCAAACACTCCCAGGACAGGGAAAGCATGGGGTTAGATACAGAGTAAACCTCCCTCTACACTGTCCCCATCAAACACTCCCAGGACAGGGACAGAACAGGGTTATATATAGAGTAAAGCTCCCTCTACACTGTCCCCATCAAACACGCCCAGGACAGGGATAGCACGGGGTTAGATACAGAGTAAAGCTCTCTCTACACTGTCCCCACCAAACACTCCCAGGACAGGGACAGCACCGGGTTAGATACAGAGTAAACCTTCCTCTACACTCTCCCCATTAAACACTCCCAGGACAGGGACAGCACGGGGTTAGATACAGAGTAAACCTTCCTCTACACTCTCCCCATCAAACACTCCCAGAACAGGGACAGCATGGGGTTAGATACAGAGTAAAGCTCCCTCGACACTGTCCCCATCAAACACTCCCAGGACAGGGACAGCACGGGGTTAGATACAGAGTAAACCTCCCTCTACACTGTCCCCATCAAACCCTCCCAGGACAGGGACAGCATGGGGCTAGATACAGAGTAAAGCTCTCTCTACACTATCCCCATCAAACACTCCCAGGACAGGGGCAGCATGGGGTTAGATACAGGCAATATCTCCCGATACACTCCTTGAAACTGGCTGGGATGATTCCTTGTCTTTGAAAAAGTCCCTTTCACTGAATTGTGGAATTGTTATGGCAAAGAAGGTGGACATTCAACCCATCACCTCTATGCTGACTCTTTACAAGGTTCACCCTGATCGTCCCCCTTTCCCCATCCTTTTCCCATTGGGCTGCAAATGCTTCCCTTCTGATAATTATCCACTTCCCTTTTGAATGTGAAAATGCATTCTCGCTGTGTAAAGAAATCTTTTTGATCC
Organism: Chiloscyllium plagiosum; assembly: GCF_037043375.1. Taxonomy (NCBI): domain Eukaryota; kingdom Metazoa; phylum Chordata; class Chondrichthyes; order Orectolobiformes; family Hemiscylliidae; genus Chiloscyllium; species Chiloscyllium plagiosum. The sequence continues at coordinate 163,811,595 of NW_028270139.1, read as the reverse complement.
AAATCTTGGGCAGCTGACTGCTTTGTATCATGTTCCAGGAACCTGTCCTCCCACACCCTTCCTTCTAACCTTGTGCTTGGTTGTTAATCATACTCAAGGTTTATTGCTGAAATCCAGCCCAAAACACGCCCTTCACATTGCTGATGACCCTTCACATCAAGTTCTGGTAAAGCCCAATCGGGAGAATATTATTCTGGATTTATGTTCTTTCTTGTTAGAAAGATCTTGCCTTTATTTATAAAGTCTCCAAACTGTGTTTCCAAATCTCAAAGCTTACCAAATTGTTCCTTGTATCTCATTGTATTGACACAGATGGGGACTCTGACAGCAATGTCATGTGCTGTGACTTATTGTTGCAGGAGAGACTGATTCTTTGCAGCAATAACAAAGTTGCCTATTCAGAGTTAAGTGGCGTGAAATCACGACACAAGCCCTCGCTTTATTCAGCGTTAAATTGTATCAGCCCTTAATTAGTGAAGCTTCAAGCTTTGGTTCTTGGAAGAATGTGAAATGCTGCTCTGGTGCGATGGAGATACATTAGCAAGTACTGGCATTACTGAGGAAGCAGTATTGATCGAGAATTGAGATTTACTTGAAGAAGGCGCTCAGCACTTTTAAAAAAATCATTCAAGGGATGATGGTGTCGCTGGCTAGGCCAGCATTTATTGCCCATCCCTAATTGCCCAGACGGTAGTTAAGAGTCAACCACATTGCTGTGGGTCTGGGGTCCCATGTAGGCCAGACCAGGTAAGGATGGCAGCTTCCTTCCCTAAAGGTCTTTAGTGAACCAGATGGGTTTTTCCAACAATCAGCGAAGGTTTCATGGTCAACAGTGGCCCCTTAATTCCAGTTTTGTTCTTAAATTGAATTCAAGTTCCAGCATGGCAGGATTCAAAACCAGCTCCCTAGAGCATTACCTGGATTAGTGGGCGGCACGGTGGCAAGCACTGCTGCCTCACAGTGCCAGGGACCCAGGTTCAATTTCCGCCTCAGGCTACTCTCTGTGTGAAGTTTGCACATTCTCCCCGTGTCTGCGTGGGTTTCCTCCCACAGCCTAAAAATGTGCAGGTTAGGTGAATTGGCCAATGCTAAATTGCCTGTAGTGTTAGGTGAAGGGGTAAATGTAGGGGAATGGGTCTGGGTGGTTTGCACTTCGGTGGGTCGGTGTGGACTTGTGGAGCCGAAGGGCCTGTTTCCACACTGTAAGTAATCTAATCTAATCTAATTACCACTAGCCCATCGCCTCCCCCAAGCATGCTTTCCTTCATTGGTCAGACCATTCAGTACAGGAGTTGGAGTGCCATGTTGAGGTTGTAAAAGGCATTGGTGAGACCACTTCTGGTTGCCCTGCTACAGGAAAAATATTATTAAGTTGTTTCCGGGACTGGAGAGTTTGGGCTATGTGGATTGGCTGAGACTTATTTTCCATAACGGTGACCTTATGGAGGTTAACAAAATCATGAGGCACATAGATAAGGTGAATAGCAGCGGTCTTTTTTTTCAGGGTAGGGAAGTTCAAAGCTAAAGGGGCATAATTTTAAGGTGAGAGGGTAAAGATTTAAAACGGATCTGAGAGGCAATATTTTCATGCAGAGGGTCGCTAGTATGTGGGATGAACTGCCAGAGGAAGTGATAGATGCAGGTACAGTTACAACATTTAAAAACATTGGGATTGCTACATGAACAGGAAAGGTTTAACCTTGGATGACCAGCGATGTTACGACCTTGGTCAAAAAGAAAAAGGAAACATATGTAAGGTCTAGGAAGGTGAGAACTTACAGAGTTGTAGAAATATATAAGGAAAGTAGGAAAGAAATTAAACAAGGAATTAGACAGGTTGAAAGGGGTCATGAAAAGGCATTAGCAAAAAGGATGAAGGAGAATCCCTAGGCTTTATATCTAGATATAAAAAACAAGACGGTAGCCAGGGAAAGGGTTGGCCCACTCACGGTTGAAGGACAGAATCTATAGGTGGAACAAAAGGGGTAGATGAGATCCTAACCAAATACTTTATGTCAGTTTGCACCAAAGAGAAGGAATTGGTGGAGGATGATCGTAGGGAGGGAGTGTCCAATTTCTAAGCCAAGTTGCTACTAAAACGGAAGAGGTGTTGTGCGTCTTAAAAGGTATTAAGATAGATAAGTCCCCAGGTCCTGATGGGATCTATCCCACAATATTAAGGGTAACAAGAGGACAAATTGCTGGAACATGAACAGACAACTTTGTGTCCTCTTTGACCACAGTGAGATCCCAGAGGACTGGAGAATAGTTAGTGTTGTCCCAGAAGGGTGGCAGAGATAATCCTGGGACCATCCCATCAGTGGTAGTAAAATTATTGGAAAACATTCTCAGCAAGAAGGTCTATATGTATTGAGAAGCAAATGGGCTTATTAGTGACAAACAGCACGGTGATATGGAGGGGCTGGGGGATAGTCATTATTAGTGACAAACAGCACGGTGATATGCAGGGGCAGGGGGATAGTCATTATTAGTGACAAACAGCACGGTGATATGCAGGGGCTGGGGGATAGTCATTATTAGTGACAAACAGCACGTTGATATGGAGGGGCTGGGAGATAGTCATTATTAGTGACAAACAGCGCGGTGATATGCAGGGGCTGGGGGATAGTCATTATTAGTGACAAACAGCGCGGTGATATGGAGGGGCTGGGGGACAGTCATTATTAGTGACAAACAGCGCGGTGATATGGAGGGGCTGGGGGATAGTCATTATTAGTGACAAACAGCATGGTGATATGCAGGGGCTGGGGGATAGTCATTATTAGTGACAAACAGCATGGTGATATGCAGGGGCTGAGGGATAGTCATTATTAGTGACAAACAGCGCGGTGATATGCAGGGGCTGGGGGATAGTCATTATTAGTGACAAACAGCACGGTGATATGCAGGGGCTGGGGGATAGTCATTATTAGTGACAAACAGCACGTTGATATGGAGGGGCTGGGAGATAGTCATTATTAGTGACAAACAGCGCGGTGATATGCAGGGGCTGGGGGATAGTCATTATTAGTGACAAACAGCGCGTTGATATGGAGGGGCTGGGGGACAGTCATTATTAGTGACAAACAGCACGGTGATATGGAGGGTCTGGGGGACAGTCATTATTAGTGACAAACAGCACGGTGATATGCAGGGGCTGGGGGACAGACATTATTAGTGACAAACAGCGCGGTGATATGCAGGGGCTGGGGGATAGACATTATTAGTGACAAACAGCATGGTGATATGGAGGGGCTGGGGGATAGTCATTATTAGTGACAAACAGCATGGTGATATGCAGGGGCTGGGGAACAGTCATTATTAGTGACAAACAGCGCGGTGATATGGAGGGGCTGGGGGACAGTCATTATTAGTGACAAACAGCGCGGTGATATGCAGGGGCTGGGGGATAGTCATTATTAGTGACAAACAGCACGGTGATATGCAGGGGCTGGGGGATAGTCATTATTAGTGACAAACAGCGCGGTGATATGGAGGGGCTGGGGGATAGTCATTATTAGTGACAAACAGCGTGGTGATATGCAGGGGCTGGGGGATAGTCATTATTAGTGACAAACAGCATGGTGATATGCAGGGGCTGGGGGACAGTCATTATTAGTGACAAACAGCATGGTGATATGCAGGGGCTGGGGGATAGTCATTATTAGTGACAAACAGCGCGGTGATATGCAGGGGCTGGGAGATAGTCATTATTAATGACAAACAGCGCGGTGATATGCAGGGGCTGGGGGACAGTCATTATTAGTGACAAACAGCGCGGTGATATGCAGGGGCTGGGGGACAGTCATTATTAGTGACAAACAGCATGGTGATATGCAGGGGTTGGGGGATAGTCATTATTAGTGACAAACAGCACGGTGATATGCAGGGGCTGGGGGATAGTCATTATTAGTGACAAACAGCGCGGTGATATGCAGGGGCTGGGGGATAGTCATTATTAGTGACAAACAGCGCGGTGATATGCAGGGGCTGGGGGATAGTCATTATTAGTGACAAACAGCGCGGTGATATGGAGGGGCTGGGGGATAGTCATTATTAGTGACAAACAGCGCGGTGATATGGAGGGGCTGGGGGACAGTCACTATTAGTGACAAACAGCGCGGTGATATGCAGGGGCAGGGGGATAGTCATTATTAGTGACAAACAGCATGGTGATATGCAGGGGCTGGGGGATAGTCATTATTCGTGACAAACAGCGCGGTGATATGCAGGGGCTGGGGGACAGTCATTATTCGTGACAAACTGCAGGGTGATATGCAGGGGCTGGGGGATAGTCATTATTAGTGACAAACAGCGCGGTGATATGCAGGGGCTGGGGGATAGTCATTATTAGTGACAAACAGCGCAGTGATATGCAGGGGCTGGGGGATAGTCATTATTAGTGACAAACAGCGCGGTGATATGCAGGGGCTGGGGGATAGACATTATTAGTGACAAACAGCACGGTGATATGGAGGGGCTGGGGGATAGTCATTATTAGTGACAAACAGCGCGGTGATATGCAGGGGCTGGGGGATAGTCATTATTAGTGACAAACAGCGCGGTGATATGCAGGGGCTGGGGGATAGTCATTATTAGTGACAAACAGCACGGTGATATGCAGGGGCTGGGGAATAGTCATTATTAGTGACAAACAGCGCGGTGATATGCAGGGGCTGGGGGATAGTCATTATTAGTGACAAACAGCGCGGTGATATGCAGGGGCTGGGGGATAGACATTATTAGTGACAAACAGCACGGTGATATGGAGCGGCTGGGGGATAGTCATTATTAGTGACAAACAGCGCGGTGATATGCAGGGGCTGGGGGATAGTCATTATTAGTGACAAACAGCGCGGTGATATGCAGGGGCTGGGGGATAGTCATTATTAGTGACAAACAGCGCGGTGATATGCAGGGGCTGGGGGATAGACATTATTAGTGACAAACAGCGCGGTGATATGCAGGGGCTGGGGGACAGTCATTATTAGTGACAAACAGCGCGGTGATATGGAGGCGCTGGGGGACAGTCATTATTAGTGACAAACAGCGCGGTGATATGCAGGGGCAGGGGGATAGTCATTATTAGTGACAAATAGCACGTTGATATGCAGGGGCTGGGGGATAGTCATTATTAGTGACAAACAGCGCGGTGATATGCAGGGGCTGGGGGATAGTCATTATTAGTGACAAACAGCGCGGTGATATGCAGGGGCTGGGGGATAGTCATTATTAGTGACAAACAGCGCGGTGATATGCAGGGGCTGGGGGATAGTCATTATTAGTGACAAACAGCGCGGTGACATGGAGGGGCTGGGGGATAGTCATTATTAGTGACAAACAGCGCGGTGATATGGAGGGGCTGGGGGACAGTCATTATTAGTGACAAACAGCGCGGTGATATGCAGGGGCAGGGGGATAGTCATTATTAGTGACAAACTGCATGGTGATATGCAGGGGCTGGGGGATAGTCATTATTCGTGACAAACAGCGCGGTGATATGCAGGGGCTGGGGGACAGTCATTATTAGTGACAAACAGCGCGGTGATATGGAGGGGCTGGGGGATAGTCATTATTAGTGACAAACAGCGCGGTGATATGGAGGGGCTGGGGGACAGTCACTATTAGTGACAAACAGCGCGGTGATATGCAGGGGCAGGGGGATAGTCATTATTAGTGACAAACAGCATGGTGATATGCAGGGGCTGGGGGATAGTCATTATTCGTGACAAACAGCGCGGTGATATGCAGGGGCTGGGGGACAGTCATTATTCGTGACAAACTGCAGGGTGATATGCAGGGGCAGGGGGATAGTCATTATTAGTGACAAATAGCACGTTGATATGGAGGGGCTGGGAGATAGTCATTATTAGTGACAAACAGCGCGGTGATATGCAGGGGCTGGGGAATAGTCATTATTAGTGACAAACAGCGCGGTGATATGCAGGGGCTGGGGGATAGTCATTATTAGTGACAAACAGCGCGGTGATATGCAGGGGCTGGGGGATAGACATTATTAGTGACAAACAGCACGGTGATATGGAGCGGCTGGGGGATAGTCATTATTAGTGACAAACAGCGCGGTGATATGCAGGGGCTGGGGGATAGTCATTATTAGTGACAAACAGCGCGGTGATATGCAGGGGCTGGGGGATAGTCATTATTAGTGACAAACAGCGCGGTGATATGCAGGGGCTGGGGGATAGACATTATTAGTGACAAACAGCGCGGTGATATGCAGGGGCTGGGGGACAGTCATTATTAGTGACAAACAGCGCGGTGATATGGAGGCGCTGGGGGACAGTCATTATTAGTGACAAACAGCGCGGTGATATGCAGGGGCAGGGGGATAGTCATTATTAGTGACAAATAGCACGTTGATATGCAGGGGCTGGGGGATAGTCATTATTAGTGACAAACAGTGCGGTGATATGCAGGGGCTGGGGGATAGTCATTATTAGTGACAAACAGCGCGGTGATATGGAGGGGCTGGGGGATAGTCATTATTAGTGACAAACAGCGCGGTGATATGGAGGGGCTGGGGGACAGTCATTATTAGTGACAAACAGCGCGGTGATATGCAGGGGCAGGGGGATAGTCATTATTAGTGACAAATAGCACGTTGATATGGAGGGGCTGGGAGATAGTCATTATTAGTGACAAACAGCGCGGTGATATGGAGGGGCTGGGGGATAGTCATTATTAGTGACAAACAGCGCGGTGATATGGAGGGGCTGGGGGACAGTCATTATTAGTGACAAACAGCGCGGTGATATGCAGGGGCAGGGGGATAGTCATTATTAGTGACAAACAGCATGGTGATATGCAGGGGCTGGGGGATAGTCATTATTCGTGACAAACAGCGCGGTGATATGCAGGGGCTGGGGGACAGTCATTATTAGTGACAAACAGCACGGTGATATGCAGGGGCAGGGGGATAGTCATTATTAGTGACAAATAGCACGTTGATATGGAGGGGCTGGGAGATAGTCATTATTAGTGACAAACAGCGCGGTGATATGCAGGGGCTGGGGGATAGTCATTATTAGTGACAAACAGCGCGGTGATATGCAGAGGCTGGGGGATAGTCATTATTAGTGACAAACAGCGTGGTGATATGCAGCGGCTGGGGGATAGTCATTATTAGTGACAAACAGCACGGTGATATGCAGGGGCTGGGGGATAGTCATTATTAGTGACAAATAGCACGTTGATATGGAGGGACTGGGAGATAGTCATTATTAGTGACAAACAGCGCGGTGATATGCAGGGGCTGGGAGATAGTCATTATTCGTGACAAACAGCGCGGTGATATGCAGGGGCTGGGGGATAGTCATTATTAGTGACAAACAGCGCGGTGATATGCAGGGGCTGGGGGATAGTCATTATTAGCGACAAACAGCGCGGTGATATGCAGGGGCTGGGGGATAGTCATTATTAGTGACAAACAGCGCGGTGATATGGAGGGGCTGGGGGATAGTCATTATTAGTGACAAACAGCGCGGTGATATGCAGGGGCAGGGGGATAGTCATTATTAGTGACAAACTGCATGGTGATATGCAGGGGCTCGGGGATAGTCATTATTAGTGACAAACAGCACGGTGATATGCAGGGGCTGGGGGATAGTCATTATTAGTGACAAATAGCACGTTGATATGGAGGGACTGGGAGATAGTCATTATTAGTGACAAACAGCGCGGTGATATGCAGGGGCTGGGAGATAGTCATTATTCGTGACAAACAGCGCGGTGATATGCAGGGGCTGGGGGATAGTCATTATTAGTGACAAACAGCGCGGTGATATGCAGGGGCTGGGGGATAGTCATTATTAGCGACAAACAGCGCGGTGATATGCAGGGGCTGGGGGATAGTCATTATTAGTGACAAACAGCGCGGTGATATGGAGGGGCTGGGGGATAGTCATTATTAGTGACAAACAGCGCGGTGATATGCAGGGGCAGGGGGATAGTCATTATTAGTGACAAACTGCATGGTGATATGCAGGGGCTCGGGGATAGTCATTATTCGTGACAAACAGCGCGGTGATATGCAGGGGCTGGGGGACAGTCATTATTAGTGACAAACAGCGCGGTGATATGGAGGGGCTGGGGGATAGTCATTATTAGTGACAAACAGCGCGGTGATATGGAGGGGCTGGGGGACAGTCACTATTAGTGACAAACAGCGCGGTGATATGCAGGGGCAGGGGGATAGTCATTATTAGTGACAAACAGCATGGTGATATGCAGGGGCTGGGGGATAGTCATTATTCGTGACAAACAGCGCGGTGATATGCAGGGGCTGGGGGACAGTCATTATTCGTGACAAACTGCAGGGTGATATGCAGGGGCAGGGGGATAGTCATTATTAGTGACAAATAGCACGTTGATATGGAGGGGCTGGGAGATAGTCATTATTAGTGACAAACAGCGCGGTGATATGCAGGTGCTGGGGGATAGTCATTATTAGTGACAAACAGCGCGGTGACATGCAGGGGCTGGGGGATAGTCATTATTAGTGACAAACAGCGCGGTGATATGCAGGGGCTGGGGGATAGACATTATTAGTGACAAACAGCACGGTGATATGGAGCGGCTGGGTGATAGTCATTATTAGTGACAAACAGCGCGGTGATATGCAGGGGCTGGGGGATAGTCATTATTAGTGACAAACAGCGCGGTGATATGCAGGGGCTGGGGGATAGTCATTATTAGTGACAAACAGCGCGGTGATATGCAGGGGCTGGGGGATAGACATTATTAGTGACAAACAGCGCGGTGATATGCAGGGGCTGGGGGACAGTCATTATTAGTGACAAACAGCGCGGTGATATGGAGGGGCTGGGGGACAGTCATTATTAGTGACAAACAGCGCGGTGATATGCAGGGGCAGGGGGATAGTCATTATTAGTGACAAATAGCACGGTGATATGCAGGGGCTGGGGGATAGTCATTATTAGTGACAAACAGCGCGGTGATATGCAGGGGCTGGGGGATAGTCATTATTAGTGACAAACAGCGCGGTGATATGGAGGGGCTGGGGGATAGTCATTATTAGTGACAAACAGCGCGGTGATATGGAGGGGCTGGGGTCAGCCATTATTAGTGACAAACAGCGCGGTGATATGCAGGGGCAGGGGGATAGTCATTATTAGTGACAAACAGCATGGTGATATGCAGGGGCTGGGGGATAGTCATTATTCGTGACAAACAGCGCGGTGATATGCAGGGGCTGGGGGACAGTCATTATTAGTGACAAACAGCACGGTGATATGCAGGGGCAGGGGGATAGTCATTATTAGTGACAAATAGCACGTTGATATGGAGGGGCTGGGAGATAGTCATTATTAGTGACAAACAGCGCGGTGATATGCAGGGGCTGGGGGATAGTCATTATTAGTGACAAACAGCGCGGTGATATGCAGAGGCTGGGGGATAGTCATTATTAGTGACAAACAGCGTGGTGATATGCAGCGGCTGGGGGATAGTCATTATTAGTGACAAACAGCACGGTGATATGCAGGGGCTGGGGGATAGTCATTATTAGTGACAAATAGCACGTTGATATGGAGGGGCTGGGAGATAGTCATTATTAGTGACAAACAGCGCGGTGATATGCAGGGGCTGGGAGATAGTCATTATTAGTGACAAACAGCGCGGTGATATGCAGGGGCTGGGGGATAGTCATTATTAGTGACAAACAGCGCGGTGATATGCAGGGGCTGGGGGATAGTCATTATTAGTGACAAACAGCGCGGTGATATGCAGGGGCTGGGGGACAGTCATTATTAGTGACAAACAGCGCGGTGATATGGAGGGGCTGGGGGACAGTCATTATTAGTGACAAACAGCGCGGTGATATGCAGGGGCAGGGGGATAGTCATTATTAGTGACAAATAGCACATTGATATGGAGGGGCTGGGAGATAGTCATTATTAGTGACAAACAGCGCGGTGATATGCAGGGGCTGGGGGATAGTCATTATTAGTGACAAACAGCGCGGTGATATGGAGGGGCTGGGGGACAGTCATTATTAGTGACAAACAGCGCGGTGATATGCAGGGGCAGGGGGATAGTCATTATTAGTGACAAACAGCATGGTGATATGCAGGGGCTGGGGGATAGTCATTATTCGTGACAAACAGCGCGGTGATATGCAGGGGCTGGGGGACAGTCATTATTAGTGACAAACAGCGCGGTGATATGGAGGGGCTGGGGGACAGTCATTATTAGTGACAAACAGCGCGGTGATATGCAGGGGCAGGGGGATAGTCATTATTAGTGACAAATAGCACATTGATATGGAGGGGCTGGGAGATAGTCATTATTAGTGACAAACAGCGCGGTGATATGCAGGGGCTGGGGGATAGTCATTATTAGTGACAAACAGCGCGGTGATATGCAGGGGCTGGGGGATAGTCATTATTAGTGACAAACAGCGCGGTGATATGCAGGGGCTGGGGGATAGTCATTATTAGTGACAAACAGCGCGGTGATATGCAGGGGCTGGGGGATAGTCATTATTAGTGACAAACAGCGCGGTGATATGCAGGGGCTGGGGGATAGTCATTATTAGTGACAAACAGCGCGGTGATATGGAGGGGCTGGGGGACAGTCATTATTAGTGACAAACAGCGCGGTGATATGCAGGGGCAGGGGGATAGTCATTATTAGTGACAAACAGCATGGTGATATGCAGGGGCTGGGGGACAGTCATTATTAGTGACAAACAGCGCGGTGATATGGAGGGGCTGGGGGACAGTCATTATTAGTGACAAACAGCGCGGTGATATGCAGGGGCAGGGGGATAGTCATTATTAGTGACAAATAGCACGTTGATATGGAGGGGCTGGGAGATAGTCATTATTAGTGACAAACAGCGCGGTGATATGCAGGGGCTGGGGGATAGTCATTATTAGTGACAAACAGCGCGGTGATATGCAGGGGCAGGGGGATAGTCATTATTAGTGACAAATAGCACGTTGATATGCAGGGGCTGGGGGATAGTCATTATTAGTGACAAACAGCGCGGTGATATGCAGGGGCTGGGGGATAGTCATTATTAGTGACAAACAGCGCGGTGATATGGAGGGGCTGGGGGATAGTCATTATTAGTGACAAACAGCGCGGTGATATGGAGGGGCTGGGGTCAGTCATTATTAGTGACAAACAGCGCGGTGATATGCAGGGGCAGGGGGATAGTCATTATTAGTGACAAACAGCATGGTGATATGCAGGGGCTGGGGGATAGTCATTATTCGTGACAAACAGCGCGGTGATATGCAGGGGCTGGGGGACAGTCATTATTAGTGACAAACAGCACGGTGATATGCAGGGGCAGGGGGATAGTCATTATTAGTGACAAATAGCACGTTGATATGGAGGGGCTGAGAGATAGTCATTATTAGTGACAAACAGCGCGGTGATATGCAGGGGCTGGGGGATAGTCATTATTAGTGACAAACAGCGCGGTGATATGCAGAGGCTGGGGGATAGTCATTATTAGTGACAAACAGCGTGGTGATATGCAGCGGCTGGGGGATAGTCATTATTAGTGACAAACAGCACGGTGATATGCAGGGGCTGCGGGATAGTCATTATTAGTGACAAATAGCACGTTGATATGGAGGGGCTGGGAGATAGTCATTATTAGTGACAAACAGCGCGGTGATATGCAGGGGCTGGGAGATAGTCATTATTAGTGACAAACAGCGCGGTGATATGCAGGGGCTGGGGGATAGTCATTATTAGTGACAAACAGCGCGGTGATATGCAGGGGCTGGGGGATAGTCATTATTAGTGACAAACAGCGCGGTGATATGCAGGGGCTGGGGGATAGTCATTATTAGTGACAAACAGCGCGGTGATATGGAGGGGCTGGGGGATAGTCATTATAAGTGACAAACAGCGCGGTGATATGGAGGGGCTGGGGGACAGTCATTATTAGTGACAAACAGCGCGGTGATATGCAGGGGCAGGGGGATAGTCATTATTAGTGACAAACAGCATGGTGATATGCAGGGGCTGGGGGATAGTCATTATTCGTGACAAACAGCGCGGTGATATGCAGGGGCTGGGGGACAGTCATTATTAGTGACAAACAGCGCGGTGATATGGAGGGGCTGGGGGACAGTCATTATTAGTGACAAACAGCGCGGTGATATGCAGGGGCAGGGGGATAGTCATTATTAGTGACAAATAGCACGTTGATATGGAGGGGCTGGGAGATAGTCATTATTAGTGACAAACAGCGCGGTGATATGCAGGGGCTGGGGGATAGTCATTATTAGTGACAAACAGCGCGGTGATATGCAGGGGCTGGGGGATAGTCATTATTAGTGACAAACAGCGCGGTGATATGCAGGGGCTGGGGGATAGTCATTATTAGTGACAAACAGCGCGGTGATATGCAGGGGCTGGGGGATAGTCATTATTAATGACAAACAGCGCGGTGATATGCAGGGGCTGGGGGATAGTCATTATTAGTGACAAACAGCGCGGTGATATGGAGGGGCTGGGGGACAGTCATTATTAGTGACAAACAGCGCGGTGATATGCAGGGGCAGGGGGATAGTCATTATTAGTGACAAACAGCATGGTGATATGCAGGGGCTGGGGGATAGTCATTATTAGTGACAAACAGCGCGGTGATATGGAGGGGCTGGGGGACAGTCATTATTAGTGACAAACAGCGCGGTGATATGCAGGGGCAGGGGGATAGTCATTATTAGTGACAAATAGCACGTTGATATGGAGGGGCTGGGAGATAGTCATTATTAGTGACAAACAGCGCGGTGATATGCAGGGGCTGGGGGATAGTCATTATTAGTGACAAACAGCGCGGTGATATGCAGGGGCTGGGGGATAGTCATTATTAGTGACAAACAGCGTGGTGATATGCAGCGGCTGGGGGATAGTCATTATTAGTGACAAACAGCACGGTGATATGCAGGGGCTGGGGGACAGTCATTATTAGTGACAAATAGCACGTTGATATGGAGGGGCTGGGAGATAGTCATTATTAGTGACAAACAGCGCGGTGATATGCAGGGGCTGGGAGATAGTCATTATTAGTGACAAACAGCGCGGTGATATGCAGGGGCTGGGGGATAGTCATTATTAGTGACAAACAGCGCGGTGATATGCAGGGGTTGGGGGATAGTCATTATTAGTGACAAACAGCGCGGTGATATGCAGGGGCTGGGGGATAGTCATTATTAGTGACAAACAGCGCGGTGATATGCAGGGGCTGGGGGATAGTCATTATTAGTGACAAACAGCGCGGTGATATGCAGGGGCTGGGGGATAGTCATTATTAGTGACAAACAGCGCGGTGATATGGAGGGGCTGGGGGACAGTCATTATTAGTGACAAACAGCGCGGTGATATGCAGCGGCAGGGGGATAGTCATTATTAGTGACAAACAGCATGGTGATATGCAGGGGCTGGGGGATAGTCATTATTCGTGACAAACAGCGCGGTGATATGCAGGGGCTGGGGGACAGTCATTATTAGTGACAAACAGCGCGGTGATATGGAGGGGCTGGGGGACAGTCATTATTAGTGACAAACAGCGCGGTGATATGCAGGGGCAGGGGGATAGTCATTATTAGTGACAAATAGCACGTTGATATGGAGGGGCTGGGAGATAGTCATTATTAGTGACAAACAGCGCGCTGATATGCAGGGGCTGGGGGATAGTCATTATTAGTGACAAACAGCGTGGTGATATGCAGGGGCTGGGGGATAGTCATTATTAGTGACAAACAGCACGGTGATATGCAGGGGCTGGGGGACATTCATTATTAGTGACAAATAGCACGTTGATATGGAGGGGCTGGGAGATAGTCATTATTAGTGACAAACAGCACGGTGATATGCAGGGGCTGGGAGATAGTCATTATTAGTGACAAACAGCGCGGTGATATGCAGGGGCTGGGGGATAGTCATTATTAGTGACAAACAGCGCGGTGATATGCAGGGGCTGGGGGATAGACATTATTAGTGACAAACAGCGCGGTGATATGCAGGGGCTGGGGGATAGTCATTATTAGTGACAAACAGCGCGGTGATATGCAGGGGCTGGGGGATAGACATTATTAGTGACAAACAGCGCGGTGATATGCAGGGGCTGGGGGATAGACATTATTAGTGACAAACAGCACGGTGATATGGAGGGGCTGGGGGATAGTCATTATTAGTGACAAACAGCGCGGTGATATGCAGGGGCTGGGGGATAGTCATTATTAGTGACAAACAGCGCGGTGATATGCAGGGGCTGGGGGATAGTCATTATTAGTGACAAACAGCGCGGTGATATGCAGGGGCTGGGGGATAGACATTATTAGTGACAAACAGCGCGGTGATATGCAGGGGCTGGGGGATAGTCATTATTAGTGACAAACAGCGCGGTGATATGCAGGGGCTGGGGGATAGACATTATTAGTGACAAACAGCGCGGTGATATGCAGGGGCTGGGGGATAGACATTATTAGTGACAAACAGCACGGTGATATGGAGGGGCTGGGGGATCGTCATTATTCGTGACAAACAGCGCGGTGATATGCAGGGGCTGGGGGATAGACATTATTCGTGACAAACAGCACGGTGATATGCAGGGGCAGGGGGATAGTCATTATTCGTGACAAACAGCGCGGTGATATGCAGGGGCTGGGGGATAGTCATTATTAGTGACAAACAGCGCGGTGATATGCAGGGGCTGGGGGATAGTCATTATTAGTGACAAACAGCACGGTGATATGCAGGGGCAGGGGGATAGTCATTATTAGTGACAAACAGCGCGGTGATATGGAGGGGCTGGGGGACAGTCATTATTAGTGACAAACAGCGCGGTGATATGCAGGGGCTGGGGGATAGTCATTATTCGTGACAAACAGCGCGATGATATGCAGGGGCAGGGGGATAGTCATTATTAGTGACAAACAGCACGGTGATATGCAGGGGCTGGGGGATAGTCATTATTCGTGACAAACAGCGCGGTGATATGCAGGGGCTGGGGGACAGTCATTATTAGTGACAAACAGCACGGTGATATGCAGGGGCAGGGGGATAGTCATTATTAGTGACAAATAGCACGTTGATATGGAGGGGCTGGGGGATAGTCATTATTAGTGACAAACAGCGCGGTGATATGCAGGGGCTGGGGGATAGTCATTATTAGTGACAAACAGCGCGTTGATATGCAGGGGCTGGGGGATAGTCATTATTCGTGACAAACAGCGCGGTGATATGCAGGGGCAGGGGGATAGTCATTATTAGTGACAAACAGCACGGTGATATGCAGGGGCTGGGGGATAGTCATTATTCGTGACAAACAGCGCGGTGATATGCAGGGGCTGGGGGATAGACATTATTAGTGACAAACAGCGCGGTGATATGCAGGGGCTGGGGGATAGACATTATTAGTGACAAACAGCACGGTGATATGGAGGGGCTGGGGGATAGTCATTATTCGTGACAAACAGCGCGGTGATATGCAGGGGCTGGGGGATAGACATTATTCGTGACAAACAGCACGGTGATATGCAGGGGCTGGGGGATAGTCATTATTCGTGACAAACAGCGCGGTGATATGCAGGGGCTGGGGGATAGTCATTATTAGTGACAAACAGCGCGGTGATATGCAGGGGCTGGGGGATAGTCATTATTAGTGACAAACAGCACGGTGATATGCAGGGGCAGGGGGATAGTCATTATTAGTGACAAACAGCGCGGTGATATGGAGGGGCTGGGGGACAGTCATTATTAGTGACAAACAGCGCGGTGATATGCAGGGGCTGGGGGATAGTCATTATTCGTGACAAACAGCGCGGTGATATGCAGGGGCTGGGGGACAGTCATTATTAGTGACAAACAGCACGGTGATATGCAGGGGCAGGGGGATAGTCATTATTCGTGACAAATAGCACGTTGATATGGAGGGGCTGGGGGATAGTCATTATTAGTGACAAACAGCGCGGTGATATGCAGGGGCTGGGGGATAGTCATTATTAGTGACAATCAGCGCGTTGATATGCAGGGGCTGGGGGATAGTCATTATTCGTGACAAACAGCGCGGTGATATGCAGGGGCTGGGGGATAGTCATTATTAGTGACAAACAGCACGGTGATATGCAGGGGCTGGGGGATAGTCATTATTCGTGACAAACAGCGCGGTGATATGCAGGGGCTGGGGGATAGACATTATTAGTGACAAACAGCGCGGTGATATGCAGGGGCTGGGGGATAGACATTATTAGTGACAAACAGCACGGTGATATGGAGGGGCTGGGGGATAGTCATTATTCGTGACAAACAGCGCGGTGATATGCAGGGGCTGGGGGATAGACATTATTCGTGACAAACAGCACGGTGATATGCAGGGGCAGGGGGATAGTCATTATTAGTGACAAACAGCGCGGTGATATGCAGGGGCTGGGGGATAGTCATTATTAGTGACAAACAGCGCGGTGATATGCAGGGGCTGGGGGATAGTCATTATTAGTGACAAACAGCACGGTGATATGCAGGGGCAGGGGGATAGTCATTATTAGTGACAAACAGCGCGGTGATATGGAGGGGCTGGGGGACAGTCATTATTAGTGACAAACAGCGCGGTGATATGCAGGGGCTGGGGGATAGTCATTATTCGTGACAAACAGCGCGATGATATGCAGGGGCAGGGGGATAGTCATTATTAGTGACAAACAGCACGGTGATATGCAGGGGCTGGGGGATAGTCATTATTCGTGACAAACAGCGCGGTGATATGCAGGGGCTGGGGGACAGTCATTATTAGTGACAAACAGCACGGTGATATGCAGGGGCAGGGGGATAGTCATTATTAGTGACAAATAGCACGTTGATATGGAGGGGCTGGGGGATAGTCATTATTAGTGACAAACAGCGCGGTGATATGCAGGGGCTGGGGGATAGTCATTATTAGTGACAAACAGTGTGGTGATATGCAGGGGCTGGGGGATAGTCATTATTAGTGACAAACAGCGCGTTGATATGCAGGGGCTGGGGGATAGTCATTATTCGTGACAAACAGCGCGGTGATATGCAGGGGCAGGGGGATAGTCATTATTAGTGACAAACAGCACGGTGATATGCAGGGGCTGGGGGATAGTCATTATTCGTGACAAACAGCGCGGTGATATGCAGGGGCTGGGGGACAGTCATTATTAGTGACAAACAGCACGGTGATATGCAGGGGCAGGGGGATAGTCATTATTAGTGACAAATAGCACGTTGATATGGAGGGGCTGGGAGATAGTCATTATTAGTGACAAACAGCGCGGTGATATGCAGGGGCTGGGGGATAGTCATTATTAGTGACAAACAGCACGGTGATATGCAGGGGCTGGGGGATAGTCATTATTAGTGACAAACAGCGCGGTGATATGCAGGGGCAGGGGGATAGTCATTATTAGTGACAAACAGCGCGGTGATATGCAGGGGCTGGGGGATAGTCATTATTAGTGACAAACAGCGTGGTGATATGCAGGGGCTGGGGGATAGTCATTATTAGTGACAAACAGCACGGTGATATGCAGGGGCTGGGGGATAGTCATTATTAGTGACAAATAGCACGTTGATATGGAGGTGCTGGGAGATAGTCATTATTAGTGACAAACAGCGCGGTGATATGCAGGGGCTGGGGGATAGTCATTATTAGTGACAAACAGCGCGGTGATATGCAGGGGCTGGGGGATAGTCATTATTAGTGACAAACAGCGTGGTGATATGCAGGGGCTGGGGGATAGTCATTATTAGTGACAAACAGCGCAGTGAAATGCAGGGGCTGGGGGATAGTCATTATTAGTGACAAACAGCGTGGTGATATGCAGGGGCTGGGGGATAGTCATTATTAGTGACAAACAGCGCGGTGATATGCAGGGGCTGGGGGATAGTCATTATTTGTGACAAACAGCGTGGTGATATGCAGGGGCTGGGGGATAGTCATTATTAGTGACAAACAGCGCGGTGATATGCAGGGGCTGGGGGATAGTCATTATTAGTGACAAACAGCGCGGTGATATGCAGGGGCTGGGGGACAGTCATTATTAGTGACAAACAGCGCGGTGATATGCGGGGGCTGGGGGATAGTCATTATTAGTGACAAACAGCGCGGTGATATGGAGGGGCTGGGGGACAGTCATTATTAGTGACAAACAGCGCGGTGATATGCGGGGGCTGGGGGATAGTCATTATTAGTGACAAACAGCGCGGTGATATGCAGGGGCTGGGGGATAGTCATTATTAGTGACAAACAGCGCGGTGATATGCAGGGGCTGGGGGACAGTCATTATTAGTGACAAACAGCGCGGTGATATGCGGGGGCTGGGGGATAGTCATTATTAGTGACAAACAGCGCGGTGATATGCAGGGGCTGGGGGATAGTCATTATTAGTGACAAACAGCGCGGTGATATGCAGGGGCTGGGGGACAGTCATTATTAGTGACAAACAGCGCGGTGATATGCGGGGGCTGGGGGATAGTCATTATTCGTGACAAACAGCGCGGTGATATGGAGGGGCTGGGGGATAGTCATTATTAGTGACAAACAGCGCGGTGATATGCAGGGGCTGGGGGACAGTCATTATTAGTGACAAACAGCGCGGTGATATGCGGGGGCTGGGGGATAGTCATTATTCGTGACAAACAGCGCGGTGATATGCAGGGGCTGGGGGATAGTCATGGCTCACTAACTTGGTTTGAGGTTTTTGAGGAGGTAACAAAGATGATTGATGAGGGAAAAGCGATTGATATTGCCTACATGGACTTCAGTAACGCCTTTAGCAAGGTCCCTCATGGTACAAAAGGTGAAGTCACATGGCATCAGTGATGAGCTGGCAAGATGGATACAGAACTGCCTTAATCATAGGGGACAGAAGGTAGCGATGGAAGGATACTTTTCCAAAATGGTGGTGGGGGGGGGGGGGGGGGGGGGGGCTACTGTGACTGGTGATGTTCCCCAGGGATCAGTGCTGGGACCTCTGCTGTTTGTGATTCACATAAATGATTTGGAGGAAAACGTAACTGGTCTACTTAGTAAGTTTGTGGACAATACAAAGATTGGAGGAGTTGCAGGTAGTGAGGAAGATTGTCAGATGATACAGCAAGGTATATATCAGTTGGAGGCATGGACAGAAAAATGGGAGGTGGAGTTTAATCCAGACAAATGTGAAGTACTGCATTTTGGAAGGTCAAGCACAGGTGGAAATTATACAGTGAAGAACCCTGAGGAGGATTGATATACAGAGGAATCTGGGTGTGCAGGCCTACTGATCACTGAAGGTGGCAGTGCAGGGAGATAAGGTAGTTTTAAGAAAGGTTTATGGCACGCTTGACTTCATTAGAAGGGGCTTGGGGTATAAGTTATTCTGCAGCTTTATAGAATTTAAGTAGGCCCTCACTTGGAATATTGCATGCAGTTCTGTCACCACACTATCAGAATGATGTAGATGCTTTGGAGAGGGTACAGAAAAGGTTTACAAGGATGTTGCCTGATATGGGGGGCTTTAGCTTTGAAGAAAGGTTAGATAGACTGGGTTTGTATTCATTGGAATGCAAGAGGTCGTGGGGTGACCTGATAGAAGTTTATAAGATTGCGAATGGCGTGGATAGAGTGGAAAGTGTGAGGCTTTTTCCCAGGGTGGAGCGTTCAGTTATTCAGGGACACAAGATGCGAGGGGTGAAGTTTAAAAGAGATGTGGGAGGCAGGTTTTTCACACAAAGGGTGGTGAATGCCTGGAACGAGCTGCCAGAGGGGGTGGTGGAAGTAGACAGAATAGCTGCATTCAAGAAGCACCTGGACCAATACATGGACAGAAAGGAAATAGAGGGGTATCGATTCTGCAAGGGAAGACAGTTTTAGTGTGGGAGGGTAAAATGTGTCAGTGCAGGGTTGGAGGGCTGAAGGGCCTGTTCCTGTGCTGTATTGTCCTTTGTTCTTTGTTTAGAGGGATATGAGCCAAATGCAAGCAAACAGAACTAGTTTAGTTTGTGAAAATGGTTGGCATGGACAGGTTGGACCAAAATGTCTGTTTCTGTCATGACTCTATTGCTCTAATAAAACAAGTTAAATTCAACTGTTTTAGGTAATTCTTCTGAGATTAAGAAGGTGTCAAGACACAGATTGCTGGGTGACAGTAGACTGGAGACAGGTCTTCTCCCTCATCCTCATCTTTTGAGGCAGTCCCTCAAGATTAGTATAGTATTGTCATAGAAGCAGGAGTAGGCCATTTGGCCCATCGAGTCTGCTCCACCATTCATTAAGATCATGGCTGATCAATCCATCATCTCAGCTCCTCCAACCTGCATCATCCCCATAAACCTTAATTCCTCTACCGTGCAAAACCTCATCCAACTGTGTCTTGAATATATTTAATGAAGCTGCCTCTCCTGCTTCTTGGGGCACAAAATTCCATAGATTCTCTACTCTCTGGGAAAAGCAGTTCCTCCTCATCTTTGTCCTAAATCTATTCCCTATAATCTTGAGGCCATGTCTACTAGTCCTAGTCTCACCCACCAGCGGAAACAACTTGCCTGCCTTTATCTTATCTATCCCTTCCATAATTCTATAAGATCCCCACTCATTCTTCTAAATTCTAGCGAGTACAGTCCGAGGCAGCTCAACCTCTCCTCACAGGGGAACCCCCTCATCTCCGGAATCAACCTGGTGAACCTCCTCTGCACCACCTCCAAAGTCAGTGTATCCTTCCTCAAGTAAGGAGACCAGAACTGCGCACAATACTCCAGGTGCGGCCTCACCAACACCTTGTACAATTGCAGCAGAACCTCCCTGCTCTTAAATTCAATCCCTCGAGCAATGAAAGCCAATATTCCGTTTGCCTTCCTGATTACCTGTTGTACCTGTAAATCAACTTTTAGCGATTCATGTATGAGCACTCCTAAGTCCCTCTGCACAACAGCATGCTGCAAAATTTCACCATTTCAATAATACTCTGACCTACCAGTGTAACTTCCAAAGTGGATCACCTCACACTTACCAACATTGTCCTCCATCTGCCAGACGCTTGCCCACTCACCGAACCTGGGAGAAATTCCTGATGAAGAGCTTCTGCTCTGACCATCGATTCTTCTGCTCCCTGGATGCTGCCTGACTGGTTGTGCTTTATCAGCACCGCACTTTGTGACTCTCACTTACTTATCCGATCTAAATGTCTCTGCAGACCCTCCACATCCTCTGCACAGTTTGCCTTTCCACTCAATGTAGAGTCATCAGCAAACTTGGATAAGTTACACTCGATCTCCTCTTCCAAGTCATTTATATATATCATGAGCAGTTGCTGGCCCGACACTGACCCCTGCAACACCCCGTTCACTGCTGATCTCCAACCAGACAAACGTCCCCCTCTGGGTCTGAGACAGCTGCTCAGTCGAATGCTTGAGTAGTAGTGTCTGCCACATGCCGGCAGCTGGAGCTGGAAGGGTTGGGTAGATTGAGGTTTGTACCTTGACTGTGACTGTCCTGAAGAACTGTTCTGATGTGTTCGGTGCCTTCCTGGATGTGTTGCCCACAGGTGGCTGGGGGCTGTATGATCTGGTCAGAGATGCTTTGAGGACAATACTGAGCTGACTCCTCTGACCTCCAGGGAGTGCCTGCCCGCTGGGTGACCTCTGGGTAGTGTGGCTGCTTCAGGGTGTTAGGATTGAGGTTGATTAACGACCGCGTACTGCCCAGCATTATTGTTTTTGATTGATTCACCCTCTGGTACTCGGTTGTTAATCTTGGGAAACGGTGCTGCTGTTGGGAATCTGGATTTGTAGGACATTACAAGGCTAGTGGTTCTTCTCCAGTGCTAAAACCAAACGATGTAGGAGCAAAATTAGGCCGTTCGGCCCATCGAGTTTGCTCCACCATTTGATCATGGCTGATAGGTTTCTCAACCCTATTCTCCTGCCTTCTCCCTGTAACCCTTGAACACCTTATTAATCAAGGCCCTATTTATCTCTGTCTTAAACACACTCATTGACTACAGCCCTCTGTGGCAATGAGTTCCACAGATTTCCCACCCTCTGGCTGAAGACATTCCTCCTCATCTCCGTTTGAAAGGTTCATCTCTTCACTCTGAGGCTGTGCCCTGGGGTCCTAGTCTCTCCTATTCGTGGAAACATCTTCTCCACATCCACTCTGTCCAGGCCTCTCAGTATTCTGTAAGTTCCAATGAGATTCCTCCTTCCCCCATCCTTTTAAACCCCATCAAGTACAGACCCAGAGTCCTCAGGCGCTCCTCATATGACAAGCTCTTCATCCCTGGGATCATTCCTGTGAACCTCCTCTGGGCCCCCTCCAATGCCAGCACATCCTTCCTTCGATACGGGGCCAGACCTGCTCGCAATATTCCAAATGCGGTCTGACCAGAGCCTTATACAGCCTCCTCAGTACATCCCTGCTGTTGTATTCTAGCCCTCTTAGAATGAATGAAACATTAACTGGCCACAAAAAGACATGACCCTCTCTCACTGGTATCCTTACATACAGATAAGGAAGGACACCACTTTGACTGGGACGACACATCCATCCTAGCACAAGCCAAACAGAGACACGCATGAGAATTCCAAGAAGCATGATATTCCAACCGGAACTCTATCAACAACCACCCTTTGAGAAAAAAAACAGGAAATTACATCACCACAGGAAATGACATCACCGACCCAAAGAAACCCAAACATATAAATAGAAAGCAGGAATCATGAACAGTGCTTCACCTGGAGGCCCAGTAATGTTGTTACCCAGTAGGGTGATGAAACATCTGGAAATGAACCTTCCAGCTCAGTGAGCAAACCCAAATCCATGAATGCTAGCATTGCATTTGCCTTCCCTGCTGCCAACTGAACCTGCATGTTATCCTTAAGAGAATCTTAAACTAGGAACTTCCAAGTCTCTTTGTGCTTCAGACTTTCAAAGCCTTTCCCCATTTAGAAAATAGTCTGTGTCTCTATTCTTGACATCCGCCCTCTTGAACTGTCCATCTTCCTTCCCATCTATCCGCTTCACCCTCTGCTTTGACCTAAACCATCATATCCCCCCCCCACCTTCCTCTATCTATCGTATTCCCAGTTACCTTCACCCCCAGCCGCAACCCATCCCCACCTCAACCCCCACCACCTCCACCCCTACTTACCTCTCAGTCCCCACCCCCCTTCCTCACCCCCCGAGCCAAAAACGTCTCCTGCTTCTCAGATGCTGCCTGACCTGCTGTGTTTTTCCAGTGTCATACTTTTCAATTCTGATCTCCAGTATTTGCAGTCCTCACTTTTTCCTATGTCTCAATTCTTCCTTCCAAAGTGCATAGCTTCACACTTTTCCACATTGTGTTCCATCTGCCACTTCTTTGCCCACTCTCCGGGCCTGCCCAAGTCCTTTTGCAGGCTCAATGCTACTTCCTCAATGCTACCTGCTCCTCCCCCATCTCTGAGTCATCCAAAACCTTAACAACAATGCCCTCAGTTCCTTCGCCCAGCTTGTTACTTTCTAACGTGAATAGCTGTGGTCCCAACACTGGCCTCTGCAGAATTCCACCAGTCACCACCTCATGCAAGTTCCCCTCCGAGCCACTACCCACTCTGACTTGGAAATATATCACCGTTCCTTCACTGTCGCTGGGTCAAAATCCTGGGATTCCCTCCTGAAGGGGATTGTGGGTCAACCCACAGCAGATAAACTACAGCAGTTCAAAAAGGCAGCTCACCCCCACTTTCTCAAGGGGCAACTAGGGATGGGCAATAAATGCTGGCCCAACCAGTGACACCCACATCCTGTGAAAGAATAAGAAAAGGTACAATCAATACTTCCCATTCAAAAGGGACTTAACAGAAGAATGGGATAGGTATGGCAAGTTATGTGAAACTTGGTGATAGGTATGGCAAGTTTATGTGAAACTTGGTGATAGGTATGGCAAGTTATGTGAAACTTGGGGATAGGTATGGCAAGTTATGTGAAACTTGGGGGCTAGGTATGGCAAGTTATGTGAAACTTGGGGGCTAGGTATGGCAAGTTATGTGGAACTTGGTGATAGGTATGGCAAGTTATGTGAAACTTGGGGGCTAGGTATGGCAAGTTATGTGAAACTTGGGGATAGGTATGGCAAGTTTTATGTGAAATTTAAGAGATAGGTATGGCAAGTTATGTGAAATTTGGGGGATAGGTTTGGCAACTTATGTAAAACTTGGCAGACAGGTATGGCAAGTTAAGTACAACTTGGGGGATAGGTATGGCAAGTTATGTACAACTTGGGGGATAGGTATGGCAAGTTATGTGAAATTTGGAGGCTAGGTATGGCAAGTTATGTGAAATTTGGAGGCTAGGTATGGCAAGTTATGTGAACCTTGGTGATAGGTATGGCAAGTTATGTGAAACTTAAGAGACAGGTATGGCACGTTTTGTGAAATTTGGGGGATAGGTATGGCAAGTTATGTGAAACTTGGGAGATAGATATGGCAAGTTATGTGAAACTTGGGGATAGGTATGGCAAGTTATATGAAACTTGGGTGATAGATATGGCAAGTTATGTGAAACTTGGGGATAGGTATGGCAAGTTATGTGAAATTTGGGAGATAGATATGGCAAGTTATGTGAAACTTGGGAGATAGGTATGGCAAGTTATGTGACATTTGGGTGATAGGTATGGCAAGTTATGTGAAATTTGGGGGCTAGGTATGGCAGGTTATGTGAAACATGGGTGATAGATATGGCAAGTTATGTGAAACATGGGTGATAGATATGGCAAGTTATGTGAAATTTGGGGGATAGGTATGGCAAGTTATGTGAAAAGGAAGATCTGTATGTGTTTGAACAGCAGCGATGATGTGGAGATGCCGGTGTTGGACAAGGTCAGAGGTTACACGACACCAGGTTATAGTCCAGCAGGCTTATTTGAAATCACAAGCTTTCGAAGCGCTGCTCCTTCATCAGGTGAAGTGGAATCAGGCTTCATCTGTTGAAGGGACTCTGCTTCAAAACCTCACGATTTCAAATAAACATGTAGGTCTGTATCCTGGTGTTGTGTGACTTCTGACTGTATCTTAAAAAAAAGGGAGATGAAACATCCTGATCAGATCTGTCCCAGAATACTGAGGGTAACAAGATAAGAAATTGCTGGAGCATTGACAGACAACTTTATGTCCTCGATGGCCACAGGTGAGGTCCCAGAGGACTGGAGAATAGTTAGTGGATGTAGGTTTGCTCGCTGAGCTGAAAGGTTTGTTTTCAGATGTTTCGTCACCATACTAGGTGACATCATCAGTGAGCCTCCGGATGAAGCTTTGTCTGGATGTCTGGATGCTCAATGATGATGTCACCTAGTATGGTGACGAAACATCTGAAAACAAACCTTCCAGCTCAGCGAGCAAACCTACATCCAGAACCTCAACCTGAGCTACAAATCTTCTCAAAAGAATCGTTGGTGATGTCCCACTGTTTCAGAAGAGTGGCAAGGAAATCCTGGGAATTACAGGCCTGGGAGCCTTACGTCGATGGTCGGGAAATTATTGGAAAAGATTCTCTGGGAGAAGATCTATACGCATTTAGAAGAAATTGACCTATTAGCAATGGATAGCGTGGCTATGTACTGAAAGGTCGTGCCTCACTAACCTGAGCATGTTTCCAGAGGAAGCGACGAAGATGATTGATGAGGGAAAAGCAGTTGATGTTCTCGATATGGACTTCAGGAAAGTTTTTGACAAGGTGTCTCATGGTAGACTGGTACCAAGAGTGAAGTGCACTGGCCAGATGGATACGGAACTGCCTTCATCATAGGGGACTGAAGGTAGCGAGGGAAGGATGCTTTCCAGAATAGGGGTGTGCTGTGGTTAGTGAAGTTCCCCAGGGATCAGTGCTGGGAGCTCTGCTGTTCACGATCTACATAAATGATTTGGAAGAGCATGCAGCTGGTCTAATTAGTAAGTTTTGTGGACGATACAAAGATTTGTGGAGTTCAGGTAGTGAGGAGGGTTGTCAGAGGATTCAGCAGGGTATAGATCAGTTGGAGGCATGGGCATAAAAATGGCAGATGGAATTTAATCCCAATAAATGTGAGGTGATGCATTTTGGAAGGTCAAGTACAGGTGGAAATTATACAGTGACTGGCAGAACCCTTAGGAGTACTGATATGCAGAGAGATCTGGGTGTATGCAGGCCCACAGATCACTGAAGGTGGCAGACTGGGTAGATAAGGGAGTTAAAAAAGCTTATGGCACGCTTGCCTTCATTGGAAAGGGGCATTGAGTACAAGGATAGACAGGTTATGCTGCAGTTTTATAGAAATTAGGCTGGGCCACACATGAAATATTGCATACAGTTCTGGTCACCACACTGCCTGAAGGATGTGTATTTGTTTTGGAGACGGTACAGAAAAAGTTTACCAGGATGTTGCCTGGTTTGAAGGATTTTAGCCACGAAGGTAGGTTGGATAAACTGGGTTTGTATTCAGCGGAACGCAGGAGGTTGAGGGGCGACCTGAAAGAAGGTTATAAGATTGTGAAT
Source organism: Chiloscyllium plagiosum (assembly GCF_037043375.1). Lineage (NCBI taxonomy): Eukaryota > Metazoa > Chordata > Chondrichthyes > Orectolobiformes > Hemiscylliidae > Chiloscyllium > Chiloscyllium plagiosum. Next base: position 163,785,080 of record NW_028270139.1, on the reverse strand, counting down.
GGCATGGCGAGAGTGGAAAGGATGAGGCTTTTTCCCAGGGTGGAGGGGTCAGTTACTAGGGGACACAGGTTCCAGATGCGAGGGGGGGACGTTTAAAAGAGATGTGCGAGGCAAGTTTTTCACACAAAGTGTGGTGAGTGTCTGGGACACACTGCCAGAGGAGGTGGTGGAAGCAGCATTCAGGAAACACCTGGACCAAAACATGAACAGGAAGGGAATAGGGGGATCCTGTAAGGGAAGATAGTTTTAATGTGGGAGGGCAAAATGTGTCAGTGCAGGAGGGCCGAAGGGCCTGTTCCTGTGCTGTATCGTTCTTTGTTCTTTAGAACATAGAACATAGAACACAGAAACATACAGCACAGTATAGACCCTTTGGCCCTCGATGTTGTGCCGATCCAAGCCCACCTAACCTACACTAACCCACTATCCTCCATATACCTATCCAATGCCCGTTTAAATGCCCATAAAGAGGGAGAGTCCACCACTGCTACTGGCAGGGCATTTCTTTGATAGCTGCCTTGCTCAGCCCTTCCTCAGCGAAGGAGCTCATCACCTGGTCACTGTCAATCTCAGTGGGAGCTTGCTATGCGCAAATTGGCTGTCGCTTTTCCTTCTTTGCAGCACTGCACTCAGGTACAGACTGCATGTTGTGGTTGCAATGCCCCTGCCTCTGGCCCAGGAGACCCGGGTTCAAAGCACTAGCGTCGCTGAGCAGGTGGATTGGAAAGTCTCTCTGTCCTTTTGGAATGGTAAAGGCTGGGGGTGGGGGAGCTGCTGAGCTGGCGAGTGGGGGGGGGGGGGGGGGGGTGCCTGTCATTGACCGGAGAGGCGAGTGCAGCAGGACTCAGACAGAGAGCCGCAGGATGACTTGATCAATCAGAGTCCAGTCTCTCTCTCACTCACACACACACACACAAACACACAGGGGCTGGACTCTGACTGCATTGGCGTAGCCTCCCCAGGAGGGGGGGGGGCAGGCACTGACCTGCCAAAGGGGGCTGGCTGTACAGAGGGAGAGAGAAGGAGACACACACACACACACAGTGAGAGAGCAGCTCAGTCCCAGAGTGGTCAGCTCAGGAAAGATGCTGCGTGTGTTTGTACTCCGGGCGGAGAACCTGCAGATTATCGAGAATGATATCAGCGATGCTTACTGCACCGTCACCTTCCAAGGTAAGGCAGCACCCCCGCACCCACCCACCACAATGTCCTGCTCTCTCCCCTCCCTCTCCTCCCCCAATCTCACAGCTCCAGCAGCAACTGCTGCTGTTAAATATAAACCGGCTCCGCTTACAGTGGGGGGGAAATGCTGGTTCAAATTAACCACCACAGGCTCTCAGCTCCTTTCAGCTGAAGATGGCTAACTTCTGAAAGGGGAGAAACACAGTTTTTGCCTCTCTCAATCGGATCTAAATTCTGCCTCTCAGTAACACTATCTCCAATTCTCTCCATCTCTCAGTTGCTTTGTCTGGTGCCAATCCATATGTCCGTCTCCCCAGAGAAATCTCTCTCTCTCTCTCTATTCTTTGCTATCTCTGCGGTATGAAGATATCTCTATCTGTAGGACTGGCTCTCCATGTACAGAAGCCTCCCCCGCCCCCTTCTCTCGCTCTCCATCTAATTCTCTCCCTGTCTATACTCTGGAGTCAGGACCCTGACTGAAGCAGTCCTTATGAAAGAGCCGTATTGACAATCTGGGGGTGTGTGAGAGTGTTTAATGAACATCCCCCTCCCCACCTCCGCACCCTGTCTGCGCTGTAAGGTCTGGTTGACCTCCCTGCCCTTTGGTTCACTGGTGAATAGGGAGGAACAGCTCAGAATCACAGCACTGTTACAGCGCAGAAGGCTCTTGAAAGTATCATTATAGTTTTATACCAATATTCCTCCGCTGCCCCTTAACCCTACCCTTTCTCTCTCTTCCCCTGAAGCCCTCTTTGATTGATCCCGTCTCCACCACACTGCATCCCAGACTCTGTGTGCGACTTTCTTTGTTGCAAATTGCATTCTCTGCTCTAGCAAATCGCTTTCTGTCTGTGCCTACTCATTGCGGGATCCTTTGACTGGCCAGATACTGTTTCTCCCCATCTACCTTGCGCTGTCCTGGCTCCACACTATCTGCACACGTACTCAGGGCGAAGCCTGTGTGCTCACTTCTCTTCCCGCCCCTGCAGTGTCCACAAAGACTAGAAAACATAGGAAGAGGCCATTCGGCCCTTCAAGCCTGTTTTGCCATTCAATTGGACCACAGCTCTCTCTGTGGCAAGGAGTTCTTAAGACTCACAACCCTCCGAGAGAAGAAATTCCTCCTCACCTCAGTCTTAAATTGGTGCCCCTTTATTCTGAGACTGTGTCCTCTGGTCCTAGACTCCCCCATGAGGGGAACCATCCTCTCAGCATTGACCCTGTCAAGCCTCTTAAGAATTCTGTCTGCCTCAATGAGATCACCTCTCATTCATCAAAACACCCAGGGAGTAGAGTCCTAATCTGTTTGGTCTTGGCTCATAAGACAGTCCCTCCATACCGGGGATCATCCTTCTGTGAATGGTGTCCAATGATATAATATATTTTCTTAAATATGGGGGCCAAGGCTGCTTCCAGTACTGCAGATGTGGTCTCTATCTTTATCTCACGTGACATAACATGGGAACAGGTGAGCGTCAGGTTCCTCACATACACTGACCACATCCAGCACAGCCTCAACAGCTGCTCTCTTGACCTCATTCTGAGAGATCTAACTGCTTCATGACGCCCAGTACCGGAGCAGAAATCTCTTCCTCCTAAGTATGAGGAAGACGGAATGTAAGCCTTCCGTTCACACCACCAGGCCTAACCTGGACTGCAGCTCTCTGCTGAGCAGCTCACTTAGCCATATACCAACAACCCCCCACAAGGCGAGTTATTTCTGAGCCCATGTTAACTTCTCAACCCTCCACCTTTCCATCATCAAGATCATGCTGGTCAAGACGGTGGCAAAGTGAGTCCCGGACTGGTCTCTCAGCAGCTCCTGGTGGGTCCCGGCCTGGTCTCTCAGCAGTTCCTGGTGGGTCCCAGCCTGGTCTCTCAGCAGCTCCTGATGGGTCCCGGCCTGGTCTCTCAGCAGCTCCTGGTGAGTCCCGGCCTGGTCTCTCAGCAGCTCCTGGTGAGTCCCGGCCTGGTCTCTCAGCTGGTCCTGGTGGGTCCCGGCCTGGTCTCTCAGCAGGTACTGGCGGCCTGGACTCTTGGTGGCTCCTGGTGGGTCCTGGTCAGTGTCTTGGTGGCTCATGGTGGGTCCCAGCCTGGTCTGTTCGTGGCTGTCAGCCTGGTCCCCCTGTGGGTCCTGGCCTGGCCCTTCCAGTCCTGGCCTTTCGACTGGTCCTGGTGGGTGTCGGCCTGGTCACTCGGTGGGTCTCAGCCTGGCCCCTCAGTGTGTCTCAGCCTGGCCCCTCAGTGGGTCTCAGCCTGGTCCCTTGGTGGGTCTTGTCCTGGTCCCTCGGTGGGTCCCAGCCTGGTCCCTCGGTGGGTCCCAGCCTGGTCCCTCGGTGGGTCCCAGCCAGGTCCCTCGGTGGGTCACAGCCAGGTCCCTCGGTGGGTCACAGCCTGGTCCCTCGGTGGGTCACAGCCTGGTTCCTCGGTGGGTCACAGCCTGGTCCCTCGGTGGGTCACAGCCTGGTCCCTCGGGGGTCCCAGCCTGGTCCCTCGGTGGGTCCCAGCCAGGTCCCTCGGTGGGTCCCAGCCAGGTCCCTCGGTGGGTCACAGCCTGGTCCCTCGGTGGGTCCCAGCCTGGTCCCTCGGTGGGTCACAGCCTGGTCCCTCGGTGGGTCCCAGCCTGGTCCCTCGGTGGGTCTCGGCCTGTTCCTTGGTGGGTCACAGCCTGGTCCCTCGGTGGGTCACAGCCTGGTCCCTCAGTGGTTCCTAGCCTGGTCCCTCAGTGGATCTTGGCCTGGTCCCTCGGTGGGTCCCAGTCTGGTCCCTCGGTGGGTCCCAGTCTGGTCCCTCAGTGGCTCCTAGCCTGGTCCCTCAGTGGGTCTCAGCCTGGTCCCTCGGTGAGTCTAGCCCTAGTCCCTCAGTGGGTCTTGGCCGGGCCCATCGGTGGGTCTAGGCCTGGTCCCTCGGTGAGTCTTGTTCTGGTCCCTCAGTTGGTCTTGGCCTGGTCACTCGATGGATCTTGGCCTGGTCCCTCGGTGGGTCTCAGCCTAGTCCCTCGGTGGGTCTTGTCCTGGTCCCTCAGTGGGTCTCGGCCTGGTCACTCGGTGGATCTTGGCCTGGTCCCTCGGTGGGTCTTGGCCTGGTCCCTCAGTGGGTCTTGTCCTGGTCCCTCAGTGGGTCTTGTCCTGGTCCCTCAGTGGTCTTGTCCTGGTCACTTGGTGGATCTCGGTCTGGTCCCTCGGTGGGTCTCGGCCTGGTCCCTTGGTGGGTCTTGTCCTGGTCCCTCAGTGGGTCTCGGCCTGGTCCCTCGATGGGTCTTGGCCTGGTCCCTCGGTGGGTCTCAGCCTAGTCCCTCGGTGGGTCTTGGCTTGGTCACGTGGTGAGTGCAAGCCTGGTCCCTCGGTGGATCTTTGCCTGGTCCCTCGGTGGATCTTTGCCTTGTCCATCAGTGGGTCTCGGCCTGGTCCCTCAATGGGTCTCGGCCTGGTCCCTCGGTGAGTCTTGGCCTGGTCCCTCGGTGAGTCTTGGCCTGGTCCCTCGGTGGCTCTTGGCCTGGTCCCTCGGTGAGTCTTGGCTTGGTCCCTCGGTGAGTCTTGGCCTGGTCCCTCAGTGAGTCTTGGCCTGGTCCCTCAGTGGACCTCGGCCTGGTCCCTCGGTGAGTCTTGGCCTGGTCCCTCGGTGAGTCTTGGCCTGGTCCCTCGGTGGGTCTCGGCCTGGTCCCTCGGTGGCTCTTGGCCTGGTCCCCTCGGTGGGTCTTGGGCTGGTCCCTCAGTGGGTCTCAGCCTAGTCCCTCGGTGGGTCTTGGCTTGGTCACGTGGTGAGTGCAAGCCTGGTCCCTCGGTGGATCTTTGCCTGGTCCCTCGGTGGATCTTTGCCTTGTCCCTCAGTGGGTCTCGGCCTGGTCCCTCAATGGGTCTCGGCCTGGTCCCTCGGTGAGTCTTGGCCTGGTCCCTTGGTGAGTCTTGGCCTGGTCCCTCGGTGGCTCTTGGCCTGGTCCCTCGGTGGCTCTTGGCCTGGTCCCTCGGTGGCTCTTGGCCTGGTCCCTCGGTGAGTCTTGGCCTGGTCCCTCAGTGAGTCTTGGCCTGGTCCCTCGGTGGGTCTCGGCCTGGTCCCTCGGTGAGTCTTGGCCTGGTCCCTCGGTGAGTCTTGGCCTGGTCCCTCGGTGGGTATCGGCCTGGTCCCTCGGTGAGTCTTGGCCTGGTCCCTCGGTGAGTCTTGGCCTGGTCCCTCAGTGGGTCTCAGCCTGGTCTATCGGTGGGTCACAGCCTGATCTCTCAGTGGGTCTCGGCCTGGTCCCTCGATGGGTTTTGGCCTGGTCCCTCGGTGGGTTTTGGCCTGGTCCCTCGGTGAGTCCGAGGCTGGTCCCTCGGTGAGTCTTGGCCTGGTTCCTTGGTGAGTATTGGCCTGGCCCCTCAGTGGGTCTCAGCCTGGTCCCTCGGTGAGTCTTGGCCTGGTCCCTTAGTGGGTCTTGGCTGGTCCCTCGGTGGGTCTTTGTCTGGTCCCTCAGTGGGTCTCGGCCTGGTTCCCTGGTGGGTCTCGGCCTGGTCCCTCAGTGGGTCTTGGCCTGGTCCCTCAGTGAGTCTCGGCCAGGTCCCTCAGTGGGTCTTGGCCTGGTCCCTCAGTGAGTCCCAGCCTGGTCCCTCAGTGGGTCCCAGCCTGGTCCCTCGGTGAGTCTCGGCCTGGTCCCTTGGTGGGTCTTGGCCTGTTCCCTCGGTGGGTCCCCACCTGGTCCCTCGCTGGGTCTCGGCCTGGTCTCTTGGTGAGTCCCAGCCTGGTCCCTCGGTGGGTCTTGGCCTGGTCCCTCAGTGGGTCTCGGCCTGGTCCCTCGGTGGGTCTTGGCCTGGTCCCAGTGGGTCTCGGCCTGGTCCCTCGGTCGGTCTCGGCCTGATCCCTCAGTGGGTCTCGGCCTGGTCCCTCAGTGGGTCTCGGCCTGGTCCCTCAGTAGGTTTTGGCCTGGTTCCTTGGTGAGTCTTGGCCTGGTCCCTTAGTGGGTCTCGGCCTGGTCCCTCGGTGGGATTTGGCCTGGTCCCTCGGTGAGTCCCGGCCTGGTCCCTCGGTGGGTCTTGGCCTGGTCCTTCGGTGGGTTTTGGCCTGGTCCCTCGGTGGGTCCCAGCCTGGTCCCTCAGTGGGTCTTGGCCTGGTCCCTCAGTGGGTCTCGGCCTGGTCTCTCAGTGGGTCTCGGCCTGGTCCCTCAGTGGTTCTCGGCCTGGTCTCTCAGTGGGTCTCGGCCTGGTCCCTCAGTGGGTCTCGGCCTGGTCCCTCAGTGGGTCTCGGCCTGGTCTCTCAGTGGGTCTCGGCCTGGTCCCTCAGTGGGTCTCGGCCTGGTCTCTCAGTGGGTCTCGGCCTGGTCCCTCGGTCGGTCTCGGCCTGGTCCCCTGGTGGGTTTTGGCTTGGTCTCTCAGTGGGTCCCAGCCTGGTCCCTCAGTGTGTCTTGGTCTGGTCCCTCTGTGGGTCTCGGCCTGGTCTCTCAGTGGGTCCCAGCCTGGTCCCTCAGTGTGTCTTGGTCTGGTCCCTCTGTGGGTCTCGGCCTGGTCTCTCAGTGGGTCTTGGCCTGGTCCCTCTGTGGGTCTCGGCCTGGTCTCTCAGTGGGTCTCGGCCTGGTCCCTCGGTGGGTCTCGGCCTGGTCTCTTGGTGGGTTTTGGCTTGGTCCCTCTGTGAGTCCCGGCCTGGTCCCTCAGTGGGTCTCGGCCTGGTCCCTCGGTGGGTTTTGGCCTGGTCCCTTGGTGGGTTTTGGCCTGGTCCCTCGGTGGGTCTCGGCCTGGTCTCTCAGTGGGTCTTGGTCTGGTCCCTCAGTGAGTCCCGGCCTGGTCCCTCAGCGGATCTCGGCCTGGTCCCTCGGTGGGTTTTGGCCTGGTCCCTTGGTGGGTCCCAGCCTGGTCTCTCAGTGGGTCTTGGCCTGGTCCCTCGGTGAGTCTCGGCCTGGTCATTTGGGGATTTCTGGTGGCTCCCGGCCTGGTCTCTCGCTAATATGTCGGCCAGTCTCTCTGTGGTTCATGGTGATGTCTTGGCTCAGTGTGTGAGTGGATCCTGGGGGAGATTAGAGAGGTAGCAGTCTCACTAGCGGTGGCAGGATCTGCAGTTGCAGCATCAAGGACAGACAGCAGAGCGGGATAGGCAGAGGGCTCATTAAAGGCTGTTGAACTTTTAACTTATTCCTTTATTTTCCTGGTTTAAACTGCAAAAGATTTTAATGTAAGCTATTATCTATTTCTATATTTTTCTCCTACTCTGTGAAGTAATGCTGAAAGTTTTAACCCTTGTTTCTTTTACTATCTTGTATCTGAGCTTTTTTTTGTACCTTGGTTCCTAAGATTGCGCTGTGTGTGTCAACATTTACACTTTTCACTTTTCACTGACCTCCAACAACCACAACCATCTTCCAATGTGCCAGGTCTGACTCCAACCAGTGGAGAGTTTGCCCCCTGATACCCATTGAAAAATATAGAAATAGATAATAGCTTACATTAAAATCTTTTGCAGTTTAAACCAGGAAAATAAAGGAATAAGTTAAAAGTTCAACAGCCTTTAATGAGCCCTCTGCCTATCCCGCTCTGCTGTCTGTCCTTGATGCTGCAACTGCAGATCCTGTCACCGCTAGTGAGACTGCTACCTCTCTAATCTCCCCCAGGATCCACTTCCAGTACACGAGACAATTAAATCTAACATCTAATTAACTTCCACTTCTGTCATACCTTTCTTTGAATCATAGACTTTTACAGAAGAAAGGCAGGCCTTCAGTTCCTGCAGGCAAATAACCATCCATCTCTTATTGGAGATGGTCATTGCTTGGTATTTGTATAGAATGAATGTCATTTAGCACCAATCTGCCCAAACCTGGGATTTTCCAAATCTTGTTGCATTTGAACACGGATTGCTTCAGTGTCTGAGGAGGTGGGAATGGTGCTGAACCTCGTGCAATCATCGGTGAACATCCCCCCTTCTGACCTTATGATGGAGGGAAGGTCATTGATGAAGGAGCTAAAGATGGTTGGGCCTAGGACGCTACCCTGAGGAACTCCTGCAGAGATGTCCTGGAGCTGAGATGACTGACCTCCAACAACCACAACCATCTTCCAATGTGCCAGGTCTGACTCCAACCAGTGGAGAGTTTGCCCCCTGATACCCATTGACTCCAGTTTTGCCAGGGCTCCTTGATGCCACACTCAGTCAAATGCAGCCTTGATGTCAAGGGCTGTCCCTCTCCCCTCCCCTCTGGAGTTCAGCTCTTTTGTCCATGTTTGAACCAAGGCTGTAATGAGGTCAGGAGCTGAGTGGCCCTGGTGGGACCCAAACTGGGTGTCACTGAGCAGGCTATTGCTGAGCTGGTGCTGCTTAGTAGCACTGTTGATAGCACCCTCAACTTTCACGATAAAGACAGCAGTCTGATAAGGTCTGTTTCTTTCATGGACAAAAAGCATGTTTAGAAAATAATCCTTAGGTTTTGTGCAACTCTATTTGAGAATATATTTTCATGTCCTCTTTTTGGTTTACCATTATCCTTGCTATCCATCTCTAGGCTTTCCGCTGTTTTGAGCTCTCAATATCTTGAGCCCTGCCTTTCAATCCCTTGACGTCCAAAGGGCTCTGGATTTATTTGCTCAGCTCTTTTTCTTTAAGGGAGCATACTTGCTCTGGACCTTACCTCTCCCTTCATCCCCTCTCACTGATTGGGCACTGATTTCCCTTCGAGTTCATCGTCCATTTTAGCTCAGCCAGGTCTCAGCTCAGCCCAGTCAAATTGACATTTCCCAATCAACAGCTTTGATTCGTCATCTGCCTTTGTTCGGTCCATAACTGTTCAGAATCGATCTGAATTTTAATCACTTCCGCAAAAGTATTCTCCAATTGATTCCCCTTTTAGCCGCCCCATTTCATTCCCAAACACAAAGTCTAGAACTATCCCCTCCATCGTTGGACTTGTTACTTCTGGATGAGAAAGTTCTCCTGATTGCATTTTGAGAATTTTGTAGCCCCACCCACTGTTTTTCACACTGATTCCACCCCAACCCTAATATCAGGAAGAAATTCCTCTTCAATATTCCTGTTGTTTTATCAGACATTTACCTACATATCTGACCTTCCTATGACTGTTTGTGGCTCTATAATACACTCCCAGAAGAGTGACTGCCCCATTGTTTTGTTCTTCAGTGTAATCCAGAAGGCCACTTTGATGGTCTGTATCATCTCCCTCACACCTCTGAGTGTTTCTTCAATCAATATTGCCACCCCTCTCCTTTCTTGTATCCTTCTTTATCTGAAAAATCCTGCAGCCAAGAGTGTGGACCTGCCTTCTCCCACCCTACTTGCAGCCAACTCAAAGCAATGGTTATAATTTCAACATCCAATCAGTGTGTGGTGTCAGCTCACCCCCACTGTCCCCCGGACACCTTCCGTATCCCATTTTCCACAGTCAAGTTCCCCTGTTGGCTATTTCCTTGGCTTCGTTCCCTCTGCCTCAACGCTGTTTTACCAATTCTCTGCTTTCCATTTCCAACTTTCTTTCTCTCTGTACTGAATTGACTCTCAGGTTCAGGAGATTCCCCTGCCAACCTTTTTGTGGTTGCAAAGCCCCCTGCTAATGGATCCTTGTTGTTTCATGACAAGGCCACCATTTGTTGCCCATCCCTCATTGTCCTTGAGCTGAGTGACGGAGACCGGTAGGTCTGGAGTCAGATATCCATCAGGTAGGAGGAGCAGATTTCCTTTCTGAAAGAGCATTCATGATCCAGATGAATTTTTACAACAATTGGTGATGGTTTCATGGTCACCATTATCGAGGCTCCCTTTATAGTCCTGATTTATAAATTGAATTTAAATTCCATCAGCTACCACAGGTGGGATTTGAACCCATGACCCCAGAGCCAATGGGTCCCTGGAATGAATCCAATGACAGTGCCACTGCAGCAGTGCCACCCCCAAGCTATCACATTTGTTGAGGTTCCACCTCTCCAGAAGCAGTCCCAAGCCTCTCCAATCTAAAGCCTTCCCTTCTGCACCATCTTGCTGGCTCTGTGCTCCATCTGCCTCACTTCCCCGTTTCTGTGCTTATATGCATGTGGCACTGGGAGCAATCTGCTCTTTAATCGCTCTCCTATCTGTCCAAACTCTGCTGCAGAAACCCACCTCTCTTTCTGCTATCTCTCAGACCATTGTTTCCCCTGTAATGAGGTCAGCACGGTGGCTCAGTGGTTAGCAATGCTGCCTCACAGCGCCAGGGTCCCAGGTTCGATTCCTACCTCGGGTGACTGTCTGTGTGGAGTTTGCACATTCTCCCTGTGTCTGCGTGGGTTTCTTCCGGGTGCTCCGGTTTCCTCCCACAGTCCAAAGATGTGCAGGTCAGGTGAATTGGCCATACTAAATTAAATTAGATTAGATTACATTACAGTGTGGAAACAGGCCCTTCGGCCCAACAAGTCCACACCGACCCGCCGAAGCGCAACCCACCCATTCCTATATTTACCCCTTTACCTAACACTATGGGCAATTTAGCATGGCCAATTCACCTGACCTGCACATCTTTGGACTGTGGGAGGAAACCGGAGCACCTGGAGGAAACCCACGCAGACACGGGGAGAACGTGCAAACTCCACACAGTCAGTCGCCTGAGGCGGGAAATGAACCCGGGTCTCAGGCGCTGTGAGGCAGCAGTGCTAACCACTGGGCCACCGTGCCGCCCACTAATTGTGCACAGTGCTAGGTGCATTAGTTAGGGTAGGGGAATGGGTCTGGTTGAGTTACTCTTTGGAGGGTCGGTGTGGACTGGTTGAGCCAAAGGGCCTGTTTCCACACTCTAGGAAATCTAATCTAAAAGAAAATAGTAATGTGCTAATTGCCCTATTGAAGCGTCAGTGCTGTCCGAACACACGTGACTGCCAGCTGATGGAGGAAGATTCTAGTTACAGGAGCAGGGCTGGACAAGGATGCCTGCTTTGAAGAGGTTCTCTGCCTCCCTCAGACGTGCCTCCCATTGACCAACCAGGTTGTACCCTCAACATGTCTTCACCTATCCCCACTTCACTACCCTGCCCCCCACCCCCTTTATCTGCAGATCCCCTTACCCCTACCCCAGTCCTGAGGAAGGGTTACACCCGAAACGTTGACTTCTCCCCCTCCTGATGCTGCCTGGCTTGCTGTTTTCTTCCAGCCTCCTGCCTGTCCAATTGTACAAGGCTCAGGTCAGACTGCATTTGGAATATTGTGAGCAGATTTGAGCCCTGTATCTAAGGAAGGATGTGCTGCACCGGAGGGAGTCCAGAGGAGGTTCACATAGTGATCCGGGGGGTGAAGGGCTTGTCATATCAGGAGTGGTTGGGGTCTCTGGGTCTGTACCCAATGGGGTTTAGAAGGATAAGGGGGAGGGATCTGATTGAAACAGACAGAATACTGAGAGGCCTGGATAGAGTGGATGTGGAGGAGATGTTTCCACGAGTAGGAGAGACTAGGACCCGAGGGCACAGCCTCAGAGTGAGGGGATGACCCTTTAGAACTGAGATGGGGAGGAATGTCTTCAGCCAGAGGGTGGGGAATCTGTGGAACTCATTGTCACAGAGGGCTGGGGAGGCCAAGTCATTGAGTGCATTTAAGACAGAGAAGGGTAGGGTCTTGATTAGTATGGGGGGGGAGGGGTTAATGGTTATGGGGAGAAGGCAGGAGAATGGGGTTGAGAAACATATCAGCCATGTTTGATTTGTGGACTAGACTGAATAATGTAATTCTGTTCTGATGTCTTATGGTCTCTACAAATCTGTATCTGGACATAGGTTGATTTGTATGTGTGTGTGTCTAACTGTATGTGAGTGTGTATGTGTGAATGTGTGTGTATGTGTGCGTGTGTGTGTATGCGTGTCTGTCTGTCTGTATGTGTGAGTGTGTGTGTAAGTGTGAGTGTGTGTGCGTGTGCGAGAGAGCTATGTGGAATATTCCAGTGTGAGGGGGTAGAATTTGACATTAGACACCAGCTGTCCTGAACAGCTCATGTCACGTGACCACACAGTCTTTGATGTCTTTTCCACTTGAACTGTAACTGTAAAGCTGACAGTGAGCAGGAGCAGTTCCAGTACATGATCTTTGTGAAAATGCAGAGGCTAGGGGGAAATGGTACAGATTAGAAAAACTGCAACTGGCATATATTTCATGCATGAATATGTGTAAGTGTTTGAGTTGTGTGTTTGAAATCTGAAGTTTGCTACCACACTGTTGAACTCTGTTCTGCTCAGATGAGGGGGCAGGCCGTGGGAGTGTGGCACAGACAATCCAGTTTTTTCAAAACCGAATGCGGCAGAGCCTCTGACGAGGTCAATCCAAGAACAAATCCATGGCACTTTGAGGGGAATGACTGCACAGGGATACAATAAAAGGTGGACTTGCAGTGGTCTGGAACATACAAGTGTTTAGTGGCCACCAACTTGTGTTCTCTTAGGGTACAATTTCCCTGTTCTTCGAGTGTGGAGGTGAACGTTTTAGATGGCAGCTAGAACCCTGACCAGGGAGATCTTATTCAAGACTGAGGTAGACAGATTTTTAATCAGTAAGGGAATCGAGGGTTATAGGGGAAAGGCAGGAAATTGGAGTTAATGATGATCAAATCAGCCATGATTTCATAGAATGGCACAGCAGACTTGATGGGCTGAATGGCCTACTTCTGGTCCTACATCCTGTGTCTTACTAATTCATCAGATCAACTTTCTGTCCAGGACCCTCCCCACCAACTCTCTCTCTCTCCACCTCGAAGGAGGCGAATCATCCACCGCGTGATTGACCTCCCTGGCGTCAGGTGTGGAGGTCATCGCTGAGAGACACAGAGAACATCTTCTGGGGTAGTCATGGACAATGTTGGGACTAATGACAAACAAAACGGGTTTGGGTCTTACAGGATGATTTTTGTAAGCTACGGATAAAGTTGAAGTCGAACCATCCAAGGAAGCGATGCTTACATTACTGCTGTTGCCATGTGAGTGAATATAGAAGGACAAAGCTAAGATTGGTTAACTTGTGCCTGGCGAAATGTAGGTAGGAAGGCTTGGATTCCTGGGGCATGAGGAATCCCTGCAAGATGAATCTGATCGGAATTCTTAATTCCAGATTTTTATTGAACTCAAATTCCCCCATCGGCCGTGGCAGGATTTGAACCTGCACTCCCAGAATGTTACCTGGGTCTCTGAATTAACAAAGCAGCAATAATACAACTAGGCCATTGCCTCCCCGTCGATCTGTGTGCTGTTACAGCACTGGAAACAAGTGGTGCACTTGCGGATTACCTCAGCGTTGAGGAATAGGAGAGTGGCTGTGAATTTGCAAGTTGTCAGCTAAAGGTCAGCGAACAAATTCCCATAAAATTGCAAGTTCTTCTGCTGAGTGACTGGGATAGTAACAGTGTAAAGGACAGAGAGAGAGAGGCATTCCTGAAATGTGTACAAGATCCTTCCTGAACAGAATGTTTTCACTCCCACCGAAAGGGCAAGAAAGTTCTCTATATTCCTCTGTAGCCATTTGTGGTCAATTAATTAAGGTGATTAACCAAGCTTGTAACATTTTTTGCATGCTGCAAGTGATACATATTGGAAGGCACACAAAACTTAGGTTTGTTTTACCAGGGTACTTGGGAAGTTTATAGTTCTCCTTGACCAATCAGAAATGCCAACTCACCAGCACCCTTTTCTCCAGCAGTATAAATTTGAGATTTGGCATTCTTGCACTCTGTCCTGATGAGTACAACTTAGAAAGCTATGGCAGCTTTGTGCAAGATTGCAGAGAATATAGTGGAGCAAGTAGAGTTCGTTACATTGGGAGAGTGTTGGCAAAAGTAACCACAGTGTCTTTGGGTTGAACGTAGACAAGAACAAATCACGGTGGCTCAGTGGTTAGCACTGCTGCTTCACAGCACCAGGGTCCCAGGTTCAATCCCAGCCTTGGGCAACTGTCTGTGTGGAGTTTGCACATTCGCCCCGTGTCTGTGTGGGCTTCCTCCGAGTGCTCTGGTTTCTTCCCACAATCGCAAAGATGTGTAGGTTAGGGTGAATTGGCCAGGCTAAATTGCCTCTAGGTGCGTTGGTCAGAACTAAAGGGTCTGGGTGGGGGTGGGTTACCCTTTGGAGGGTCAGTGTGGACTTGAAGGGCCTGTTTCCACACTATAGGGAATCTAATTAGAAGTGAAAATCCTCAGCAGGAGGAGGGCTCATTTGGGTGAGTTGGAGAGGATTCAAAGATTGCCCAAACAAAATGGTAAATAGGTGAAGGGAGCTCTTCAAAGAGGGGATTGTCTCAGTATACAATTTCCTATGTTGGGGGTGGGGGGGGGGGTGGAAGAAAAAGTTTCCAGAGCCAGTGGAGATACCCTGGATTGTTGGTGAAAGGAACAGGGGAAATAGGGAAGGCTGCAGTTACAGTCTTCCAGTCCAACTTGGAGATGAGATTGACATAAGATTCTGGGATTGCATGAGGTAAATCCCAGGCCACACCAAGGAAGGGGGTATGAAATGCTGTAATTATTGGCCAGTGAGCCAAACATCAATGTGGAAACTTGTGGAGTTAAAGCGTGTGGTGCTGGAAAGACACAGCAGGTCAGGCAGCATCCGAGGAGCAGGAGAGTTGATGTTTCAAGCATAAGCCTTTCATCAAGATGACCGACTATGCTTTTCCAGTGCCTCACTCTTCAACTCTGATCTCCAGCAACCGCACTCCTCACGATCTGTGGGAAACTTCCGGAGAATACAAACTGAGAAAGCTAATTGCAACTTGGGAGATCTTAGGTTAATAAATGACTCAAGCTGAAGAAATGTTAGAAACCATAAGGATGATTATAACTGGCTGAGGAATGCATTAACATACTGGTGAAAATTGGCAGTCATGTGCAGTGCTGAATTAAGTGCAGAAAACGTAAAATAATGTAATTTGCAAGAAGAGAACTGTTATGTGATAGCCTAAACGATACAGTTATACAAAAGGGGAAGAGAGTGGGGCAATGGGATTAGTTTGTGATTGATACAGGGCTATGGGGAGAGAGTGGGGCAATGGGATTAGTTTGTGATTGATACAGGGCTATGGGGAGAGAGTGGGGCAATGGGATTAGTTTGTGATTGATACAGGGCCATGGG
The DNA here is from genome assembly GCF_037043375.1 of Chiloscyllium plagiosum. Classification (NCBI taxonomy): domain Eukaryota; kingdom Metazoa; phylum Chordata; class Chondrichthyes; order Orectolobiformes; family Hemiscylliidae; genus Chiloscyllium; species Chiloscyllium plagiosum. The sequence continues at coordinate 163,769,862 of NW_028270139.1, read as the reverse complement.
GAGAGTGTGGGGCAGTGGGATTAGTTTGAGATTGAGACAGGGCTATGGGGAGACAGTGGGGCAGTGGGATTAGTTTGGGATTGATACAGGGCTATGGGGAGAGAGTAGGGCTGTGGGATTAGTTTGGGATTGATACAGGGCTATGGGGAGAGAGTGGGGCAGTGGGATTAGTTTGGGATTGATACAGGGCTATGGGGAGAGAGTGGGTCAGTGGGATTAGTTTGGGATTGATACAGTGCTATGGGGATTGTGTGGGGCAGTGGGATTAGTTTGGGATTGATACAGGGCTATGGGGAGAGAGTGGGTCAGTGGGATTAGTTTGGGATTGATACAGAGCTATGGGGAGAGAGTGGAGCAGTGGGATTAGTTTTGGATTGTTATGGGGCTATTGGGAGGGAGTGGGACAGTGGGATTAGTTTTGTATTGATACAGGGCTGTGGAGAGAGAGTGGGTCAATGGGATTAGTTTGGGATTGATACAGATCTATGGGGAGAGAGTGGGGCAGTGGGGTTAGGTTGGGATTGATACAGGGCTATGGGGAAAAAGTGGGGCAGTGGGATTAGTTTGAGATTGATACAGGGCTATGGGGAGAGAGTGGGGCAGTGGGATTAGTTTGGGATTGATACAGGGCTATGGGGAGAGAGTGGGGCAGTGGGATTAGTTTGGGATTGATACAAGGCTATGGGGAGAGAGTGGGGCAGTGGGATTAGTTTGGGATTGATACAGGGCTATGCGGAGAGAGTGGGGCAGTGGGATAATTTTGGGATTGATACAGGGCTATGGGGAGAGAGTGGTGCAGTGGGATAATGTTGGGATTGATACAGGGCTATGGGGAGAGAGTGGGATTAGTTTGGGATTGATACAGGGTTGTGGGGAGTGTGGGGCAGTGGGATTAGTTTGTGATTGATACAGGGCTATGGGGAGAGAGTGGGACACTGGGATTAATTTGGTATTGATACAGTGCTATGGGGAGAGAGTGGGGCAGTGGGATAATTTTGGGATTGATACAGGGCTATGGGGAGAGAGTGGGACAGTGGGATTAGTTTGGGATTGACACAGGTTTATGGGGAGAGAGTGGGGCATTGGGATTAGTTTGGGATTGATACAGGGCTATGGGGAGAGTGGAGATGAAAAATGTGTTGCTGGAAAAGCGCAGCAGGTCAGGCAGCATCCAAGGAGCAGGAGAATCGACGTTTCGGGCATAAACCCTTCTTCCTCATTCCTGAAGAAGGGCTTATGTCCGAAACATCGATTCTCCTGCTCCTTGGATGCTGCCTGATCTGCTGCACTTTTCCAGCAACACATGTTTCAGCTCTGATCTCCAGCATCACCAGTCCTCACTTTCTCCTTTGGGGAGAGTGGGACAGTGGGATTAGTTTGGGATTGATACAGGGCTATGGGGAGAGTGGGACAGTGGGATTAGTTTGGGATTGATACAGGGCTATGGGGAGAGAGTGGGGCAGTGGGATTAGTTTGGAATTGATACAGTGCTATGTGAAGAGAGAGGGGCATGGGATTAATTTGGGATTGATGCAGGGCTCTGGGGAGAGAGTTGGGCAGTGGGATTAGTTTGGGATTGATACAGCGCTATGTGGAGAGAAAGGGGCATGGGATTAGTTTGGGATTGATACAGGGCTATATGGAGAGAGTGGGGCAGTGGGATTACAGCACGGGAACACACTGTTTGGACTTCCAAGACCTGTCTGATACATTGTCCCTTTTCTAAACTAACACCCTTTGCCGCTATACTCCCCTGTTTTCCCTGCCTGTTCATATATCTATCAAGATGCCTCTTAAACATTGTTATTGTATCTGCCCCCACCACTTCCTCTGGCAGCACATTCCACTGTCTGACCACTCCCTGGGTAAAACAAACCTGCCCTTCACATCACCGTTAAACTTTCTCCATTTGCGTGAAACCTGTGGCCCCTTGTAATTGACTTTCTAACCTGGGGAGAAAGTCTCTGACTGTTCAATCTATCCTTGCCTCTTATAATGTTGTGACCTTTTATTAGATCACCCCTCAGCCTCCGATGTTCAAGTGAAAACAAATCAAGTTTGTTCAATCTCTCCTCATCGCTCATACCCTTGAACCAGGCAAAGCCCTGTACCTGTTCTGTACCGTCTCCACACCCAGCACATCCTCCTGGTAGTGGGGTAACCGGAACTGTCTACATTATTCCAAATGAGGCCTAACAAAAGTTCTATCTCACTGTCGCATGACTTTCCAACTTTAACACTCTATGCCCCAAGTGATGAAGTTGTTGCATTCCTTCCTGACCACCTTATCCATTTGTGTTGCCATTTTCCGGATTCTGTCATTTGCTGTAAACTTCCCACCTGCATTCGGCCTTCCAAAACGCATGACCTCACATGTGTCTGGATTACATTCCATCTGTCACTTCTCTGCTCGAGTCTCAAGCCTACCTGTATCCTTTGGCAACCCTCCTCACAATTCGCAACTTCCCAAATCTTTGTGTCATCTGCAAACTTGGTAATCGGACCACCTACGTTCTCCTCCAGGTCATTTCTACGTTTTACAAAGAGCAGCGGTCCCAGCACTGACCGTTGCTGAGCACCACTGGTCACAGATCTCCAGTCAGAAAAATGTGCTTCCATTGTCACTCTCTGCCTTCTATGACCCAGCCAGTGCTGTATCCATCTTACCAGCTCACCCTGGATCCCACGTGACTCCACCTTTTGTATCAGCCTGCCATGTGGGACCTTGTCAAAGACCTTGCTAAGGTCCATTTTGACAACATTTAAAAGCCATTTGGAAAGGTACACAAATAGAAAAGGCTTAGAGGGATATGTATTTTCAAAAGGATTTGATATGTATTTCAGTATATAGGGATAAAACACTGGTAATGAAGGACAAAGAAAGTATAAAATACAAAGATAAAATTTACTGGAGCTAAGGGGATAATGGGATAGGAAACCGTTAGTGATGGTGTAAACATTCCAGAGCAACTTAACTTTTTAAGGCAAGGATGATTAGGGATAGTCAGCATAGGAAATCATGAAGAAGGGCTCATGCCCGAAACGTCGATTCTCCTGCTCTTTGGATGCTGCCTGACCTGCTGCGCTTTTCCAGCAACACATTTTCAGCTCTGATCTCCAGCATCTGCAGTCCTCACTTTCTCCCCATAGGAAATCATGCCTCACTAACTTGATTGAGTTTTTGAAGAAGTGACAAATGAGATTGATGAAGGCAGAGTGTTGGACATTGTCTACATAGACTGCAGCAAGGTGTTCGACAAGCTTTTGCATGGTAGACTGGTTAGCAAGGCTAGATCACATGGATGACAGGGAAAGCTAGCTAATTGGATACAAGGTGGCTTAAGAGTGGGAGACAGAGTGTGGTGGTGGAGGGTTACGTTTCAGACTGGAGGTCTGTGACCAGCGGTGTGCCTCAAGGATCATTGCTGGGTCCACTGCTTTTTGCCATTTATATAAATGATTTGAATATTAATATAGAAGGTATGGTTAGTAAGTTTGCAGATGACAAAGTTGGAGGTGCAATGGACAGTGAAGAAAGTTACCTCGGAGTACAATGGAATCTTTACTCTGGTAGGCCAAGGAATGGCAGAAGGAGTTTAATTCAGATAAATGGGACGTATTGCATTTGCTAAGGCAAACCAGGGCAGAACTTATACACTTAATGGTAGGGCCCTGGTTTGTCGAATAAAGAGTACAGGCGCTCCTTGAAAAATGGAGTCACAGTTAGATCGGATAGTGAAGAAGGTGTTGCTCTACTTACCTTCATTGGTCAGTGCGTTGAGTACAGGAGTTGGGAGGTCATGTTGCAGCCTCACAGGACATTGGTTAGGCCACTTTTGGAATTGTTCATTTCTGGTCTCCCTGGTATAGGAAACATTTTGTTAAACTTGAAAGAATGCAGAAAAGATTTATAAGGATGTTGCCAGGGTTGGAGGATTTGAGCTATAGGGAGAGGCTGAACAGGCTGGGGCTATTTTCCCCGGAGCGTCGGACGCTGAGGGGTGACCTTATAGTGGTTTACAAAATTATGAGGGGCATGTATAAAGTGAATAGACAAGGTCATTTTAACAAAGTAGTGAAGTCCAAAGCTAGAGGGTAAATATGAGAGGGGAAAGGTTTAAAAGGGACCTAAGGGGCAATTCTTTCATGCGGGGGATGATATGCATAGGTAGCACTGTCAGAGGAAGTGGTGGAGGCTGGTACAATTACAACATTTAAAAGGCACCTGGATGGGTATATGAATAGGAAGGGTTTCGAGGGGTATGGACAAATGGGACTAGATTAGGTTAGGATATCTGGTCAGCATGGATGAGTTGGACCGAAGGGTCTGTTTCCATGTTGTATATCCCTATGACTGTGTGACTCTAAATGGGACTGGGTTAGTTTAGGATATTTGGTCAGCATGGACAAGTTGGAACGAAGGGTCGGTTTCCGTGCTGTATTTTAACCAGCACATGAGTCATAAGAAACATCTCAGCAACTCTTGTGAGCAGGAATCGCTGACCTGCTTTCCCAGTCTTTCCCTGCATCCACAACACCAATGTTTTCTTTTTGCCTGTCTGGTTAAGATGGTTAGAATGTTAACTGTTAGATTTATATGTCAAAGGTTAATAATTCCTTACCTGTAGCTTGAGTCTAGTTACTTGTAATAAATAATCATGTTTGTTGGATACATAATCCTGGCTCGAACTGTCTGTCATCCTGTGTCAATAAGATAGATAAACTCTTTTAAAAATAATTAAGTTTTGCGATGACTTAGGGAACAGCGGGATATGATTTCCAGCATGTTACCCCCAGTGAGTCGTGAAAGTACCTCATGCAAACAGTTAACAATTGGTTAAAAAAAAATGACCGCTTGAAACACAGAAGCCTCATCATCTTTACAAGTTGTAATGGGTTAATTATTAAGAAGACCAAACTTGGTTCTTAACCTCACAACAGTGACACGTCAACCGAATGGTGTTGGGGACATGGTCCCTGTACCTAAACCCAATGGCTCGGTCTGAAATTATTTTGACCAGAGGGCTTGTGTGTAATTTGAAAATGCCTACAGGGCTGACGGCTTCATCTTTAATGATGATTTTACCTTGGGATCCATTCACTTCATTGTCAACTGTGTTGGAATAATGACAAACCCACAGAAAGCAAAACGGAGCATCCTAATGTGAAATCAGTTCATGACTTTTAGGGATGGTAACCCCAGGATGATAACTTCATCCTGGTGGTCATCGACAACATAATCCTTGAGGCAGCTCCTCAAAAAGACTCATGTTGGGAGAATGTGTTCCAAAAGGTCATGGATACTTAGCGAGTTTTGAGAAGATTTGTAGCTCAGGTTGAGGTTTTGGATGTAGGTTTGCTCGCTGAGCCGAAAAGTTCATTTCCAACCCAAAGAAACCCAAACATATAAATAGAAAGCAGGAATCATGTACAGTTCTTCGCATGAGGCCCATTGAAGATGTTACTTAGTAAGGTAACGAAACATCTGGAAATGAACCTTTCAGCTCAGCGAGCAAACCTACATCCAAAAGGTCATGGATACACTGATGTCCACCAACATCCCTGTGCTCGTTGCAGAGGTCACACCTCAATTTGAAAATTCTAATCCTTGTTGTGAAACCCCTCTGTGGCCTTGCCACTAACTCCCACCTCTGTCACCTTCTCCAGCTGTACATAACACCCCATGGTTTACCCTCTCTGAGCTTCTCCGATTGTAGTTGTTCCACTGTTGGTGGCCATGGTTTCAGATGTCTGGACCCCAAGTTCTGGAATTCCCTCTGTACAGCTCTCTGGCTCTCTATCTTGACCTCTGTTGAACTGACCACTTTGACCAAAGTTTAGGTAATCACGCCTGATCTCTCTGTATGTGGCTTGGTGTCAATTGTTCTCTGTTACACTCCCGTAACACCCTGGACATTTCTTGATATTTCATGACATTTCATGACATTTCTTGTTTCTGTTATTCAGGTGACATTCCAAAGTGCTGGTGTAATAACACCAGGAATGAGTTTAAGATAGACACATACGAACTCGGAGCAGGAGTAGGCCATTCGGTCCTTTAGGCCTGCTACACCATTCAATATAGTCATGGCTAAACCTTTATCTCAACCATATTCCTGCCTTCTTCGCATACTGTTGATGCGTTTAAAATCTAAAAATGTATCTATCTCTTTTCTAAATATATTCACAGCCTTCTCTGATTAGAGAATTCCACAGGCTCACAACCCTTCGAGTGAAGGAATTTTTCCTCATCTCAGTCCGAAATGGTCTACCCCATATACGGACAGTGTGTCTCCTGGATCGAGACTCACCTAACAAGGGGAAACATCCTCCCTGTATCTACTCTGTCCAGCCCTGTTAGAACTTTATATGTTTCAGACAGATCCCCTTCTATCCTTCTAAACTCTTGTGAATAAATCAAGCCAATCTCTGCCAATCAGTCTGGTGAACCCCTGGTGTGCTCCCTCTATCCCCTTCCTGAGGGAGGGAGACCAGAACTGCTCACTATACTCCAACTGTGATCTCACCAATGCGCTGTCTAACTGCATGAAGCCATCTCTGCTTCTGAACTCAAACCCTCTTGCAATGAAGGTCAATGTACCATTTCCCTTCCTCATTGCTTGCTGAACCTGTCTGTCTACTTCCGTTGGCTGGTGTACAAGGACACCCAGATCCCTTTGTACATTCACACTTCCCAATCTCTCACCATTTAAATATGTATATCTGTATTTTACACTGAAGTGTGTGTGTAACTTCACATTCTGCAGTGTTATACTGCATCTGCCATGTATTTGGCCACTCACCCAACTTATTTAAATCACCTTGAAGCCATTTTGCATTCACCTCACTGCTCTCAAATTTTTGCCATCAGCTAACTTGGAAATGTTAGTTGGTTCCCCTGTTCAGGTCATTTATAGATATCGTGAGAACTTTGCCTTGGGACCCTCCAACCACATCTACATCGACTTCACCAGTTTCCTCATCTCCCCTCCCCCCCACTTCATCCCAGATCCAACCCTCCAACTCGGCACAACCCTCTTGAACTGTCCTACGTGTCCTTCTACAATTCCACTTATCCGTTCCACCCTCCCCTGGGACCTATCACCATCACTCCAACCTGATCCCCCAATAGCCTTCCCAGCTACATCACCGTCACCATCACTCCAACCTGATCCCCCAATAGCCTTCCCAGCTACATCACCATCACCATCGCTCCAACCTGATCCCCCAATAGCCTTCCCAGCTACATCACCATCACCATCGCTCCAACCTGATCCCCCAATAGCCTTCCCAGCTACATCACCATCACCATCACTCCAACCTGATCCCCCAATAGCCTTCCCAGCTACATCACCATCACCATCACTCCAACCTGATCCCCCAATAGCCTTCCCAGCTACATCACCATCACCATCGCTCCAACCTGATCCCCCAATAGCCTTCCCAGCTACATCACTGCCACCTTCACACCCACCCTTCTGTTATCTTTTACCCCCTTCATCCCCTCAATCCCAACAAAATTTCTTATAAAGGCCTTATGCCCCAAACGTCGATTCTCCTGTTTCTCGGACGCTGCCCGACCTGCTGTGCTTTTCTAGTGCCACATTTTTCGATTCTGATTCTCCAGCATCTGCCGTCCTCACATTCTCCTCGCAATACCCCGCTAGTCACTGCATGCCAGTTAGAAGAAGAGCACTTATTCCCATTCCCTCTTTCCTGTTTGTCAACCAATTCTCACTCCATGCCAATATATTACCTGCGACCACACATGCTTTAACTTGACCTTCTAACCTCTTATGAAGGAACTTGTCAAAAATCTTCTGAAAATCCAGATATCCCACATAAGGTTCACCCTTATCTACTTTACCAGCTAAAACTCAAAAAACTCAAAAATATTTGTAAATCATAATTTCATTTCCAGAAACTCTCCGAGCTATGGGCATTAATATTAATGCTTTCCGAATGTTCTGAGATTATATCTTTATAATTGACTCTCGCATTTTCTCCTCTGCTGATGCTTACTCTTTCATTGGATGAAGGTGTCACTGGGGAGGCAACATTTATTGACCATGGGGCAGTTAAGAATTAACCACATTGCTGTGGATCTGGAGTCACATATAGGCCAGACCAGGTAAGTTTGGCAGTTTCCATTCCAAAAGGGAATCAGTGAACCAGATGTATTTTTCCCAACATTCAGCGATGGATTTATAGCCATCATAGATTTGTAATTCCAGTTATTTATGGATCCCGAATTCTGTAGAGGCAAGATTTGAAGACAGGCCCCCAGAACGTAATCTGGGTCTCAAGATTTACAACTGAGCAATAATTCTACTCAGCCATCACCTTCCCAACAAACTAGGGAATTCCCCGGCTTTTTAAGGAGTGTAAAGTTGGGAGGGAGGGTTACGCAGTGGAAGGTGAGGGAGGATGATGGAGTGTAAGGGTAGGGAGGATTATGCAGTGTAAGGTGAAGGGAGGGTTATGCAGTGTAAGGGGAGGGAGGATTATGCAGTGTAAGGGGAGAGAGGGTTATGCATTGTAAGGGGAGGGACGGTTATGCAGTGAAGGATAGGGAGGGTGATGCAGTGTAAGGGGAGGGAGGGTTATGCAGTGAAAGGGTAGGATGGTTATGCAGTGTATGGAGGGGGAGGGTGATACAGTGTAAGGGGCAGGAGGGTGATGCAGTGTAATGGGAGGAAGGGTTATGTAGTGTAAGGGGAGGGAGGGTTATGCAGTGTAAGATGAGGGAGGGTGATGCAGTGTAAGGGGAGGGAGGGTTATGCAGTGAAAGGGGAGGGAGTGTTATGGAGTGTAACGGCAGTGCGGGGTATGCAGTGTAAGGATAGAGAGGGATATGCAGTACAAGAGGAGGGAAGGGTATGCAGGATAAGGGAATTGAGGGATACAGTGTAAGGGGCAGGAGGGTGATGCAGTGTAATGGGAGGGAGTGTTATGTAGTGTAAGGAGAGGGACGGTTATGCAGTAAAGGATAGGGAGGGTTATGCAGTGTAAGGGGAGTGAGGGTTATGCAGTGTAAGGGGAGGGAGGGGTATGCAGTGTAAGGGGAGTGAGGGTTATGCAGTGTAAGGGGAGGGAGGGGTATGCAGTGTAAGGGGAGGGAGGGTTATGCAGTGTAAGGCGAAGGGAGGGTTATGCGGGTTAAGGGGAGGGAGGGTTATGCAGTGTAAGGGGAGGGAGGGTTGTGCAGTGTAAGGGGAGCGAGGGTTATGCAGTGTAAGGGGAGGGAGGGTTATGCAGTGTATGGTGAGGGAGGGTTATGCAGTATAAGGGGAGGGAGGGTTATGCAGTGTAAGGGGAGGGAGGGTTATGCAGTGTAAGGGGAGGGAGGGTTATGCAGCGTAAGGTGTGGGGAGCGTTATGCAGTGTAAGGGGAGGGGGTAATGCAGTGTAAGGTGAGGGAGGGTTATGCAGTGTAAGGGGTGGGGGGTAATGCTTGTAAGGGGAGGGAGGGTTATGCAGTGTAAGGGGAGGGAGGGTTATGCAGTGTAAGGGGAGGGAGGGTTATGCAGCGTAAGGTGTGGGGAGCGTTATGCAGTGTAAGGGGAGGGGGTAATGCAGTGTAAGGTGAGGGAGGGTTATGCAGTGTAAGGGGTGGGGGGTAATGCTTGTAAGGGGAGGGAGGGTTATGCAGTGTAAGGGGAGGGAGGGTTATGCAGTGTAAGGGGAGGGAGGGTTATGCAGCGTAAGGTGTGGGGAGCGTTCTGCAGTGTAAGGATAGGGAGGGTTGTGCAGTGTAAGGGGAGGGACGGTTATGCAGTGTAAGGGGAGGGAGGGTTATGCAGTGTAAGGGGAGGGGGGGCTATGCAGTGTAAGGGGAGGGAGGGTTGTGCTGTGTAAGTGGAGGGAGGGGTATGCAGTGTAAGGATAGGGACAGTTATGCAGTGTAAGGTTAGGGAGGGTTTTGCAGTGTAAGGGGAGGGAGGGTTTTGCAGTGTAAGGGTAGGGAGGGTTATGCAGTGTTGGGGAGTTGTGGTTAAGCAGTCTAAGGATAGGGTGGGTGATGCAGTGTAAGGGGACGGAGGGTTATGCAGTGTAAGTGGAGCGAGGGTTGTGCAGTGTAAGGGGTGGGAGGGTTATGCAGTGTAAGGGGTGGGAGGGTTATGCAGTGTAAGGGGAGGGAGGTTTCTGCAGTGTAAAGATAGGGAGGGTTATGCAGTGTAACGATAGGGAGGGTTATGCAGTATAAGGGCAGGGAGTGTTACACAGTGTAAGGATAGGGAGGGTTATGTTGTGTAAGGGTAGGGAGGGTTACGCAGTGTAAGGATAGGGACGGTTACGCAGGGTAAGGATAGGGAGGGTTACGCAGTGTAAGGGGAGTGTGGGTTATGCAGTGTAAGGATCGGGAGGGTTATGCAGTGTAAGGGGAGGGAGGGTAATGCTTGTAAGGGGAGAGAGTGTTATGCAGTGTAAGATGAGGCGAGGGTTATGCAGTGTAAGGATAGGGATGGTTATGCAGTGTAAGGGGAGGGAGGGTAATGCAGTAAGAGGGGAGGGAGGGTTATGCAGTGTAAGGGGAGGGAGGGTTATGCAGTGTAAGGATAGGGATGGTTATGCAGTGTAAGGGGAGGGAGGGTAATGCAGTAAGAGGGGAGGGAGGGTTATGCAGTGTAAGGGGAGGGAGGGTTATGCAGTGTAAGGATAAGGAGGGTAATGCAGTATCAGTTTAGGGAGGGTCATGCAGTGAAAGGGGAGGGAGCGTTCTGCAGTGTAAAGATAGGTAGGATTATGCAGTGTAATGGGAGGGAGGGTTATGCAGTGTAATGAGAGGGAGGGTTATGCAGTGTAAGGGGAGGGAGGGTTATGCAGTGTAAAGATAGGGAGGGTTATGCAGTGTAACGATAGGGAGGGATATGCAGAAGAAGGGCAGGGAGGGTTACGCAGTGTAAGGATAGGGAGGGTTATGCTGTATAAGGATAGGGAGGGTTATGCTGTGTAAGGGGAGGGAGGGTTATGCTGTGTAAGTGAAGGGAGGGTTATGCAGTGTAAGGTGAGGGGAGGGTTATGCAGTGTAAGGAAAGGAATGGTTATGCAGTGTAAGGGGAGGGAGGGTAATGCGTGAAAGGGGAGGGGGGGTAATGCTTGTAAGGGGAGGGAGGGTTATGCTGTGTAAGTGGAGGGAGGGTTATGCAGCGTAAGGGGAGGAACGGTTATGCAGTGTAAGGGGAGGGAGGGTTATGCTGTGTAAGTGGAGGGAGGGTTATGCAGCGTAAGGGGAGGAACGGTTATGCAGTGTAAGTGGAGGAACGGTTATGCAGTGTAAGGGGAGGGAGGGTAATGCTGTGTAAGTGGAGGAACGGTTATGCAGTGTAAGGGGAGGGAGGGTAATGCTTGAAAGGGGAGGGGGTAATGCTTGTAAGAGGAAGGAGGGTTATGCAGTGTAAGGGGAGGGAGGGTTATGCTGTGTAAGGGGCGGGAGGGGTATGCAGTGTAAGGATAGGGACGGTTATGCAGTGTAAGGTTAGGGGGGTCATTCAGTGTAAGGGTGGGGTGGGTTATGCAGTCTAAGGATACGGAGGGTTTTGCAGTGTAAGGGGAGGGAGGGTTATGCAGTGTAAGGGGTGGGAGGGGTATGCAGTGTAAGGATAGGGACGGTTATGCAGTGTAAGGGGAGGGAGGGTTATGCAGTGTAAGGGTAGGGAGGGTTATGCAGTTTAAGGAGAGGATGCGTTATGCAGTGTTGGTGGTGTTGGTTAAGCAGTCTAAGCATAGTGTGGGTTATGCAGTGTAAGGGGAGGGAGAGTTATGCAGTGTAATGGGAGTGAGGGTAATCCAGTGTAAGGGCAGGGAGGGTTATGCAGTGTAAGGGGAGGGATGGTTATGCAGTGTAAGGGGAGGGAAAGTTATGCAGTCCCTAATGATAGGGAGGTCAATGCAATGTATGCCGAAGGGAGGGTTCTGCTGTGTCAGGGGAGGGAGGATTATGCAGTGTAAGGACAGGGCGGGTTATGCAGTGTAAGGGGAGGGAGGGTTATGCAGTGTTAGGGGAGGGAGGGTTATGCAGTGTATGGTGAGGGAGGGTTACGGAGTGTAAGGGGAGGGAGGGTTATGCAGTATAAGGGGAGGGAGGGTTATGCAGCGTAAGGTGTGGGGAGCATTATGCAGTGTAAGGGGAGAGGGGTTATGCAGTGTAAGGTGAGGGAGGGTTATGCAGTGTCAGGCGAGGGGGATAATGCTTGTAAGTGGAGGGAGGGTTATGCAGTGTAAGGATAGGGAGGGTTGTGCAGTGTAAGGGGAGGGACGGTTATGCAGTGTAAGAGGAGGGAGGGTTATGCAGTGTAAGGGGAGGGGGGGCTATGCAGTGTAAGGGGAGGGAGGGTTGTGCTGTGTAAATGGAGGGAGGGGTATGCAGTGTAAGGATAGGGACAGTTATGCAGTGTAAGGTTAGGGAGGGTTTTGCAGTGTAAGGGGAGGGAGGGTTTTGCAGTGCAAGGGGAGGGAGGGTTTTGCAGTGTAAGGGTAGGGAGGGTTATGCAGTGTTGGGGAGTTGCGGTTAAGCAGTCTAAGGATAGGGTGGGTGATGCAGTGTAAGGGGAGGGAGGGTTATGCAGTGTAAGTGGAGGGAAGGTTATGCAGTCTAAGGATAGGGAAGGCAATGCAGTGTAAGCCGAAGGGAGGGTTATGCAGTGTAAGGGGAGCGAGGGTTGTGCAGTGTAAAGATAGGGAGGGTTATGCAATGTAATGATAGGGAGGGTTATGCAGTGTAACGATAGGGAGGGTTATGCAGTATAAGGGCAGGGAGTGTCACACAGTGTAAGGATAGGGAGGGTTATGTTGTGTAAGGATCGGGAGGGTTATGCAGTGTAAGGGGAGGGAGGGTAATGCTTGTAAGGGGAGAGAGTGTTATGCAGTGTAAGGTGAGGCGAGGGTTATGCAGTGTAAGGATAGGGATGGTTATGCAGTGTAAGGGGAGGGAGGGTAATGCAGTAAGAGGGGAGGGAGGGTTATGCAGTGTAAGGGGAGGGAGGGTTATGCAGTGTAAGGATAGGGAGGGTAATGCAGTGCAAGTGGCAGGAGGGTTATGCAGTGTAAGGATAAGGAGGGTAATGCAGTATCAGTTTAGGGAGGGTCATGCAGTGAAAGGGGAGGGAGCGTTCTGCAGTGTAAAGATAGGTAGGGTTATGCAGTGTAAGGGGAGAGAGGGTTTTGCAGTGTAATGAGAAGGAGGGTTATGCAGTGTAATGGGAGGGAGGGATATGCAGTGTAAGGGGAGGGAGGGTTATGCAGTGTAATGAGAGGGAGGGTTATGCAGTGTAAGGGGAGGGAGGGTTATGCAGTGTAAGGGGAGGGAGGGTTTTGCAGTGTAATGAGAAGGAGGGTTATGCAGTGTAATGGGAGGGAGGGTTATGCAGTGTAAGGGGAGGGAGGGTTATGCAGTGTAATGAGAGGGAGGGTTATGCAGTGTAAGGGGAGGGAGGGTTATGCAGTGTAAAGATAGGGAGGGTTATGCAGTGTAACGATAGGGAGGGATATGCAGAAGAAGGGCAGGGAGGGTTACGCAGTGTCAGGATAGGGAGGGTTATGCTGTATAAGGATAGGGAGGGTTATGCTGTGTAAGGGGAGGGAGGGTTATGCTGTGTAAGTGAAGGGAGGGTTATGCAGCGTAAGGTGTGGGGAGCGTTCTGCAGTGTAAGGATAGGGAGGGTTGTGCAGTGTAAGGGGAGGGACGGTTATGCAGTGTAAGGGGAGGGAGGGTTATGCAGTGTAAGGGGAGGGGGGGCTATGCAGTGTAAGGGGAGGGAGGGTTGTGCTGTGTAAGTGGAGGGAGGGGTATGCAGTGTAAGGATAGGGACAGTTATGCAGTGTAAGGTTAGGGAGGGTTTTGCAGTGTAAGGGGAGGGAGGGTTTTGCAGTGTAAGGGTAGGGAGGGTTATGCAGTGTTGGGGAGTTGTGGTTAAGCAGTCTAAGGATAGGGTGGGTGATGCAGTGTAAGGGGACGGAGGGTTATGCAGTGTAAGTGGAGCGAGGGTTGTGCAGTGTAAGGGGTGGGAGGGTTATGCAGTGTAAGGGGTGGGAGGGTTATGCAGTGTAAGGGGAGGGAGGTTTCTGCAGTGTAAAGATAGGGAGGGTTATGCAGTGTAACGATAGGGAGGGTTATGCAGTATAAGGGCAGGGAGTGTTACACAGTGTAAGGATAGGGAGGGTTATGTTGTGTAAGGGTAGGGAGGGTTACGCAGTGTAAGGATAGGGACGGTTACGCAGGGTAAGGATAGGGAGGGTTACGCAGTGTAAGGGGAGTGTGGGTTATGCAGTGTAAGGATCGGGAGGGTTATGCAGTGTAAGGGGAGGGAGGGTAATGCTTGTAAGGGGAGAGAGTGTTATGCAGTGTAAGATGAGGCGAGGGTTATGCAGTGTAAGGATAGGGATGGTTATGCAGTGTAAGGGGAGGGAGGGTAATGCAGTAAGAGGGGAGGGAGGGTTATGCAGTGTAAGGGGAGGGAGGGTTATGCAGTGTAAGGATAGGGATGGTTATGCAGTGTAAGGGGAGGGAGGGTAATGCAGTAAGAGGGGAGGGAGGGTTATGCAGTGTAAGGGGAGGGAGGGTTATGCAGTGTAAGGATAAGGAGGGTAATGCAGTATCAGTTTAGGGAGGGTCATGCAGTGAAAGGGGAGGGAGCGTTCTGCAGTGTAAAGATAGGTAGGATTATGCAGTGTAATGGGAGGGAGGGTTATGCAGTGTAATGAGAGGGAGGGTTATGCAGTGTAAGGGGAGGGAGGGTTATGCAGTGTAAAGATAGGGAGGGTTATGCAGTGTAACGATAGGGAGGGATATGCAGAAGAAGGGCAGGGAGGGTTACGCAGTGTAAGGATAGGGAGGGTTATGCTGTATAAGGATAGGGAGGGTTATGCTGTGTAAGGGGAGGGAGGGTTATGCTGTGTAAGTGAAGGGAGGGTTATGCAGTGTAAGGTGAGGGGAGGGTTATGCAGTGTAAGGAAAGGAATGGTTATGCAGTGTAAGGGGAGGGAGGGTAATGCGTGAAAGGGGAGGGGGGGTAATGCTTGTAAGGGGAGGGAGGGTTATGCTGTGTAAGTGGAGGGAGGGTTATGCAGCGTAAGGGGAGGAACGGTTATGCAGTGTAAGGGGAGGGAGGGTTATGCTGTGTAAGTGGAGGGAGGGTTATGCAGCGTAAGGGGAGGAACGGTTATGCAGTGTAAGTGGAGGAACGGTTATGCAGTGTAAGGGGAGGGAGGGTAATGCTGTGTAAGTGGAGGAACGGTTATGCAGTGTAAGGGGAGGGAGGGTAATGCTTGAAAGGGGAGGGGGTAATGCTTGTAAGAGGAAGGAGGGTTATGCAGTGTAAGGGGAGGGAGGGTTATGCTGTGTAAGGGGCGGGAGGGGTATGCAGTGTAAGGATAGGGACGGTTATGCAGTGTAAGGTTAGGGGGGTCATTCAGTGTAAGGGTGGGGTGGGTTATGCAGTCTAAGGATACGGAGGGTTTTGCAGTGTAAGGGGAGGGAGGGTTATGCAGTGTAAGGGGTGGGAGGGGTATGCAGTGTAAGGATAGGGACGGTTATGCAGTGTAAGGGGAGGGAGGGTTATGCAGTGTAAGGGTAGGGAGGGTTATGCAGTTTAAGGAGAGGATGCGTTATGCAGTGTTGGTGGTGTTGGTTAAGCAGTCTAAGCATAGTGTGGGTTATGCAGTGTAAGGGGAGGGAGAGTTATGCAGTGTAATGGGAGTGAGGGTAATCCAGTGTAAGGGCAGGGAGGGTTATGCAGTGTAAGGGGAGGGATGGTTATGCAGTGTAAGGGGAGGGAAAGTTATGCAGTCCCTAATGATAGGGAGGTCAATGCAATGTATGCCGAAGGGAGGGTTCTGCTGTGTCAGGGGAGGGAGGATTATGCAGTGTAAGGACAGGGCGGGTTATGCAGTGTAAGGGGAGGGAGGGTTATGCAGTGTTAGGGGAGGGAGGGTTATGCAGTGTATGGTGAGGGAGGGTTACGCAGTGTAAGGGGAGGGAGGGTTATGCAGTATAAGGGGAGGGAGGGTTATGCAGCGTAAGGTGTGGGGAGCATTATGCAGTGTAAGGGGAGAGGGGTTATGCAGTGTAAGGTGAGGGAGGGTTATGCAGTGTCAGGCGAGGGGGATAATGCTTGTAAGTGGAGGGAGGGTTATGCAGTGTAAGGATAGGGAGGGTTGTGCAGTGTAAGGGGAGGGACGGTTATGCAGTGTAAGAGGAGGGAGGGTTATGCAGTGTAAGGGGAGGGGGGGCTATGCAGTGTAAGGGGAGGGAGGGTTGTGCTGTGTAAATGGAGGGAGGGGTATGCAGTGTAAGGATAGGGACAGTTATGCAGTGTAAGGTTAGGGAGGGTTTTGCAGTGTAAGGGGAGGGAGGGTTTTGCAGTGCAAGGGGAGGGAGGGTTTTGCAGTGTAAGGGTAGGGAGGGTTATGCAGTGTTGGGGAGTTGCGGTTAAGCAGTCTAAGGATAGGGTGGGTGATGCAGTGTAAGGGGAGGGAGGGTTATGCAGTGTAAGTGGAGGGAAGGTTATGCAGTCTAAGGATAGGGAAGGCAATGCAGTGTAAGCCGAAGGGAGGGTTATGCAGTGTAAGGGGAGCGAGGGTTGTGCAGTGTAAAGATAGGGAGGGTTATGCAATGTAATGATAGGGAGGGTTATGCAGTGTAACGATAGGGAGGGTTATGCAGTATAAGGGCAGGGAGTGTCACACAGTGTAAGGATAGGGAGGGTTATGTTGTGTAAGGATCGGGAGGGTTATGCAGTGTAAGGGGAGGGAGGGTAATGCTTGTAAGGGGAGAGAGTGTTATGCAGTGTAAGGTGAGGCGAGGGTTATGCAGTGTAAGGATAGGGATGGTTATGCAGTGTAAGGGGAGGGAGGGTAATGCAGTAAGAGGGGAGGGAGGGTTATGCAGTGTAAGGGGAGGGAGGGTTATGCAGTGTAAGGATAGGGAGGGTAATGCAGTGCAAGTGGCAGGAGGGTTATGCAGTGTAAGGATAAGGAGGGTAATGCAGTATCAGTTTAGGGAGGGTCATGCAGTGAAAGGGGAGGGAGCGTTCTGCAGTGTAAAGATAGGTAGGGTTATGCAGTGTAAGGGGAGAGAGGGTTTTGCAGTGTAATGAGAAGGAGGGTTATGCAGTGTAATGGGAGGGAGGGATATGCAGTGTAAGGGGAGGGAGGGTTATGCAGTGTAATGAGAGGGAGGGTTATGCAGTGTAAGGGGAGGGAGGGTTATGCAGTGTAAGGGGAGGGAGGGTTTTGCAGTGTAATGAGAAGGAGGGTTATGCAGTGTAATGGGAGGGAGGGTTATGCAGTGTAAGGGGAGGGAGGGTTATGCAGTGTAATGAGAGGGAGGGTTATGCAGTGTAAGGGGAGGGAGGGTTATGCAGTGTAAAGATAGGGAGGGTTATGCAGTGTAACGATAGGGAGGGATATGCAGAAGAAGGGCAGGGAGGGTTACGCAGTGTCAGGATAGGGAGGGTTATGCTGTATAAGGATAGGGAGGGTTATGCTGTGTAAGGGGAGGGAGGGTTATGCTGTGTAAGTGAAGGGAGGGTTATGCAGTGTAAGGTGAGGGGAGGGTTATGCAGTGTAAGGAAAGGAATGGTTATGCAGTGTAAGGGGAGGGAGGGTAATGCGTGAAAGGGGAAGGGGGTAATGCTTGTAAGGGGAGGGAGGGTTATGCTGTGTAAAGATAGGGAGGGTTATGCAGTGTAACGATAGGGAGGGATATGCAGAAGAAGGGCAGGGAGGGTTACGCAGTGTAAGGATAGGGAAGGTTATGCTGTATAAGGATAGGGAGGGTTATGCTGTGTAAGGGGAGGGAGGGTTATGCTGTGTAAGTGAAGGGAGGGTTATGCAGTGTAAGGTGAGGGGAGGGTTATGCAGTGTAAGGAAAAGAATGGTTATGCAGTGTAAGGGGAGGGAGGGTAATGCGTGAAAGGGGAGGGGGGGTAATGCTTGTAAGGGGAGGGAGGGTTATGCTGTGTAAGGGGCGGGAGGGGTATGCAGTGTAAGGATAGGGACGGTTATGCAGTGTAAGGTTAGGGAGGGTCATTCAGTGTAAGGGTGGGGAGGGTTATGCAGTGTAAGGGGAGGGAGGGTTATGCAGTGTAAGGGTAGGGAGGGTTATGCAGTGTAAGGGGAGGGAGGGTTATGCAGTGTAAGGGGAGGGAGAGTTATGCTGTGTAAGGAGAGGATGCGTTATGCAGTGTTGGTGGTGTTGGTTAAGCAGTCTAAGCATAGGGTGGGTTATGCAGTGTAAGGGGAGGGAGAGTTATGCAGTGTAATGGGAGTGAGGGTAATCCAGTGTAAGGGCAGGGAGGGTTATGCAGTGTAAGGGGAGGGATGGTTATGCAGTGTAAGGGGAGGGAAAGTTATGCAGTCCCTAATGATAGGGAGGTCAATGCAATGTATGCCGAAGGGAGGGTTCTGCTGTGTCAGGGGAGGGAGGATTATGCAGTGTAAGGACAGGGCGGGTTATGCAGTGTAAGGGGAGGGAGGGTTATGCAGTGTATGGTGAGGGAGGGTTACGCAGTGTAAGGGGAGGGAGGGTTATGCAGTGTAAGGGGAGGGAGGGTTATGCAGCGTAAGGTGTGGGGAGCGTTATGCAGTGTAAGGGGAGGGGGGTTATGCAGTGTAAGGTGAGGGAGGGTTATGCAGTGTCAGGGGAGGGGGATAATGCTTGTACGTGGAGGGAGGGTTATGCAGTGTAAGGATAGGGAGGGTTATGCAGTGTAAGGGGAGGGGGGTTATGCAGTGTAAGGTGAGGGAGGGTTATGCAGTGTCAGGGGAGGGGGATAATGCTTGTAAGTGGAGGGACGGTTATGCAGTGTAAGAGGAGGGAGGGTTATGCAGTGTAATGGGAGGGGGGGCTATGCAGTGTAAGGGGAGGGAGGGTTGTGCTGTGTAAATGGAGGGAGGGGTATGCAGTGTAAGGATAGGGACAGTTATGCAGTGTAAGGTTAGGGAGGGTTTTGCAGTGTAAGGGGAGGGAGGGTTTTGCAGTGTAAGGGGAGGGAGGGTTTTGCAGTGTAAGGGTAGGGAGGGTTATGCAGTGTTGGGGAGTTGTGGTTAAGCAGTCTAAGGATAGGGTGGGTGATGCAGTGTAAGGGGAGGGAGGGTTATGCAGTGTAAGTGGAGGGAAGGTTATGCAGTCTAAGGATAGGGAAGGCAATGCAGTGTAAGCCGAAGGGAGGGTTATGCAGTGTAAGGGGAGCGAGGGTTGTGCAGTGTAAAGATAGGGAGGGTTATGCAATGTAATGATAGGGAGGGTTATGCAGTGTAAGGGGAGGGAGGGTTATGCAGTATCAGTTTAGGGAGGGTCATGCAGTGAAAGGGGAGGGAGCGTTCTGCAGTGTAAAGATAGGTAGGGTTATGCAGTGTAAGGGGAGAGAGGGTTTTGCAGTGTAATGAAAAGGAGGGTTATGCAGTGTAATGGGAGGGAGGGTTATGCAGTGTAAGGGGAGGGAGGGTTATGCAGTGTAATGAGAGGGAGGGTTATGCAGTGTAAGGGGAGGGAGGGTTATGCAGTGTAAAGATAGGGAGGGTTATGCAGTGTAACGATAGGGAGGGATATGCAGAAGAAGGGCCGGGAGGGTTACGCAGTGTCAGGATAGGGAGGGTTATGCTGTATAAGGATAGGGAGGGTTATGCTGTGTAAGGGGAGGGTGGGTTATGCTGTGTAAGTGAAGGGAGGGTTATGCAGTGTAAGGTGAGGGGAGGGTTATGCAGTGTAAGGAAAGGAATGGTTATGCAGTGTAAGGGGAGGGAGGGTTATGCAGTGTAAGGGGAGGGAGGGTTGTGCTGTGTAAGGGGAGGGAGGGTTGTGCTGTGTAAGTGGAGGGAGGGGTATGCAGTGTAAGGATAGGGACAGTTATGCAGTGTAAGGTTAGGGAGGGTTTTGCAGTGTAAGGGGAGGGAGGGTTTTGCAGTGTAAGGGGAGGGAGGGTTTTGCAGTGTAAGGGTAGGGAGGGTTATGCAGTGTTGGGGAGTTGTGGTTAAGCAGTCTAAGGATAGGGTGGGTGATGCAGTGTAAGGGGAGGGAGGGTTATGCAGTGTAAGTGGAGGGAAGGTTATGCAGTCTAAGGATAGGGAAGGCAATGCAGTGTAAGCCAAAGGGAGGGTTATGCTGTGTAAGGGGTGGGAGGGTTATGCAGTGTAAGGGGAGGGAGGTTTCTGCAGTGTAAAGATAGGGAGGGTTATGCAATGTAACAATAGGGAGGGTTATGCAGTGTAACGATAGGGAGGGTTATGCAGTATAAGGGCAGGGAGTGTTACACAGTGTAAGGATAGGGAGGGTTATGTTGTGTAAGGGTTAGGGAGAAGGAGGGTTATGCAATGTAAGGGCAGGGAGGGTTACGCAGTGTAAGGATAGGGACGGTTACGCAGGGTAAGGATAGGGAGGGTTACGCAGTGTAAGGGGAGTGTGGGTTATGCAGTGTAAGGATCGGGAGGGTTATGCAGTGTAAGGGGAGGGAGGGTAATGCTTGTAAGGGGAGAGAGTGTTATGCAGTGTAAGGTGAGGCGAGGGTTATGCAGTGTAAGGATAGGGATGGTTATGCAATGTAAGGGGAGGGAGGGTAATGCAGTAAGAGGGGAGGGAGGGTTCTGCAGTGTAAGGGGAGGGAGGGTTATGCAGTATCAGTTTAGGGAGGGTCATGCAGTGAAAGGGGAGGGAGCGTTCTGCAGTGTAAGGATAGGTAGGGTTATGCAGTGTAAGGGGAGGGAGGGTTTTGCAGTGTAATGAGAGGGAGGGTTATGCAGTGTAATGGGAGGGAGGGTTATGCAGTGTAAGGGGAGGGAGGGTTGTGCAGTGTAAGGAGTGGGAGGCTTTTGCAGTGTAAGGGGAGGGAGGGTTATGCAGTGTAAAGATAGGGAGGGTTATGCAGTGTAATGATAGGGAGGGATATGCAGAAGAAGGGCAGGGAGGGTTACGCAGTGTAAGGATAGGGAGGGTTATGCAGTGTAAGGAAAGGAATGGTTATGCAGTGTAAGGGTAGGGAGGGTAATACGTGAAAGGGGAGGGGGGGTAATGCTTGTAAGGGGAGGGAGGGTTATGCTGTGTAAGTGGAGGGAGGGTTATGCAGCGTAAGGGGAGGAACGGTTATGCAGTGTAAGGGGAGGGAGGATTATGCAGTGTAAGGGAAGGGAGGGTTATGCTGTGTAAGTGGAGGGAGGTTTATGCAGCGTAAGGGGAGGAACGGTTATGCAGTGTAAGGGGAGGGAGGTTTATGCAGTGTAAGGGGAGGGAGGGTAATGCTTGAAAGGGGAGGGGGGTAATGCTTGTAAGGGGAAGGAGGGATATGCAGTGTAAGGGGAGGGAGGGTTATGCTGTGTAAGGTGCGGGAGGGGTATGCAGTGTAAGGATAGGGACGGTTATGCAGTGTAAGGTTAGGGGGGTCATTCAGTGTAAGGGTGGGGAGGGTTATGCAGTCTAAGGATACGGAGGGTTTTGCAGTGTAAGGGGAGGGAGGGTTATGCAGTGTAAGGGTAGGGAGGGTTATGCAGTGTAAGGGGAGAGAGGGCTATGCAGTGTTAGGGGAGGGAGGGTTATGCAGTTTAAGGAGAGGATGCGTTATGCAGTGTTGGTGGTGGTGGTTAAGCAGTCTAAGCATAGGGTGGGTTATGCAGTGTAAGGGGAGGGAAAGTTATGCAGTGTAATGGGAGTGAGGGTAATGCAGTGTAAGGGCAGGGAGGGTTATGCAGTGTAAGGACAGGGCGGGTTAGATTAGATTAGATTACTTACAGTGTGGAAACAGGCCCTTCGGCCCAACAAGTCCACACCGCCCCCGCCGAAGCGCAACCCACCCATACATTTACCCCTTACCTAACACTACGGGCAATTTAGCATGGCCAATTCACCTGACCCCTGCACATTTTTGGACTGTTGGAGGAAACCGGAGCACCCGGAGGAAACCCACGCAGACACGGGGAGAACGTGCAAACTCCACACAGTCAGTCGCCTGAGGCGGGAATTGAACCCGGGTCTCTGGCGCTGTGAGGCAGCAGTGCTAACCACTGTGCCACCATGCCACCCACGGGTTATGCAGTGTAAGGGGAGGGAGGGTTATGCAGTGTTAGGGGTGGGAGGGTTATGCAGTCTATGGATAGGGAGGGCAATGCAGTGTAAGCTGATGGGAGGGTTATGCAGTGTATGGTGAGGGAGGGTTATGCAGTGTAAGGGGAGGGAGGGTTATGCAGTGTAAGGGGAGGGAGGGTTATGCAGCGTAAGGGGAGGAACGGTTATGCAGTGTAAGGGGAGGGAGGGTTGTGCTGTGTAAGGGGAGGGAGGGGTATGCAGTGTAAGGATAGGGACGGTTTTGCAGTGTAAGGTTAGGGAGAATTATGCAGTGTAAGGGGAGGGAGGGTTGTGCAGTCTAAGCATAGGGTGGGTTATGCAGTGTAAGGGGAGGGAGAGTTATGCAGTCTAATGATAGGGAAGGCAATGCAGTGTAAGCCGAAGGGAGGGTTATGCTGTGTAAGGGCAGGGACGGTTATGCAGTGTAAGGACAGGGCGGGTTATGCAGTGTAAGGGGAGGGAGGGATATGCAGTGTAAGGAGAGGGTGGGATATGCAGTGTTAGGGGAGGGAGGGTTATGCAGTGTAAGGGGAGGGAAGGTTATGCAGTGTAAGGATAGGGAGGGCAATGCAGTGTAAGCCGATGGGAGGGTTATGCAGTGTAAGGAGAGGGTGGGATATGCAGTGTAAGGGGAGAGAGGGCAATGCAGTGTAGGCCAATGGGTGGGTTATGCAATGTAAGGGGAGGGAGGGTTATGCAGTGTAAGGGGAGGGAGGGTTATGTAGTGTTAGGGGAGGGAGGGTTATGCAGTGTAAGGTAAGGAGGGTTATGCAGGGTAAGGGGAGGGAGGGTTATGCAATGTAAGGATAGGGAGGGTTATGCATTGTTGGGAAGTGGTGGTTAAGTAGTTTAAGGATAGGGTGGGTTATGCAGTGTAAGGGGAGGGAGGGTTATGCAGTGTAATGGGAGGGAGGGCTATGCAGTGTAATGGGAGGGAGGGCTATGCAGTGTAAGGAGAGAGAGGGTTATGCAGTGGAAGTTGAATGGAAAGTTATGCTGTGTAAGGGTAGGGAGGGTTATGCAGTCAAAGGATAGGGAGGATTATGCAGTGTTAGGGAGTGAGGGTTATACAGTCTAAATATAGGGAGGGTTATGCAGTGTTGGGGAGTGAGGGTTATGCAGTGTAAGGTGAAGGGAGGGTTATGCAGTGTAAGGTTAGGGAGGGTTATGCAGTTTAAGGGGAGGGAGGGTTGTGCAGTGTATGTGGAAGGAGGGTTATGCAGTGTAAGGGCAGGGAGGTTATGCAGTGTAAGGGCAGGGAGGTTATGCGGTGTAAGGTTAGGGAGGGTTATGCAGTGTAAGGGGAGGGAGGGTTATGCAGTGTAAGGGGAGGGAGGGTTATGCAGTATAAGGGCAGGGAGAGTTATGCAGAGCAAGGGCTGGGAGGATAATGCAGAGCAAGGGCTGGGAGGATAATGCAGTCTAAGGATAGGGAGGGTTGTGAAGTGTAAGGGGAGTGAAGGTTATGCAGTGCAAGGGGAGGGATGGTTATGCAGTCTAAGGATGGAGAGGGTTTTGCAGTGTATGGGAGGGAGGGTTATGCAGTGTAAGGGGAGGGAGGGTTATGCAGTCTAAGGATGGGGAGGGTTTTGCAGTGTAAGGGGAGGGAGGGTTATGCAGTCTAAGGATGGGGCGGGTTTTGCAGTGTCAAGGTAGGGAGGGTCATGCAGTGTAAATGTAGGGAGGGTTATGCAGTTTAAGGAGACGCAGGGTTATGCAGTGTAAGGGTAGGGAGGGTTATGCAGTATATAGGGAGGGAGGGTTATGCAATGTAAGGGGAGGGAGGGTTATGCAGTGTAAGGGGAGGGAGGGTTATGCAGTCTATGGATACGGAGGGTTATGCAGTGTTGGGTGGTGGTTAAGCAGTTGAAGGATAGGGTGGGTTATGCAGTGTAATGGGAGTGAGGGTAATGCAGTGTAAGAGGAGGGAGGGTTATGCAGTGTAAGGGGAGGGAGGGTTATGCAGTGTAATGGGAGTGAGGGTAATGCAGTGTAAGGGCAGGGTGGGTTATGCAGTGTAAAGGTAGGGAGGGTCATGCAGTGTAAGGGCAGGGTGGGTTATGCAGTGTAAGGGGAGGGAGGGTTATGCAGTGTAAGGGGAGGGAGAGTTATGCAGTGTAAGGGCAGGGTGGGTTATGCAGTGTAAAGGGAGGGAGGGTTATGCAGTGTAAGGATAGGGACGGTTATGCAGTGTAAGGTTAGGGGGGTCATTCAGTGTAAGGGTGGGGAGGGTTATGCAGTCTAAGGATACTGAGGGTTTTGCAGTGTAAGGGGAGGGAGGGTTATGCTGTGTAAGGGGAGGGAGGGTTATGCTGTGTAAGTGAAGGGAGGGTTATGCAGTGTAAGGTGAGGGGAGGGTTATGCAGTGTAAGGAAAGGAATGGTTATGCAGTGTAAGGATAGGGAGGGTAATACGTGAAAGGGGAGGGGGGGTAATGCTTGTAAGGGGAGGGAGGGTTATGCTGTGTAAGTGGAGGGAGGGTTATGCAGCGTAAGGGGAGGAACGGTTATGCAGTGTAAGGGTAGGGAGGGTTATGCAGTGTAAGGGGAGGGAGGGTTATGCAGTGTAAGGGTAGGGAGGGTTATGCAGTGTAAGGGGAGAGAGGGCTATGCAGTTTAAGGAGAGGATGCGTTATGCAGTGTTGGTGGTGGTGGTTAAGCAGTCTAAGCATAGGGTGGGTTATGCAGTGTAAGGGGAGGGAAAGTTATGCAGTGTAATGGGAGTGAGGGTAATGCAGTGTAAGGGCAGGGAGGGTTATGCAGTGTAAGGGGAGGGAGGGTTATGCAGTGTAAGGACAGGGCGGGTTAGATTAGATTAGATTACTTACAGTGTGGAAACAGGCCCTTCGGCCCAACAAGTCCACACCGCCCCCGCCGAAGCGCAACCCACCCATACATTTACCCCTTACCTAACACTACGGGCAATTTAGCATGGCCAATTCACCTGACCCCTGCACATTTTTGGACTGTTGGAGGAAACCGGAGCACCCGGAGGAAACCCACGCAGACACGGGGAGAACGTGCAAACTCCACACAGTCAGTCGCCTGAGGCGGGAATTGAACCCGGGTCTCTGGCGCTGTGAGGCAGCAGTGCTAACCACTGTGCCACCATGCCACCCACGGGTTTTGCAGTGTAAGGGGAGGTAGGGTTATGCAGTGTTAGGGGAGGGAGGGTTATGCAGTCTATGGATAGGGAGGGCAATGCAGTGTAAGCTGATGGGAGGGTTATGCAGTGTAAGGGGAGGAACGGTTATGCAGTGTAAGGGGAGGGAGGGTTGTGCTGTGTAAGGGGAGGGAGGGGTATGCAGTGTAAGGATAGGGACGGTTTTGCAGTGTAAGGTTAGGGAGAGTTATGCAGTGTAAGGGGAGGGAGGGTTGTGCAGTCTAAGCATAGGGTGGGTTATGCAGTGTAAGGGGAGGGAGAGTTATGCAGTCTAATGATAGGGAAGGCAATGCAGTGTAAGCCGAAGGGAGGGTTATGCTGTGTAAGGGCAGGGACGGTTATGCAGTCTAAGGGGAGGGAGGGAGATGCAGTGTAAGGAGAGGGTGGGATATGCAGTGTTAGGGGAGGGAGGGTTATGCAGTGTAAGGGGAGGGAAGGTTATGCAGTGTAAGGATAGGGAGGGCAATGCAGTTTAAGCCGATGGGAGGGTTATGCAGTGTAAGGAGAGGGTGGGATATGCAGTGTAAGGGGAGAGAGGGCAATGCAGTGTAGGCCAATGGGTGGGTTATGCAATGTAAGGGGAGGGAGGGTTATGCAGTGTAAGGGGAGGGAGGGTTATGTAGTGTTAGGGGAGGGAGGGTTATGCAGTGTAAGGTAAGGAGGGTTATGCAGGGTAAGGGGAGGGAGGGTTATGCAATGTAAGGATAGGGAGGGTTATGCATTGTTGGGGAGTGGTGGTTAAGTAGTTTAAGGATAGGGTGGGTTATGCAGTGTAAGGGGAGGGAGGGTTATGCAGTGTAATGGGAGGGAGGGCTATGCAGTGTAATGGGAGGGAGGGCTATGCAGTGTAAGGAGAGAGAGGGTTATGCAGTGGAAGTTGAATGGAAAGTTATGCTGTGTAAGGGTAGGGAGGGTTATGCAGTCAAAGGATAGGGAGGATTATGCAGTGTTAGGGAGTGAGGGTTATACAGTCTAAATATAGGGAGGGTTATGCAGTGTTGGGGAGTGAGGGTTATGCAGTGTCAGGTGAAGGGAGGGTTATGCAGTGTAAGGTTAGGGAGGGTTATGCAGTTTAAGGGGAGGGAGGGTTGTGCAGTGTATGTGGAAGGAGGGTTATGCAGTGTAAGGGCAGGGAGGTTATGCAGTGTAAGGGCAGGGAGGTTATGCGGTGTAAGGTTAGGGAGGGTTATGCAGTGTAAGGGGAGGGAGGGTTATGCAGTGTAAGGGGAGGGAGGGTTATGCAGTATAAGGACAGGGAGAGTTATGCAGAGCAAGGGCTGGGAGGATAATGCAGAGCAAGGGCTGGGAGGGTAATGCAGTCTAAGGATAGGGAGGGTTGTGAAGTGTAAGGGGAGTGAAGGTTATGCAGTGCAAGGGGAGGGATGGTTATGCAGTCTAAGGATGGAGAGGGTTTTGCAGTGTATGGGAGGGAGGGTTATGCAGTGTAAGGGGAGGGAGGGTTATGCAGTCTAAGGATGGGGAGGGTTTTGCAGTGTAAGGGGAGGGAGGGTTATGCAGTCTAAGGATGGGGCGGGTTTTGCAGTGTCAAGGTAGGGAGGGTCATGCAGTGTAAATGTAGGGAGGGTTATGCAGTTTAAGGAGACGCAGGGTTATGCAGTGTAAGGGTAGGGAGGGTTATGCAGTATATAGGGAGGGAGGGTTATGCAATGTAAGGGGAGGGAGGGTTATGCAGTGTAAGGGGAGGGAGGGTTATGCAGTCTAAGGATACGGAGGGTTATGCAGTGTTGGTGGGTGGTGGTTAAGCAGTTGAAGGATAGGGTGGGTTATGCAGTGTAATGGGAGTGAGGGTAATGCAGTGTAAGAGGAGGGAGGGTTATGCAGTGTAAGGGGAGGGAGGGTTATGCAGTGTAATGGGAGTGAGGGTAATGCAGTGTAAGGGCAGGGTGGGTTATGCAGTGTAAAGGTAGGGAGGGTAATGCAGTGTAAGGGCAGGGTGGGTTATGCAGTGTAAGGGGAGGCAGGGTTATGCAGTGTAAGGGGAGGGAGGGTTATGCAGTGTAAGGGGAGGGAGAGTTATGCAGTGTAAGGGGAGGGAGGGTTATGCAGTGTAAGGGCAGGGTGGGTTATGCAGTGTAAGGGGAGGCAGGGTTATGCAGTGTAAGGGGAGGGAGGGTTATGCAGTGTAAGGGGAGGGAGGGTTATGCAGTGTAAGGGGAGGGAGGGTTATGCAGTGTAAGGGGTGGGAGGGTTATGCAGTGTAAGGGGAGGGAGGGTTATGCAGTGTAAGGGGTGGGAGGGTTATGCAGTGTAAGGGGAGGGAGGGTTATGCAGTGTAAGGGGAGGGAGGGTTATGCAGTGTAAGGGGAGGCAGGGTTATGCAGTGTAAGGGGAGGGAGAGTTATGCAGTGTAAGGGGAGGGAAGGTTATGCAGTGTAAGGGGAGGGAGAGTTATGCAGTGTAAGGGGAGGGAGGGTTATGCAGTGTAAGGGGTGGGAGGGTTATGCAGTGTAAGGGGTGGGAGGGTTATGCAGTGTAAGGGGAGGGAAGGTTATGCAGTGTAAGGGGAGGGAGGGTTATGCAGTGTAAGGGGAGGGAGGCTTATGCAGTGTTAGGGGAGGGAGGGTTATGCAGTGTAAGGGGTGGGAGGGTTATGCAGTGTAATGGGAGTGAGGGTAATGCAGTGTAAGGGCAGGGAGGGTTATGCAGTGTAAGGGGTGGGAGGGTTATGCAGTGTAAGGGGAGGGAGGGTTATGCAGTGTAAGGGGAGGGAGGGTTATGCAGTGTAAGGGGTGGGAGGGTTATGCAGTGTTAGGGGAGGGAGGGTTATGCAGTGTAAGGGGAGGGAGGGTTATGCAGTGTAAGGGGAGGCAGGGTTATGCAGTGTAAGGGGAGGGAGAGTTATGCAGTGTAAGGGGAGGGAGGGTTATGCAGTGTAAGGGGAGGGAGGGTTATGCAGTGTAAGGGGAGGGAGAGTTATGCAGTGTAAGGGGAGGGAGGGTTATGCAGTGTAAGGGGAGGGAGAGTTATGCAGTGTAAGGGGAGGGAAGGTTATGCAGTGTAAGGGGAGGGAGAGTTATGCAGTGTAAGGGGAGGGAGGGTTATGCAGTGTAAGGGGTGGGAGGGTTATGCAGTGTAAGGGGAGGGAAGGTTATGCAGTGTAAGGGGAGGGAGGGTTATGCAGTGTAAGGGGAGGGAGGCTTATGCAGTGTTAGGGGAGGGAGGGTTATGCAGTGTAAGGGGTGGGAGGGTTATGCAGTGTAATGGGAGTGAGGGTAATGCAGTGTAAGGGCAGGGAGGGTTATGCAGTGTAAGGGGTGGGAGGGTTATGCAGTGTAAGGGGAGGGAGGGTTATGCAGTGTAAGGGGAGGGAGGGTTATGCAGTGTAAGGGGTGGGAGGGTTATGCAGTGTAATGGGAGTGAGGGTAATGCAGTGTAAGGGCAGGGAGGGTTATGCAGTGTAAGGGGTGGGAGGGTTATGCAGTGTAAGGGGAGGGAGGGTTATGCAGTGTAAGGGGAGGGAGGGTTATGCAGTGTAAGGGGAGGGAGGGTTATGCAGTGTAAGGGGAGGGAGGGTAATGCAGTGTAAGGGGAGGGAGGATTATGCAGTGTAAGGGGATGGGTGGGTTATGCAGTGTAAGGGGAGGGAAGGTTATGCAGAAGAGATTTAGCAGAATGAGGGCATTTATTTCCAGAATATTTGAGAAGTCTCAGAGTTCAAACCCGGTTCTGTCTTGTTTGTGATCTTGCACCAGAGCTGTAATGATAGGCCATTTGTTAATGACAGGCTGAATCTTCCGAGTTTATTTGTCTGAATCGATTTGTTTTTTTTGATCTGGCTGTCGGTTGCTAGCGTAGGAGCATAGCAACAGGAGGAGGCCATTAAACTCCTCTGCGTATAATTAAATTGTGACTGATTTGTACTTTAACTCCACCAACCAACCTGGATTCAGTAACTCTGCCTAACAGAAATCTCCCACTCTCAGGTTGGGATCTTCCCAGGCCCTGAACGGTGGGGGATATGGTGAGAAATTTGGGAGAATTGTATGAGAGGTTGAGTGAGGACTGCATTGATTATGATTGCTCGGTGTCAGCCTGATGGGTATTATCCAACTGAGCACCCAGAACATTTCAGTTAGTGTAACAGGTGAACCCCATGGATGTCTGGAATGGAGCCGCTGTGCACATGGGATGTTAAAGATTAGTTGCCAAAGTGTCATAGAAAATAGGTGCAGGAGTCGGCCATTTGACCCTTTGAGATTTGTCCACCATTCAGTTTGATCATGGCTGATCATGCAATGTCAGTGCAGTCATATCTTCCAGCATGCAGTAGTTGCTTTTCCTGTGCGGTACAAAAATCACGCAATACAAACAGCTCTAAACAAACAGCGATCTAACCACACACACACTTTAAAAGCTTGCATTTTAGAAGCAGGGTTCCCTATTCGCTCAATCATGTTACAGCTAATTTGTGTTAACGAAAGACGCGTTATAGCAGAACTGACTGTATTCCATTCCTGCTTTCTCTCCCTGTCCATTGATCCCTTTACCCTCTGCCTGTACACAGTGCAGGAACTGCCCCCTTCACACCTTAGCTTTGTGAAACACTGTGGATGGACAGAGATGGGTGGATTCAGTCCCACCAGTGCTACATTTCCAGATTGGCAGAAAGTTACTGTGAACACAGATGATGGTGAGAACACAATGTGAGTGAGAGGTTTCTGTTCGGCATAGTAGTTAGCGTTGGTACGACTCCAGATCGTTTGATGGAGTTAATGTACGGAGCACTCATAATTTAATTATACTCAGAGGAGTTAAATGACCTTCTCCTGTTCATACACTCCTACAATAGCAACCAAAAACAAAATCTACTGTCCAAGTGAAAACTTATTCACAATGAACCTTTTACTCATGCACGATAACTCAGTGGTTAGCACTGCTGCCTTACACTACCAGGGACCTAGGTTCAATTCCACTCTCGGGTGACTGTCTGTGCGGAGTTTGCACATTCCCCCCTGTGTCTGTGTCAGACTGCTCTGGTTTCCTCCCACAGTTCAAAGATGTGCAGGCTAGGTGGATTGGGCAATACTAAATGTGGGGTTCCAGAGATGGGATAGGGGGCTTGGTCTGGGCGGGATGCTTTTTGGGTACGCAGTGGTCCATATGGCTCCTTCCTGTTCTGATAGGATTCTATGAGCCCTCAGAGCATCCTCTTCCACCCTTCCCTCCCACTGTGTCATAGTGCAGACCCAGGTTATGTCGCTGGGCTGCAGAGGGCCTGGGAAGTTTCGTCGGGAGACCCTGGGCATCTTTACTGAGATAGCCGAGACATTCTGAACACGTTCTCGTTAAAGGCAAGTACACCTCACCTTGACCTCCCACTGAGATGGGGGAGGCAGGTAGGTTGGAAGTGGAAAGTCTGGTCATGTCTAGAGTGAGGGTCTATGTGTGGTTTCTGCTCCCTCCAGATGCCTACTGACATCACCATGTCTCCTGGTGGGGAAGGGGTACCGAGCAAGTGACTGAGACCCCTCAGACCTGGGGCCGTTGGATGGTCCATTCGCATATCCAGCAGAGGCTGGAGTGTGTTGGACCTGTCTGTCTACAGCAGCTGCCAACCTTGCCATGGGGATAAGCAGGCTCTGACCCACCTGAGACAGCAGGATCCCTATCTGTGTTGCCCAGTGCCCCTGACCAACCCACCATTGTCTCTCTGTACACATGAGTGCAGTCACAAACTGCTGACACTATGGAGTCCTCTCCTGCTTGGGTCACCCTTGTCTCCAGCATACCTCAAAGTGCCGGCAGATGGGGGCATATCTTCCTTTGGCCAGCTGCAGACGGCTGGCAATGACTGGCAGCTGGTGCTGCTTGGCTCTGATCTCGATAACGTACCCACTGGGAAGTCTTACCACCTGAGCTAGTGGGAGGATGGGCAGGGTAGCGGGAAGTGGGTATTTCCTTTGAGGGAGCCTCAGAGGTGGAGGAGAACGCACCTCAGAGGGTCAGCGCCGATCTGCAAGACAGGAGGAGGAGACGTCATGCTAGAGGGTGTGATGTGCTAACATTTGATTGGCTGCAGTGGGAGGAGGGGGAGCAGTGGGATTGTAGCACAATGTGGAGCACCGTGTCTTTTTGTGGTTGCAATGACATGCGTGTTTCTGAGCCTCCACAGGAGTGGTCCCTGGTCTTTGCATGTGAGAGCTAATGTTCTCTGTTCATCAGGTGGGTGAGGTTCTGCACCTCGGGCACCCCACCACCCATCCTGGCTCTTTCAGCCATGTCTCCCCCCCTGGAATGGGAGGGATTGAGTGAGGCAAAAGAGGGTGGCACAGCAGGTAGTGCTGGTGCCGCAGGGTGAGGTGTCCTGAGTGAGTGAGTGAGTGGGTAGGGTAAGAAGGTGAAGAGCAGAAGCAGTGGTATAGTTGCAACATTTAAAAGACATTTGGACAGGTACGTGGATGGGAAAGGTTTAGAGGGCCAAAGTGGGATTTGTTTATTAGGGACCTTGGTCAGTATGGACGAGTTGGATCAAAGGGTCTGTTTCTGTGCTGTATGACTCTATGAAGTGGTAATGATGTTGGGAATTGGGGATATGTGAGAGGGGCCTGGTGACTGACCCTAATCCAATTACAGGAACTGGTGGGAGGTGGATACATCCATATATACACACACACACACACACACACATATATCCATACACACATACACGTATATGCATTCACACACATATCCATACACACACACATATACATATATGCATACACACACATATCCATACACACACATGTCCATGCACACACACACCCATACACACACACATATCCATACACACACATATCCATACCCACACACATATCCATACACACACACAGACACACACATATCCATACACACACATACACACTCACACAAACACACACACTCACACACACCCATACACACACACATATCCATACACGCATATACACTCATATCCACACACACACACACATACACATATATGCATACGCACACATATCCATCCATACACACACACACCCATACACACACACATATCCATACTCACACATATCCATACACACACATACACACTCACACAAACACACACACACACACACACACACACTTTGTTTGAGACCACGCTGACCTGGGATCAGACTGGTAGGTTATGGGGGTGGATGGGAAGTGGGAAGAGGATAGCTCTTCTCCTCAATACCCCATCTGCCAGAACCTCAAGGTCACTGGTGGGCACCAAATCCCCCCCCCCCCCCCACCTCCCCCTCATCTGCTGTGTTGATGTCAGGCAGCTGCATACTGCGGATGTGTGGCACCATATGTGGCAAAGACACTGAAAGATAGCGCCGATGCCAGGGATATCCCTGGATATCGAAGCCGCTAGCCAGTACTTAGTGATTGGATTAATACCCTTTGGGGGTAGAGACGCCATGGGGGCAGGGAAGGTAGTTAAAGAGTTGTATTTGGGACCATCACACAAGAAAATTCACTCGGCCTTACTGAGGGAAACCCCTGTAAAACCAGACATACGTGAAATATTGTCAAAATATGTCAAAGTTCAGCCTCACTCCCCTTTGTGTGAAGAGCTGCTTCCCTGATATAACTGAAGATTATTTGCTCTAATTCTGCACTCTGTCACCACTGGAAATTTTCTCTCTCTATCAACCCCTTCAACCCTTTTCATTACCTAAATCACCAATTAATCGTTAATATTCAAGGAACATCTATGCAATCAATCCACATCAGTTAACATTGCTAATCCTTCCATCTTTTATGGTGTAAGGATTGGAGCATCTTGACTTCTGAAACCAGAATATTGCTGAAAGGGCAGAGAGAAACTGCTTTCTATTCCGAACTGTTAAAGGTCAGGTGGAGGTGCTGGAGGGAACAAGGTCTGTCACAGCAGATCAATTGGGAGTTCCCCACTTTTGGTGGAGCCTGCATTTGAACAAATGGCCTGATGATGACTGTGACTAGTACTGGAAGTGAGCTGCCAACCACATATTCATTTCATTACCAAAACAAGTTCCTCCACCTCCATAACATTAACCATCTTCAACCTTACCTCATCTGGTCTACTGTGAATTCCCCATGACCCTGTGCTCTCTGACCTCCACAGTACCTTCACCCCATAACCCTATAATCTCTGACCTATAATGCTTCTTCACTCCATCACCCTGTCCTCTCTAACCTACATTGATCCTTTACCCCATCCCTCTTACTCTGTAATTTACATTGCTGTTTAACTCCATCTGAGGTGTCAGTGGGGGAGCACTTTGGGGCCAGCAACCATAATTCTATTAGTTTTAAAATAGTGATGGAAAAGGATAGACCAGATCTAAAAGTTGAAGTTCTAAATTGGAGAAAGGCCAATTTTGACGGTATTAGGCAAGAACGTTCGAAAGCTGATTGGGGGCAGATGTTCGCAGGTAAAGGGACGGCTGGAAAATGGGAAGCCTTCAGAAATGAGATAACGAGAGTCCAGAGACAGTATATTCCTATCAAGGTGAAAGGAATGACTGGTAGGTATAGGGAATGCTGGATGACTAAAGAAATTGAGGGTTTGGTTAAGAAAAAGAAGGAAGCATATGTCAGGTACATACAGGATAGATCGAGTGAATCCTTAGAGAGTATAAAGAAAGTAGGAGTATACTTAAGAGGGAAATCAGGAGGGCAAAACGGGGACATGAGATAGCTTTGGCAAATAGAATTAAGGAGAATCCAAAGGATTTTTACAAATATATTAAGGACAAAAGGGTAACTAGGGAGAGAATAGGGCCCCTCAAAGATCAGCAAGGCAGCCTTTGTGTGGAGCCACAGAAAATGGGGGAGATACTAAATGAATATTTTGCATCAGTATTTACTGTGGAAAAGGATATGGAAGATATAGACTGTAGGGAAATAGATGGTGATATCTTGCAAAATGTCCAGGTTACAGAGGAGGAAGTGTTGGATGTCTTGAAACGGTTAAAGGTGGATAAATCCCCAGGACCTGATCAGGTGTATCCGAGAACTCTGGGAAGCTAGAGAAGTGATTGCTGGGCCTCTTGCTGAGATATTTGTATCATCGATAGTCACAGGTGAAGTGCCGGAAGACTGGAGGTTGGCAAACGTGGTGCCACTGTTTAAGAAGGGTGGTAAGGACAAGCCAGGGAACTATAGACCAGTAAGCCTGACCTCAGTGGTGAGCAAGTTGTTGGAGGGAATCCTGAGGGATAGGATGTACATGTATTTGGAAAGGCAAGACTGATTCGGGATAGTCAAGGACTGATTCGGGATAGTCAACGTGGCTTTGTGCGTGGGAAATCATGTCTCACAAACTTGATTTGAGTTTTTTGAAGAAGTAACAAAGAAGATTGATGAGGGCAGAGCGGTAGACGTGATCTATATGGACTTCAGTAAGGCGTTCGACAAGGTTCCCCATGGGAGACTGGTTAGCAAGGTTAGATCTCATGGAATACAGACAGAACTAGCCATTTGGATATAGAACTGGCTCAAAGGTAGAAGACAGAGGGTTGTTTTTCAGACTGGAGGCCTGTGACCAGTGGAGTGCCACAAGGATCGGTGTTGGGCCCTCTACTTTTTGTCATTTACATAAATGATTTGGATGTGAGCATAAAAGGTACAGTTAGTAAGTTTGCAGATGACACCAAAATTGGAGGTATAGTGGACAGCGAAGAGGGTTACCTCAGATTACAACAGGATCTTGACCAGATGTGCCAATAGGCTGAGAAGTGGCAGATGGAGTTTAATTCAGATAAATGTGAGGTGTTGCATTTTGGGAAAGCAAATCTTAGCAGGACTTATACACTTAATGGTAAGGTCCTAGGGAGTGTTGCTGAACAAAGAGACCTTGGAGTGCAGGTTCATAGCTCCTTGAAAGTGGAGTCGCAGGTAGGTAGGATAGTGAAGAAGGCGTTTGGTATGCTTTCCTTTATTGGTCAGAGTATTGAGTACAGGAGTTGGGAGGTCATGTTGTGGCTGTACAGGACATTGGTTAGGCCACTGTTGGAATATTGCGTGCAATTCTGGTCTCCTTCCTATCGGAAAGATGTTAGAACATAGAAAAATACAGCGCAGTACAGGCCCTTTGGCCCTCGATGTTGCGCCGATCCAAGCCCATCTAACCTACACCAGCCCACTATCCTCCATATGCCTATCCAATGCCCGTTTAAATGCCCATAAAGAGAGAGAGTCCACCACTGCTACTGGCAGGGCATTCCATGAATTGTTGTGAAACTTGAAATGGTTCAGAAAAGATTTACAAGGATGTTGCCAGGGTTGGAGGATCTGAGCTACAGGGAGAGGCTGAACAGGCTGGGGCTGTTTTCCCTGAAGCGTCGGAGGCTGAGGGGTGACCTTATAGAGGTTTACAAAATTATGAGGGGCATGGATAGGATAAATAGGCAAAGTCTTTTCCCTGGGGTTGGGGAGTCCAGAACTAGAGGGCATAGGTTTAGGGTGAGAAGGGAAAGATATAAAAGAGACCTAAGGGGCAACTTTTTCACGCAGAGGGTGGTACGTGTATGGAATGAGCTGCCAGAGGATGTGATGGAGGCTGGCACAATTGCAACATTTAAGAGGCATTTGGATGGGTATATGAATAGGAAGGGTTTGGAGGGATATAGGTCAGGTGCTGGCAGGTGGGACTAGATTGGGTTGGGATATCTGGTCGGCATGGACGGGTTGGAAAGAAGGGTCTGTTTCCATGCTGTGCATCTCTATGACTCTATGACTCTATCTCTCCTGTGTTCACTGATCTATTTAATCTCCCAGATCACCAACTTTCACTGTGTCCTAAGGCAGGACAGTGGTTCAGTGGTTAGCACTGCTGCCTCACAGCACCAGGAAGCTGGGTTTGATCCCACCCTCAGGTGACTGTCGGTATGGAGTTTGCATATTCTCCACGTGTCTGCTTGGGTTTCCTGTGTGGGTGCTCTGGTTTCCTCCCACAGTCCAAAGATGGGCAGGTTATGGGAATTGGCCATGCTAAATTGCCCATTGTGTGGGTTTGGTGGATTAGCCATGGGTAAGTCAGAGTTATAGGGATAGGGAGCTGTTATAGGGATAGGGAGCTGGGTCTGAGTGGGATGCTCTTTGGAGGATCAGTGCAGACATGATGGACTGAATAGCCTGCTTCCACACTGTAGGGTTTCTATATCTTGGTTTCAAAATTCCCGAGCCTGTTTTTAAATTAACCCACTCTGTATCTCTGCAATTTTCTCCAGCCCCATAACCCTCCAAGGTCTCCGTGTACCTCAAATTCTGGTCTCTTGAGTGACTCTAATTTTAAACAGCCCATCTTCAGCTTCCTGAGTTCCAAGCTCAGGAATTCCCTCCAGAAACCCCACTGTGCCTCCTTTAGGCTGCCTTTGGAAAGCTATTACAGTGACCACAACCTGCGGGTCACAAATATTTCCCATGAACAGCTCATTTGCACATTTAATTTGATCACAGACTCTGTCTTGCTGTGGGCCACTTTACTCATGGTGTACACATCCAAGTTGTGGTATATATGTTCAAATTGTTGCGTAGTTGGATACCAGATACAGTGTTCAAAGTGCTGCATTGGCCATTTACTCACTTGCTCACCTTCATGTGATTGAACTCTCTCAAGTGTTTTGAGCCAATATATTTCACAGAGAACAAAACATGAACAATCAGAAGCAGGAGACACCATCTCTCATGTCAGCTGCGTGTCAGCTAATAGGAAGGCAGCAGGACAGTGACAGTGTCAGGGGGTGAGTAATCTCGAGCTGTAGCCCTGGTAACCCAGGTTCGGCTCTCAGCTGTGACAGTAGTGCTCTGTCCAAGGTGTTGTGTGTGCTGCTCAGGGTAATTGGTGTGAGGACACATTGACTCCTGCTTTTGGATCTCAATGGCACAGCTGGGTACCAGAGGCCTGTGCACCGAGGGGCGGGTGGAGTGAGGGGGTGGGTGGATGCAGAGTGAAATTAGAGGGAGTATGTGAATGGCAAGTGGTGGGATTTCAATTCAATAAAATTTGGAATAAATGGTCAAATCGTGACTTTATAACCCCTTTCGATTGTTGCAAAAACCCAGCTGAATTGAACTGAATTTGAATTGAATTTATTGTCACGTGTGCCAAGGCACAGTGAAAGGCTTTGTCTTGCGAGCAATACAGGCAGATCACAGAGTTAAGTAGCATAGATAAGTAAATAATAGGTAAACAGCGGCAAAAACAAAAACACAGGTACAGGCCAATGTTAAGAGTTTGTGAGTCCATTCAGTATTCTAACAACAGTAGGGTACAAACTGTTTCGAACCCGGCTGGTGCGTGTGTTCAGGCTTCTGTACCTTCTCCCCGATGGTAGAGATTGTACAAAAACATTGCCAGGATGGGATGGATCTTTAAGAATGCTCGTGCCTTTCCATCTGTTTCACTCATGGCGGTGATGGCTGAGTGATATTATCACTGGGCTATTCATCCGGGCACCCAGGTAATGTTCTCAGGGCCCAGGTTCGAATTCTGCAGATGGTGGAATTTGAATTCAGTTTAAAAAATAAATCTAGAATTAATGATGATCATAAATCCATTGCTAGCTGTTGGAAAAATCCATCTGGCTCACTAATGTCTTTTTGGGATGGAAATCTGCCATCCTTACCTGGTCAGGCTTACATTTTGCTCCAGACCCACACAATGTGGTTGACTCTTAACTGCTTTCCAGGCAATAGGTGTTAAACTGGCCAGGAATACCCATCTCCCATGAACAAATAAAATTCCATAACTTTGCTGTTCGAGAATCTGTGTGCCCATATTCGATGAGGAGAGGCTCACCATAGCTCCCATGCGGTCTCCTTTACATTGGGGAAACTGGATGCCTTCTTGCAGAGCATTTTAGAGAACATCTCCAGGATACCCGCACCAATCAACCCCACCGCCCCCGAGGCTGAACATTTCAACTCCCCCTCCCACTCTGCTGAGGACATGGAGGTCCTGGGCCTCCTCCACCGCCGCTCCCTCACCCACCCGACGCCTGGATGAAGAACGCCTCATCTTCCGTCTCAGAACACTTCAACCCCAGGGCATCAATGTGGATTTCACCAGTTTCCTCATTTCCCTTCCCCCCCAACTTAACCCAGTTCCAACCTTCCAGCTTAGCACCATCCTTATGACCTGTCCCACCTGTCAATCTTCCTTCCCACCTATCCATTCCACCCTCCTCTCTGACCTATCACCTTCATTCCCACCCCTATCCACCTATTGCATTCTAAACTACCTGCCCCCGAGCCCCACCCCCCCCTCCCATTTATCTCTCCACCCACGAGGCTCCCAGACTCATTCCTGATGAAGGGCTCTGGACCGAAAAGTTGATTTTCCTGCTCCTCGGATGCTGCCTGAACTGCAGTGCTTTTCCAGCAACACACTCCCAACATTAGAACACCACCCCCTGCAAGTTCCCCTCCAAACCACTCACCATCCTGACTTGGAAATATAGCGCTATTCCTTTACTATCACTGTGTCAAAATCCTGGGATTCCCTCCCTAATGGGTCAAACTACAGCACACAAAAGGTAGTTCATCACCACCTTCTCAAAGGCAGCTAGAGACAGGCAATAAATGCTGGCGCAGCCCAGCGACGCCCACATCCTGTCAGTGACTAACACACTGTGAAGTATTAAGCAGCCTCTGAAACGGATACCAACGTCTTATTATTTCACCAGTGACCCAGATGGAGGAGCAGAGAGCTGTGTTTGCAGTAGAAACTGATTTCGACGGCGTCCATTAGAAACAACCAGGAATGACTGGATTAACAGAGAAATCCTGGGCAGACAGGGAGCCTTGCAATAACAGATTTGCACAGGAGAGACAGCGAGTGTTACAACATTTGGAACAAACTGTGGAAGCCGACAAAACTGGATATAGTAATCTTAACCTTGTTAAAATTAATCCGGAATGCAACATTTGACTAAATTATCCTGAAATCCATCCCTTGCAGGAGTTAGAATTAAGATTCCGAAAGGTCACAGTAATTTATTCTTGGGGTGGTGATGGTCTAGTGATATTATCGCTGGATGGTTAATCCAGAGACCCAGGTAATGATCTGCGGATCTGGGTTTGAATCCTGTCATAATAGATAGTGGAATTTGAATTCAGTAAAATACCTGGAATTAAGAGTCGAATGCTAGCCATGAAACCATTGTCAATTGTCGGGAAAATCCCATCTGGGTCACTAATATCCTTTAGGGAAGGAAACTACCGTCCTTTCCTGGTCTGACCTACATGTGACTTACAGCGATGTTTTAACTGCCCTCTGGGTAATTAGGGATTTTCTAAGGATCTGTATCCCTCTGCTCCCTGCCCATTCATGTATCTGTCTAGATACAGCTTAAATGACGCTATCGTGCCCACCTCTACCACCTCCGCTGGTAACGCATTCCAGGCACCCACCACCCTCTGCATAAAGAATTTTCTGTGCATATTTCCCTTAAACTTTTCCCCTCTCACGTGGAACCCGTGATCCCTAGTAATTGAGTCCCCCTCTCTGGGAAAAAGTTTCCTGCTATCCACCCTGAATCTACCTCTCATGATTTTTATAGATCTCAATCAGGTCTCCCCTCAACCTGCATCTTTCTAATCAAAATAATCCTAATCCACTCAACCTCTCCTCATAACCATCACCCTCCTTACCAGGCAATACCCTCCTTACCTGGTGAACCTCCTCTGCACCCTCTCCAAAGCATCCACATCCTTTTGGTAATGTGGTGACCAGAACTGTACACAGTGTTCCAAATGTGGCAGAACCAAAGTCTTATATAACTGTAACATGACCTGCCAACTCTTGTACTCAATACCCTGTCCAATGAAGGAAAGTATGCTATATGCCTTCTTGACCACTCTACTGACTTGTGTTGCCACCTTCAGTGAACAATGGACCTGAACACCCAGATCTCTCTGTACATCAATATTCCCCAGGACCTTTCCATTTACTGTACAGTTCACTCTTGAATTGGATCTTGCAAAATGCATCACCCTATATTTGCTTGGATTGAACTCCATCTGCCATTACTCAGCCCATCTCTCCAATCTATCTATAATCTACTGCATTCTCTGACAGTCCCTTTCACTATCTGCTACTCCACCAAGCTTAGTGTCATCTGCAAACTTGCTAATCAGGCCACCTATACCTTCCTACAGATCATTTATATATATCACAAACAACAGTCGTCCCAACATGGATCCCTGTGGAATACTGGTCACAAGTTCTCCATTTTGAGAAACTCCCTTCCATTATTACTCTCTGTCTCCTGCTGCCCAGCCAGTTCTCTATCCATCCAGTTAGTACACCCTGAATCCCATGTGACTTCACTTTCTCTATCAGCCTACCATGGGGAACTTTATCAAATGCCTTACTGAAGTTCATGTATATAACATCTACAGCCCTTCCCTCACCAATAAACTTTGTCACTTCCTCAAAGAATTCTATTAGGTTGGTATGACATGACATTCCCTGCACAAAACCATGTTGACTATCACTGCTAAGTCCATTTTCTTCCA
This sequence comes from Chiloscyllium plagiosum, assembly GCF_037043375.1. Classification (NCBI taxonomy): domain Eukaryota; kingdom Metazoa; phylum Chordata; class Chondrichthyes; order Orectolobiformes; family Hemiscylliidae; genus Chiloscyllium; species Chiloscyllium plagiosum. The sequence continues at coordinate 163,729,151 of NW_028270139.1, read as the reverse complement.
AAAGGGAAAGGGTCCTATCCCTCAGTATCTTTTTCAGCAGCTTCCCTACCATTGACGTCTGGCTCACTGGTCTATAATTACCTGGATCATCCCTGCTACTCTTCTTAAACAAGGGGGTAACTGTTAAGGCCCCAGCTATTTCCTCTCTTGCTTCCCTCAGCAAACTGGGATAGATCCCATCTGGACCTGGGGATTTGTCTACCTTAATTTCTTTGTAAAATACCCAACACTTCCTCCCTCTTTATGTTGACTTGACCTAGAGTAATCAAACATCTAACCCTAACCTCAACATCCGTCATGTCCCTCTCCTTGGGGAATACCGATACAAATCTCCTGGAATTGACAGCATTTCCCTCACCTGGGTAGGGGAGGAGCTGCCCTCCTCAGATCCTGACATTTGTCCCCAGATGTTTTCATAGAATTATTATAGAATATAAATTTTCATAGCAGTTTTCATAGAATCCCTTCAGTGTTAGAAAAGGCCCTTCAGCCCGACAACACCACACCGACCTTCTGAAGAGCAAAGACTCATTCCCCTACCCCATTACTCTACATTTTATCCCTGACTTATGCACCTAACCTCCACATCCCTGATTACTGTGGGCAATTTTGCATGGCCAATCCACCTAACCTGCACTTAGGGAAATAGGCAAGGTGACTCAGTGGTTAGCATTGCTGCCTCACAGTGTCAGGGACCCAGGTTCAATTCCTGCCTTGGGCGACTGTCTGTGTGGAGTTTGCACATTCTCCCCGTGTCTGCGTGGGTTTCCTCCCGCAGTCCAAAAAGAGGTGCAGGTTGGGTGAATTGGCCATGATAAGTTGCCCACAGTGTTAGGTGCATTAGAGGGTAAGGGAATGGGTCTGGGTGGGTTACTCTTCGGAGGGTCGGTTTGGACTTGTTGGGCCGAAGGGCCTGTTTCCACGCTGTAGGGAATCTAATCTAATCAGAAGTGGGGTGGTGAGGAGTAGTTCACTGACCTCAGGACCAGCAGTGGAGGGTCAGTGTGGTCTTGGCTGTCCAGGTGAATGCCTGGGACTGTGGGAAAGGTTAGAATTAAATACGATATTCTTTATTGTCATTCGTTCTGCTGTACAGGAGGACAGTGAAAAACTTTTTACAAAAGCTGCCTTTTAATGGCGCCATCTTAGATACAAGTACCTCGGTACAAGTCTTACAGAGTAAAACAAATTAGTGTTGTTATGCAAAAGAAGTTTAAAAGGAAAACAGTGGCATTACTTACAGTTAAAAATTAAATGGTGCCAGGTTATAGTCCAACAGGTTTATTTGAAATTGCAGTAAACCTGTTGGACTATAACCTGGTGTCGTTTGATCTTTGACCTTGTCCATCCCAGTCCAACTCCTCATTACTTACTGTGTCTGAGAGTGAGTTGGAAATGAGGTGCTTATGACATTGTGAAAAGGATTTACATTACAGTCCATTAAATAACTTACTCCAGGCCATCGGCCAGTCAGTAACTCCCAGCTAGTGACTGCCTCAATACAATAGTCCCAAAGTAAACTCTGGGCTGAAGGACTGCTCCTCTGTAGCTGCACAGAGAGACCAGCAGATACAGGTATTTGCAACTGGTGCCACCTAAGTTTTCCTCTGGGGGGGTTGGCAGTGTCAGAACTAAAAGATGCCAGGCCAAGGGAGGGGTGACAGAATTAACGCCGAGCGAGTGGAGTTAAGATAACAAAGTAAAGTGAACCTTTACTGCTCCTCTGATGCTTGCTGGCTACATGCAGGAAGAGGAAGCCTGTGCAACTTGAGAAGTGAAACAAAAATTAGGAACCTCAAGGGTTAATCATTTTTCCCTTTTACAATTTGGGAGGAGCTAGAATTGCCATTTGGGAAAAGGGAACAATTAACGGCAACTCATTCCCCTGTGAGGGTTTTGTGTGAGAAGCTATAATTTGTATTTCTGCTCTTGGTGATCAAACTACGAGTGTGTGTGTGTGTGGGTTGGGGTTTTGGAAATTTTCGTACTGTGTGTCAAAACTGCTTTTGGATCTCATTTTGATCACGGAACGCATCCCAGTCAAGTCAGAGCATGCTGCGATGTGTTGTGCACTCAGCCAGGAATCTTCCCAATGTGGAAAAGAAAGACAGACACAGTGACCCAGTCGTGACTCTGAGCTTCAAAGGTAAGGACAGAAAATCTGAGTGTGCCAACCCGGGGCAGCAGTGAGTGCGGGGCACAGGGATGCTGTTTTCACTTCTGCATCCCTGCATTGAAAAGGGGGCAAGTTAAAATTTCCTGTGCTGAGGCTGTCAGCGTGACTGGAGGACAGTGCATTTCATTAGGAGACAGACCATTCAGCCCATTGATACAGCCTATCCAATTCTGGCATTTCCTCCCTGAAAAGTTATGTTGAATTGCTTTGAAAGAGTTTTCTTGCAAAGAATAAATCGTGCAGGATTTCTGAATCTTAATTCTAATTCTTGTGTGGGATGGGTTGAGGCATAATTCAGTCAAACCTTGTATTATGGATTAATTTTACGGGGACTGTATCCAGTTTTCCCAATGGTTTGTTTCGAATGTTATGGCACTCATTCTGTCCTGTGCAAAACCCGTTATTTCAAAGCTGTCTGGGATTTCTCCAATAGCCCAGTGATTCCTGACTGTTGTGGAGACTGTGCCCCTTCCTGCTGGCTGGCTGTAAGGGCCAGCCCCTCTCCCCTGACCTGGAGGAGGGAAAGCTGAGCTCTCCCTGCATAACCTCGGGATACAGGAAATAGAGAAAGGACTCAGACTTCACTCTGAAATTTTGTTTCCATATATAGAAGCCCTGCCTCTCACTCCTCCACTTAAAAAGGACCGAGCGCTGCAAATGATGCCAAACCAAAATTACTGAACACTAACAGAACTGCTCCGCGGTTTGTTTGTTTAAGGGATGAGGGAGTCTTTCTTTGGTGTTCACGTTTGCAGTCAGGATGCCTCTGGTTTTAAGCGCATTGCCTCCCTGCTCAGGATCCATACAAGTCTCCCCCCACCCCCTTTTCCCCTTTCCTTTCCCTCGACTTTCAGTTTAAACATGAGGAAGACCGAGTTGCTGTTTGGTCACTCCGCCCCCCCCCCCCCCCCCCCCACCACCCGACTCACACTGTCTGCAGCTGACCAAAGACTTGGTTATTTGACTGTAGAAGGGGTTTCCAGCCCCACAGCCTCCCTGTTCCTCGAATTACCCGTCCCGACCTCTGCAGTACTCCTGGCTGTGCAGTGCCTGATTGATTGATTTATTGTCACACGTACCAAGTACAGTGAAAAGCTTTGTTCGTGAGCAGGCCAGGCAGATCACAGTGAGCAAGGATATACAAAGCACAGAGACTTAGACAGAGGCATGCAGGTTACTCTGCACATGGCGTGCACTCGGCGGGATTCAACATTGGCATGCTCAGGATTATCTGTCTAATTCATCAGTCTAATACCGGGTGGGAAGAAGCTGTTCCTGAACCTGCAGATGCGTGTGTTCAGGTTTCTGTACCTCCTGCCTGATGGAAGAGGGTGTAGGAGATCATTACCGGGGTGGGAGGGGTCTTTGATGATGCCTCAGCTGAAGCCCCACAAGTAGCATAATGTAGGTAGGAGACACAGTTGTGATGGATTGAAGGGCCTCTTCTATACTGGATGACGTTATGACAGTGACAGACCTAAGCTTCTGTCACCTCCAAGCCGGTCACCCAGGGCACTGATTGCTGACCACTGACTCTCTCTCTCTAGCTGTTTTCATTGTGATGGGGCAGTGACTCTGGTGGAACCCAAACTGGGCGTCACTGAGCAGGTCATTGCTGAGCAGGTGCCACCATTGATGCCACTTTCTTTGGGTTCCTTGTTGAGTTTCTACAGGACGTCGGTGAGGCCTTTTCTAGCGTACTGTGTCCAGGCCTGGTCGCCCTGCTATAGGAGGGATAGTATTAAACTGGAGAGGCTTCAGAAGACATTTATCAGGATGTTGCCGGGAAGGGAAGGTTTGAGTTCTAAGGAAAGGCTGGGACCTTTATCACTGGAGTGTAGGAGGTTCAGGGGTAATCTTATAGAGATTCATAAAATCATGAGTGGTATAGTTAAGATGAATGGTCTTTTCCCCAGGGTTGGGGATTTCATAAGGGGCATATTTTTAAGGTGAGAGGAGATTTTTTTTGTGCACAGTGATTCGTGTGTGAAATGAACTTCCTGAGGAAGCAGTGGATGTAGGTATACTTACCACGTTTAAAGTTCATGAATGAGAAAGGTTTGGAGGGAAGATGTCAGCAGATGGGACTAGTTTAGTTTTGGCATGGACTGGTTGGACCAAAGGCTCTGTTTTCTGTGCTGTCTGACTCTGTGACTCTCTGACTACCAATACTCAATGGGCTGCTTGGGCTGGCGAATTCGAAAGACACACATGCATTGAGTGAAATAAGTGCCTCTGAGTCATAAATGCTGGGCCCCTTATGATGATGACTGTGAGCCTATGACCTCAGCTCTCCAGCCAAGCAACACAGCTTCTCTCCCGTGAAGTCCTCAAATGGTTTTGAGTTGCGATGAGATCACCATCCATTCTTCCAATCTCCAGAGAATGTTGCATGGTAAAACCGTTCCAGAGCAGGAAGAAGTTTTTCAGTCAGACATCTCGCTGCTGGCTCTTTACAAGAGCAACGATTGACCCAGTTCATGCAACCCATCTGTCCTTGGCCACTTTTCAAAGAAAGTCATCTTGGTCAACCTTACTTACAAAATTATGAGAGTGTTGGTTAGAATGGATAGTCTTTGGCCCAGGGTAGAAATGCCAATTACTAAGGGATATTAGTTTCGGCTGAAAGGGGGCTAAGTTTGAAGGAGATGTGAGAGACAGGTTTCTTTTACATAGAAAGTGGTAATGCACTGCCAATGGGGGTGTTGGAGATGGTACAAAAACCATGCTAAAAAGGCATCTTTACAGATACATGAATAGGCAGGGAATGGAGGGATATACAGAGGCAGAAGATCTTTAGTTTAGAAAGTCATCAAGTGTCGGCACAAGCTTGATGGGCCGAAGGGACTGTTCATTGTTCTTTCTTTCTTTGTCAAGGTATATTTACAGTTTAACCCAGGCTCCTGCAGGAAAGTGTTCATGACAAGTTAAGTTGCCGGGAATGGGGAAGAGTGGACACAAATAGAGCTGGGAATGGGGAATAGTGGACACAGGTATCATAGTGAGGAACTAGTGGACAGCGATTCACCAGGGAATGGGGAATTCTGGACATAATAGAGCTGGGAACAAGGAATAGAGGATGGGAATACCGCCGTAATGGGGAATAGTGAACAGGGATATAATGGGGAATGGGGAAGAGGGAACAGGGATACAATGGTGAAATGGAGAATGGCAGGCAGGGGTACAACTGGGAATGGGAAGCAGGGGACAGGAATACAGCAGGGAATAGGGAATAGTGGACTGGATTGAATTTGCTCTGGTATGTTATGGTCTCAGAGGGGTAGGGAATGGTGAACAGTGGGGGATACTGTGGGGATTGGAGCATAATGCAAATGTGAGATTATCCACTTTGGTATTAAACAGGAAAGCACATTATTATCTGAATGGCTATATGCTGAGACAGGGGAATGTGCAATGAGACCTGGGTGTCCTGAAAGTAAGCATGCAGGTGCAGCAGGCAGTAAAGAAGGGCACCCTGATGAAGGGCTCTTGCCCGAAACATCAATTCTCCTGCCCCTCGGATGCTGCCTGACCTGCCTGTGCTTTTCCAGCACCACACTCTCGACTCTGATCTCCAGCATCTGCAGTCCTCACTTTCTCCTACAAGAGCAGGGATGCCTTGCTGCAATTGTACAGGGCCTTGGTGAGACCATACGTGTAATATTGTGCACAGTGAAAATTTACCAAATTGTTTGCTGGGAAAGCAGGACTGACATATGAGGAGAGATTGAGTCAGTTAGGATTGCAGTCACTGGATTTTGGAAGAATTAACCAAATGACCTGGATGTGAACATAAGAGGTTTGGTTAGTAAGTTTGCAGATGACATCAAAATTGGAGGTGTAGTGGACATGGAGAAGGTTACCTCAGAGTACAATGCAGACCTTGATCAGATGGTCTAATGGGCCGAGGAGTGGCAGATGGAATTTAATTTAGATAAATGTGAGGTGCTGTATTTTGGAAAGGCAAATCAGGATGGAACTCAGACACTAAATGTTAAGATCCTGGGGAGTGTTGCTGAACAAAGAGACTTTGGGGTGTAGATTCATAGCTCCTTGAAATTGGAGTCGCAGGTAGATAGGATAGTGAATGCAGCGTTCTTTTATTGGTCAGTATAGGAGTTGTGTAGTCAAGTTGCAGCTGTACAGAACATTGGTGAGGCCACTTTTGGAATACTGTGTGCAATTCTGGTCTCGCTGCTATATGACGGATGTTGTGAAACATGAAACGGTTCAGAAAAGATTTACAAGGATGTTGCCAGAGTTTGCAGGTTTGAGCTACAGGGAGAAATTAATAGGCTGGGGCTGTTTACCCTGGAGCGTCAGAGGCTGAGAGGTGACCTTATAGAGGTTTATAAAATCATGTGGGGCATGGATAGGCTAAATAAACATGGTCTTTTCCCTGGAGTGGGGGATGGTGAGGGAGTCCAGTACCAGGAGTCATCATTCAAGGATACAGAAGGGAGTAAAGAATAATGGACATCGATACAAAAGGGTCAAGATTAGAGTGGTGCTGGAAAAACACAGCAGGTCAGGCAGCATCCGAGAAGCAGGAAAATCGATGTTTCAGGCAAAAGCCCTTCATCAGGATACAGAAGGGAATGGGGAACAGTTGACAGGGATCGAGATGAGTGTGGGGAATAGTGGACAGTAACACAGCTTTTTTCTGGGATTGTTTGTGTGTTTTATCATGTTGGAGTTTGTGGGAAGCTGCAGTGATTAAGGTGGCAGCCATGATTGGCAACTGAGAGAAAAGGCAATGTCCCAGACTTGCCAAGCTTGCACTGAGGAGGTATCAATATTGTGAGCAATACTACCTTTCCTTTGTTAGATTAAAAGTGGCAATTGATTTGGTTTGAACGGAGTTATAGAGATGGTAAACATGGAGGGAATGTGTGAGTGGGTGCTGGTCTTCGAGAAGCTTGTACAACACAATACAGGTTGTACCTGAACTGGAGGGGCACCAGTATCCTGGGTAGGAGGTTTGCTAGGGCTCTTCGGGAGGGTTTAAACGAGATTGGCAGGGGGTTGGGAACCAGGGCTATGGATCAGAGGATGAAGTTGGTTATGAACAGTCAGATATAGCATGCAGAGAGTTAGTGAGGAGGGATAGGCACTTGATAGTGCAAAGGTGCAGTCACTGTGATATGGGGTGGCACAGTGGCTCAGTGGTTAGCACTGCTGCCTCACAGCACCAGTGTCCCAGGTTCAATTCCAGCCTTGGGGAGCTGTCTCTGTGGAGTTTGCACATTCTCCCTCTGTCTATGTAGGTTTCCTCCCAAAATCCAAATATGTGCAGGTTAGGTGAATTGGCTATGCTAATTTCCCCTCCTCTCACCTTATTCCAGATCTAACCTCCCAATTTGGCTCTGACCTGTTGCTACCAGCCGCACACCCTTCCAATTTATTTCTCAGCCCCCTTTGGCCAATCGCCTAATTCCTGATGAAGAGTTTATGCTTGAAACATCAACTCTCCTGGTCCTCAGATGCTAACTGACCACCTGTGCTTTCCCAGCACCACACTTTTTGACAAGGGATGTGGAATATCTAGTCAAGAGGAAGAAGGAAGCTTACTTAAGGTTAAGGAGGCAAAGGTCAGACAGGGCTCTAGAGGGTTACAAGGTAGCCATGAAGAAACTGAAGAATGGACTTAGGAGAGCTAGAAGGGGCCAGGAAAAAGCTTGAGCAGGTAGGTTTAAAGAAAACCCCAACGCCTCTACACTTATGTGAGGAATATGAGGATGGGCAGACTGAGGGCAGGGCCAATCAGGGATGATGAAGGGAACTTGTGCCTCGAGTTGGAGGAGGTAGGGGAGAGCCTTAATGAATACTTTGCTTCAATATTCACGACTGAACGGAACCTTGATGTTTCTGAGGACAGCGTGAAACAGATTGATATCCTCGAACAGGTTGATGTTAAGAAGGAGGATGTGCTGAAAATTTTGAAAACGTAAGTATAGATAAATCCCCTGGGCCAGACGGGATATACCCGAGGTTACTACAGGAAGTGAGGGAAGAGATTGCTGCACCTTTGGCAATGATCTCTGTGGCTTCACTGCTCATTAGCGTAGTGCCAAATGATTGGAGGGTGGCAAATGCTATTCCTTTGTTCAAGAAAGGGAAGTGGGATAATTCTGGGAATTACAGACCAGTCAGTCTTACATCAGTGGTGGGCAAAGTATTGGAGAGGTTTCTGAGAGACAGGATTTATGATTTTTGGAAAAAAAATAGTTTGATTACAATTGGTCAGCATGGCTTTGGGAGGGGCAGGCCATGCCTTACAATTCTTATTGAATTCTTTGAGGATGTGACAAAACACATTAATGAAGGTAGAGCAGTGGATGTGATGTACATGAATTTTAGCAAGATGTTTGATAAGGTTCCCCATGGTAGGCTCATTCAGAAAGTCAGACGGCATGGGGCACAGGAAAGTCTGGCTGTCCCCATACAGAATTGGCTGGCCCATAGAAGAGAGAGAGTGGTGGTAGATGGAAAGTACTCAGCCTGGAGCTCAGTGATCAATGGTGTTCAGCAGGGATCAGTGCTGGGACCTCTGCTCTTTGTGATTTTTATAAATGACTTGGATGAGGAAGTGGAAAGGTGGGTTAATAAGTTTGCCGATGACATGAAGGTTGGTGGAGTTGTGGGTAGAGTGTAGGGCTGTTGTAGGTTGCAACAGGACATTGACAGGATGCAGAGCTGGGCTGATAAGTGGCAGATGGAATTCAACCTGGAAAAGTGTGAAATGTCTCACTTTGGATAGTCGGATTTGAATGCAGATTCTTCGCTGTGCGGAGGAACAGAGGGATCTGTCCACAGACCCATCATAGTTGGCATCCACATTGATAGGATTTGGTTTTGGTTTTGGTTTTCATTAACAGGGAGATTGAGTTTAAGAGCCACAAAGTTATGCTGGAACTCAATACAGCCCTGGTTCGACCACACTTGGAATATTGTGTCCAGTTCTGGTCACCTCATTACAGGATGTGGGAGCTTTAGAGAGGGTGCAGAGGAGATTTACCAGGATGCTGCCTGGACTGGAGGGCATGTCTTATGAAGAAAGGTTGAGGGAACTAGAGCTTTTATCATTGGAGTGAAGAAGAATGAGAGGTGACTTCAGAGAGGTATACAAGATGATGAGAGGCATAAATAGAGTGGATAGCCAGAGACTTTTTCCCAAAGTGGAAATGGCTATCAATAGAGGGCATAATTTGAAGGTGATTGGAGGAATGTTTAGGAGAGATGTCAGAGATAGGTTCTTTACACAGAGAGTCGTGGGTGTGTGAAATGCACTGCTAGTGGTCGTAGTAGAGTCAGATACATGAGGGACATTTAAGTGACTCTTGGATAGGCACATGGAAGATAATACAATGAATGGTATGTTGGTTCATCTGATCTTAGGGTAGGATAGAAGGCCGGCACAACATCGAGGGCCGAACGTTCTATGTTCTATGTTTCTAATACGATCGATGGGTGTGATGGTCATTTCATTGTTGAACACGCTGTATTGCAAAATGACATCAATGCTAGCAATTCAGTCCCTCCTGTCCGTGCTGGTGCTTGTAAACATCTGTCCAATTATTCCCAGCTTGCTACTCTTCCCTCACAGCACTGTAATCATCTCAAAATCCCTCGGACCTACTTCCACTCCCCTTTCCAACAGTGCACTCCAGATCACTGTGTCTAAAAAAAAAAGACTCCCTGTTTCCTCTCTGCTGCTTTTATCAGCTAAATGAAACCTGTTTGCTGTGATTATTGATCTTCCTGCCAGTGGAATCTCTTATCGTTCAATTAAAGTTTCTGCCTGATGTCCTACCCACCCTTAACCTGCTCTGATCCAAGGAGGACACTTGCTTATAAAAGCCATCTTCTTCCTCTTCGGCACTTTAACTGATGGGCTTTTATCTTCCATTTCAGGTGTAAAGAAGAAGACCAAGGTTATTAAGAACAATTTAAACCCGGTCTGGAATGAGGTGAGGAACTTGCAAACATGTATTTCGTTGCTGAGTCCTTCACTTCGCTGAGTGGACACAAAAGCCAAGTTACTGCTTGGAATCCATATGACTCCTTTTAAGAATTGAAGGGGGATAGAAATTGATAAGTTTTATGTCGTAAAAGAAAGGGAGGGGGAGGAGCGAGTGCAATGGCGTCCAGGGCCAAAGGGAAAGGAACTGCCAATTGCGTCAGAGAAGTGATACATGTGAAGAATAGGTGTTAATGGCAGAAAGTGGGTGTGCAGTGTTGAGAGAGAATTCATGTAAAAAGACACTGAGTGAGTGGTTAAATGGAGAGGAGACTGCATTGTCAGTCACGAGAATGGCCCTGACCTTCTGACCATGCGCCATTGCAATACACCGTTTTGCTTTCAAGTTAATATTTCAGGCCTAGGCCTGCTGCAGTGTTCCAGTGAAGCGAACCCATCTGGTTTACCAATGCCCAATAGAGAAGGAAACTGCTGTCCTTACAAGGTCTGGCCTACATGTGACTTCAGACCCATAACAAGGCCCTCTGGGATCAGCTAAATGCTGGCCCAGTGATTGAAGACTCTGGGTCTGTAACTCGATGGAGTTTCCCAGGATGAGTGGGGGATCTGATTGAAACTTCCAGAATACTGAGAGGCCTGGATAGAGTGGACGTGGAGAAGATGTTTCCACAAATAGGAGAGACTAGCTCCTGAGGGCACAGCCTCAGAGTGAAGGGATGACCCTTTTGAACTGAGATGAGGAGGAATTTCTCCAGTCAGAGGGTGGGGAATCTGTGGAACTCATTGCCACAGAGGGCTGGGGAGGGTAAGTCATTGAGTATATTTAAGACAGGGATAGATAGGGTCTTGCTTAATAAAGGGTTCAGAGGTTACAGGGAGAAGGCAGGAGAATGGAGTTGAGTGACACATCAGGCATGATCGTAGACTGAATGGCCTAAATCTGCTCCTACATTTTATGGTCTGATGGGGACCACATCGAGGCTACTGTGGAAAGTTTTGGTCTCTTTATTTATCATCCTGAGAGTGACCCATTTATTCCTACTATTTCCTTCCAATCCTCAGTGTGTTGTCATAATCCAGTGACCTCTAGTTTTGGCTACTCGTTTCTTTCCTGGGACATTATTGAAAGGCTCCTGAAAATCCAAATACATCACATCCACTGACTCTCCTTGAGCATTGCTGTAAATGATATCCTCAAAAAATACGAGGAAAAGGCTTGTCAAACCTAGAGATCATTTCTATAATGGTTTTTGAAGCTGAGAAGGTTCACTTGTTGATTTGCTTTGATTTGATTTATTATTGTCACACATACCAAGGTACAGTGAAAAGTCTTGTTTTGGGTGCCAGACAGACAGGTCAAACCAGACAGACAATATTATGATAATAGAACAGGGTGAGGAATATAATGTTACGGCTGCAGGGAAGGTGCACAAAGAGATAGATCAACATTAAATTTAAAATTTGAGAGGTCTATTCAGAAGTTTAATAATAGCAGGGAAGAAGCTGTTCTTGAATCTGTTGGTATGTGTGTTTAAGCTTTTGTATCTTCTGCCTGATGTAAGAGGTCAGAAGAGATTATAACCAGGGGGTAGGGGGAGGGGTCTTTGGTGATGTTGGCTGCCTTCCCAAGGGAGCGGGAAGTATCGATGGAGCCAATGGGTGGAAGGTTGGCTTGTGTGATGGACTGGGCTGTTTTCACAACTCTCTGTAGTCTCTTACAGTTCTGGGCAGAGCAGTTGCCAGACCAAGCTGTGAAGCATCTGGGTAGAATGCCTTCCATAGTGCATCTCTAAAAATTGTGGAACATCTTTATGGACTTACCGCATTTCCTTAGGAAGTGGAGTGTTGGCGATTAATGGATTCCTGGGATGAACGGATTATCTGCTATGGAAGCATTGGACAGGTTGGGACTGTGATATTGAGGAGAATAAGAAGTGATTGTATTGAAGCAGATAACATCCTGAGGTCGCTTGGCAGGGATGCATGCTGAGAGGATGTTTTCCTTTGTAGGGGAGACTAGAACTGGGAGAGGATGTTGCAATTTAAGGGTCACCCTTTTAATCAGAGGTGAGGAGAATTGTTTTTCTTTCAGAGGGTCTTGCCTTTGTGGAACATTCATTCTCAGTGAGTGCTGGAGGCAGGGTCATCGAATACTTTTATTCGCAGGTTTGCACATTCTGTGCCCTGATCTAAAGTGAGGCTCATGCAGATTTAGTGTAGCTTTGGTGATACAGTCTCAATGGGCCGAAGGGCCTTTTGCACTGTATGATCCTATGACATTCAAGATCTGAATATAGCTGTTTTGGAGAAAGGTGGACTGACACAGAGGGTGGTATGTGTTTGCCAAAGGGAGTGGTGGAGGCTGGTACAATTGCAACGTTTAAAAGTCATCTGCATGGGCATATGAATAGGAAGGGTTTGGAAGGATATAGGCTGGGTTCTGGCAGGTGGGACTAGATTGGGTCGGCATGGACAGGTTGGACCGAAGGGTCTGTTTCCATGCTGTATATCTCTATGACTCTATGACTGTGTCCAGGCCAATGTTTATCTGTTAACCCACATCACTTAAAAACAAAACAGGTTATTGCATTGATATATCACTGCTGGTGGCACCTCGCAAATTAGTTTTTGCACTCCGACATTCCAGCATGACTACAAGAGTACTTCACTGGCTGTGAGGAACTTTGGAATGTGGTGATAGGTGCTATAGAAATGCGGTTTCATGCTAGTGCTTAGCTATGTCGAATCTTGTGTGCTGCTTCCGTTTGGATTCTTGTTGCGATTGCATTGAACTCAGTGTTGATCCTTGCACACAGGGTTTTGAATGGGATTTGAAAGGAACGCCGCTGGATGCAAGTTCAGAGATCCAAATCGTGGTGAAAGACCATGAAACGATGGGTAGGAACAGGTAGGAGGTGACCTGTGACTTATTCAGCCTGTGTTAAACTCACTACTGTGTATAACATCTACCCACTAGCACAATGCATTTGGAACCCATATTCCTGGAGAATTAGCGCAGGATTATAAATCCAGTGATATTCCCATGACTCCACTGTCATTGACCCTGTTTCCAACACCTTATTAGGCAGTCCATTCCAAATCTCAATTACTTGTGCAAAATGCTTTTTTCCTCATTTAGTTTAGCCAATCTGCACCTATTGATTCTATTAAAATAACAGATATTTTACAGTACAGAAGGAGGCCATTTGACCCATTGTGTCCTGTACCAGCTATTTTAACACAGTACCTGCAATGTAGTGTCTATGTCGAGCTTTTCTGTCATTTGTCAGTGACAATGTTCACAACAGGAAAAACAAGCTCACCAAATGAAGGTAGATGGAGCCAGAGCTAACAGGTGGCATGGTGGCTCAGTGGTTAGCAGTGCTGTCTTGCTGCACCCAGGGTCCCAGGTTCAATTTCAGCCTTGGGTGACTGTCTGTGTGGAGTTTGCACATTCACCTGTGTCTGTGTGGGTTTGCTCTGGTTTCCTTCCACAAACCAACAATGTGCAGGTTAGATGAATTGGCCATCCTAAATTGCACATTGTGATAGGTGCATTAGTGGGGAGTAGGCGAATGGGTCACTCTTCAGAGGGTCGGTGTGGACTTGTTGGGCCGAAGGGCCTGTTTCTGCACTGTAGGGACTCTAATCTAACCATTTGGTTAATTAATCTGATGTATTTCTGTGAAGTTTTTTTTGGTTTATCACCCATTACCTACCACCATTACCAGTGCAATCAAAACAAACTTTATTGACTAAAAGGATAAATATTAAAATACGAAGAATTAACTTAAACTATTAAATTTCTAAGACTATGCTTAGAACTATAGATTATCTAAAACTATGCTTTTAGGTTATTATACTCTAAAGTTAAGTCTTAAAATGTAAACTCCTGAAAGAGCTACCCAGCTGGTCCCATTCTCCAGCCCCTGTAATCCTCTAACTTTATCACTTTCAAATACCTATCCATCTCTCTTTTGAAACCCCCCGATGGAATCCACCTCCACCAGCCTGCCAGACAGCACATTCCAAAACCTAACAACTCTCTGAGTGAAGAAATTCCTCCTTATCTCACTCCTAGCACTCTTGCTGACACATTGTCTGACCATCTGAGTTTCTGTCTGAACCTTTTAATCATTTCGGTCACCACCATCAGGAGCTCTCAGGTGCAGACACCCATCTTCTTCAGTCAATGCACAAAAGCCCTTCGTCAATGGAAGGACTTACTTAATGTTGGATAATGATAAGCTGCTTTTGGCTTCAGACTGCTTCAAGACAGGGCATGTTGAAGTGTATGAGAATCTGCACAGGTTCAGGCAAATTGAGGACTGATTGTATGGTTTGTTTCGAACACAGTCTGCTCAGCAGCTTTTTCTGGGAGTTTAGTTTCACAATGGTTGACCGCAGTTGTAAATCCAATGTACTTCGATTTGAGGCTCGCTCATCCAGTGACACCACATCAAACAGCCTCCATCATGGAGTTACACACACACACTCAAACACACACAGACATAGACACACAGACACACACACTCACACACACGCACACACACACACGCACATTCACACACAAACACCCACACACACACTGTTGCATACACGCACACACAAACACACACGCAAGCTCACCCACACAAATACATATACACACACACAGACACACCCTCTCTCACAAACACACACACTCTCTCACACATACACACTCTGTTTCTCTCACCGTCTCTCTCGCTCACACATACACACAGTCATTCTCCAAATCACCCAATTACTGAGCCAGCTACAAACAATGGAAACACTTCCATTTAAATGACATTGCCTCTGAATCAGTCCGGAATGTCCTCTGTGTACAACGCATAACATGTCCCAGGTTTAATATCTGTACAGCTCTTGAACATTCCCTCTGGTTAACCTGTTCCAAACATTAAACCATCTCTGAATTGTTTGATCTATGACCCCTTCACAGAAAGTTAGTGGAGTTTGTTACCATGAAAGGGGGATGGAATTGCAAGTGTTCAATGGGACAGGGTAAAGGAAGGCTTACTTTGTATCTAGCTCCGTGCTGTCCCTGTCTGGGAGTGTTTGATGGGGACAGTGTTGAGAGATCTTTACTCTGTATCTAACCCTGTGATGTCCCTGTCCTGGGAGTGTTTGATGGGGACAGTGGAGAGAGAGCTTTACCCTGTATCTAACCCCGTGCTGTCCCTGTCCTGGGAGTGTTTGATGGGGACAGTGTTGAGAGATCTTTACTCTGTATCTAACCCTGTGATGTCCCTGTCCTGGGAGTGTTTGATGGGGACAGTGTAGAGAGATCTTTACTCTGTATCCACCCCTGTGCTGTCCCTGTCCTGGGAGTGTTTGATGGGGACAGTGTAGAGGGAGCTTTACTCTGTATCTAACCCCGTGCTGTCCCTGTCCTGGGAGTGTTTGATGGGGACAGTGTAGAGGGAGCTTTACTCTATATCTAACCCCGTGCTGTCCCTGTCCTGGGAATATTTTATGGGTACTGTGTAGAGAGAGCTTTACTCTGCATCTAACCCTGTGCTGTCTCTGTCCTGGGAGTGTTTGATAGGGACAGTGTAGAGAAAGCTTAACTCTGTATCTAACCCTATGTTGTCCCTGTTCCGGGAGTGTTTGATGGGGACAGTGTAGAGGCAGCTTTACTTTGTATCTAACCCCGTGCTGTCCCCGTCCTGGGAGTGTTTGATGGGGACAGTGTAGAGAGATCTTTACTCTGTATCTTATCCCATGCTGTCCCTGTCCTGGGAATGTTTGATGGGGACAGTGCAGAGGGAGCTTTACTCTGTATCTAGCCCTGTGATGTCCCTGTCCTGGGAGGGTTTGATGGGGACAGTGTAGAGGGAGCTTTACTCTGTATCTAGCCCTGTGATGTCCCTGTTCTGGGAGTGTTTGATGGGGACAGTGTAGAGGGAGCTTTACTCTGTATCTAACCCTGTGCTGATCCTGTTCTGGGAGTGTTTGATGGGGACAGCGTAGAGGGAGCTTTACTCTGTATCTAACCTGTGCTGATCCTGTCCTGGGAGTGTTTGATGGGGACAGTATTGAGAGAGCTTTACTCTGTATCTAACCCTGTGATGTCCCTGTCCTGGGAGTGTTTGATGGGGACAGTGTAGAGGGAGCTTTACTTTGTATCTAACCCCGTGCTGTCCCCGTCCTGGGAGTGTTTGATGGGGACAGTGTAGAGAGATCTTTACTCTGTATCTTATCCCATGCTGTCCCTGTCCTGGGAATGTTTGATGGGGACAGTGCAGAGAGAGCTTTACTCTGTATCTAACCCTGTGATGTCCCTGTCCTGGGAGTGTTTGATGGGGACAGTGTAGAGGGATCTTTACTCTGGATCTAACCCTGTGCTGATCCTGTCCTGGGAGTGTTTGATGGGGACAGTATTGAGAGATCTTTACTTTGTATCCAACCCTGTGCTGTCCTTGCCCTGGGAGTGTTTGATGGGAACAGTGTAGAGGGAGGTTTACTCTGTATCTTACACCATGCTGTCCTTGTCCTGGCAGTGTTTGAACAGGACAGTGTAGAGAGATCTTTACTCTGTATTGAACCCTATGGAGTCCCTGTCCTGGGAGTGTTTGATGGGGACAGTGTAGAGGGAGGTTTACTCTGCATCTAACCCCGTGCTGTCTCTGTCCTGGGAGTGTTTGATGGGGACAGTGTAGAGAGAGCTTTACTCTGTATCTCACCCCATGCTATCCCTGTCCTGGGAGTGTTTGATGGGGACAGTGTAGAGGCAGCTTTACTCTGTATCTAACCCCTGTGCTGTCCCTGTCCTGGGAGTGTTTGATGGGGACAGTGTAGAGAGAGCTTTACTCTATATCTAACCCCGTGCTGTCTCTGTCCTGGGAGTGTTTGATGGGGACAGTGTAGAGAGATCTTTACTCTGTATCTTATCCCATGCTGTCCCTGTCCTGGGAGGGTTTGATGGGGACAGTGCAGAGGGAGCTTTACTCTGTATCTAACCCCGTGCTGTCCCTGTCCTGGGAGTGTTTGATGGGGACAGTGTAGAGAGAGCTTTACTCTATATCTAACCCCGTGCTGTCTCTGTCCTGGGAGTGTTTGATGGGGACAGTGTAGAGAGATCTTTACTCTGTATCTTATCCCATGCTGTCCCTGTCCTGGGAGGGTTTGATGGGGACAGTGCAGAGGGAGCTTTACTCTGTATCTAACCCCGTGCTGTCCCTGTCCTGGGAGTGTTTGATGGGGACAGTGTAGAGAGAGCTTTACTCTGTATCTAACCCTGTGCTGTCCCTGTCCTGGGGGTGTTTCATGGGGACACTGTGGAGGGAGGTGTCCTCTGTATCTTACCCCTTTCTGTCCCTGTCCTGTGCGCGTTTGATGTTGACAGTGTAGAGGGAGCTTCACTCTGTACCTAACACGGTGCTGTCCCTGTCCTGGGAGTGTTTGATGGGGACAGTGTAGAGGGAGCTTCACTCTGTATTAAACCCTGTACTGTCCCTGTCCTGGGAGAGTTTGATGGGGACAGTGTAGAGAGATCTTTACTCTGTATCTTATCCCATGCTGTCCCTGTCCTGGGAGGGTTGGTGGGGACAGTGCAGAGGGAGCTTTACTCTGTATCTAACCTTGTGATGTCCCTGTCCTGGGAGTGTTTGATGGGGTGACAGTGTAGAGGGATCTTTACTCTGTATCTAACCCCGTGCTATCCCTGTCCTGGGAGTGTTTGATGGGGATAGTGTAGAGGAAGCTTTACTCTGTATCTCACCCCGTGCTGTCCCTCTCCTGGGAGTGTTTGATGGGGACAGTGTAGAGAGAGCTTTACTCTGTATCTCACCCCGTGCTATCCCTATCCTGGGAGTGTTTGATGGGGACAGTATGGAGGGAGCTTTACTCTGTATCGAACCCTGTGCTGTCCCTGTCCTGTGAGTGTTTGATGGGGACAGTGTAGAGAGAGCTTTACTCTGTCCCTATCCCTGTGATGTCCCTGTCCTGGGAGTGTTTGATGGGGACAGTGTAGTGGGGGGATTACTTTGTATCGAACCCCATACTGTCCCTGTCCTGGGAGTGTTTGATGGGGTCAGTGTAGTGGGAGGTTTACTCTTTATCGAAACCCATACTGTCCCTGTCCTGGGAGTGTTTGATGGGGACAGTGTAGAGGGAGCTTTACTCTGTTTCTAACCCTGTACTGTCCCTGTCCTGGGAGTGTTTGATGGGGACAGTGTAGAGAAAGCTTTACTCTGTATCTGATCCTGTGCTGTCCCTGTCCTGTGGGTGTTTGATGGGGACAATGTAGAGGGAGCTTTACTCTGTTTCTAACCCTGTACTGTCCCTGTCCTGGGAGTGTTTGATGGGGACAGTGTAGAGAAAGCTTTACTCTGTATCTGATCCTGTGCTGTCCCTGTCCTGTGGGTGTTTGATGGGGACAATGTAGAGGGAGCTTTACTCTGTATCTAACCCTGTGCTGTCTTTGTCCTGGGGAGGATGCTCATTGGCTATGCATTTCGAATTACCAGCTTTTCTACTCAAAAGAAAACTGTGTCGCAATAAGCCGATGATTTTGAGGAAGTTTTGTGGTTGGTCATCAATCTGAAAGTAGTTGTTTCATTCATCCACTGTAATATCTCACTCCTTCCTGTTGTGCGTTTTCCAAGAGTTCACAAACAGGAAGGGAACTTCCTCTCAGACGAAGTTAATGACGAAACTCTGGGCTTGAACAAATGGAATCTGGCTTCTGATCTGTGTGCTGGCCCATAAATTGTCTGCTGTTTATAAACACACTGTCAGACCACTATTGTGGGAGAGCATGGTCAACTTTTACCTTTTAATTACAAGGTCAGAGGAAAGTACAAAATATTAAGAAATCTCCCCTTCTCCTAAAGGCTCAAATAAACTTTAGAAACAGGATCAGGAGTAGGCCATTCGGGCTTTTAAGACTGCTTTGCTATTCATTTTGGTCCATTCTGTTGTGGAACTTGAAAGGGTTCAGAAAAGATTTGTAAGAGTGTTGCCAGGGTTGGAGGATCTGAGCTACAGGGAGAGGCTGAACAGGCTGGGGCTGTTTTCTCTGGAGCGTCGGAAGCTGAGGGGTGACCTTATAGAGGTTTACAAAATCATGAGGGGCATGGATAGGGTAAATAGACAAGGTCTTTTCCCCTGGATGGGGGAGTCCAGAACTAGAGGGCATAGGTTTAGGGTGAGGGCAAAGATGTGAAAGGGACCTAGTGGGCAACTTTTTCACGCAGAGGGTGGTGCGTGTATAGAATGAGCTGCTGGTGGAAGTGGTGGAGGCTGGTACAACTGCAAAAGGCATCTGGGTGGGTAAATGAACTGGAAGGGTTTAGAGGGATATGGGCCAAGTGCTGGCAGGTGGGACTAGATTGGGTTGGGATATTTGGTCGGCATGGACGCGTTGGACCAAGGGATCTGTTTCTGTGCTGTACGTCTCTATGACTGTAAGACACTAAAAGTGAAATGTAAACGTGCAGCTTCTTTGGTGTTAAAGTGTCCTGGATGTCCTGGAGTTGGGAAATCTGTTTTGGAAATCCAAGTTATCCCTACCCACTTTTCTGGTGCAAATTTGACTTCCCACAACCAATATTAGGGTTTGACGTCCTCCCACTACTGTACCACTTCCTCCATATCACACCCACGACACTACACTTAGAGCCTTCACAAGGATGCTCTTTTTTATTCTCTATTCTTGCTTGGGATGCGAGTGAGAGAACATTGCCCCTTGGGTCCCTTTTAGCTCTGCCCTCCACTGCCGCACAACCTCCTTTGTGATAGTGTTGTGGAGAATTGCCGTATCCACCTGCAACAGTTCTCTTGTTTAACAATAAAGACGGCCCCTTCAAGAATCAATCTACTCAGAGAATGGTGAATATTAGGAATTCTCTATCCCCAGAGGTCTGTGGTTGCTCAATCTTTAAGTATGTTTGAGGCAGAGATTGGACATTTCCGATTCCCAGTGTGGTGGACAGGGATGTCGGGTTGAAGTGGGGGAAAGACATTGATGTCTTTGATTGGCCATGCTTGAACTGAATGGTGGGGCAGGCTTGATGGGCTGAATGGTCTACTCCTGTTCCTATATCGCTCAGCACTGTCGCAGAGCTTAAATTTTGTGCTTAAGTGGGGAGGGATTTGCACGCCCTAACTGTGATGGGGGTTTGACCCACTGAGAATTTGTATTGTGTACATCAACAAGGAAGACAATGATACGAGTGGGATTATCACTGTTCACCCAGAAACTCAGCTAATGCCCAGGGCACGCCAGGTTCAAATCCCACTACGGCACATGGTGGCATTTGATTTCAATAAAGAATCTGAGGCTCTAATCATGAAACGACTGTTGGCAAAAAACTTGCCTGGTTCACTTTAGAGAAGGAAACTGCCATCCTTACCTGGTCTGGCCTACACGTGACTCCAGACCCACAGTGATGTGGTTGACTCTTAACTGCCCTCTGGGCAATTAAGGATGGGCAAGAAATGCTGGCCTCGTCAGAGGTGTCCATAATCCCGTGAGTGAACATATGAGTAAATCTGTCAGGGAAACTGAGCCAGGGTGTCAATGCAGGAATGTGCAATAAATTTGTGCAGCAAAACAGGAAGCCTTGCAGGCCAAAGATAAAACAAATCTCTTCTTTCACACGATAGAGTTGTGCCTTGAAACAGACATTTCCCTATCTTAGCTCCGCCTACCACAGAAAAGTAGCAGGAAGTCTGTGGAATGTTGCCTTGATCAGTGGTGCCCCACTCATCTCCGTGTACCGCTCGCTCTGTGGCTCGCTGACGTACTTAATCCTGGTTTTCTCTCTGCATTGTTCTTCTGGAAAATTCTCACCCTACTTCCTTTGTTGAGTAACCTTCAGGCCGATATCCTGACCAGCCCATCCTAATGGAGAGGCACAGCAGGTCAGGCAGCATCCGAGGAGCGAGAGAGTTGATGTTTTGGGCAGGACCATTCATCAAGACTGGGGAGGGGGACTGAGAGGTAAATAGAGGGAAGGGGGAGGTAGGGCACCTTCTCCCACTGCCGTAAGAGGTTCAAAATCTACGCCCACACCTCCCTTCTCACCTCTGCCCATGGCCCCAAAGGGTCATTCCAAACCCAGTAGAGATTTACTTGTACATCCTCCAACCTCATTTACTGCATCCGTTGCTCTCAATGTGGTCTCCTCTGCAACGGAGAGACTGAGCGCAAACTCGGAGAGTGGTTCAGGGAACATCTCTGGTCCATACACACCAACCAACCCCATCTTCCAGTGGCCATCCACTTCCCCCTCCCCCTCAACCTCCCCTGAGAACATGTACATTCAGGGCCTCCCCCACCACCTACACAAGGCCACCCACAAACTGGAGGAGGGACACCTCATCTTCTGCTTTGGGAGCCTACAACCACATGGCATCAACATTCCCAATCTTCCCTCACCTCACCCCTTCCCAGATCCAACCCTCCGACTCAGCTCCGGCCTCTTGACCTGACCAGCTTGTCCATCTTCCTTCCCATCTATCCACTTCACACTTCCCACCAACCTATGACCATCACTGCCTACTTTTGCCCACCTATCGCCAAGCCTTACCCTAGCCCTGCTCTCCCTTCCCCCTATTTATCGCTCAGCCCCCCCTCCCCTTCCCCTGTCCTGATGAAGGGTCTTGCCTGAAACATCGACTCTCCTGCACCTCGGATGCTGCCTGACCGGCTCTGCTTTTCCAGCTCACTTTACCAACCTTTATTCTCCAGCATCTGCACTCCTCACTGTCTCCCATCCTGATGTATGACCAATGAAGGTGGACTGTACTTAACCTCAGAATCAAACTGGATTCGACTCAGCAGCAGAGGCTCCATAGACAAGTCAAGCGAGTGGGAGAACAGTGACAGATGGAATATAATGTGGGAAAATGGTAAAATATGCAGTTTGCCAGGAAGAAGAGCAGCTGAATATTATTTAAATGGAGCAAGACTGCAGAAAGTTGCAGCACAATGGGATTTGGGAGCACTGGTGTGTTAATTTCATGAGAAAACGCTGAATAGATTGGATAAAAGCAAATTACTGCGGATGCTGGAAATTAACACACCAGTGCTCCCAAAAGAGAAAATGCTGGAAAATCTCAGCAGGTCTGGCAGCATCTGTAAGGAGAGAAAAGAGCTGACGTTTCGAGTCTAACTGACCCTTTGTCAAGGCTTTGATAAAGGGTCAGTTAGACTCTAAACGTCAGTTCTTTTCTCTCCTTACAGATGCTGCCAGACCTGCTGAGATTTTCCAGCAATATCTCTTTTGGCTGAATAGATTGAGACTGTACTCATTGGAATTTTCAAGAATTAGAGGAGGCCTTATTAACCATTCGCACCGGGCTTGACAGGGTAGATGCAGAGAGTCGGAAAGTCTCGGACCAGAGGGCATCACCTCAGAGTAAGGGGTTGCCCAGTTAGGGCAGAGATGAGGAGGAATTTCTTCTCTCAGAGGACAGTCAATCTGTGGAATCCTTTCCCACAGAGGGCTGTCAAGGCGGAGTCATTCTGTATATTCAAAGCTGGGATGGATGGGGAGTCGAGTTTTATAGGGAAAAGGCAGGAAAGTGAAGTTAAAGATGAGCAGATCAGCCATGACCTCACTGAATGGCCTACTCCTGCACCTATTGTCTATTGAATGGCAGGAAAGACTAGATGGGCTAAGTGCTCCCATGGAGAAAGTGAGGACTGCAGATGCTGGAGATCAGAGTCAAATGGTGTGGTGCTGGAATATCACAGCAGGTCAGGCAGCACTCGGGATCAATGTTGATTTCACCAGTTTCCTCATCTCTCTCTCCCCACCCCCACTCTATCCCAGATCCAACCTCCAACTCGGCACCGCCCTTTGACCTGACCCACCTATCCATCTTCCTTCCCACCTATCCACTCCACCCTCCGCTCTGACCTGTCACCATCACCCCCCCCCCCCCCACTTGCATCGACCTATCACATTCCCAGCTACCTCCCCCCTCAGCCCCATCCCTCTCCCATTTATCTCTCAGCACCCTTTCTCCCTCCCCCCAACCCCCATTCCTGATGAAGAGCTTATGCTCAAAACACTGACTCTCCTGGTTCTCGGATGCTCCTGGCCTGCTGCTCTTTTCCAGCGCCACACTTTCTGACTCCTTCTCCTCCCAAGTCTTATGTTTTTATGGGATTGCCAGGACTGTACATGACTTGGAGGGGACATACAGCTGGTGAAGGAAAGACCTTGTTGGAAGATTAAACTAAATGGGCTGAGTGAGCTTCCTCATTTTGAAAGGACTTTGTGATTTTTGCCAAATGTTGCCATTGTGACAGACAGCGACTGGTTGAGGTTAATCCATTTTCAGGAAAGTTAGCCAAGTGCCTATAGATCGGTAGGTTATGCTATGATTAGATCATAAGAACAGAAGATGTAGGAACAGGTCATTTTTTTCCCTTGCAGCAAAAATAAGAGTGTGCGGCATGGTGGCACAGTGGCTAGCACTGCTACCACACAGTGCCAGAGACCTGGGTTCAATTCCCGCCTCGGGACAACTGTCTGTGTGGAGTTTGCACATTCTCCCCGTGTCTGTGTGGGTTTGCTCCGGTTTCCTCCCACAGTCCAAAAATGTGCAGGTCAGGTGAATTGGCCATGCTAAATTGTGCATAGCGCTAGGCACATTAGTTAGGGTAGAGGAATGGGTCTGGGTGGGTTACTCTTCGGCGGGTCGGTGTGGACTTGTTGGGCCGAAAGGCCTGTTTCCACACTGTAACTAATTTAATCTAAACCCTATCAGTGTATATATCAACAACCACCTCTTTCAACCCTCTAGAATGTAGATCAGCAGGTACAGGTGATTTAGCCACCTTAACTCCCAATATATTCGATATTTCCTCTCTTAATAATTTTCTTGATCTTTCTTTGCAATGTCCTAAAATAGAACAATGGGATAAAATCCTCAGGATGACCGTTTCTTTTTGGCCCCTTTAATGCGTCTCATCCACTGGTCTGATCCAATCTTTGATTTCATTTAAAACAAATATCTGCAGGTGCTAGAAATCAGAAACAAAAACAGAAATTGCTGGCGAAACTCGGCAGGTCTGTTAGCATCTGTGCAGAGAAAGTACAGAGTTAATGGTTTGGGCCCATTGACCCTTCTGCAGAACCTGTTGCCTGCTGAGTTTCTCCAGTCATTTCTGATTCTGTCCTTGATTTAATTTGTCAGCCGTAATTGGAACAATTTCCTGGTTGAGTTTTCCTCTTAAAAAAAGGGAGCGGTGTTGAATGACCTGTTCCTACTTCTTCTGGCCGTTTGATCTAATCATAGCATAACCAAACCAAGTCTATCTATATATATACTTGGCTAGGTTTCCTGAAAATATATCCACCTCAAGCAGCCGCTGTTTATCACAATAGAGAAAATCCCAGGTCCTTTGCAAATGAGGAAGATCACTGAGTCCATTTCGTTTAATCGTCAGGCCTGTCAGGTCAGTCCTGCCACTCAACGTGATCATGGTTGATCATCCATTTCAGTGATTTTCTTTTCCCTTACATAGTCCTCATTTCCTTTTACATCATTAGAAATAGAGCAAAGAACAAAGAACATTACAGCATAGGAACAGACCCTTCGGCCCTCCAAGTCTGCGCCAATCTGGATCCTCTATCTAAACCTGTTGCCTGTTTTCTAAGGATCTGTATCACTCTGCTTCCTGCCCAGTCATGTATCTGTCCAGATGCATCTTTAAATGACACTATCATGCCAGCCTGTACCATCTTCGTTGGTCACACATTCCAGGCACCCACCACCCTCTGTGTAAAGACCTTTCCATGCATATCTCCCCTAAACCTTCCGCCTCTCACCTTGAGCTCATGACCCCTAGTAAATCTGTTAATCGGTAAATATTCCCACAGATTGAGTCACCACTGTTTCCTAGGATAGACAATTCGAAAGATTATTTATCTCATCGATAGTCACAGGTGAGTTGCCGGAAGACTGGAGGTTGGCTAACGTGCTGCCAATATTAAAGAAGGGTGGTAAAGACAAGCCAGGGAACTATAGACCGGTGAGCCTGACCTCGGTGGTGGGTAAGTTGTTGGAGGGAATCCTGAGGGACAGGATGTACATGTATTTGGAAAGGCAAGGACTGATTAGGGATAGTCAACATGGCTTTGTGCGTGGGAAATCATGTCTCACAAACTTGACTAAGTTTTTTGAAGAAGTAACAAAGATTATGGATGAGGGCAGAGCAGTGGACTTGATCTATATGGACTTCAATAAGGCGTTCGACAAGGTTCCCCATGGGAGATACAGAACTGGCTCAAAGGTAGAGACAGAGGGTGGTGGTGGAGGGTGGTTTTTCAGACTGGAGGCCTGTGACCAGTGGAGTGCCACAAGGATCGGTGCTGGGTCCACTACTTTTCATCATTTACATAAATGATTTGGATGTGAGCATAAGAGGTATTGTTCATAAGTTTGCATATGACACCAAAATTGGAGGTGCGGTGGACAGTGAAGAAGGTTAAGATTAGATTGGTGTTGGAAAAGCACAGCGGGTCAGGCAGCATCCGAGAAGCAGGAAAATCAACGTTTCGGGCAGGAACCCTTCATCAGGAATGAGCAGGGAGCCTCCAGGGTGGAGAAATAAATGGGAGGGGGGTGGGAGCTGGGGAGATGGTTGCGAAGAGTGCAATAGGTGAATGGGGTGGGGATGGAGGTGATAGGTCAGAGGGGAGGGTGGAGTGGATAGGTGGAAAGGAAGATTGGCAGGTAGGACAGGTCATGAGGATGGTGTTGAGCTAGCAGGCTGGAACTGGGGTAAGGTGGGGGGAGGGGAAATGAGGAAACTGGTGAAGTCCACATTGATGCCCTGGGGTTGAAAAGTTCCGAGGAGGAAGATGAGGTCTTGTTCCTCCAGGCATCAGGTGGTGAGGGAGTGGCAGTGGAGGAGGCCCAGTACCTGCATGTCCTCGGCAGAGTGGGAGGGGGTGTTGAAACGTTACCTCAGATTACAATGAATTCTTGATCAGATGGGCCAATGGGCTGAGAAGTGGCAGGTGGAGTTTAATTTAGATAAATGCGAGGTGCTGTATTTTGGGAAAGCAAATGTTAGCAGGACTTATACACTTAATGGTAAGGTCCTAGGGAGTGTTGCTGAAAAAAGAGACCTTGGAGTGCAGGTTTTTAGCTCCTTGAAAGTGGAGTTGCAGGTAGATAAGATAGTGAAGAAGGCGTTTGGTATGCTTTCCTTTATTAGTCAGAGTATTGAGTACAGGAGTCGGGAGGTCATGTTGTGACTGTACAGGACATTGGTTCAGCCACTTTTGGAATATTGCGTGCAATTCTGATCTCCTTCCTATCGTAAGGGTGTTGTGAAACTTGAAAGGGTTCAGAAAAGATTTACAAGGATGTTGCCAGGGTTGGAGGATTTGAGCTATAGGGCGAGGTTGAATAGGCTGGGGCCCAGCCTAGAACCAGAGAGCACAATTTCAAAATAAATGGGAAGCCATTTAGGACTGTGATGAAGAGCATTTTTTTAAACTCAGAGTCACAGAGATGTGCAGCACAGAAACAGACCCTTCGGTCCAACTTGTCCAGGCTGACAAGATATCCTAAAATAATCTAGTCCCATTTGCCAGCACTTGGCCCATAGCTCTCTAAACCTTTCCTGTTCATGTACCCTTCTTGATGCCTTTTAAATGTTGTAATTGTACCAGCCTCCACCACTTCCTCTGGCAGCTCATTCCATACACGTACCACCCTCTGTGTGGTACCCTTTAGGTCCCTTTTATATCTTTCTCCTCTCACCCTAAATTCGTGTCCTCTTGTTCTGGACTCCCCACCCCAGGGAAAAGACTTTGTCTATTTACCGTATCTATGCCCCTCATGATTTTATAATACTCCATTAGGTCACCCCTCAGCCTCTGATGCTCCAGGGAAAACAGCCCCAGTCTATTCAACCTCTCCCTATAACTCAAATGCTCCAACCCTGGCAACACCCTTGTAAATCTTTTCAGAACCCTTTCAAGTTAAGTGTTTTAAAAGAAAGGCATAAAAGCTTTCTCAAGTAGATAACACCAGACATATCGGAACCTCTGCCTTTACAACCCCTTTTGAAAAAAAAAGCAAGGACATAACCTTGTTAAATTGTCACAAAACATATAAGAGGCTAGAGAAATTCCATCAACAGTACCCCTGCCAGATTGAATGGGAGGACCGTTTAACAAGTGGTCATGTCTTGCTTGAAGCCAACTCTACAACCATTCAAGCACATCTCCTGCAAAATTGATTTTAGAACATAGAACATTACAGCACAGTACAGACCCTTCAGCCCTCGATGTTGCACCGACCTATGGAACCAATCTGAAGCCCATCTAACCTACACTATTCCATTTTTATCCATCTGTTTATCCAATGACCATTTAAATGCCCTTACGTTGGCAAGTCTACTAATGTTGCAGGCAGGGCATTCCACCCCCCTACTGCTCTCTGTTAAAGAACCTACCTCTGACATCTGTCCTATATCACCCCCTCAATTGAAAGCTATGTCCCCTTGTGCTAGTCATCACCATCTGAGGAAAATAGCTCTCATTGTTCACCCTTTCTAACCCTCTGATTATCTTATATGTCTCAATTGACTCACCTTTCAACCTTCTTCTCTCTAACGAAACAGCCTCAAGTCCCATGTTCCTCATAAGACCTTCCCTCCATACCAGGCAACATCCTATTATATCTCCTTTGAAATCGCCCCTTTCCAAAGCTTCCACATCTTTCCATAATGTCGTGACCAGTATTGCAGTACTCCAAGTGTAGCTGCACCAGAGTTTTGTACAGCTGCAGTATGACCTTGTGGCTCTGAAACTTAATCTCTCTACCAATAAAACCTAACACACTTTATGCCTTCTTAGCAACCCTATCAACCTGCATGCCAACTTTCAGTGATCAGTACATGGATACTGAGGTCTCTCTGCTCATCTAAACTACCAAGAATCTTACCATTAGCCCAGTGTTAGATTTGGAGGTAGGTGAGCACTTTGGTGATAGTGACCACTATTCGGTTATGTTTACTTCAGCGATGGAAAGGGACAGGTATATAATGCAGGGCAAGAGGTATTGCTGGGGGAAAGGCAATTATGATCCGATTAGGCAAGATTTAGGATGCATAGTATGGGGAAGGAAACTGCAGGGGATGGGTACAATTGAAATGTGGGGCTTGTTCAAGGAACAGCTACTGCGGGTCCTTGATAAGTATGTACCTGCCAGGCAGAGAGGAAGTTATCGAGTAAGGGAGCCATGGTTTACTAAAGAAGTTGAATTTGTTGTTGAGAGAAAGAAAGAGGTTGATGTTAAGATGAGGCATGAAGGCTCAGTTAGAGTGCTTGAGAGTTACAAGTTAACCAGGAAGGACCAAAAGAAAGAACTAAGAGCCAGGAGGGGACATGAGACGTTGTTGGCAGGTAGGATCAAGGAAAACCCTCAAGCTTTCTATAGTTATATCAGGAATAAAAGAATGACTGTCTCTGTGCTGTAAGACTCTATGACTCTAGCATTAAGGGCTTGATTCCTGTTGTTGCTGAGGTCACTATAAGAGTCCCACCTTCTCAACTGAGGCATGGTGACCCTCAGGTTAAACTCACCACCAGTCATCTCTCTCCAATGAGAAAACAGCTTGATGGTCTGATCGGACTAGAGTGACTTTACCACACTCTATAATACCATGTGTATTCTCATGTTACTGAGCACAACACTGCATGAATATTGTATAAAAACACAGTATTTGTTACTTGTCCTAATGCTATATTGGGCATAGATACAGACCCTTCGGTCCAACCAGTCTATGCTGAACATAGTCCCAAACTAAGCTAGTCCCACCTGCCTGCTCCTGGTCCGTATTCCTCCAAACCGGATTCCTGATGAAGAGCTTTTGCCCGAAGCATCAATTTTCCTGCTGCTCAGATCCTGCCTGACCTGCTGTGCTTTCCCAGCACCACTCTAATTTTGACTCCCTCCAAACCTTTCCTATTCACGTATCCATCCAAATGTCTTTTAAACATTGTAATTGTACCCACATTCACCCCTTCCCCAGGAAGTTAATGCCACGGGCGAACCACTCTCTGTGTAAAAAAATGTGCCTCTTATGTCTCTTTTGAATCTCTCTCCTCTCACCTTAAAAATGTGCCCCTAGTCTTGGAATTCTCCATCTTGGGGAAAAGGCCAATTCCCATTAACACTATCTATACCTCTTATTATTTTATAAACTTCCAGCAGGTCGCCTCTCAACCTCCTATGCTCCAGTGAAAAAAATTCCCAGCCTATCTAATCTTTTGTTTAATGTGCTACTGTCTATTGTATATAGGAACATGCAGTGGGTCATTGTATAGTACATAGAAATTCTCCCACAGGTAACAGTCCTGTGGTCGCTGGTTCCTTTCACTGTGAGTCAGGTCTCTATAAATACTCTGGTTTATGTACAGCCCTTTCCTGCCAATCCAAGTGTGACTGTGCTCTGCCAGCTGTTTGACAGCAGTAACCCACGGCATTTCCAGTAAATCAGGCTGAGTGCTCGCCGTCAGGAAATGACCTGACGACGGTTGCCAAGGAGTCTGACCCTGATCCTGGCAAATAGCACGGAATGTGCACAGCCGAATTGATGGCTGCAATGTTTCCAAGTCCGCACTGTCTAGTTGGGAGCACTCACAGTTCCACATTAAGGATACACCTTAGACAGTGTGCTTAAGTAGTGGGCATTCCCTGGGGTTATTTATAACTTCAGCAGGATCACAGTTAGATTGTGCAGGAAGGATTGTTGTCCTTGGCTGTCCCTCACTTTGATGATACTGTCTATTCCCTGTGCCGCACATCTTCCTGTGACCACAGTTCGTGTCCTGGAGACCTCTGGGCACAGGGGGGATCTCATAAGGTACTAGAATATCAATAGAAATTGCTGGAGAAACTCAGCAGGTCTGGCAGCATCTGTGGAGAGAAGCAGAGTTTATGTCTCAAGTTCCACAGACTCTCCGAAACAGTTTCACTCCTGAAAGAGAGTCACAGTGGACCCGAAATGCTAGTTCTGTTTCTGTCTCCACAGATCCTGCTGAGTTTCTTATTGGTTTCAGATCACCAGAATCCATTATTTGAGGAGGATTCAAACAACAGGATTTGATTCCATTTCTCTCCTTGTCCACTGCTCCACTGCCCCTCTGCCTCATTGTCAAGATATTATGACTTAAAGCATGATATGGTGCAATGGACACATTGAAACTTTGACTAATTACCAGCAAGCTCCTTTTTTACACAGAGAGTGGTTCACCCGTGGCATTAACTTCCTGGGGAAGGGGTGAATGTGGGTACAAATCCACAGTCTAAACCTATCGCCAAATTCCTAAGCATCTGTATCCCTCTGCTCCCCACCTACTCATGCATCTGTCCAGACGCATCTTAAATGAACCTACCATACCTGCACTCCCAGGGTACAATGGACCTGCACTCCCAGATCTCTCTGCTCATCAACTTTTCCCAACATTTACAGTAAAATTCACTCTAGAATTAGACTTCCTAAAATGCATCACCTCACATTTGCCTGGATTGAACTCCATCTGCCACTTCTCCACCCAACTCTACCTATATCCTCCTGTATTCTTTGACAGTCCCTTATGCTTTCTGCTACTCCTCCAATTTTCATGTCATCTCAAACTTACTGATCATGCCAACAGTGCCCTATTCCAGAT
This sequence comes from Chiloscyllium plagiosum, assembly GCF_037043375.1. Classification (NCBI taxonomy): domain Eukaryota; kingdom Metazoa; phylum Chordata; class Chondrichthyes; order Orectolobiformes; family Hemiscylliidae; genus Chiloscyllium; species Chiloscyllium plagiosum. The sequence continues at coordinate 163,698,316 of NW_028270139.1, read as the reverse complement.
CATTTATGCATATTACAAACAACAGTGGCCACAACACTGATCCCTGTGGAACACCACTGGTCACCTTCCTCCATTTTGAGAAACTCCCTTCAACTACTACTCTCTGTCTCCTGTTGCTCAACCAGTTCTTTATCCACCCAGCTAGGATACCCTGCACATCATGTGACTTCACTTTCTCCATTAGTTTACCATGGGGAACCTTATCAAACAGCCTGACTAAAGTCCATGTAAATGACACCAACAGCCCTTCCTCCATCTATCAACTTGGTCACTCCCTCAAAGACCTCGTTAGTAATCCATGATCTCCCCCGCACTAAACCATGTTGCCTGTCAATGATAAGCCCATTCTTTTCCAAATATAAACAGATTTTATCCCTCAGTACCTTTCCCGCCACTGACGTCAGGCTCACTGGTCTGTAGTTACCTGGAATATCCCTATTACCCTTCTTATACAAGGGGACAACATGAGCAACCCTCCAGTCCTCCGGCACCTCACCTGTGTTTAAGGATGCTACAAAGATTTCTGTCAAGGCCCCAGCTATTTCCTCTCTTGCCTCCATCAGCAACCTGGGATAGATTCAATCCTGTCCTGGGGATTTGTCCACCTTAATATCCTTGACCCTATCCAACACATCTTCCCTACTTATGTCAATGTGATCCAAAGTTATCAAACTTCTATCTCTAATCTCAACATTCATTATGTCCCCCTCCTCAGTGAACACTGATGTAAAGTAATCATTGAGAAACTCACCCATTTTCTCAGGTTCAACCCACAATCTTCCTTCGTTATCCTTTAGTGGACCAATCCTTTCTCTAGTTACCCTTTTGCTTCTTGTATTTGGATAAAAGGCCTTGGTATTCTCCTTAATTTTACTCGCTAAAGTTATTTCATGACCCCTTTTAGTCCACTTGATTCCTTATTTAAGATTGGTCCTATTCTTCCGATATTCCTCTAAGGTCCCTTCTGGTCTTAGCTGCCTGGACCTTATGTACGCTTCCCTTTTCCTCTTGGCCAGTCGTGTGATTTCTCCTGTCATCCATGGATCACGATTCTTGCCCTTCCTATCCTTTGCCTTCAATGGGACATGCCTATCCTGCACTATCTTTAACATAACTTTGAAAGCCTCCCACATATCAAATGTGGACTTCCCTTCAGATAGCTGCTCCCAATCCAAGATCCTTCTGTTCCATTACACTCCTTAAGGCCCTACCATTCACCATGAAGCTCTTACCTTGACTTGACTTTCCAAAATGCAAGACCTCCCATTTATTGATATCGATATTTATGGGCAGCACGGTGACACAGTGGTTAGCACTGCTGCCTCACAGCGCCTGAGACCCGGGTTCAATTCCCGCCTCAGGCGGCTGACTGTGTGGAGTTTGCACATTCTCCCCGTGTCTGCGTGGGTTTCCTCCAGGTGCTCCGGTTTCCTCCCACAGTCCAAAGATGTGCAGGTTAGGTGAATTGGCCATGCTAAATTGCCCGTAGTGTTAGGTAAGGGGTAAATGTGGGTTGCGCTTCGGCGGGTCGGTGTGGACTTGTTGGGCCGAAGGGCCTGTTTCCACACTGTACTGTAATGTAATCTAATCTAATCTAAACTCCATTTGTCATTTCTCGGCCCACTTCCCCAGCTGATCAAGGTCCTGCTGCAATTTCTGATGACTTTCCTCACTGTCCATGATACCATCTACTTCAGTGTCATCAGCCAACTTCCTAATCATTGCGTGTACATTCACATTCAAATCATGAATATAGCTATCAAACAGCAATGGGCCCAGCACTGATCCTGTTGTCATCACTCTGTGTCACTAACCAGCTGTCCAGCCAAATGAGCTAACCACCTTTACTCATATAGGATCCACACATCAACAGTGTCATTTATAGACATCTTTGAATCAACATTTTAAGTAATGTAAGGTGGGAATTGAACCGGGTGTTCCTGACTCAAAAGTAGGGACACTATCACTGATGATGGGCTTATGCCCGAAATGCCGATTCTCCTGCTCCTTGGATGCTGCCTGACCTGCTGCGCTTTTCCAGCAACACATTTTTCAACCCCCCTCCACAACAGTGTGTTATGATATACTGTCCAGCAACATTATTCCCAGTCACACTCAATCTGTGGAGGTGTATATTGTACACAATAACACATGCTCAATTATCTTACAATACAAAGGAACATTGTACCCAGTGGCACACAGTGTATTATTGTCAATGTTGTTTTGGTTTTTAAGTGGTATTGACGTCATTGGCTGGGTGAGCAATTTTTGCTGATTCCCTCGGTGCCCCTTGAGAAGGTGGAGGTCACCTGTCTTCTTGATCTGCTGCATTTTACCTGTTGTTGATTGACCCGTTAGGGAGGGAATTCCAGGAATTTGACCCAGCGACAGTGAAGGAGCAGCAAAATGTTTCCAAGTCAGGATGGCGAGTGGTTTACAGGGGAACTTGTCGATGGCAGTGTTCCCATGTATCTGCTGCTCTTGTGTTTAGATGGTATTGAAGGAGCCTTAGTGAATTTCTGCAGAGCAGCTTGCAGATGGTACAAGCTGCTGCTGCTACTGAGCACAGTTAGTGGAGGGAGTGGGTGTTGAGGGGAGTGCCAAGCAAGTAACTGCTCTGTCTTGGATTGAGTCGAGTTCCTGAGCTGCACTCACCCAGTCAAGTGGGAGGAATATCGGAATAGGAACAGGCCTTCCTTGAGCATAATCTGTCACTCTAGGTCACAGCTGATCATCGAGCTCATTTCCCACACTATTCCACATCCCTCAATTGCATTTGTAACAAGAAATCTAGTAATCTCTGACTTTAAATTAGTTAATGACTGAGTTTCCACAGCCTTCTGGAGTAGAGAGTTCCAAGGATTCACCACCATCTGGATGAAGAATGTTCCCACTTGTTTCACTCCTGAATGGATTGTCTTTTGTTCTGAAATGGTATTCCTTGGATCTCGAGTCCATAGCCAGAGAATACTTCCGCATCTCTACTGACCCTCAAGACCTTCTTGGAGATATCCTTCTGAACTCCTGACAAGCCAGGCCCTGGACCTTCGAAATTAAAATCAATCCTTGATTATCCTAAATTGAAAGCATGTTCATGCCTGCAATGTTTACACTTTGTCATAATCCTTAAGCCTAGGTAATCTTCAATTCACATTTTAGGAGTTTGTTCTCTCGCACATATTGGATTAAGTCACTACTCCAGAAATGACTTTCTGAATTTGTTCTTAAACCCTTTACAAAGTAGGCAGCACCCATATGCCACTATCTTGAAATCCAAATTTGAAGTGACATGAGCATCTATAAATCATATGTCTTTCAACATGTATTGAAATGAGACATTCTGTGTTACCGAGTGCAATGCTTCTATATGCATGTTCGAATATTAAAGGTAAACCATCCCTACAATGTAGAAGCAGGCCATTCAGCCCATCAAGTCCACATTGACGCTCCACAGAGCATCCCATGCAGAACCAACCACTACCCTATCCCTACAATCTTGGGGATAGTGTATGACCCAAAAGGAAAAAGGAAACCACAGACCAAGCTATCTAAATTTAGAATACTGTTTGAAATATTTTTATATTTCCAAGTCAGGATGGTGAGTGGTTTAGAGGGGAATTGTCACTGGCAGCATTCCCATTATCCATTGTCCTTGCGGCCTCAGTGGTGTCAAAGGAGCAGTCGAGATTGAAACGCCTTCAGGCTCTGGATTGAGAAGCACAGTAATCTTTTTGTTTTTTTTTCAATTCATTTACGGGCTGTGGGTGCCACTGGCTGGGCCAGCATTTATTGCTCATCTCTTGTTGCTCTTGAGAAGGTGGTGGTAAACTGCCTTTCTTGAACTACTGTATCGAAATGTCTTCCTAGAAAGGAGCAGAGGGCATTGTTACCTCGGTATAAATATTCAGCAAATGAAATTCCAGACCCAGGAGTGTTGCTTGGAAACCTGCAGAGCTCTAAAAGACTTAGAAAGTCTAAACTCTGTTTCATGAGCTTCGCTGGAAGGACACTTCTTTGTTCCTAATAAGAACTGGGGAGGAGCAGTCAAGTCAAACTGAAGGATAATTTCAGTGTCTTTGGATTGCTGTGAAATAATGACATTGACGATGAGATGAGATTTTGTTTTTGCCGTATGTTTTAAACTATTTCAAACCTGTGTTCCATATTTTGATATTTTGGTTCATGGTTTTTTTGCTCCCTAATGTGGAATAAAATTTTGTTTCACTGTTATATCTGCAGCCTATGGTTCGGCAAATGATCACCGTGTTTAAGTTAGAAAAATGTGTATGATCAAAGAGCCAGATTTAATGCTGGGGTCTCACTTGCCCAGCAGTAGCATTAGCTGGGGGTCACAACAAGATGTTTCCAGAGATCGTTCACCCACTAGGGGACAGATTCAAGACTAACACCAGAGACCTGTGAGCATTACACCCCAACGCAATAAGTGAAGATGTTAAATCGAGGTTTGACTGCACCCGGTCTCCCAGCAGGAGATGAAGCAGAGCTTGAAGTAGACATGGGAATCGTTCCCCTGGTATCCTGACCAATAAGGATTACCTAACTGATATCACTATGACATATTCACTGATCATTGTTATTTGCTATGTATAACTTGCTATGTATAAACTAGCTTCCATTTTGGAAGAGGTCAGAAAGGCATGATTTAAATGCAAAATCTGCTTTGAAACATGGATCTAATTTCCAGGCTCAGTTTAAGCAGCGCCTGTGGGTTTCACCAGCGGAAAACGGGCATTGGTGAGTGTGAAGTCAAATTCCGGATGACATAGTTGACTCATTTCTTATCCCTTTTCTTAATTCACAGGTTTCTGGGGGAGGTCCGAGCCCCCCTCAGAGATGTCCTCAGCACCCCGAACCTCATGGCCAACTACAGTCTGGCTTTGCTGGACACAAAGAAACAGAACACTGGGGTAAGAGAGTCAACACTTTTCAGCTTACACTGTACTCTCTCCCCAGCACCCTGTGTTACTGACTGTACCTGTACTGATGTTAATCCAGCTCCCTCACGCTGTCACTCAGTAACACCTCTCCCCCAGCGCTCTGTGTTACTGACTATATCTGTACTGATGTTAATCCTGCTCCCCCACACTGTCACTCAGTAACCCCTCTCCCCCAGCGCCCTGCATTGCTGACTGTATCTGTACTGATGTTAATCCTGCTCCCCCACACTGTCACTCAGTAACCCCTCTTCCCCCCAGTACCCTGTGTTACTGACTGTATCTGTACTTATGTTAATCCAGCTTCCACACACTGTCACTCAGTAACCCCACTCCCCCAGTACCCTGTGTTACTGACTATATCTGTGCTGATGTTAATCCAGCTCCCTCACACTGTCACTCAGTAACCCCTCTCCCCCAGTGCCCTATGTTACTGACTGTATCTGTACTGATGTTAATCCAGCTCCGCCACACTGTCACTCAGTAACCCCTCTCTCCCCAGGGCTCTGTGTTACTGACTGTATCTGTACTTATGTTAATCCAGCTTCCACACACTGTCACTCAGTAACCCCACTCCCCCAGTACCCTGTGTTACTGACTATATCTGTGCTGATGTTAATCCAGCTCCCTCACACTGTCACTCAGTAACCCCTCTCCCCCAGTGCCCTATGTTACTGACTGTATCTGTACTGATGTTAATCCAGCTCCGCCACACTGTCACTCAGTAACCCCTCTCTCCCCAGGGCTCTGTGTTACTGACTGTACCTGAACTGATGTTAATCCAACTCCCTCACACTGTCACTCAGTAACCCCTCTCCCCCAACACCCTGTGTTACTGTCTGTATCTGTAATGATGTTAGTCCAGCTCCCTCACACTGTCACTCAGTAACCCCTCTCCCCCAGTACCCTGTGTTACTGCCTATATCTGTACTGATGTTAATCCAGTTCCCCCACACTGTCACTCAGTAACCCGCTTCCCCCCAGCACCCTGTGTTATTGACTGTATCTCTACTGAGCTCCCTTACGTTGTCACTCAGTAATCAAGAAATGTGGTGCTGGGAAAACACAGCTGGTTAGACAGCATACGAGCAGCAAAAGCGAGGACTGCAGGTGCTGGACACCAGAGTTTAGATCAGAGTGGTGCTGGAAAAGCACAGCAGGTCAGGCAGCATCCAAGGAGCAGGAAAATCGACGTTTCAGGCAAAAGCCCTTCCTGATGAAGGTCTTTTGCCCAAAATATTGATTTTCCTGCTCCTCTGACGCTGGCTGACCTGCTGTGCTTTTGCAGTGCCACCCTTTTCGACTCTGATCTCCATCATCTGCAGTTTTCACTTTCTCCTTGTCACTCAGTGTCCCTCAGTGTGTCCCTCAGCGCTCTATTACGGATTGTTACTGATATTAATGTAGCCTATTGTCAATGTTTGGATGACATACAGATGTTATCTCACGATAATGTGCTCTTTAATTGAACATTAATGCCGTAAAACAGCTTAAGTGTGCCACCAAAACGCTATTGAGTATCATTAGAATGTTGTTATTTCAAGGATTACTCTCTCAGTTGAGGTAGGTTTTGGGGAGCATCTGAAGTTGGGGAGTTTTGGAGAGTAAGAGAGGATCATGAAGGGAACTGCAATGTTTAGAAACTGGGACTGAAGACACAGATCCCAGTGTTGGAGCCTTGAGGTTGCTGAAGAGAACAGATTGCAGGAGAATAGGTGCCTGGGCGTGTTCTCCGGGTCTTTCCTTCGGTGACCTTGTTTGATTTTGTGAGAGTTTCCAATTTATTTCTACACCTCAGTTATAATGTCGAAGGAGCCCTGCCCAGTTTGATTTAGTGAAATATTAAATTGGGCATTGTGGCTTTAACAGGCCCAACGCAGCCTGGTGCTGGAGTGGGTGTAGTGTGGGAGTGAGGGGGAAGGGGTGGTGGGTTCACATGCTGGATTCGATCTCCCCCAGCTGGCTCCCAATTGCGAGTGTGGAATCAGTGATTCAGCAAGAGCAGAAAGCAGCAGCGATGTGAGTCAGGGAACTGGAATGCCTGTAAAATCCAGGGCTGCAAGAACACAGACCAAGGACATGCCTGGTCAGCAAGAACACATTCCAGCAGGAATGAAACAACTGCCGAGTGAAACCATTGGAAGGTTTTAACTGGAGAGGAAGGAAGTACCCAGGGAGGGGAAACAAAATAATCCACTCAGAATCGGGAGATAAGAATCATAGAATCCCGACAGCATGGAAGCAGGCCATTCGGCCCATCGAGTAGAGACTGACCCTCTGAAGAGCATCCCACCCAGATACCCACTTGCCTACCCTATCCCTGTAACCCTTGGCTAATCCACCTCGTCTGCACACTATGGCCAATTTAGCCCAGTCAATCCACCTGACCTGCACCTGTTTGAACGATGGGAGGAAACCCATGCAGACATAGAACATAGAACAGTACAGCACAGTAGAGGCCCTTTGGCCCACAATGTTGTGCCGGCCTTTTATCCTACTCCAAGATCAGTCTAACCTACATACCCTTCATTGTACTATCTCCCGTGTGTCTGTCCAAGAATCGCTTAAATGTCCCTAATGTCTTGATTCTACTACCACCGCTGGCAGTGCAGTCCATGCACGTATGCCTCTCTGTGTAAAGAACCTACCTCTGACATGTCCCCTAAACCTTCCTCCAATCATCTTAAAATGATGCTCTCTATTGATAGCCATTTCCTATGTGGGAAAATGTCTCTGACTATCCACTCTATCTATGCCTCTCATCATCTTGTACACCTCTATCAAGTCACCTCTTACCCTTCTTCGCTGCAACGAGAAAAGCCCTAGCTCCCTCAACCTTTCTTCATAAGACATGTCAACAGTCCAGGCAGCATTCTGGTAAATCTCCTCTGCACCCTGTCTAAAAGCTTCCACATCCTTCCCATAATGATGCGACCATAACTGAACACAATATTCCAAGTGTGGTCTAACCAGGGCTCTATAGAGCTGCTGCATAACCTCGTGGCTCTTAAACTCAGTCCCCCTGCTCATGAAAACCAACTCACCATTTGGCTTCTTAACAAACCTTGGAGGCAACTTTGAGGGATCTATGGATGTGGACCCCAAGATCCCTCTGATTCACCACACTGCTAAGAATCCTGCCTTTAACCCTGTAACCTGCATTCAAATTCAACCTTCCAAAATGAATCACTTTGCACTTATCCAGGTTGAACTCCATCTGCCACTTCTCAGCCCAGTTCTGCATCCTGTCAATGTCCCGTTGCAAACTACAACAGCCCTCCACACTACCCACAGTTCCACCAACCTTCGTGTCATTGGCAACCTATTAACCCACCCTTCCACTTCCTCATCCAAGTCATTTATAAAAATCACAAACAGCAGAAGCCCCAGAACTGATCCCTGTGGAACACCACTGGTTACTGTGCTCCAGGCTGAATACTTTCCATCTACTACCATCCTCTGTCTACTATGGGCTAGCCAATTCTGTATCCTGACAGCCAGACTTTCCTGTATCCCATGCCTCCTTACTTTCTGAATGAGTCTACCATGGGGAACCTGATCAAATGCCTTGCTAAAATTCATATACACCACATCCACTGCTCTACCTTCATCATTGTATTTTGTCACGTCCTCAAAGTATTCAATAAGGCTTGTGAGGCATGACCTGTCCCTCACAAAGTCATGCTGACTATCTCTAATTGAACTATGGTTTTCCAGGTAATCATAAATCCTGTCTCTCAGAAATCTCCAATTATTTGCCCACCACTGACATGAGACTGACTTGTCTATAATTCCCAGGATTATCCCTATTGCCTTTCTTGCTTAAAAGAATAACATTTGCCACCCTCCAATCATCTGGTACTATTCCAGTGGACAGTGAGGATGCAAAGATCTTCGTCAAAGGTGCAGCAATCTCTTCCCTTGCTTCCTGCAGAAACCTCAAGTATATCACGTCTGGCCCAGGGGATTGATCTATCCTTATGTTTTTCAAAATTTTCAGCACATCCTCCTTCTTAACGTCAACCTATTTGAGCATATCAGTCTGTTTCACGCTGTCCTCAGAAACATCAAGATCCCTCTTAGTGTGAATACTGAAACAAAGTATTCATTAAGGACCTCCCCTACTTTCTCCGACTCCAGGCTTCCCTCCACTATCCCTGATCAGCCCCACCCTCACTCTTTCCATCCTCTTGTTCCTCACATAAATGTAGAGCGCCTGATGGTTTTCCTTAATCCTACTTGCTAATGCTTTTTCAAGCCCCCTTCCATCTCTCCTAAGTCCATTCTTCAGTTCCTTCCTGACTACCTTGTAACTCTCTAAAGCCCTGGCTGATCACAGGGAAAATGTGCAAACTCCACATAGGCAGCTACCCAAGGCTGGAACATAGAAGATAGAACATAGAAAAATACAGCGCAGTACAGGCCCTTTGGCCCTCGATGTTGCGCCGATCCAAGCCCACCTAACCTACACTAGCCCACTATCCTCCATATGCCTATCCAATGCCCGTTTAAATGCCCATAAAGAGGGATAGTCCACCACTGCTACTGGCACGGGGGTAGTTCATGTATGGAATGAACTTCCAGAGAAGCAGAGTATTTGGTGCCTGTGCAAATAGATGCGTTAGGGCCCACACCAGTCTTGGTCACATTGGAAAGGGTTTGAGCGGCAGGACTGAGATCTTTTCCTTTGTGAGTATCTTTTCCCTTATTTCTCTTTCTCCAAAATTCTAACCTATCTCTGACACTCAATATCCATGTGTCCCTTTCTTTCCCAAACCTTACAAAAGAAACACAGCCGCTCATCACTGCTACCTCTTGCCTCCTAGCATTCATTCGGGCCGTCCTCAGGCTGAACCTATCCAGCTGAGCACAGCAGCATCTCCAGCAGCAACTCAAATCAACCACTGCTTGGCTCTGTTCCAGCCTCCAGCCTCCTCCAGGAATTCTCCCGAAGACTGGGATCAGCATTACTGAAGTCCACAACGTTCCAAACTCCAGATTACTCTGTCAGCTGGTTCAAACCCCTCTCTCTCTCTCTCTCTCTCTCTGGGACAATCATTTCATTATGTTTAGAAACCCTCTCTGCATTTAAATCAGGGATAAGCTGAAACAGAAAATACGTAGTCTGTGGTTATTCTAAGACAAAGGCAGTGACTGTACTCCCTCTTCACTGTCCCTATCAAACACTCCCAATACAGGTACAGCACAGCGTTAGATACAGAGTGAAATTTCCTTGATATTGACCCCATCAAGCACTCCTGAAAAAAGGGACAGCAGGGGGTCAGAAACAGAATTTTTAAAATGTATTCATCTGTGGGATGTGGGTGTCACTGGCTGGGCCCAGCATTTATTGTCCACCCCTAGTTGCCCCTTGAGAAGGTGGGGGTGAGCTGCCTTCTTGAACCGCTGCAGTCCATGTGCTGGGGGTTGACCCACAATGCCTTTAGGGAGGGAATTCCAGGATTGTGACCCAGTGACAGTGAAGGAACGGTGATATATTTCCAAGTCAGGATGGTGAATAGCTTGGAGGGGAACTTGCAGGGGGTGGTGTTTCCATGTATCTGCTGCCCTTGTCCTTCTGGATGGAAATGGTTATGGGTTTGGAAAGTGCTGTCTGAGGATCTTTGGGTGAATTTCTGCAGCGCATCTTGTAGTTGGTACACACTGCTGCTACAACATATACGCTCTATCTAAGTGCATACTGTCCCTGTCCTGGGAGTGTTTGATGGGGGCAGAGTAGAGGGAGTTTTACTTTGTATCTAACTCTGTGCTGTCCCTGTCCTGAGGCTGTTTGATAGGGACAATGTAGAGAAAGCTCTACTCTGAATCTAACCTGGTGCTGTCCCTGTCCTGGAAGCGTTTGATGGGGACAGTGTAGCGGGAGCTTTACTCTGTATCTAACCCTGTGCTGTCCCTGTGCTGGGAGTGTTTGATGGGGACAGTGTAGAGGGAGCTTTACTCTGTATCTAACCCCATGCTGTCCCTGTCCTGGGAGTGTTTGATGGGGACAGTGTAGAGAGAGCTTTACTCTGTATCTAACCCCGTGCTGTCCCTGTGCTGGGAGTGTTTGATGGGGACAGTGTAGAGGGAGCTTTACTCTGTATCTAACCCCGTGCTGTCCCTGTGCTGGGAGTGTTTGATGGGGACAGTGTAGAGGGAGCATTACTTTCACTGCAAACACCGTGTGGGGTGGGGGTGGGGGTGGGTGGGTGGGGGGGGGGGGTGGGGGGGGGGTGGTTGTTAGTCTTTGTCACCCTCAATCTGATGGGATTGTTATCTGGGCTCCTTCCTTTCAGTGAGTCATCCACAGATGGTTTCTGTATTTCTGATACCCTGATTCCCCAGTGGGGAAACATTGTAAACAGATAGGGGTTGCCATGCGATGGAATGTCAGAAAGCAGGCTCCCCATTGGTAGTGGGAGCATTTGGAAAATGTGAGCTTACAAACTCCTGCTAAGCAGTGGCTGGTTTCTGCTGGGCAACAACTGAGTTGATGATGTTGGAGAGAAACTCAGAGACAGCAATGGAGGCCCTGCTTTCCCATCATTCCTAGCCAGAGTGAAAGACCTCTATTGAAGCAAATCTAGTCAATGTTTTTCTTATTACTGACATGCAATATAGACCCAAAGAAATCTGCCCAGTGAGCGACGTGTGAGGACAGAGACTGCGGCCAATTCTGAGACTCAATAGGAATGGAGGGTAACAGTTTCTGAGTAGGCAATGACATAGTGGTGTGAGCAGGTCGTATCCTGGACAAAGCAGAGGGTAGAATTTGAATTCAATAAAAGTCTGGAATCAAGAGTCTAATGATGACCATGAACTGATTGTCAGAAAAACCCATTGGCTTCATGGTCCTAAAGAAGGTCACTTGACCCAAAATGTTACCTCTGATTTCTCTCCGTAGATGTTGCTAGATCTGCTGAGCTTTTCCGGCAATTTCTGGTTTACAGCATCCACAGTTCTATTGATTTTCATTTGCTGCACTAATGTCCTCGCGGGAAAGAAATTGCCATCATCGTGGGCATTTCCCATGGCCAACCCACCTAACCTGCACGTCTTTGTACTGTGGGAGAAAACCAATCCAACACAGGGAGACCATGCACACTGTGCACAGACAGTCACCCAAGGTTGGCATTGAACCCAGGTCCCTGGTGCTGGGAGGCAGTAGTGCTAACCACTGAGCCACCGTGCTGCCCAAATTTACATCATACTATAGTAACAGGCCATTCTTCCCATCAGCTCTCTGTTGGTGCCTATCCTGTGCACTAGCTGTGGTTTTACACCATTGGTCCAGGACAGATATACTACAAATGGATCTAACCATCTTCCACAGAGAGAGTAAGGCTGAATCAGATGATCCTGCAAGACACCCTTTACTCCACCCAATTGTTTTCTGTTTTCTCTTTCTTTTCCCTCCTTTACAGCATTTTTCTTCAACTAATCATATGGACTTACCTAGAAGGGAATAGCAGAGATGGAGAACCCGGGGGGAAAATCCCAGAGTGGACACAGGGACAGGGAATGAGTCCCAGAGCAGGGAGTGAGTCCCAGAGCGGACACAGGGAGTGAGTCCCGGAGCGGGGACAGGAACAGGGAGTGAGTCCCTGAGCGGAGACTGGGACAGGGAGTGAGTCCCGGAGCGGAGACTGGGACAGGGAGTGAGTCCCAGAGCGGACACAGGGAGTGAGTCCCGGAGCGGAGACAGGAACAGGGAGTGAGTCCCGGAGCGGGGACAGGGACAGGGAGTGAGTCCCGGAGCAGGGAGTGAGTCCCGGAGTGGAGACTGGGACAGGGAGTGAGTCCCGGAGTGGAGACTGGGACAGGGAGTGAGTCCCGGAGCGGGGACAGGGACAGGGAGTGAGTCCCGGAGCGGAGACAGGGACAGGGAGTGAGTCCCGGAGTGGAGACTGGGACAGGGAGTGAGTCCCAGAGCGGGGACAGGGACAGGGAGTGAGTCCCGGAGCGGAGACAGGGACAGGGAGTGAGTCCCGGAGCGGAGACTGGGACAGGGAGTGAGTCCCAGAGCAGAGACAGGGAGAGAGAGTGAGTCCCGGAGCGGGGACTGGGACAGGGAGTGAGTCCCGGAGCGGAGACTGGGACAGGGAGTGAGTCCCAGAGCGGACACAGGGAGTGAGTCCCGGAGCGGAGACAGGGACAGGGAGTGAGTCCCGGAGCGGGGACAGGGAGAGAGAGTGAGTCCCAGAGCGGAGACTGGGACAGGGAGTGAGTCCCGGAGCGGAGACAGGGAGAGGGAGTGAGTCCCGGAGCGGAGACAGGGAGAGGGAGTGAGTCCCAGAGCGGAGACTGGGACAGGGAGTGAGTCCCGGAGCGGGGACTGGGACAGGGAGTGAGTCCCGGAGCGGAGACTGGGACAGGGAGTGAGTCCCGGAGCGGAGACAGGGACAGGGAGTGAGTCCCGGAGCGGAGACAGGGACAGGGAGTGAGTCCCGGAGCGGAGACAGGGACAGGGAGTGAGTCCCGGAGCGGAGACTGGGACAGGGAGTGAGTCCCAGAGCGGGGACAGGGACAGGGAGTGAGTCCCGGAGCGGAGACTGGGACAGGGAGTGAGTCCCGGAGCGGAGACAGGGACAGGGAGTGAGTCCCGGAGCGGGGACAGGGACAGGGAGTGAGTCCCGGAGCGGGGACAGGGACAGGGAGTGAGTCCCAGAGCCGGGACAGGGACAGGGAGTGAGTCCCGGAGCGGAGACAGGGACAGGGAGTGAGTCCCGGAGCGGAGACTGGGACAGGGAGTGAGTCCCGGAGCGGAGACTGGGACAGGGAGTGAGTCCCGGAGCGGTGACAGGGACAGGGAGTGAGTCCCGGAGCGGAGACAGGGACAGGGAGTGAGTCCCGGAGCGGTGACAGGGACAGGGAGTGAGTCCCGGAGCGGTGACAGGGACAGGGAGTGAGTCCCGGAGCGGAGACTGGGACAGGGAGTGAGTCCCGGAGCGGAGACTGGGACAGGGAGTGAGTCCCGGAGCAGAGACAGGGAGAGAGAGTGAGTCCCGGAGCGGAGACAGGGACAGGGAGTGAATCCCAGAGCGGAGACAGGGAGAGAGAGTGAGTCCCGGAGCGGAGACTCGGACAGGGAGTGAGTCCCGGAGCAGAGACAGGGACAGGGAGTGAGTCCCAGAGCGGAGACAGGGACAGGGAGTGAATCCCAGAGCGGAGACAGGGACAGGGAGTGAATCCCAGAGCGGAGACAGGGACAGGGAGTGAGTCCCGGAGCGGAGACTGGGACAGGGAGTGAGTCCCGGAGCAGAGACAGGGACAGGGAGTGAGTCCCGGAGCGGGGACAGGGACAGGGAGTGAGTCCCGGAGCAGAGACAGGGACAGGGAGTGAGTCCCGGAGCAGAGACAGGGACAGGGAGTGAGTCCCAGAGCGGAGACAGGGACAGGGAGTGAGTCCCGGAGCGGAGACTGGGACAGGGAGTGAGTCCCAGAGCGGGGACAGGGACAGGGAGTGAGTCCCGGAGCGGAGACAGGGACAGGGAGTGAGTCCCAGAGCAGAGACAGGGACAGGGAGTGAATCCCAGAGCGGAGACAGGGACAGGGAGTGAGTCCCAGAGCGGAGACAGGGAGAGAGAGTGAGTCCCGGAGCGGAGACAGGGACAGGGAGTGAATCCCAGAGCGGAGACAGGGACAGGGAGTGAGTCCCGGAGCGGAGACAGGGACAGGGAGTGAGTCCCGGAGCGGGGACAGGGACAGGGAGTGAGTCCCGGAGCGGAGACAGGGACAGGGAGTGAGTCCCGGAGCGGAGACAGGGACAGGGAGTGAGTCCCGGAGCGGGGACAGGGACAGGGAGTGAGTCCCGGAGCGGAGACAGGGACAGGGAGTGAGTCCCGGAGCGGAGACTGGGACAGGGAGTGAGTCCCAGAGCGGAGACAGGGAGAGAGAGTGAGTCCCAGAGCGGAGACAGGGACAGGGAGTGAGTCCCAGAGCGGAGACAGGGATAGGGAGTGAGTCCCAGAGCGGAGACAGGGATAGGGAGTGAGTCCCAGAGCGGAGACAGGGATAGGGAGTGAGTCCCAGAGCGGAGACAGGGACAGGGAGTGAATCCCAGAGCGGAGACAGGGACAGGGAGTGAATCCCAGAGCGGAGACAGGGACAGGGAGTGAGTCCCAGAGCGGAGACAGGGACAGGGAGTGAGTCCCGGAGCAGAGACAGGGACAGGGAGTGAATCCCAGAGCGGAGACAGGGACAGGGAGTGAATCCCAGAGCGGAGACAGGGACAGGGAGTGAGTCCCAGAGCGGAGACAGGGAGAGAGAGTGAGTCCCAGAGCGGAGACAGGGACAGGGAGTGAGTCCCGGAGCGGAGACTGGGACAGGGAGTGAGTCCCAGAGCGGAGACTGGGACAGGGAGTGAGTCCCGGAGTGGAGACAGGGACAGGGAGTGAGTCCCAGAGCGGAGGTTGTAGAGCGGGAGTGATTTCCGGAGCAGGGAGTGCGTCCCAGGGTAGGGTGTGAGGCCCAGAGCGGAGACAGGGACAGGGAGTGAGTCCTGGAGCGGAGGCAGGGACAGGGAGTGAGTTCCAGTGTGGAGGTTGTAGAGCGTGAGTGAGTTCCAGAGCAGGGAGTGCGTCCCAGGGTAGGGTGTGAGTCCCAGAGCAGAGACAGGGATACAGAGTGAGTCCCGGAGCGGAGACAGGGACAGGGAGTGAGTCCCGTTGCGGGGAGTGATTTCTGGAGCGGAGGCCGCAGTGGGTAGTGTGTCCCGGAGTAGTTGAGAGACTGGAGTCTTGTTGCAGAGCGGAGCCTGCTATTGGACTGGGGTCTGGTGCGGGCGGTCAGATCATGTGTGAATGTCCCTGCACTGAGTTGCGACAAAGTAATACCTCTGTGTAATTTAGATATCTAACTGTAATGTCTATCCTTTTTACTAGGTCCTATAATCACTGTCAAGTAATGCAACTGCTTTGATTTTTTATTCCTCTTCTCCTATCTCAGATTTGTACCTCAGTATTTGTCCCTGAGATGGTGCCATACGAGGCATTAGTATAAAATGTTTCACTGTATTCCTATGTGTCTGTATTTGAGCACGTGACAATAAAGGACATTCTATCGCCTTTGACCTATTGACAAAGATTAAAGGTGTAGGTGAGAGCCTCTGGTGTAATTGAGGGAATGGGACAGTTTGGGGTCTAACAGAATGGGTGCAGGCCTAACAGAAAGGAAACAGGAGTTTACAAATACTTGTACTACATGATTGACTATTTCAGGAGACTCCAACTCCTCTCACATTTAATGAACTATTTTAGAAGTGTTGCATGGACAGGCAGTCAGTCTGTGTGTAGCGAACTCTCAAAAATACCAATGGGAACGTTTCCAGATCATCTGTTTTTGTTTGATGAGGTATACAAGTTGGAAAGGCAGTAGGAGAGCAGTCCTGCTCTGGTTCAAAGTAGTACCACAGGATCATTCACATCCAGGCGACAGGACAGACAGAGTGTGCGTTTAATGCTTCATCTAAATCTTCCATCGTACAGTCTGTCCCTGGTACTGCTGTGCTGAGGTCTCTGAATCCAAACACTGACTAACCCGGTGCTGAGAGAACTATGCATTGAGCTTAACGTATGCACCACTAATGAGTTAAAAATCATGTTTAACTTCGTACACCCCAGTCCAAGTCATGACTACCACTAACGAGAAAGGCAATTTAATTGGACCGTTCATTTTGTCAGTCACGTAATGCTGCACTTCAACTGAAAATTAAGGTGAATGTTACAATCTGTGATGTTCCTCTGGTCCAACAGAAATGATCCGAGCCTAATTTGATTTCTTGTTGTCACAGTGAAAAGTCTTGTTTTGCGAGCTCTACAGGCCGATTGCACCGTCCAAAGTGCATCAGGGTCGCAGAACCGTGCAGCATACAGTGTTACAGCCGCAGAGAAGGTGTAGAAATGGCGTTCAGACTTCCTGATCTTAAAGGGGCACTCGTTTATCATCAAAGATCTGTGCACTGTGGTGGACACATCTTCCATCTTGGCCAGCTTTAGCTAATTATGGTTTTCTTTTGTCCTCGTCATTTACAGGCCATCATAGTCCTGCAGGCTTCATACATACCTCCTCCGGGAGCAGCACCCCTGTTCCCACCGACACCAGCTCAACCTGAGGTGACAACGACGGAAGTGTTGGGGGACACTGATGAACCCACCGGTAAGATGGTGTGGGAATTGGGAGATGTCGATTGTGAGCATTGGTGGGTGCAGACTCTAAGATTTCTGCAAGTCAGTCGGGAATTCTGCACAATGGAGCTCCGATCTCCAATTTGGTTGAATCATAAATCCCCTTGTACGAAAATCTTGGAGCAAGATGTCTTAAAATTTCAATCATAGAATGTGAACATTGCTGGCTAGGCCCAGCATTTATTGCCCGTCCCTAGTTGCCCCTTGAGAAGGTGGGGGTGAGCTACCTTCTTGAACCACTCCATGTGCTGTGGGTTGACCCACAATGCCCTGAGGGAGGGAATTCCAGGATTCTGACCCAGCGACAGTGAAGGAACGGCGATATATTTCCAAGTCAGGATGGTGAGTGCCTTGGAGGGGAACTTGCAGGGGGTGGTGTTCCCATGTATCAGCTGCCCTTGTCCTTCTGGATGGAAGTGGTTGTGGTTTTGGAAGGTGCTGCCTGAGGATCTTTGGTGAATTTCTGCAGTGCATCTTGTAGATGGTACGTACTGCTATTACTGAGCGTCGGTAGTGGAGGGAGGGAATGTTTGTGGATGTGGTGCTTTGTCTTGGATGCTGGGTTTGGTAACATTTCCCTGGAATGACACCACGTCAAGTGGAAAAAAGGCCTTGATTAATCGAGTTGCATATTATTCAATTGAAACCTGCAACCCCATTCCAAGTGATTAAAGATTTATCAGCAATCTAGGCTTGTTAACTACATCGCATCAGTTGTATGACGCTTTGACCTTTTATTATTAATTCTGAGTCTTGTGATCCTGCCCCACTAGCTACTTGTGAAGGTGCAGCGCTCTGAAAGCTAGTGCTTCCAAATAAACCTGTTGGACTATAACCTGGTGTTGGGTGAGTTTTAATTCTGATACATAAACATCCAAATTAGGTCCAGGAGTAGGCTGTTCAGCTTCTCAAGCCTGTCCCACCCTTCAGTGAATAATTTCAGTACTCCACATTCTACTGACCTTTCACCTCATTTCTTACCAAGAATCTGTCTAACTCTGCTTTCAGAAACATTTTTTGAACCTGCTTCTATTGTCTATTTAGGAAGAGAGTTCCAAAGACTCTTTGAAAAATAAGAATCTTCCTATCTTTACTTCAATTGGGCATGTAGTCAAATACACCGCCCTGTGGTACACAGTGAGATCCTGGAGGATATTACAGACTCAATGAATCAATTCACCTGTTTGTGTTGGTGTTGGCTGAGGGGCTATTGTTCACTGGGACAGCTAGAAAAGTGACTGTTGTTTGTTTATGATTAACATTGCATCTTTAAACCTTGAGGAGAAAGTGAGGTCTGCAGATGCTGGAGATCAGAGCTGAAAATGTGTTGCTGGAAAAGCGCAGCAGGTCAGGCAGCATCCAAGGAACAGGAGAATCGACGTTTCGGGCATAAGCCCTTCTTCAGGAATCTTTAAACCTTGCTCAAGTTACTACAGTAGACATGGACAGCATATAACATCTAGGTGAAAGTGAGAACTGCAGATGCTAGAGATCAGAGTCAAGATCAGAGTGGTGCTGGAAAAGCACAGCAGGTCAGACAGCATCCGAGAAGCAGGAAAATCGATGTTTCGGGCAAAAGGCCTTCATCAGGAATCCTGACGAAGGGCTTTTGCCCGAAACGTCGATTTTCCTGCTCCTCGGATGCTGCCTGACCTGCTGTGCTTTTCCAGCACCACTGTGATCTTGAGCATATAACATCTGATCAAGCAAATGATATCTTTGACAGTGTAGCATTCTCACCTTCGCTACAGAATATTACCCAGATTACCCCTGTCCAATCCTGCTGTGGGGTTTTCAACGCAGAACTTTCAAACTCTGAAGCAAGTGCATGGTCAAGTAATCAGCACCCATCTCTCACACAATGACACCCGCAATTTCATCACCTACAGACTCTTGCTTTTAATATCTTTGTAGTTATTCTCGGTGATGATGACAGGTAATGATAAACTGGTCGCTCCTTTTTCCAGACCATCAGCAGAAGGAGACCATTAATAACTACAAATTGAGGGGTGTTAGATTTAAGGCAGATGTCAGATTACTTACAGTGTGGAACAGGCCCTTCGGCCCAACAAGTCCACACCGCCCCGCCGAAGCGCAACCCATCCATACCCCTACATTTACCCCTTACCTAATACTACGGGCAATTTAGTATGGCCAATTCACCTGACCTGCACATCTTTGGACTGTGGGAGGAAACCGGAGTACCCGGAGGAAACCCACACAGACATGGGGAGAACGTGCAAACTCCACACAGTCAGTCGCCTGAGGCGGGTATTGAACCCGGGTCTCTGACGCTGTGAAGCAGCAGTGCTAACCACTGTGCCACCGGCAGGTTCTTTATGCAGAGAGTGATAAGGGCATGGAATGCCCTGTCTGCCAATGTAGTCAACTCAGCCACATTAGGGAGATTTAAACAATCCTTGGATAAGTACATGGATGATGATGGGATAGTGTAGGAGGATGCACTTAGATTAGGAGGGCCGAAGGGCATGTTCTGTGCTGTATTACTCTATCTTGTATGTTCTATAAGCAGGAGAAGGCCATTCAGTCTGCTCTGGAACTGATGGCTGATCTAATAATCCTCAAAACCACTTTCCTGCCTAATTCATGTAAGGTCTCTTGCTGATTAAAAATCTATCTCAGCCTTGAATGCACTTAACCACCCAGTGTCCTCTGCCCCCGTGGTAAAGAATTCTCACAGATTCACTTCCCTGTCAGAGAAGAATTTCCTCCTCATCTCTGTCTCAAGCGCGTGACCCTTTAATTCTGAGATTTCTGGTCATACAAGGGTAATGACCTTTGCCCATCTACCCTGTCAAGGCTCCTAAGATCGTTTCACTAGGTTACCCCTTATTCCTTGAGTTCTAATAAACTCTTTCTGTTTAACGTAATTGTGAAAGATACACAAGTGTCGTCTCCTTGAAGCTAGCCCACTTTACACCATTATATTAACTCAGTATCTATACTGAGGCACATCAAGGTTAATATGTTACCCAAACCCCCACAAATTCCTTATTTGTATTCAGTTCCATTAGCCAGGCCGTGACGGGGTTAATCGGGAGTTGTGAGGTATTCTGAGTGTCTTGTTAAATAGATTCCAATTATGGAGGATCCAAAAGCAGGGGTCATAAGCATCGGACAGTCATGATTGAATTCGACAGGGAAACCAGGCGAGCCTCCGTTAACCAGAGAGCGGTTACCGGAAAGGAATCAAAGGAACGCATGGCTGGCGTTGGATGAATAGCTGCGGGAGCAGGACACTTGCGGCATGGTCATGTTGAGTGAATCATCCCTCTTTTGTGGTCAGTACTATGGAATATGTTCAATGTGTTCGCTAGGATCGCATTGGGAGTCCTTCCAGCAGCAGTGGGTGTTCTCTCGAGGCAACTAGAGGTGGCAATAAATGCTGGCCAGTCAGCGACACTCACACCCCAGGAGTGAATGCAGAGTGTAATTCACAGATCTCATGGGTTCGCTGCTCACTTGCTGTGAGCTGGGGAGTCTTTTTCTGCGTTTAAAGACAGAGTTTTAACAGCGTGGGTGGTTCAGACCTTCTTTGAGAGGCGGTAGGACGAGCCCCTCACTGGGGTAGGGGTCACATTGTGGGGAAGGCCATTGCATTAACTGGTGTCACTTGGTTCAAGAGTTAACGTTTCGGGTCCAGTGACCCTTCCTCAGATCTTCCTTAGTTCCTCTCTGGAACCCGAAACGTTAACTCTTGATTTCTCTGCACGGATGCTGCCAGACCTGCTGAGCTTTTCCCAGCAGTTTAGGGTTTTGTTTCTGATTTACAGCACCCACACTCCTTTCAGTTGTTATTTGCTTCATGACATTCCTGGGAGTGGTTTCAATCGGTCAAGGAATCCCTCTCTTAACTCCTTCAACTGCACTCCCCACTTTTCTGCAGTTTCTCTGTTATTTTTCTCTCCTTTTTTGGGGAGAGGGGACACAGCCAAGGAGCTAAAGGCAGGTTGGACAGCCAGCTAACAGAGGTGTATATTCTGATGGAATATCTTCTTACGTGTTGAAATTCAGAGGGACTTGGTAGTTCTGGTACATTCTGACCAGTTAACTTCCCATATGTCAGAGGGAATGCATTAAAAGTAATTACTGAGGAAACATAACCGCAGAACAATTAGAAACACTCATGGAATTCAGGAAAAGTCAACAGAGATGAAGAGAATGTTTTTTCTATCTGTTTCGTAGTTTCTTGAAAGGCTGTGAAAACAGATTTTTTGAGGCAGAGGCAGATCTGTGCTTGATAAACAAAGAGTGAAAAATCATTGGGGTGTAGGTGATTGGGTTTGATTCGTTGTTGTCACATGTATCTAAGTATGGTAAAAAGTTCTGTTTTGCGAGCAGTACAAGCACATTGCAGTAAACAAGGACATACAGACCAGAGGGTGCTCAGACAGAGCAAGGTTACAGCTGCACAGGAGGGGCACACACACCGAGAACGACATTTGATTTGAAATTTGATAGGTCTGTTCAGCCGTCTGATAATAGCCGGGAAGAAGCTGTTCCTGAACCTGTTGGTGCGTGTGTTCAAGCTTCTGTATCTTCTGCCTGATTAGATTCCCAATAGTGTGGAAACAGGCCCTTCAGCCCAACAAGTCCATACCGACCCTCCGAAGAGTAACCCACCCAGACCCATTTCCCTCTGACAAATGCCCTAACACTGTGGGCAATTTAGCATGGCCAATTCATCTGACCGGCACGTCTTTGGACTGTGGGAGGAAACCGGAGCACCCGGAGGAAACCCATGCAGACATGTGGAGGATGTGCAAACTCCACACAGTCACCCGAGGGTGGAATGGAACCTGGGACCCTGGTGCTGTGAGGCAGCAGGGCTAACCACTGAGCCATCGTGCCACCCTCGGAGGAGGGCGGAAGAGAGCTTTACTGGGGTGGGAGGGGTCTTCGATGAATTTGGCAGCTTTTCCATTGCCACATGAAAATGTAAATGGAGTCCATGAATGGGAGGTCAACTTCCGTGATGGTGTGGGCTATGCACACAGTTTTCTTGTAGTTTCTTATGGTACTGGGCAGAGCAGTTGCTGCAATAAGCTGTTCTGTACTCAGATAGGATGCTTTTTATAAAGGTTGGTGAAGGTCCTCATGGACATGCTGAATTTCCTTAGCCACCTGAGGAAGAAGTGTTGTTGTTGTGTCATCATGACTGTGGCATCTGCCTGGGAAGTCCAGGACAGACAGTTGGTTATTATCACTCCAAGGAACTTAATGCTCTCAATGTAGATGGGGGCCTGTTCTCCTCTCTTCCTGAACCCAATGATCAGTTCTTTAGTTTTGCCGACGTTGAGGGAGAGGTTGTTCTCATTTCACCACCACACCAAGCCCTCTATCTCCATTCTGTATTCTGACTCATCGTTGTTAGATATCCGTCCTACAAACTTGTTGATGGTGCTTTTGTTTGGGTGTACAGGAACTACAGTAGGGGACTGAGGATGAATCCCTGGGGGGCTCCAGTGTTGAGTGTTATTGTGGAGGAGGTGCAGTTGTCTATCCTCACTGATTGCGGTCTGCGGGTCAGGAAGCTGAGGATCCAGTTACAAAGGGCGGAGCCGAGACCAACGTTGAGATTAGTCTGGAGGGGGTAATGGTGTTGAAGGTAGAGCTGTAGTCAATGAGCAGGTGTCTGGCGTCAGTGACCTTGTTGTTCAGCTCTTCCAGGGTTGAGTGTAGGGTTAGTGAACTAGCGTCCACTGTGGATCTGTTTCATCGGTGGGCAAATTGCAAGGGATGGAGGCAGGCTGGGAGGCTAGAGGTGATGTGGTGGGAATGAAGGGGAATCAGATCAGATTCCCCTGATTGACAGGAGGAGGTGGCACAGTGGTGGTATCACTGGACTGCTGGAGGAGACTGAGGTGAATTATTCTCCCAGCACTTCTGAGTGAAGATTGCTGCGAAAGCTTCAGCCTTGCCTTTTGTGCTGGTGTGCTGGGCTGTTCTATCATTGAGAATGGGGATATTTGTGGAGCCTTCTCCTTCAGTGAGTTGTTTACTTGTCCACCACCATTCACCACTGGATGGGGCAGGAGTAATGCCCTCTCTTCAATGCCCTCTGAACCCAAGGAGCAGGAGTAGGCCCTCTAGCCCCTTGAGCCTGTTCCACCATTCAATAAGATCATGGCTAATCTTTGTCGTGGACTCAGCTCCACTTACCCACCCACTCACCACAACCCTTCATCCCTTTACTGTTCAAAGATCTATCTATCTTTATCTTAAAACCATTCAATGAGGCAGCTCCAACTGCTTCATTGGGCAGGGAATCCCACAGATTTCTTTGGGTGAAAAAGTTCCAAAATCTGATCACCCTTGTTTTGAGGCAATGTCCCGTGGTTCTAGGTTCACCCACCAGTGAAAATAACTTCCCTACTTCTATCTTATCTATTCCCGTCATAATTTTATGTTTCTACAAGAATCCCCCTCATTCTTCTAAATTCCAATGAGTATAGTCCCAGTCTACTCAATCTTTCTTCATAAGCCCAACTTCTTAACTCCAGAATCAACCTAGTGAACCTCCTCTGCACCCTTTCCAGTTCCAGTACATCCTTTCTCAAGTAAGGAGACCAAATGTGTACACAGTACTCCAGGTGTGGCCTCACCAGCACCCTGTACAGCTGCAGTATAACCTCCCTGTTTTTAAACTCCATCCCTTTAGCAATGAAGGATAATATTCCATTTACCTTACCTGCTGCATGTGCAAACCAACTTTTTGTGATTCATGCACAAGGGCACCCAGGTCCCTCTGCACAACCGGGCAATAATTGGGTTAGCCAGTGACACCCTCATCCTGAGAACAATTAATAAATAAAAATAAAAATTATTATGCCAAGTTGCTTCATCTGGTCTTGTCAGCAGTGATAAGCTCCCAACCCATTAAAGAATGAAAGTCTCCTTGCCCCACTTTTCAACCTTTGAGCACTCACCTTCTTTTGTTGTCCCCCCTGCAGACACTGCCGGTGAGGGAGAGGAGGACACTGAAGATCTTTTGGCCACAGGCGATGAAGGGGAGTCCATACCTGGCGTACCAGGGACAGAGCCTCCAGCAATGCCAAAGAAGCCACCAACCACCGTGATCCATGGCATCAGGAAAAGAAAGCGCCCAGCCAAGGTTCTGCTACCGAACAAGCCACAGGACTTCCAGGCATGTTCCAGGTGTAATTTGGAGACTGGGGCCAAAGACTCTTTCTTAATGGGACAGGGATGGAATTGGTGGTGGGTGATGGCGTAATAGGATGGATAACGAGTCCCATACCCACACTCTCATCCACAACAGTAACGTTTATCCTGTCAGTGTTGGAGGAAGAAACCAAAATGAATGAATGACCACATTTGTGGCACAGTGGTTAGTACTGCTGCCTCACAGTGCCAGAGACCTGGGTTCAATTCCCGCCTCGGGCAATTGTCTGTGGAGAGTTTGCACATTCTCTGCGTGGGTGTGCTCCAGTTTCCTCCCACAGTCCAAAACTGTGCAGGTTAGGTGAATTGCCTGTAGTGTTAGGTGAAGGGGTAAATGTAGGGGAATGGGTCTGGCTGGGTTGCTCTTCAAAGAGTCGGTGTGGACTTGTTGGGCCGAAGGGCCTGTTTCCACACTGTAAGTAATCTAATTAAGCATCAAATCCCACTAAGTTGATCAATTAAAGACCTTATTTTATATTCTTATGATATTGGGGCAGCACAGTGGCTCAGTGGTTAACACTGTTGCCTCACAGATTCCAGTCTCAGGTGACTGTCTGTGTGAGTTTGCACGTTCTCCCCATGTCGGCATGGGTTTGCTCCGGTTCCCTCCTACAGTCTAAAGATATTCAGGTTAGGTTGGATTGGTCATGGGAATTACCCATAGTGTCTAGGGATGTGCAGGCTAAGTGGGTTGGCCATAGTTCTTCGAGGAAGTGACCAAGTTGATAGATGAAGGAAGGGCTGTTGATGTCATATATATGGACTTTAGTAAGGCGTTTGATAAGGTTCCCCATGGTAAACTAATAGAGAAAGTGAAGTCACATGGTGTGCAGGGTATCCTAGCTAGGTGGATAAAGAACTGGTTGAGCAACAGGAGACAGAGAGTAGTAGTTGAAGGGAGTTTCTCGAAATGGAGAAAGGTGACCAGTGGTGTTCCACAGGGGTCAGTGCTGGGGCCACTGTTGTTTGTGATATACATAAATGATCTGGAAGAGGGCACTGTTGGTATGATCAGCAAGTTTGCAGATAACACAAAGATTGGTGGAGTAGCAGAAAGCATAAGGGACTGTCAGAGAATACAGGAGGATATAGATAGACTGGAGAGTCGGGCGGAAAAGTGGCAAATGTAGTTCAATCCAGACAAATGTGAGGTGATGCATTTAGGCAAGACTAATTCTAGAGCGAATTATACAATGAACGGAAGAGCCTTGGGGAAAGTTGAAGGGGCAGAGAGATCTGGGAGTGAGGGTCCATTGTACCCTGAAGGTTGCTGCACAGGTGGATAGAGTGCTCAAGAAGGCATATAGTATGCTTCCCTTCATTGGACGGGGTATTGAGTATAAGAGCTGGCAAGTCATGCTAACATTGTACAAGACATTGGTTCGGCCGCATTTAGAATACTGTGTACAGTTCTGGTCACCACATTACCAAAAGGATGTGGATGCTTTGGAGAGGGTACAGAGAAGGTTTACGAGGATGTTGCCTGGTATGGAAGGTGCTCGCTATGAAGAGAGGTTGAGTAGGTTAGCTTTATTTTCACTGGAAAAAAGAAGATTAAGGGGGGACCTGATTGAAGTTTACAAAATCATGAAGGGTATAGACAGGGTGGATAGAGACAAGCTTTTTCCCAGGGTGAAGGATTCAATAACGAGAGGTCACACTTTCAAGGTGAGAGGTGGAAAGTTTAAGGGGGATACACACAGTAAGTACTTCACACAGAGGGTGGTGGGTGTCTGGAACGCATCGCCAGCAGGGGTGGTAGAGACAGGCACGGTAGATTCATGTAAGATGCTTCTGGACAGATGCATGAGTAGGTGGGGAGCAGAGGGATACAGATGATTAGGAATTGGGCGATTAGACAGTACATTTGGATCAGCTCAGGCTTGGAGGGCCGAAGGGCCTGTTCCTGGGCTGTAAATTTTCTTTGTTCTTTGTCTTTGTTCTTTGAAATGCAGGGTTACAGGATAGATTGGGGGGTTTGGTCAGGGTGGGCTGCAGTTTGGTTTAGACTCGGTGGACTGAATGGCCTCTTTCCAGAGTGCAGTGATTCTGGGATTGAGCATTGTTGGAAGGGGGGAATCACTTATTATCTGTCCCTAGTTGCCCTTCGGGAAAGTGGGGGGTGAGGTGTCTTCTTAAACCGCTGCAGTCCACCTACTGTGGGTTGACCCACAACGCACTCAGGGAGGGATTTTGACCCAGTGACAGCGAAGGAACAGCAATATATTTCCAAGTCCGGGATGGTGAGTGGCTTGGAAGGGAACTTACAGGGAACTTGCATTGACCTGGACAGTGTTGAACCTTGTCTTGAGGAGAATTCCTCCTTGCAATTCAAAATACTTTCTTGTTCTCCTCTTCTATTAAGGTCGATGTAGGCATTGGACTCATTTCTCCCCAAGCAGAAGGGCTCTTTAATTTCCCTTTTACTGAAACACACTGTGGCGTTTGAAGAGTGAAGTGGGTGTACTGGATTAGGGGATTTCAGCAGCCAATGGATAAGGAGATAAAGTGGGGAAGTTTCTCGATTATCACAGAGCTGCTCGATCCAGGCCAATCAGTGAATGTCAAATACATGGAGTGACCTTGAGGTTTCGTGTCTGGGGGGATGATCTTTTACTCATTAGACAATACACCCGATTCTCCTTCCCATAACTATCCATCAGATTTTCACTTGTTGGTTTTAGAGGGGAGCATCGACATTTCGGGCATAAGCCCTTCTTCAGGCTTATGCCCGAAACGTCGATTCTCCTGTTCCCTGGATGCTGCCTGACCTGCTGCGCTTTTCCAGCAACACATTTCCAGCTCTGATCTCCAGCATCTGCAGACCTCACTTTCTCCTCAAAGGTTTTAGAGGGGAGCTGAGGGAGATGCTACAGAGGAACCTTGATTATCCGAAGGACACAGGCAGGGAGTATTTTGTTTGGTTAACTGAACGCTGGATAATCGAATGCCGGATAACATAGTTTAGCCAAGCATCAGGACTTTGCGATCTTGCTGGATAATCCGATATTTGGATAATTGAACGCCGGATAATCAAGGTCCCTCTGTAAATGAGTATTTTGCGTCAGTGTTTACTGTGCAGAAGGATATGGAAGGTAGAGAACGTGAGGAAATAAATAGTGACATCTTGAGGAGGAGACTGGATGTCTTCATGCACATAAAGGTGGATAAATCCTGGGACCTGTTCAGGTGTACCCTCCAACTCTAGGGAAACTGAGGGAAGTGATTGCTGCTCTAAAACCAACAAGTCAAAATCTGATGGATAGTTATGGGTAGGAGAATTAAGAATATACTATCTCTGGACTCTCATTATCTCATTTTTGAAGGCTTCCTATTTTCCATCCATCCCTTTACCTTCAAACATCTGCCCTCAATCAACTTTTGAAAGTTCTTGCCCAATGCCATCAAAACTGGCCTACATTCAATTTAGAACTTTAACATTTTGATAAGATCTGGCTGTGATTTCAATTCCATTACCCTGACTCGGTAATCTATTGAAAATAAAATCTAATTCCACCTTAAAAACATTCAATGGCCCAGCCCTCAGTGTTATCTGGAGATGAGATTTCCACAGATTAACAATGCTATGAGAGAATATTGCTTCTCATTGACATCCATCTTAAATTAGAGACCCCTCATTTTAAACTGGATCTTCCTTTCTCTCCTGTTGTTCAGGTCTCTCCCAACATGCATTCATGCTATATGAAACAGACCCTTTGGTCCAACCCGTCCATGCTGACCAGGTTTCCTGAACTGAACTTAATTAGTTCCATTTGCCTGCATTTGGCCTGTATCTCTCGAAACCTTTACTATTGATGTACCTAGTCAAATGTCTTTTAAATGCTGTAATAGCACTGTTGCCTCCCCCACCTGGTCTGGCAGCTCATTCCATATATGCACCTTCCTTTGTGTGAAAAAGTTGTTCCTCAGGTCCCTTATCAATCTTTCCCCTCTCATCTTAAACCTTTGCCCTCTAGTTTTGGACTCCCCTACCCTGGGGAAAAGTCCTTGACTATTCACTTTATCCATGCCCCTCATGATTTTATAAACCTCTATGAGGTCACCCCACAGCCTCTGATGCTCCAGAGGAAAAGAACTTCCAGCCTATTCAGCCTCTCCTTATGACTCAAGCCCTTCAGTCTTGGTAACATCCCTGTAAATCTTTTCTGCACCTTTTCCAGTTTGATAACATCCACCCTGTAGCAGGGCAACCAGAATTGTATGCAGTTTTCCAACAGTGGCCTCATCAACATCCTGTGCAGCCCCAACGTGACATCCCAACTCCCCTAGAGTGAACCATGTCAAGTCGCCTCAGGATCTCATATGTTTTGCTGAGATCACCTTCCAGCCTCAATGCACACAGACTCGCCCTGTCCAACCTTTCTTCATGAGGTAATGACCCTTTTGTAACATGGATCCCAGAATGAGTCAAATGAACCATATCTGAGCTGTTTGCAAAATTTCCTGTCAAGTAAGAATGCCCGAACTGAACTGTGCACTGCAGATGTGGTCTCACCAGAGCCCTGTATAATTGTGCCAAAGTGCTCTGTTCCCCTGGCAATAAGTAACAACACACTGTGTGCTTTCCTAATCACTTGTGTACTAGCCTTTCATGGCTTATGCCCCAGGACTCATTGGAGTTTAGAAGATTAAGGGGAGATCTAATACAAGATAATACATGACTTGGAGAGGGTGGACGCTAGGAAATTGTTTCCGTTAGGCGAGGAGACTAGGACCCGTAGACCCAGCCTTAGAATTAGAGGGGGTAAATTCAGAACAGAAACGCGGAGACATTTCTTCAGCCAGAGAGTGGTGGGCCTGTGGAATTCATTGCCACAGAGTGCATTGGAGGCTGGGACGCTAAATGTCTTCAAGGCAGAAATTGATAAATTCTTGATGTCACAAGGAATTAAGGGCTACAGGGAGAATGTGGGTAAGTGGAGTTGAAATGCCCATCAGCCATGATTGAATGGCGGAGTGGACTCGATGGGCCGAATGGCCTTACTTCCGCTCCTATGTCTTATGGTCTTATGGACTCATGTATCCCTCTGTGCCTCAGGGTTCAGCAATCTCTCCCCCATTTAAATCATTTTATTTGGAAGCCGCCCTAAGAGGCACCTTGGAATGTATTTTCCTTTGGCAAATCCAAGTAGCCTTTGAGGCACCAAACTGCCTCATCAATCAGTGCCCAAATGCTTAAGCGGCACCCTGCCCCTGAAAGATATATTGCAATCTTTCTATGAAGGAGCAGTGGGTGGGAGAGGGGAGATGGAGTGTCGTTAATTAAATACAACTAATCCCCTTGTTGTGAGTGGGTCTTGAGCCTGTTGGATTTGTACACAAGTTGGAACACAACGCAGGCACAATACCAGAGACTGTAAATGTGGAGAAACATTTGGACATCAGATCTTTAAAATTAGCGGGAGTTACACCCCTGGTGGGATCGTGTTGGTAAGTCGGATGTTTGTAAATCAGTGAGTCCCCGTAGCCCTTTCACAAGAGCGATGGCCTCCTTTAGTGCTGAGTGTCTGTATCTTAGCTGTCTTCCCACCACCAATATTAAACCTGATGGGAATTTTGTCTGTTCCTGCTCTGCCTTTTCAATTCAGCAATTAGAAATTGAGTCGATCATTTATTTTGCCTGTCTTGGTATTTCTGTAGCCATAGATAGTCCAATAATGGACACCAAATGGTGGTTCATGTTTCACTCTGGATTGTACCAAACTGTGGCCACTCAGCCCATCGAGTCTGCTCGGCCATTTGATCATGGCTGCATAGAGCAGAATCCCTGCAGTCTGGAAACAGGCATTCCAGTCCAACATGTCTGCACCATCTTACCAAAGAACGTCCCAGCCAGACTCCCCCTCCATCTTTCCCATGGCTAATCCACTCTAACCTGCACAGCTTTGGACTGTGGGAGGAAACCCACGCAGACACGGGGAGAATGTACAAAATCCACACAGACAGTCGCCCGAGGCTGGAATTGAACCTGGGTCCCTGGTGCTGTGAGGCAGCAGTGCTCACCACTGAGCTACTATGCTGTCTCCAGGGCTATTCTGTTTCTCAAGCTCATTTACCTGCCTTCTCCCTGTAACCCTTGACCCCCTTACTCATCAAGAGACTATCCATCTCTGTTGCAAACACCTTCAATGACTTGACCTCCCCAGCCCTCTGTGGCAATGAGTTCCACAGATTCCCCACCCTCCGGCTGAAGAAATCCCTCCTCATCTCAGTTCTAAAGGTTTGTCCCCTCGCTCTGAGGCTGTGCCCATGGGTCCTAGTCTCTCCTACTGATGGAAACATCTTCTCCACATCCACTCTGTCCAGGCCTTTCAGTATTCTGTAAGCTCCAATCAGATCCCCCCTCATCCTTCTAAACTCCATCGAGTACAGACCCAGAGTCCTCAATCGCTCCCCATATGACAAGCCCTTCATCCCCGGGATAATTCTGTAAACCTCCCTCTGGACCCACTCCAACACCAGCACATCCTTCCGAAGATAGAGGATCCAAAACTGCTCAAAATGTTCCAGGTGTGGTCCGACCAGAACCTTATACAGCCTCAGCTGTACATCTCTGCTGATGTATTCTAACCCTCTTGAAATGAATGCTAACATTATGTTTGCTTTCCTAACTGCCAACTGAACCAGCATGTTAACCTCAAGAGAATTGTGTGCTGCGATTCCCAAGTCCCTTTGTGCTTTAGATTTCCGAAGCCCTTCCCCATTTAGAAAATAGTTTACACCTCTATTCTTCCTAACAAAGTGCATAACCTCACACCTTTCCCACACTGTATTCCATCTGCCACTTATTTGACCTCTCTCCCAGCCTTTCTAAGTCCTCCTATAGCCTCTGCAGTTGTGGGACAGCAGAAGGAACACAGAACGAAGGAACCCTTCACTCATGCGAAAAGGACAACATATAGGTGAAAGGAAATGGGCATTTACCAGATTTCTTTCTGTTTGCAGGTCAGAGTGTGTGTGGTTGAAGCACGTCAACTCCCAGGTATCAATATCAGACCGGTTGTTAAAGTTACAGTCGCTGGTCAAACCAAGACAACACGCATTCGCAAAGGCAATAATCCAGTCTTCGATGAGGTAGGGCACAGATCTCACCTTGCGCTTATTCAATGGTGGTATCATTGTAATAACGAGGAACCCCAGGGCCCAGATGGTTGACTTGAGGGTGTGTGGGTTCCTTAGTCTCACCCACAACTGCCCTCTGAAATGCTGTGCTCCCAATTCCAGGGCAATTGAGGGCAGACAATAAACACCCTGTGACAAGCATTCTGGGAGCTGGACAGGAGGAAATTGTTGGTCACGCTGCCTTGCTCAATGGAGGATGAATAACTGAAGACATTCAGAGAGCAACCACATTTCAAAAGGACTCCATTGTGTGTGGAATACTTTAGATCGTTAAGAGGTTATGGGAAGTAATGAGAAAATGTAATTAATTAATTTATTTACTTTCAGTTGTGGTTTATATGAGAGCCGCAGCACAACAATAATCCATTCTAACCGTCAATCTTTGTAGGAGTTTACCCATGACACAATAAATAACCTTAATTATATTTAAACATCCTCTTCCAATAACCATTCACTCTTTGTCCTCCAATCTAAGGCTGAATTTTGACAATTACTAACCAGGTGTTGAATTCCACAGCTTCACCGATTCAGTTGAAATGAAAATGCTAATGCACAAATGGTAGAGGCAATGTTCTGCCACAGCACAATTCGATATCACTCGAGAAGGGGAGGTGAGAGCTAGCCACAGACCAGGCTGCTCAGAGTTCACAGGGAGAAAGTGAGGACTGCAGATGCTGGAGATCAGAGCTGAAATACGTGTTGCTGGAAAAGCGCAGCAGGTCAGGCAGCATCCAAGGAGCAGGAGAATCGACGTTTCGGGCATAAGTCCTTCTTATGTGCTTTTCCAGCAACACATTTTTCTGCTCAGAGTTCACAGCAGGGTTTGC
The DNA here is from genome assembly GCF_037043375.1 of Chiloscyllium plagiosum. Taxonomy (NCBI): domain Eukaryota; kingdom Metazoa; phylum Chordata; class Chondrichthyes; order Orectolobiformes; family Hemiscylliidae; genus Chiloscyllium; species Chiloscyllium plagiosum. The sequence goes on along the minus strand of NW_028270139.1, from coordinate 163,666,003 downwards.
AGATGCCAAATGTGAGGTGATGTGACATGGACATGTTTGCTTCCCTGGATGTGCCTGGATAATCATGTGACTAAAACATGGCCGTCTTCTCTCTCGTTATACAGACATTTTTCTTCAACTTCTACGAGACACCTGCTGATCTCTTTGATGAGCCGATATTCATCATGGTGAGTGCTAGTGTCATAACTTGGACTCTATCTACGCATCCACACTGCTCTGGGAATGTTTGATGGGGACAGTGTAGAGGGAGCTTTACTCTGTATCTAACCTCATGCTGTCCCTGTACTGGGAGTGTTTGATGTGGACAGTGTAGAGGGAGCTTTTCTCTGTATCTCACCCTGTGCTGTCTCTGACCTGGGAGTGTTTGATGGGGACAATAAGAGGGAGCTTTACTCTGTATCTAATCACGTGCTGTCCCTGTCCTGGGAGTGTTTCATAGGGACAACGTAGAGAGAGCTTTACTCTCTATCTAACCCTGCACTGTCCCTGTCCTGGGAGTGTTTGATGGGGACAATAAGAGGGAGCTTTACTCTGTATCTAATCACGTGCTGTCCCTGTCCTGGGAGTGTTTCATGGGGACAGTTTAGAGAGGGCTTTTCTCTGTATCTCAGCCCGTGCTGTCTCTGTCCTGGGAGTGTTTGATGTGGATAGTGTAGAGGGAGCTTTACTCTGTATCTAACCCTGTGCTGTCCCTGTCCAGGGAGTGTTTGATGGGGACAGTGTAGAGGGAGCTTGTCTCTGTATCTCAGCCCGTGCTGTCTCTGTCCTGGGAGTGTTTGATGGGGACAGTGTAGAGGGAGCTTGTCTCTGTATCTCAGCCCGTGCTGTCTCTATCCTGGGAGTGTTTAATGGGGACAGTGTAGAGGGAGCTTTTCTCTGTATCTCACCCTGTGCTGTCTCTGTCCTGGGAGTGGTTGATGGGGACAGTGTAGAGGGAGCTTTACTCTGTATCTCACCCTGTGCTGTCTCTGTCCTGGGAGTGGTTGATGGGGACAGTGTAGAGGGAGCTTTACTCTGTATCTCACCCTGTGCTGTCTCTATCCTGGGAGTGCTTGATGGGGAGCTTAAGAGAAAGACCAGTCCGTTTGTCACCTTGTGTCCTTGTCCACCAGTTTTGGTTCTGATCTCAAGTGTATTTTATCTCCTTTGCCCCGTGTTCTCAATCAGATAAATTTAAACATTGATCTCATCATTTTCCATTGTTATAGGTTGCATTGAATTATTTCTAGGAATCATTCGATACAGTATCTTCGAAAACCAAGGGCCCTTTTGGGGAACCTCTCACCTGCTGATCACTGTTGAAACGATTCTGGCGCTGACTGTACCCAAGATCCCATGTCGCAAACTCCGAAAATGTCCAGCCTCCGGACAGCACTTGTTGAGAAATCCCAAGTGCGATGCGAATTACACATGCAATCAATTCTCTGTTACCAGTGGGGCTTATCTCCTCTTCCTAGAAGCTATATTTATTCATTGGTAGGACCTGTTCTGGGCAGAGACAAGTACATGACCAAGCTGGGGGTCTTGGTCGACTTAATCAAAAATGTGAGAGATGTGAGTGGCCTTCTGTGTTATGCTGGCTGTATCTTGACCTGGGGAGGTGTTGGCCCAGTGCTGTTCTCATTGCAATGTTAATTAAGACGCCCCGGGAAACGTTCAGCGACCTGCGTTTGAACCCAGCCACAGCAAGTGGTTGAGTTTGAATTTAATGAGAATCTGGAATTCAGAGTCTAATGATAACCATGAATCCATTGTCAGGAAGAACTCATCTGACTTAGGGAAGGAAATCAGCTGTCCTTTCCTGGTCTGACCTACATGTGACTCCAGATCCACAGTGATCTGGTTTGCTGCCCTCTAGGTACTTAGGAATGGACAATAAATGCCGCCCTGGATAGTGATGCCCTCAGCCAATGTCGGAAGTCACGCAACACTAGGTTATCATCCAACAGGTGACCTGACGAATGAGCAGAACTTGGAAAGCTTGTAATTTCAAATAACTATAAGCTGGTGTTGTGTGACTTCTGGTGTTGAGCATCCCAGTCCAACACTGGCACCTCATCTTCTGTATGAGCGAAAGAAAATCAGTCTAATGCCAACCTATGCCAATAACTGAAGTAAACTCTGTGTCCCTTTGAGACTTCCTGTTTTAGAACATAGAACATAGAACGTTACAGCTTAGTACAGTCCCTTTGGCCCTCGATGTTACACCGACCTGTGGAACCAATCTGACTTACAATAGTCCATTCTCATCCATACGTCTATCCAATGACCATTTAAATGCCCTTAAAGTTGGCAAGTCTACTACTGTTGCAGGCAGTGTGTTCCATGCCCCTACTACTCTCTGAGTAAAGAACCTACCTCTGACATCTGTCATATATCTATCACCCCTCAATTTAAAGCTGTGTCCCCTTGTGCTAGCCTCCGTACCAGGCAACATCTGAGTAAATCACCTCTGAACCCTTTCCAAAGCTTCCACATCTTCCTATATATCAATGCTCCTCATGTGGCCGCATTGGGTGCATGTGGTACCGGGTTCACAGTGGCTCAGTGGTTAGCACTGCTGCCTCATAGTGCCAGGGTCCCAGGTTCACTTCCAGCCTCCGGCAAATGGGGAGTTTGCATATTTTCCCCAATTCTGCGTGGGTTTCCTCTTGGTGCTCCGGTTTCCTCCCACACTCCAAAGATGTGCAGATTAGGGAGAATTGGCCATGCTAAATTACCCATAGTGTTAGGTGCATTAGTCAGAGGGAAATGGGTCTGGGTAGGTTACTCTTCAGAGGGTTGATATGGACTTGTTGGGCCGAAGGGCCTGTTTCCATTCTGTAAGGAATTAAATCTAAAGACTAGCATTTTGTACAGCTATGGCAGTGGCTCCAAAACTCAATCCCTCTCCCAATAAAAGCTAACATACCATATGCCTTCTTAACAACCCTATCAACCTGGGTGGCAATTTTCAGGGATCTATGTACATGGACACTGAGATCTCTCTGCTCATCTACACTACCAAGAATCTTACCATTAGCCCAGTACTCTTTATTCTTGTTGCTCCTTCCAAAGTGAATCACCTCACACTTTTCCGCATTAAACTCCATTTGCCACCTCTCAGCCCAGCTCTGCAGTTTATCTATGTCCCTCTGTAACCCACAACATCCTTCAGCACTATCCACAACTCCACTGACCTTAGTGTCATCCACAAATTTACTAACCCATCCTTCTATGCCTTCATCTAGGTCATTTATAAAAATGACAAACAGTAGTGGGCCCAAAACAGATCCTTGTGGTATACCACTAGTAACTGAACTCCAGAATAAACATTTCCCATCTTCTGCCACCCTCTATCTTCTTTCAGCTAGCCAATTTCTGATCCAAACTGCTAAATTACCCCCAATCCCATGTCTCTATATTTTGTGCAATAGCCTACCATGGGGCACCTTATCAAACAAGATGATTAGGGGTTTAGATAGGGTTGACCATGAGAACCTTTTTCCACGTATGGAGTCAGCTATTACGAGGGAGCATAGCTTTAAATTAAGGGATGGTAGGTATAGGACAGATGTTAGGGGTAGATTCTTTACTCAGCGAGTCGTGAGTTCATGGAATGCCCTGCCAGTATCAGTGGTAGACTCTCCCTCTTTATGGGCATTTAAACGGGCATTAGATAGGCATATGGAGGATAGTGGGCTAGTGTAGGTTAGGTGGGCTTGGATCAGTGCAACATCGAGGGCCAAAGGGCTTGTACTGCGCTGTATTTTTCTATGTTCTATGTAAACGCCTTACTGAAATCCATATACACCACATCAACGGCTTCACTCCCATCCATCTGTTTGGTCACCTTCTCAAAGAACTCAATTAGGTTTGTGAGGCATGACCTAAACTTCACAAAACCATATTGACTATCCCTAATCAACTTATTCCTTTCTAGATTATTATAAATCCTATCTTTTAAAACCTTTTCCAACACTTTACCCACAACCGAAGTAAGGCTCACAGGTCTGCCAGGGTTGTCTCTACTCCCCTTCTTGAACAAGAGGACAACATTTGCTATTCCCCAGTCTTCTGACACTATTCTGATAGACAGTGACAACATAAAGATCAAAGCCAAAAGGTCTGCAATCTCCTCCCTGGCTTCCCAGAGAATCTTTGGATAAACCCATCCTGCCCTGGGGACTTATCTATTTTCACACTTTCCAGAATTGCTAACACCTCCTCCTTGGGAACCTCAATCCTGTCTAGTCTAGTAGCCTGTATCTCAGTATTCTCCTCGACAACATTGTCTTTTTCCAGTGTGAACACCGACAAAAAATATCATTTAACACCTCTCCTATCTCCTCAGACTCCACGCACAACTTCCCACCTTATCCTTGACTGACCCCAATCTTACTCTCATCATTCTTTTATTCCTGACATATCTATAGAAAGCTTTAGAGTTTTCCTTGATCCTATCTGCCAATGAATTCTGATGTCCCCTCCTGGCTCTTCTTAAGTCTGTCTTTATGACTTCCCTGGCTAACTTGGAACTCTCAAGTGCTCTAATTGAGCCCTCATGTCTCATCTTAACATAAGCCTTCTTCTTGCTCTTGACAAGAGATACAACTTCTTTAGTAAACCTCAGCTCCCTCACTGGACCATTTCCTCTCTGCCTGACAGGCATATACCTAACAAGGACTCACAGTAGCTGTTCCTTGAATAAGCTCCACATTTCAATTGTGCCCATCCCCTGCAGTTTCCTTCCCCATTTTAATAATCCTAAATCTTGCCCAATTGCAATATAATTGTCTTTCTCCAAGTTATAACTCTTGCCCTGTGGTACAATCTATCTCGTTCCATTGCTAAAGTAAATGTAACCGAATTGTGGTCACTATCATCAAAGTGCTCACCTACCTCCAAATCTAACACCCGGCCAGGTTCATTACCCAGTACCAAATCCAATATGGTCTCACCCCTACATGTAGGTGTTCTCCTTCATTACCTGCTGTATCACTGAATGTCCTCAGTGATCAGGTAGGAGAAAGTGAGGACTGCAGATGCTGGAGATTAGAGTCAAGAGTGTGGTGCTGGAAAAGCACAGCAGGTCAGGCAGAATCCGAGGAGCAGGAGAATCGACGTTTTGGGCAAAATTCCTGATGAAGGGCTTTTGCCTGAAACATTGATTTCCCTGCTTCTCAGATGCTCCATGACCTGCTGTGCTTTTCCAGCACCACACTGTTGGCCATCAGTGATCAGACTGTCTATACTGGGTTCAAGATGGGTTTGAACTCTGCTCGAGATAGCAGCGTGGAAACAGAGGACTGGTAATTGAGTGACACCCTTAGCAGTCTGCCTGAATATTCATGACAGCATCCACTGTCCAGCCTTCCGGCCTGGTACTGTGAGCTCTCTCCCTGATGGCAGAAAAATGCCCATAACTGTTTAGTCACAGTCATAGTCAGAGACAAAGTCCCTTTGGCCCGTCAAGTCTGTGCTGGTCCAAAATAAGCACCTGATTATTCTAATCTGATTTTTCAGCCCTAGGCCCATGGATGCCAAGTACTCAAGATAGTAAGCTTCTTTTTGTGGTAGTTGTTGTTCCTGTGAGAGATTGACTTTCTTAATTTTTTTTTAACAGGCCTACAACTCACATTCACTGCGCATGGACTCTGTGATCGGAGAGTTCAAGGTAAACCAACAGCAGAAATTCCTGTCAGAATTTGGAAACAGCAGATGCTAAACATTAATCTGTGTGTTTTATTCCCTTTGCAGCTGGACATTGGGGCAGTTTATTCAGAGCCAAGTAAGTAAATTCTATTGGTTTCCATTTAGTTTGATGGGCCTCCTGTGAAGTGGTTCAGTCTTGTTTTCCATGTTGACTGACTCTCTCTCTCTCAAGGCCCCTGGAATGAGCCCCCAGTCAGCTGGAAATTCTCCCAGCTTCTCACTGGGAACCAGCTCAGACTGGGGGAGTGCTGCAGGGCACAGATACATCAGTTCCATCAGCACTCTGGGAGTTGGGGAGTGTGCACAGAAAGGGAGAGAGAGAGAGAGAGATAAACAGAGAAAGGCAGGCAGGAAGAGAGAGACAGAAAGATGGAAAGAGAGACAAATTGACAGATAGAGAGGCAGAGAGAAAGAGAGAGATAGATAGAGAGAGATAGAGAGAAATACAGAGAAAGACAGGGGAGAGAGAGAGCGAGTCAGAAAAATGAGAGAGGGAGGGACAAGTAAAGAGAGAGGGAGAGGGAGGCAGAGAAAGAAAGAGAAAGACAGTGAGAGAGAGAGAGACAGAGAGAGAAAAACAGGCAGGAAGAGAGACAGAAGATGGAGAGAGAGACAGAGAGAGAGATATAGACAGAGAGAGGTAGAGAAAAGAGAGAGATAGACAGGGAGAGGTAGAGAGAAAGATAGAGACAGCGCTGGAAATGTGTTGCTGGAAAAGCGCAGCAGGTCAGGCAGCATCCAGGGAACAGGAGAATCGACGTTTCGGGCATAAGCCCTTCTTCAGGCTTATGCCCGAAACGTCGATTCTCCTGTTCCCTGGATGCTGCCTGACCTGCTGCGCTTTTCCAGCAACACATTTCCAGCTCTGATCTCCAGCATCTGCAGACCTCACTTTCTCCAGAAAGATAGAGACAGACATACATACAGAGAAAGACAGGGAGAAAGAGAGAGAGAGGCAAACAGGGAAAGAAAGAGAAAAGCAGAAAGAGAAGGAGAAACAGAAAAACAGAAAGACGGAGAGAGTGAGAGAGAGACAGACAGAGATAGACGGACAATGAAACATCCAGTGAGGCTTGGATATAAGTTTGGCTGAATGTCAGGAAACAGGAAATTGTGGGGAAAAGCATTTCTTTAAAAATCAGAGCAAGCTTTACAGTGGGGTTTCTGGAGATTGGTACAAGGACCTTTTTGGTGTAGTTTGGTATTGTTGGTTAGCAGACACATGGTGGGCTGAAGGGCCTGTTTCTGTGCTGTATAACTTTTTAATTTTCATCTAGATTAATGGCCTAGACTTAGATGTACAGGACAGAACTTTCAAAAATCACATTTGATGCAAAACCTGTCAGTGAAGGCTCTGTTTCACCTTCCAAACCCATGACCATTTCCATCCAGAAGGACAAGGGCAGCAGGTACATGGAAACACCACCCCCTGCAGGTTCCCCTACAAGCCACTCACCATCCTGACTTGGAAATATATCGCCCCGTTCCTTCACTGTTGTGGGTCACAAGGCCCCTAAGGGCATTGTGGGTCAACCCACAGCACATGGACGACAGCGGTTCAAGATGGCAGCTCACCCCCAACTTCTCAAGGGGCAACTTGGGACAGGCGATAAATGCTGGGCCCAGCCAGTGACACCCACATCCCATGAGTGAGTGAATAAAAAGCTTTGTGAACTGTGAGGGAGATTGTGACAGAAGACAAGAGTTGGTGGATTGAGCAAAGATATGGCAAATGACTTGACTCCAAACCTGGTTGGGGAGGATTAAAATGAAATAGATTGTCTCCCAGTTTCAACTGAACTTGTTTCATTTTACAGAACATGCCTTTCTCAGGAAGTGGCTCCTCCTCTCTGACCCTGATGACCTGGCTGCTGGGGCCAAAGGTTACCTGAAGGTCAATCTCATCGTGCTGGGACCTGGTGATGAAGCTCCCGTGAGTTCAATCATGTGAACTGTTGACCATTTCCTCACATTTACCCCATCTTGTAAATGCCCCTGGTGTGGAAACCAAGGTCTTGGTTAATTCAGATCTTGATGGATCAAGTTATGGCCTAGAGTTTGCAGAAATCCAACACCAGAACATTGTCCGTGAGAGGTGCTGTGAGCGTTGTATTACTGCTTGGGCACAAGTAATATCAGGTACACGTGAGATGTTGCCAGGGCCTGGAAGAGAGAGATTGCAAGAGATGGGACAGAGTGTGAGGATGCATGGGAGGTATGAGAGAGAGGAAAAGCTGCAAAAGGATTGGGAGAGAGAGGCTGCAGGGTAAAGGGAGCAGTGTCCAACCTGTCAATAACAGGAACATTGACTTAGCTGGGAGTCAGGGAATCTTGAAATCATGATGGTAATGAAATGAGCAGATGAATGTGGAATCTCTTACTTAAGGCTGCGTATGCTAAGGAACTTTTGGGGAAATGCTACTGCAATAAACATGGGGAAAGCTGTTAAATTTAAATCTGAGATTGGGATTCGAGGTGCAGTCAAAAAGAGTAGGAGCTGTCTGGTTGAAATAATCCAGCTTTGTGAATATATGATAGGGTAAATAGACAAGGTGTTTTCCCTGGGGTGGGGGAGTCCAGAACTGGAGGGCATTGAGAAGGGAAAGATTTAAAGAGATCTAATGGATAGCTTCTTCACGTAGAGGGTGGTGCGTGTATGGAATGAGCTGCCAGAGGATGTGGTGGAGGTTGGTACAATTGTAACATTTAAAAGGCGCCTGGATGGGTATATGAATAGGAAGGGTTTAGTGGGATATGGGCCATGTGTTGGCAAATGGGACTAGACTAGGTTAGGAAATCTGCACGAGTTGGACCGAAGGGTCTGTTTCCGTGCTGTACATCTCTATCTCTGTGTGGAAGGTGCGTTTAGAGTGAAGGCTTTCTCTGTGCAGATGTGTGTGTATCGGTTACTTTGAAAAAAAAGGTTTTGGTGCTAACTTATGGCAGTGGTTGTGTGTGAAAGTAAATCCTATGATATCTAAGAAAATAATTTTTTCCTTCATTGTGGACTCAGTCATCCGACTGGCGTGCCTGCTCACTGTAGGGATTCTAAGAAGCATTTTTTACGTGCTGTGACTTTAAATTTAACAATTATTGAAACTATTATTAAACTCTTCTAATTCTGTTTCCCTGTGAGTCCATCATTTGTCATCACAAATACAGACAGCACCTCTGCTGGATAATTACATCAGCAAATAACTGAATTAATAAGTGGAGCCGCTAAAAATCAGAATATAGCCCCCACAAATAAAAGTGCTTTTATTTCCAACATCTGCAGTATTTTGCTTCTTGTGGGGATTTGTAAGTGTGGTTAATTTGAATGTAAAACGAGAAGTTTCACGCAGTGGCAGGGTATTTTTTTTTCCCAACATAGACTGAGTGTGGCATCAAGGGGTCCCAGCAAAAACCCGGTGTCAGTGGGAAACAGGGGGAAAACTCTTTGCTGGTTGGAGTCATACCTGGCACACAGGACATTGATGAAGGGTCACTGGACCCAAAACATTATCTCTGTTTTCTTTCCCACAGATGCTGCTAGACTTGCTGAGTTTCTCCAGCACCTTGTGTTTTAGTTTCAGATTTCCAGCATCCACAGTTCTTGGTTTTATTAACGTCGGAAGGAGGTTGTTATTATTGGGTGTCAATCATTTTGGCTCCAGGACATCTCTGCAAGAGCGCTTCAGGCCAGTTGCCTGCGCCGTTATATTTTAGAGGTTCACAATGTAGGCAGCTACCTTCCCCCCCCCCACCCCCCTCCCATTTATCTCTCCACCCCCGAGGCTCCCAGCCTCATTCCTGATGAAGGGCGTTTGCCCAAAATGTCGACTCTCCTGCTCCTCGGATGCTGCCTGACCTGCTGTGTTTTTCCAGCACCACACTAATCTCCAGCATCTGCAGTCCTCACTTTCACCTACTTGACCAGTTATAAAGAGTTTGCAGACACCTTCTTAGATTAGATAAGAAACAGCAATTTGGATATAATCCTTGTGTTAGTAATATCATGATGGGTGGCATGGTGGCTTAGTGGTTAGCACTGCTGTTTCACAGTGCCGGTGACCGGGTTCAATTCCAGCCTCAGGTGACTGTGTGGAGTTTGCACATTCTCCCCGTGTCTGCGTGGGTTTCCTCCCACAATCCAAAGGCGTGCAGGTCAGGTGAATTGGCCAGGCTAAAATTGCCTGTAGTGTTCAGGGATGTGTAGGTTAGCTGCATTAGTAATGGGTCTGGGTTGGTTACTCTTCAGAGGGTTGGTGCGGACTTATTGGGCGGAATTGCCTGTTTCCATGCTGTAGGGATTCTATGAAGGTCAAAAGGTGTGTTCGACCCTGTCCACTGATACCAGAACAGGCTGTGGCACAGAGTGTGTCAGCATCCATAACATTGTGAAGGCAGCATCCTGATCTCATGTCAAAGAGTTAGGGAATTCATTCTTGGATCTTCCTCCTCATTTTGTCCATCTTCCATCTTGAAGAAGACAACTGCCTGCCAAGCACTGTGAATTTCACTCTGAGCACTAATTGATGAGCCTAGTCAGGAGAGGCTGGTCAGTCAACCACTTGGATCCTTTCAGCTAATGGACATAGGGCAATGATTCACTGAGGCTTGAAAGACTATAGTGACACTGTGATAACACCCCCTAGCTCTGGGCCAGGCAACCCAGGTTCAAGCTCCAGATGACAAATCAAAGATTGTGCTCTTCCCCAGTATAGGGTTGTCTTCTGAACAGGAAAAGGACCCTCAGGGGAAACTGGTGTCCTTGTTAAATTGCAGATTTACAATAAAACTTGTGTCAATCTCTGAAAGGGTTTAGCTGCACAGGTCAACGTATAGAACAAACTCAGCAAGTCTGGCAGGATCCGTGGTGGCAGAGTTTAGATTTTGAGTCTGGTATGACTCTTCTTCATTACTCTTCAAAAGAGGCGTAACCAGACTCAAAATATTGACTCTGCAGACACTGCCAGACCTGCTGCATTTCTCCAGCATTCTCTGTGTTTTGTTTCAACATACAGGGATTGGTCTGTTGAACAGTATAAATAGGTATAGGTGAGATTTTACAGGCACACTGTTGTAGACATGATACAGGCTCAATTGCATTGAAGGATACAGATAAAGTGTTAAAGATAGATAAAGGTGATGCTTTATGGATGATTAAATATGAAGTGTCACAGACAAGGTAAAGGTGAGAGATGATATAGAGGGATACAGAGACAGTGGTATAGACAGGTGAAGGTGAGAGATGATATAGAGGGATACAGAGACAGTGGTATAGACAGGTGAAGGTGAGAGATGATATAGAGGGATACAGAGACAGTGGTATAGACAGGTGAAGGTGAGAGATGATATAGAGGGATACAGAGACAGTGGTATAGACAGGTGAAGGTGAGAGATGATATAGAGGGATACAGAGACAGTGGTATAGACAGGTGAAGGTGAGAGATGATATAGAGGGATACAGAGACAGTGGTATAGACAGGTGAAGGTGAGAGATGATATAGAGGGATACAGAGACAGTGGTATAGACAGGTAAAGGTGAGAGATGATATAGAGGGATACAGAGACAGTGGTATAGACAGGTGAAGGTGAGAGATAATATAGAAGGATACAGAGACAATGGTATAGACAGGTGAAGGTGAGAGATGATTCCAGACTATGTGTTGCAGTTGCAGGTGACATTTTACAGTGACGCCCACTTTATGAAAGTTGCGATATTCTTTCTCTTGCAGATGGAGAAGAAAGATAGTGCTGAAGATAAAGAAGACATTGAGGGGAACTTGCTGCGACCCAGTGGAGTGTCTCTGAGAGGAGCCTATTTCATGTTGAAGATTTACCGGGCAGAGGATCTACCACAGAGTATGTGTTCACTGAGGCATTGGGACCATACGCCAGGAATTTGAAAATACATTGAGCAAAAGATAACTCATATTTACCCTGTACGGTCTCTGTACTGGGACGTTGTAGTGGGAGCTTTACTCTGTATCTAACCTGGTACTGTTCCTGTCCTGGAAGTGTTTGATGGGGACAGTGTAGAGGGAGCTTTACTCTGTATCTAACCCCGTGCTGTCCCTGTCCTGGGAGTGTTTAATGGGGACAGTGTAGAGGGAGCTTTACTCTGTATCTAACCCTGTGCTGTCCCTGTCCTGGGAGTGTTTAATGGGGACAGTGTAGAGGGAGCTTTACTCTGTATCTAACCCTGTGCTGTCCCTGTCCTGTGAGTGTTTGATGTGGACAGTGCAGAGGGAACTTTAGTCCCTATCTAAACTGTGCTCTGACTGGATAGTGGCATTGTGGATGGGGTATGTTTACGGCAATTGATGAATGGAAAAGGTTGTTATAAGATTATCGAGTGACTGGTTTTCTTTCTCTGGATAGTGGACGATGCTGTCCTCGATAGCGTGAAGCAGTTCTTTGGGTTCGACAGCAGCAAGAAAAACCTCGTTGATCCTTTTGTGGAAGTGAACTTCGCCGGGAAGATGGTGAGATGATATGGTCTGGTCTCTTGGGGCATTGGGACGGTCACCTACTTGGTGTGGTCTTCGCATGGTGGTCCCCAACCTCAACAGGGCTGAACACCGAGCCCTGCTGATGAACTGTTTCACTCGGCACTCATCAGGACAGAATGCAAGAATGCCAATTTTCAAATGGTCACAACAGTTAATACAATAGGAAAAAAGATTACTGATTGGTTCGAAGTCAACCCGAATTGGCCAAAAGATTTGCCATGGGGAAAGAAACCCAAACTACAAACTATAATCATTTTTGTTTGCAGTAAGTAGGTTACAATGGACCGAACTGTTTACGTTGTTAATGTAGCTAATAGCACACTCAAGACTGTTCTATAAGTGCTGCCCAATCAATATCCCTTCTTTCAGTCATATTAATTCTTGTGATTGAATATTTTCATTCTTGTGCCTGTCCTGATAATGCTGCAGTTGAAAGTCAATGGATGCTTCAAGCTCTCTGATGGTCAGTTCCAACTCAGTGACATTAGAATAAGATCATCATCTGAGGTGGTCACCTATCTTCTCTACTAGCTCCGTCTCCTGGTAGTTGATTTGCTCAAAATTCAAACTTTTGGTATTGAAGGTAAAATATCGACATGATTAGGAGATCGGTTATGTCATGAAAGAAAGAGAGTAGGCACCATCAATAAATCCTGTGTTGCTTCTTAATGATTTGGATGAAATTTTTGGTGGTCTGATCAGCAAGTTTGCAGATAACCCCAAAAAAAACTGGTGAAGTTGTAAATAGAGAGGAAGGTTATTAAAGAATGCAAATCTGTTGGAAAGTTGGACAGAGAAATGGCAGATGGGGTTTAATCCAAACAAGTGTGAGGTGATGCATTGTGGGAGGTCAAATGCAAAAGGAAAGTGTACAGTAAATGGCAGGACCCTTACGAGTATTGATATACAGAGGCTGTATTACTCCCAGAAAGTGTCAACACTAGTAGATAAGTGGTAAAGAAGGCAATGCAAGTATGGTTGCCTTCATTGGTTGGAGCATTAAATATAAATATTGGCATGTCATGTTGCAATTGTCTAAAATTTTAGTGAGGCCACATTTAGAGTATTGTGTACAGTTCTGGTCACCACTGTGTCGGAAGGATGTGGAGGATTTGGAGAGGGTGCGAAAGAGATTCACCAGGCTGTTGCCCGGATTGGAGTGTATTAGCAACAAGCAGAGATTAGACAATGTGAGAGCGTCAGAGGCTGAGGGCCACCTGATAGGAATGTGTACAATTTTGAGAGGCCTGGATAGGGTGAATGGATTCTTTCACAAGGTAGAAATGTTAAATACTAGAGGTTGTAGGTTGAAAGTGAGAGAGGGAAAATTTTTAAGGAAATGTGTGAGGAAAGGTTTTTACACGGATGCCTGGATCACATTGCTGGGGGGGGGGGTGGCAGAAGCAAATACACTGGCAATGTTTAAGAAACATTTTTAGACAGATACGTGAACAGGCAGGGAATAGAGGGATATGGATCACGTGCAGGGAGATGGGATTAGTTTAGAATGGCACCATGGTCAGCATGGACATGGAGGGCCGAATGGCCTGTTCCTGTGCTATATTGTTCTGTGTTCCAGGAGAAAGTGAGCCTCATTCCTGATGAAGGGCTTATGCCCAAAACGTTGATTTTCCTGCTCCTCGGATGCTGCCTGACCAGCTGTGCTTTTCCAGCACCACACTCTTCGACTCTGGTTTATGCTCCCAATGATTGGGAGAACGCTGTGCATGGTCTCTAACGCTGGACTTCAGAAATTCATCACCTTTCTGAATGACTTACACAATGCTAAGGGGGATCATGTATTAAAGTTTATTGTGACACAAATATCAGTGACAGATATTTTCCTCATCCACCTGCTCAGAGATGTTAATATACGCTTTGGGAGCAGTGGGACTTGAACCTAGACCTCCTTTTCAGAGGTAGGGGCACTACCACTGTGTCACAAGTTCCCCAATTTTGGAGATATAGAAAGTAGACAATGAACATTGTCTGTATTCCAGACAGCAAACTGCTGAAACAACTACCCTACTCAGTCCTTACTCATGGCTGGCTGCTCACCGAGGGACACCAGAAACTCTTCAAACCAGCTTTGAAGATTTCAAACAGCCTCATTGACTCATGGGAGACTTTGGCTGTGACCGTCCAAAATGGGCAGGGATCTTTCGGGAATCTATTGTGTGAGATTATCAGGAATATACAGGGGAGTCAATGGCCTAGAGATATTATGGCCGGATTGTTAATACAGAGACCCAGCTAACATTCTGAGACCTGGGTTTGAGTCCCACCATTTGAATTTGAATTCACTAGATATCTAATGATGACCAGGAATCCACTGTGGATTGTTGGAAATCTCATTCAGTCCTTCAGGGAAGGAAACTGCCTTCCTTAACTGGTCTGCACTACACATGACTCCAGACCCAGAGCAATGTGGTTAACTCATAATTGCCCTCTGAGCAATTAGGGATGGGCAATTAAATAGTGAAACCCCTATCCCATGAATGGATGGGGAAAACACAGTGAAGTGAACTTCCAACCTTCAATCCTTGCATGTGTGAAAACTCAGGGTTATAGATGTTTACAGCATGGAAACAGGCCCTTCGGCCCAACTTGTTCATGCCACCCAGTTTTCACAATTTAGCAGTTTTCATAATTAGCTTGTGGACTAAATGCTGGAGTCATCCACTATCTCAGAACCTGTTAGACCTTGGAAGCAAATCATTGTCTATCCTGACGGACTGTCTATGAAGAGTGTAGAATAGATCCTAGAATTACAAAGAACGATTGTGGTGGGTTAAAATGTGATAGTCAGATTTCACATGTGTGTGTGTACCCTAACAGAAGGATTGATGCTATATCATGTAAACTGCAGACAGTGGAGCCCTATTGAAATTAAAGGGTTCTCATCTTCCTATGACTAACTATCATGGTCAGGTACAAAAATGGTGACTGGAATGTGAACTTTTGTCATCGAGAGCTAGAATGTAAAGGGGACAAAGTTCTGCTAAAGCTATATAAATCGCAGACTGAATCACATATGAACAGAAGTTAAAACCAGTAAAACGTCTGAATGGCACATACTGGTTGTCATTCATTTTGTATCCTGATGAAGGGCTTATGCCCAAAACATCGGAGGCTGCCTGACCTGCTGCGCTTTTCCAGCACCACACTCTTGACTCTGGAGTACTCACTGTCTCCTTCTCCAAACTGAAGGCACGTAGGAAGACCAGTACATTCAGACAGTCCTGAACATCGAAATATCGATTGACCTTAGAAGATTCTTCAGAAGGGAACCAGGGTTAAAGTATCATCGGAGGTTGCATTATGTCGGTATGCACTAGAATAGCAATGGATAAGACAAGAGGAGAGTTACTAACTCAAGTATGCCTAGTCTCTGACCTCTGACCTCCTCTTGGTGCCATTGTATTTAAGTGGCAACTGCAAAGAACAAAGAACGATACAGCACAGGAACAGGCCCTTCGGCCCTCCTGCACTGACACATTTTGCCCTCCCACATTAAAACTATCTTCCCTTACAGGATCCCCCTATTCCCTTCCTGTTCATGTTTTGGTCCAGGTATTTCCTGAATGCTGCTTCCACCACCTCGTCTGGCAGTGTGTCCCAGACACTCACCACACTTTGTGTGAAAAACTTGCCTCGCACATCTCTTTTAAACGTTCCCCCCTCGCATCTGGAACCTGTGTCCCCTAGTAACTGACCCCTCCACCCTGGGAAAAAGCCTCATCCTTTCCACTCTATCCATGCCATTCTCAATCTTATAACCTTCTTTCAAGTCACCCCTCAACCTCCTACTTTCCGCTGAATACAAACCCAGTCTATCCAAACTTTCTTCATAGCTAAAA
Source organism: Chiloscyllium plagiosum (assembly GCF_037043375.1). NCBI lineage: Eukaryota > Metazoa > Chordata > Chondrichthyes > Orectolobiformes > Hemiscylliidae > Chiloscyllium > Chiloscyllium plagiosum. The sequence goes on along the minus strand of NW_028270139.1, from coordinate 163,649,952 downwards.
GCCCCCATATCAGGCCACATCCTGGAAAACCTTTTCTGTACCCTCTCCAAAGCATCCACATCCTTCAGTGTGGTAACCAGAACTGTACGCAATATTCCATGTGTGGCCTAACTAAAGTTCTATCAAGTTGCAGCATAAGCTGTCTATCCTTGTACTCAATGGCCCTTCCAATGAAGGCAAGTGTGCCATAAGCCTTTTTAACTCCCTTATCTACCCACGCTGCCACCTTCAGTGATCTGTGGGCCTGCACACCCAGATTCCTCTCTATATCGATTCTGCCACTGTATAATTTCCTCCTGTGCTTGACCTTCCAAAATGCATCACCTTGCATTTGTCTGGATTAAACTCCATCTGCCATTTTTCTGCCCATGCCTACAACTGATCTCTATCCTGTTGCATCCTTTGAAATCTTCTTCACTATCCACAGCTCCACCAATCTTTGTATCGTTCACCAACTTACTAATTAGACCAGCTGCATGCTCTTCCAAATAATTTATGTAGATCATGAACAGCAGAGCTCCCAGCACTGATCCCTGGGGAACATCACTAATCACAGCTCTCCATTTCAAAGAGCATCCTTCCATTGCTACCTTCTGTCCCCTATGACTAAGGCAGTTATGTATCCATCTTGCCAGCTCTCCCTGATACCATGTGACTTCACCTTTTGTACCAGCCTGCCATGAGGGACCTTGTCAACGGACTTACTTATTTCCATGTGGACAATAACAAACTGTTTTTCCCTCATCAACATCTTTGTCACCTCCTCAAAAAACTCACTCAAGTAAGTGAGGCACGACCTCCCCTGCATAAAACCATACTGTCTATTACAAATCAGTCCATTCTAAATGCGTATAGACCTTCTCCCTGGGAACCTTTTCCAAGAATTTCCCTACCACTGATGTGAGACTCCCAGGCCTGTAATTTCCAGGATTATCTCTGCCACCCTTCTTAAACAGTGGGACAACATTAACTATTCTCCCCTCCTTTGGGATCTCACTGTGGTCAAACATGACACAAAGATATCTTTCAATGCTCCAGCAAATTGTCCTTTTGTTACCCTCAATATTCTGGGATAGATCCCATCAGGACCTGTGGACTTATCTACCTTAATATATTTTTAAGATGCACAACACCTCTTTCTTTTTAATAGCAACTTGCTTTAGAAACCAGTTTCCTTGAGATCATCCTCCACAAATTCCTTCTCTTTGGTGTATGTGGTTTATATGTATAAAGCCTTGGGATTTTCCTTAATCCAATTTGCTAACAACTTGTCATGACCCCTTTTAGTCCTTCTCATTCCTTGTCTAAGTCTTTTCCAACTTGCCTTATGTACTTCAGTCCAGTACAGGTTCTGGTCAATACTAACACTCCCTGCCTAAGGAAGTTGATAATGAGACACTCATGCTGTTGAATGTCAAGAGCTAATGACTAGATTCTCTCTTGTTTGTGATGGTGATAGCCTGGCATTTGTGTGGTGAAAATCTTATTTGCCACTTGTCAGCCCAAGCCTGGATATTGTTCAGATCTTGTTGCATTTGGACACAGACTGCTTCAGTACCTGAGGTGTCACGAATGCTGCTGAACACTGTGCAATCATCGGCCAACATCCCCATGTCTGACCTTATGATGGGGGAAAGGTCATTGATGAAGCAACTGAAGATGGTTGGGCCTAGGACACTCCCCTGTGGACATTTCAGGGTTTTTGTGTTGCAATAGTAATGTCCCTGCTTCTGAGCCAGAAGCTTGTGTTCAAGTTCCACCTTAGGGAGCATTGAAGGGGTAATTGGGGAAAGGGGCAATGTAAGGGGTAATTGGGTGAGGGAACAGAAAAGGGAGTAATTGTGGAAGGAGACGGTGAATAGGATATTTGGGGGAGGGGGGTCAGTGAAAGGGCAATTGTGAAGGGGTGTTGCATAGGGTAATCCTGGGAGGGGCAGTTAATGGGATCATTCTGGGAGGGGTAGTGACTGGGGTAATTGTGCAAAGGGCAGTGAATGGGGTAATCCTGTGAGAGGCAGTGAAAGGGATAATGTGGAGGGACAGTGAATGTGGTAACTTTGGGCGGGACAGTGAGTGGGGTAATTCTGGGAGGATAGTGAATGGGGTAATTGGGGAGGGGCAGTGATTGGGGTAAATGGGGAGGGGCAGTGAGTTGGGTATTTCAGAGAGAGGCAATGATTGGGGTAATTGGGGAGGGACAGTGAAAGGGATAATTCTGGGAGGAGCAGTGAGTGGGGTAGTTCTGGGAGGGGCAGTAAAAGGGGTAATTACAGGAGGAGCAGTGATTGGGGTAAATGGGGAGGGGCAGTGTATGGGGTATTTCTGAGAGAGGCAGTGATTGGGGTAATTGGGGAGGGACAGTGAAAGGGATAATTCTGGGAGGGGCAGTGAAAGGGGTAATTCTGGGAGGGGCAGTGAAAGGGGTAATAATAGGAGGAGCAATGAATGGACTGTTTGATCTCGAAGAGAGAGGACTGAGGTGTTACCTGACAGAGAGCTTTGGGATAATGAGAAAAAAAATGAACAGGGTCGAACAGAGACAGAACTATATCAGAACATTTGTAAATGATTTGGGATAAACAGCTTTACTCAAAGAATAAAAAATTGTCTCTTTGTATCTTTCAGGTTTGCAGTAAGATCATTGAGAAAAACGCCAATCCACAGTGGAATCAGAGCCTTGTATTACCGATCAGGGTACGGAAACGATATACCCCCGACCACGGTGACTCTCTCTCTGTCCAAGATTGTTAGTGCTTCAGCTCAGTTGCTATGTGGCAATTCTTGAGCTCTGTATCGGATTTGAATTCTGTGTGTTTAACTCTGCGCTGTTCGCTGGAGGAGTTCACAAAGCGAGACTGTCTGCTTGGTGTTTCATGGGCAGGGCTGACCTGGCCTGAATGGGATGGATAGTACACAGTCCACAGTCTCTGCTACTGCCTAGTGCTTCCAAGTCTGATTCCACTGTCTGTACCGTTTCCTGCCATCACCCATCTCTATATCCTCGTCCAGGGATTTTGGGAAGGCCAATAAACACTGGCATTAATAATCAGCTCACATCCAATAGATCATCATCTTGTTAAAAATCATGTGACAAAAGCCTGTTTTTTCAGCCAGTTTGTTCCACTATATCCCAGTGTATCCCATTGTGTCCCAGTGAATCCCTCTGTATTCCAATATTTCCCTGTGTGTCCCTCTGTATCCCACTGTGTCCCAGTGTGTCCCTCTGTATCCTATTGTGTCCCTCTGCATTCTATTGATTCCCATTGTGTCCCTCCATATCCCATTGTTTCCCAGTGTGTCACTTCTTATTCCATTGCTTCCCAATGTGTCCCTCTGGATCCTATTGTTTCCCAGTGTGTCCCTCTGTATCCCAATATTTCCCAGTGTGTCCCTCTGTATCGCATTGTTTCCCAGTGTGTCCCTCTGTATCCCATTGTCATAGAGTCATAGAGCTTGACCGCACAGAAACAGACCCTTCAGTCCAATTGACTAGATATCCAAACCTAATCTAGTCCCATTTTCCAGCACTTGGCCCATATCCCTCAAAACCTTCCTATTCATATACCCATCCAGATGCCTTTTAAATGTTGTAATTGTACCAGCCTCCACCACTTCCTCTGGCAGCTCACTCCACACACGTACCACCCTTTGCATGTGAAGGTTACCCCTTAGGTCCCTTTTAAGTCTTTTCCCCTCACCTTAAACCTATGCTCTCTAGTTCTGGACTCCTCCACCCCAGGGAAAATACCTTCTCTATTCATCCGATCCATGCCCCTCATGATTTTATAAACCTCTACAAGGTCACCTCTCACCATCCGACGCTCCAGGGAAAATAGCCTCAGCCGATTCAGTCTCTCACTATAGCTCAAATCCTCCAACCCTGGCAATATCCTTGTCAATATTTTCTCAACCGTTTCAAGTTTCACAGCATCCTTCCTACAGGATGGAGACCAGAACTGCACGCAATATTCCAAAAGTGGCCTAACCAATTACCTGTACAGCCGCAACATGACCTCCCAACTCCTCTACTCAATACTCTGACCAATAAAGGAAAGCATACCAAACGCCTTCTTCACTATCCTATCTACCTGCAACTCCACTTTCAAGGAGCTATGAACCTGCACTCCAAGGTCTCTTTGTTCAGCAACACTCCCTCAGACCTTAGCATTAAGTGCATACGGCCTGCTCTGATTTGCTTTTCCAAAATGCAGCTCCTCACATTTATCTGAATTAAACTCCAGCTGCCACTTCTCAGCCCATTGGCCCATCTGATCAAGATCCTGTTGTAATCTGAGGTAACCTTCTTTGCTGTCCACTACACCTCCAATTTTGGTGACATCTGCAAACTTACTAACTATACTTCCAATGTTCACATCCAAATCCTTTATATAAATGATGAAAAGTAGTGGACCCAGCACCGATCCTTGTAGCACTCCACTGGTCACAGGCATCCAGTCTGAAAAACAACCCTCTATCACCTCTCTCTGTCTTCTGCCTTCGAACCAGTTCTGTATACAAATGGCTAGTTCTCCCTGTATTCAATGAGATTTGACTTTACTAAACAGTCTACTATGAGGAACCTTATCAAATGCCTTACTGAAATCCATACAGACATTTTACTGCTGTGCCCTCATCAATCCTCTTCTTAACTTCTTTATAAACCTATTGTGTCCCACTATAAGCTCCCTCTGTATCCCAGTGTGTCCCTCTGTATACCATTGTATGAGCTCCCTCAATATTGCATAATGTTGCAGTATATCCCTCTATATCCCACTGTATGATCTCCCTCTATATTGCATAATGTTGCAGTATATCCCTCTATATCCCATTGTGCGATCTCCCTCTATATTGCATAATGTTGCAGTATATCCCTCTATATCCCATTGTGTGATCTCCCTCTATATTGCATAAATTCGCAGTGTGTTCCTCTATATCTCATTGTGTGATCTCCCTCTATATTGCATTACATCGCATTGTATTCGTCAATATCCCACTGTGTGATCTCCCTCTATATTGCATAATGTTGCAGTATATCCCTCAATGTCTGACTGTGTGATCTCGGTCTATATTCTATAATGTTGCACTATATCCCTCTATATCCCACTGTGTGACCTCCCGCTTAATTGCATAATATTACAGTATATTCATCTATATCCCACTGCGTGATCTCCCTCTATATTGTATAATGTTGCAGTGTATCCCTCTATATCCCATTGTGTGATCTCCCTCTATATTGCATAACATCGCATTGTATCCCTCCATATCCCACTGTGTGATCTCCCTCTATATTGCATATCATCGCAGTGTAACCTTCTATATCCCACTGTGTTATCTCCCTCCATATTGCATAATGTTGCAGTATATCCCTGTATATCCCATTGTGTGATCTCCCTCTATATTACATAAATTCGCAGTGTGTTCCTCTATATCTCATTGTGTGATCTCCCTCTATATTGCATTACATCGCATTGTATTCGTCTATATCCAACTGTGTGATCTCCCTCTATATTGCATAATGTGCAGTATATCCCTCCATATCTCACTGTGTGACCTCCCTCTATATTGCATAATGTTGCAGTATATCCCTCTATATCCCATTGTGTGATCTCCCTCTATATTGCATAATGTTGCAGTATATCCCTCTATATCCCACTGTGTGATCTCCCTCTATGTGGCATAATGTTGCATTGCATCTCTCTATATCCCACTGTGTGATCTCCCTCTACATTGCATAATGTTGCATTGTATTTCTCTATATCCCACTGTGCGATATCCCTCTATATTGCATAATGTTGCAGTATATCCCACTATATCCCACTGTGCGATCTCCCTCTATATTGCATAACGTTGCAGTATATCCCTCTATATCCCACTGTGTGATCTCCCTCTATATTGCATAATGTTGCAGTATATCCCACTATATCCCACTGTGCGATCTCCCTCTATATTGCATAACGTTGCAGTATATCCCTCTATATCCCACTGTGTGATCTCCCTCTATATTGCATAATGTTGCAGTGTATCCCTTTATATCCCACTGTGTGATCTCCCTCTATATTGCATAATGTTGCAGTGTATCCATCTATATCCCACGGTGTGATCTCCCTCTATATTGCATAATGTTGCAGTATATCACTCTCTATCCCATTTTGTGATGTGCCTCTATATTGCATAACATTGTATTGTATCCCTCTATATCCCACTGTGTGACCTCCATCTGTATTGCATAATGTTGCAGTATATCCCTCTATATCCCACTGTGAGATTTCCTAATTTGCTTAATGTTGCAGTGTATCCCTCTATAACCCACTGTGTAAACTCCCTCTATATGGCATAACGTTGCAGTATATCCCTCTATATCCCACTTTCAGATCTACCTCTATATTGCATAATGTTGCAGTCTATCCCTCTATATCCCACTTTGAGATCTACCTCTATATTGCATAATGTTGCAGTATATCCCTCTATATCCGACTGTGTGATCTCTCTCTAAATTGCATAATGTTGCAGTTTATCCCTCTATATCCCACTGTGTGATCTCCCTCTATATTGCATAATGTTGCAGTATATCCCTCTATATCCCATTGCGTGATCTCCCTCTATATTGCATAACGTTGCAGTATATTCCTCAATATCCCACTGTGTGATCTCCCTGTATATTGCATAACATCGAAGTGTATCCTTCTATATCCCACTGTGTTATCTCCCGCCATATTGCACAATGTTGCAGTATATCCCTCTATATCCGACTGTGTGATCTCCCTCTATATTGCATAATGTGCAGTACATCCCTCCATATCTCACTGTGTGATCTCCCTCTATATTTCATAACATTGCATTATCTCCCTCTACATTGCATAACATCGCAGCGTGTCCCTCTATATCCCACTGTGGGATCTCCCTCTATATTGCATAATGTTGCAGTGTCTCCCTCTATATTCATTGTGAGATCTCCCTCTATATTGCTTAATGTTGCAGTGAATCCCTCTATATCCCACTGTGTGATCTCCCTCTATGTTGCATCTCATCGCAGTGTATCCCTCTATATCCCACTGTGTGATCTCCCTCTATATTGCATAACATTGCAGTGTATCCCTCTATATCCCACTGTGTGATCTCCCTCTATATTGCATAATGTTGCAGTATATCCCTCTATATACCACTGCGTGATCTCCCTCTATATTGCATAATGTTGCATTGCATCTCTCTATATCCCACTCTGTGATCTCCCTCTATATTGCATAATGTTGCATTGTATTTCTCTATATCCCACTGTGTGATCTCCCTCTATATTGCGTAATGATGCAGTATATCCCTCTCTACCCACTGTGTGATCTCCCTCTATATTGAACAATGTTGCAGTATATCCCTCTATATTTCATTATGTTGAAGTGAATCCCTATATGTCCCACTGTGTAATCTCCCTCTATATTGCATAATGTTGCAGTGTATCCCTCTATAATCCCACTGTGTGATCTCCCTCTATATTGCAAAATGTTGCAGTGTATCTCTCTATATCCCACTGTGTTATCTCCCTCTATATTGCATAACATTGCAGTATATCCCTCTATATCCCACTGTGTGATCTCCATCTATATTGCATAATGTTGCAGTATATCCCATTATATCCCACTGTGCGATCTCCCTCTATATTGCATAACGTTGCAGTATATCACTCTATATCCCATTTTGTGATCACCCTCTACATTGCATAACATTGTATTGTATCCCTCTATATCCCGCTGTGTGATCTCCCTCTATATTGCTTAATGTTGCAGTGAATCCCTCTATATCCCACTGTGTAATCTCCCTCTATATTGCATAACATCGCAGTGTATCACTCTATAACCCTCTGTGTAAACTCCCTCTATATTGCATAACGTTGCAGTATATCCCTCTATATCCCACTGTGTGATCTCCCTCTATATTGCATAATGTTGCAGTGTATCCCTCTATATCCCACTGTGTGACCTCCATCTGTATTGCATAATGTTGCAGTATATCCCTCGATATCCCACTGTGTAATCTCCCTCTATATTGCATTATGTTGAAGTGAATCCCTCTATATTCCCCTGTGTGTTCTCCCTCTATATTGCATAATGCTGCAGTATATCCTTCCATATACAACCTTGTGATCTTCCTGTATATTGCAAAATGTTGCAGTAGATCCCTGTATATCCTACTGTGTGATCTTCCTCTATATTGCATAATGTTGCAGTATATCCCTCTATATCCCACTTTGTGATCTACCTCTATATTGCATAATGTTGCAGTATATCCCTCTATATCCCACTTTGTGATCTACCTCTATATTGCATAATGTTGCAGTATATCCCTCTATATCCCACTTTGTGATCTACCTCTATATTGCATAATGTTGCAGTATATCCCTCTATATCCGACTGTGTGATCTCCCTCTATATTGCATACTGTTGCAGTATATCCCTCTATATCTCATTGTGTGATCTCCCTCTATATTGCATAAGGTTGCAGTATATCCTTCTATATCCCACTGTGTTATCTCCCTCCATATTGCATGATGTTGCAGTATATCCCTCTATATCCGACTGTGTGATCTCCCTCTATATTGCATAATGTTGCAGTATATCCCTCTATATCCCACTTTGTCATCTCCTACTGTATTGCATAATGTGCAGTATATCCCTCCATATCTCACTGTGTGATCTCCCTCTATATTCATAACATCTCAGTGTGTCCCTCTATATCCCACTGTGTGATCTCCCTCTATGTTGCATAATTTTGCAGTATATCCCTCTATATCCCACTGTGTGATCTCCCTCTATATTGTATAATGTTGCAGTGTATCCTTCCATATACAACCTTGTGATCTTCCTGTATATTGCAAAATGTTGCAGTAGATCCCTGTATATCCCATTCTGTGATCGCCCTCTATATTGCATAACATCGCATTGTATCTCTCTATATTCCACTGTGTGATCTCCCTCTATATTTCATAACATCGCATTGTATCCCTCTATATCCCACTGTGTTATCTCCCTCCATATTGCAAAATGTTGCAGTATATCCCTCTATATCCCACTGTGTGATCTCCCTCTATATTACATAATGTTGCAGTGTATCCCTCTATATCCCACTGTGTGACCTCCATCTGTATTGCATAATGTTGCAGTATATCCCTCTATATCCCACTGTGTGATCTCCCTCTATATTGCATAACATTGTATTGTATCCCTCTATATCCCACTGTGTGACCTCAATCTGTATTGCATAATGTTGCAGTATACCCTCGATATCCCACTGTGTGATCTCCCTCTATATTTCATTATGTTGAAGTGAATCCCTATATGTCTCACTGTGTAATCTCCCTCTATATTGCATAATGTTGCAGTGTATCCCTCGATATCCCACTGTGTGATCTCCCTCTATATTGCGTAATGATGCAGTAGATCCCTGTATATCCTATTGTGTGATCTTCCACTATATTGCATAATGTTGCAGTCTATCCCTCTATATCCCACTTTGTGATCTACCTCTATATTGCATAATGTTGCAGTATATCCCTCTTTATCCGACTGTGTGATCTCCCTCTAAATTGCATAATGTTGCAGTTTATCCCTCTCTCTCCCACTGTGTGATCTCCCTTTGTATTGCATAATGTTGCAGTATATCCGTCTATATTCCACTGTATGATCTTCCTCTGTATTGCTTAATGTTGCAGTGTGTCCCTCTATATCCCAACGTGTGATCTCACTCTATATTGCATAATGTGCAGTATATCCGTCTCTCTCCCACTGTTATCTCCCTCTATATTACATACTGTTGCAGTATATCCCTCTATATCCCACTGCTTGAACTCCCTCTATATTGCATAACATCGCAGCGTGTCCCTCTATATCCCACTGTGTGATCTCCCTCTATATTGCAATAATGTTGCAGAGTATCCCTTTATATCCCACTGTGTGATCTCCCTCTATATCCCACTATGTGATCCCTGTCTATATTGCATAATGTTGCAGTATATCCATCTATGTCCAAATGTGTAATCTCCCTTTATATTGCATAATGTTGCAGTGTGTCGCTCTATACCTCACTATGTGATCTCCCTCTATATTGCATAATGTTGCAGTATGTCCCTCTATTTCCCATTGTGTGATCTCCCGCTATATTGCCTAACATCGTATTGTATCCCTATATATCCCACTGTATGATCTCCCTCTATATTGCATAACATCGCAGTGTATCCCTCTATATCCCACTGTGTGATCTCCCTGTATATTGCATAATGTTGCAGTATATCCCTCTATATCCCACTGTGTGATCTCCCTCTATATTGCATAATGTTGCAGTATATCCCTCTATATCCCACTGTGTGATCTCCCTCTATATTGCATAACAGCGCATTGTATCCCTCTATATCCCAGAGTGTGATCTCCCTCTATATCGCATAATGTTGCAGTATATCCTTCTATATCCCACTGTGTGATCTCTGTCTATATTGCATAATGTTGCAGTATATCCCTCTATTTCCCCCTGTGTGATCTCCCTCTATATTGCATAATGTTCCAGTATGACCCCTTATATCCGACTGTAATCTCCCTCTATATTGCATAATGTTGCAGTATATCCCTCTATATCCCATTGTGTGATCTCCCTGTATATTGCATAACATCGTATTGTATCCCTCTATATCGCATTGTGTGATCTCCCTGTATATTGCATAATGTTGCAGTATATCCCTCTATATCCCATTGTGTGATCTCCCTCTACATTGCATAACATCGCAGTGTATCCCTCTATATCCCACTGTGTGATCTCCCTCTATATTGCATAAAGTTGCAGTGTATCCCTCTCTCTCCCACTGTATGATCTCCCTCTGTATTGCTTAATGTTGCAGTATATCCCTCTATATCCCACTGTGTGATCTCCGTCTATATTGCATAATGTTGCAGTATATCCCTCTATATCTGACTGTGTAATCTCCCTCTATATTGCATAATGTTGCAGTATATCCCTCTATATCCCTCTGTGTGATCTCCCTCTGTATTGCATAATGTTGCAGTATATCCCACTATATCCCACTGTGCGATATCCCTCTATATTGCATAACATTGCAGTATATCCCTCTATATCCCACTGTGTGATCTCCCTCTATATTGCATAATGTTGCAGTGTATCCCTCTATATCCCACTGTGTGATCTCCCTCTATATTGCATAATGTTGCAGTATATCCCTCTATATCCCACTGTGTGATCTCCCTCTATATTGCATAATGTTGCAGTGTATCCCTCTATATCCCACTGTGTGATCTCCCTCTATATTGCATAATGTTGCAGTGTATCCATCTATATCCCACTGTGTGATCTCCCTCTCTTTTTTTGCATAATTTTGCAGTATATCCCACTATATCCCACTGTGCGATCTCCCTCTATATTGCATACCGTTGCAGTATATCCCATTATATCCCACTGTGTGATCTCCCACTATATTGCTTAATGTTGCAGTGAATCCCTCTATATCCCACTGTGTGATCGCCCTCTATATTGCATAACATCGCAGTGTATCACTCTATAACCCACTGTGTAAACTCCCTCTATATTGCATAACGTTGCAGTATATCACTCTATATCCCATTTTGTGATCACCCTCTACATTGCATAACATTGTATTGTATCCCTCTATATCCCACTGTGTGATCTCCCTCTGTATTGCTTAATGTTGCAGTGAATCCCTCTATATCCCACTATGTGATCTCCCTCTATATCCCACTATTTGATCTCTGTCTATATTGCATAATGTTGCAGTATATCCATCTATGTCCAAATGTGTAATCTCCCTTTATATTGCATAATGTTGCAGTGTGTCGCTCTATCCCTCACTATGTGATCTCCCTCTATATTGCATAATGTTGCAGTATGTCCCTCTATTTCCCATTGTGTGATCTCCCTCTATATTGCCTGACATCGTATTGTATCCCTATATATCCCACTGTATGATCTCCCTCTATATTGCATAACATCGCAGTATATCCCTCTATATCCCACTGTGTGATCTCCCTGTATATTGCATAATGTTGCAGTATATCCCTCTATATCCGACTGTGTGATCTCCCTCTAAACTGCATTATGTTGCAATATATACCTCAATATCCCACTGTGTGATCTCCCTCTATATTGCATAATGTTGCAGTGTATCCCTCTATATCCCACTGTATGATCTCCCTCTGTATTGCTTAATGTTGCAGTATATCCCTCTACATCCTACTGTGTGATCTCCCTCTATATTGCATAATGTTGCAGTATATCCTTCTATATCCCACTGTGTTATCTCCCTCCATATTGCATAATGTTGCAGTATATCCCTCTGTATCCGACTGTGTGATCTCCCTCTATGTTGCATAATGTGCAGTATATTCCTCCATATCTCACTGTGTGATCTCCCTCTATAGTTCGTAACATCGCATTGTATCCCTCTACATCCCAATGTGTGATCTGCCTCTACATTGCATAACATCGCAGCGTGTCCCTCTATATCCCACTGTGGGATCTCCCTCTATATTGCATAATGTTGCAGTGTCTCCGTCTATATTCCATTGTGAGATCTCCCTCTATATTGCATAACATCTCAGTGTGTCCCTCTATATCCCACTGTGTGATCTCCCTCTATGTTGCATCTCATCGCAGTGTTTCCCTCTATGTTGCATTGTATCCCTCTATATTGTATAAAGTCGCAGTGTGTCCCTCTATATCCCATTGTGTGAGCTCCCTCTATATTGCACATTGTTGTAGTGTATCCCTTTATATCCCATTGTGTGAGCTCCCTCTATATTCCATATTGTTGTAGTGTATCCCTTTATATCCCATTGTGTGAGCTCCCTCTATATTGCATAATGTTGCAATGTATCCCTTTATATCTGATAACATCCCAGTGTGTCCCCTCTAAATCCCACATGTCCTAGTATGTTTCCTCTGTTGAACATTGTTTCCCTGTGTGGACCCTCTATATTCCATTGCTTCCTAGAGACTGTCTCCCCTTGATATTCTGTTTGTCCTGCAGTACTCTCTGTGATGTGTCTTTCCCCAAGCAGATAATGAATGGGTAATGTTTTCTCTTTCCAGTTTCCATCCATGTGTGAGAAGATGAGAATCCGGCTCATTGACTGGTGAGTCTCTTCTCGTCTCTACTGTTCTGCATCTGTTGATGGGTACTGTTCACAGGAAAGACGAAGCTGACCTTAGTCGGGGTAGGGTTCTAGAAATCTGGCAGGAGATTCAATGCAGCGGTATGTGTCTTTGTCGTTTTTATAAATGACTTGGATGAGGAGGTTGAAGGGTGGGTTAGTAAGTTTGCAGATGACACAAAGGTTGGAGGTGTCGTTGATAGTATAGAGGTCTACTGCAGGCTGCAGTGCGACATAGACAGGATGCAGAGCTGGGCTGAGAAATGGCAGATGGAGTTCAACCTGGATAAATGTGAAGTGATGCATTTTGGAAGGTCGAACTCGAATGCTGAATATAGGATTAAAGACAGGATTCTTGGCGGTGTGGAGGAACAAAGGGATCTGGGTGTGAAAGTACATAGATCCCTCAAAGTTGCCACCTAAGTGGATAGGGTTGTTCAGAAAGCATATGGTGTTTTGGCTTTCATTAACAGGGGGATTGAGTTTAAGAGCTGCGAGGTTTTGCTGCAGCTCTACAAGTCCATGGTGAGACCACACTTGGAATATTGTGTCCAGTTCTGGTCATCCTACTATAGGAAAGATACAGAGGCTTTGGAGAGAGTGCAAAGAAGGTTTACCAGGATGCTGCCTGGACTGGAGGGCTTGCCTTTTGAAGAAAGGTTGAATAAGCTCAGACGTTTCGCTCTGGAGAGAAGGAGGAAGAGAGGAGACCTGATCAAGGTGTAGGAAATAATGAGAGGAATGGATAGCCAGAGACTTTTCCCCAGGGCAGGATTGACTGGTGCAAGAAGTCATAGTTTGAAGATATTAGGAGGAAGGTACAAAGGAGACATCAGAGGTAGGTTCTTTACACAGAGAGCTGTGAATGCATGGAATGCGTTGCCAGCTGTGGTGGTGGAAGCAGAGTCATTGGGGACATTTAAGCCACTGCTGGACATGCACATGGATAGCAGTGAATTGAGGAGTGCGTAGGTTAAGTTACTATATTTTACATTAGGATTAAATCTCTGCACAACGTTGTGGGCCAATGGGCCTGTTCTGTGCTGTACTTTTCTATGTGCTATATGTTCTATGATATTGTAGAATCATAAGATTATTTAATAGGTGCAGGCTAAGAAGCTGTTCGGTCCATCAATGCTGCCAGCTCTCTCATCCCCGTGCCCTGCCATTTCCCCATAACTCTGCAGTTGCTTTTTCTTCAGGTGTTTCTTGTATTCCTTTTTTGAATGCCTCAATTGAGTCTGCCTCCACCACACTCTCATACAGTTTAGTCCCCTTGCTGTGGGATAAAAGCTGTCTAAATGACTTCATTTTGTCAATCATTTTTACTCTCTGCTCTCTGGCTCCTAGTTCCTCAACCAATGGCAACAATACCTCACGATCTAAACTCCCAAGTAGATGCACGGACTAGCAGGCACAACAACTTCCTAGGGTGGCTCTGGAAATCCAACACGTCCATAAGGACACTCACCAACTTCTACAGATACACCATTGAGACCATACTGTCCGGGTGTATATCGGCCTGGTATGGCAACTGCTCTGCCCAGGACCGTAGGAAACTACAGAAGGTGGTGTGCACAGCCCAGACCATCACGGAAGCCAATCTTCCATCCATGCGCTCCATTTACACGGCTCACTGCCGCAGAAACACTGCCAACATCATCAAAGACGCCTCCCACCCCGGTAATGATCTCCTACAACCTCTTACATCAGGCAGGAGGTACAGAAACCTGAACACACACACACCAGCAGCTTCAGGAACAGCTTCTTCCCTGCTGTTGTCAGACTGCTGAACGGACCTCTCTAACTTCAAATAATGTTGGTGTTGCTGTGTGGATCTCCTGTACAGCCATAACCTTGTATGTCCCGCTCTGTCTAAGTGCCATATGATCAGAATGTCCTTGTTTACTGTTGATCTGTCTGTATTGCGTGTAAAACATAACTTTTTACTCTACTTAGGTACATGTGACAACAATAAATCAAATCAATTCCATCAACTCTTTCCTGAACCCTCACGGTTTTGAACACCTCAGTCAAGTCTCCTCTCAACCTTCTCTTCACTGAGAATAAATAAACCAGCATCCAAGGAGCAGGAGAATCGACGTTTTGGGCATGAGCCCTTCTTCAGGAATGAAGAAGGGCTCATGCCCGAAACGTCGATTCTCCTGTTCCTTGGATGCTGCCTGACCTGCTGTGCTTTTCCAGCAACACATTTTCAGCTCTGATCTCCAGCATCTGCAGTCCTCACTTTCTCCTCGATAAATAAACCAGCTTCTTCAATATCTCATTGAACTGATTTTCCTCATTCCTCAAACCAATCTTGTACATTTTCTTTGCACTCTTTCTAAAGCCCTCACATCTGCCTAAAGGGCCCTCTCCAGAATGGGTCACATTGTCCTAAAAGGCCAAAACACTGATAGAAAACCTCATCATGACACCGCTGTACTCTGTGCCTGGATTTGTAAAGGTCAGAGTCACGTGTGCTTTTCAATCACTATCTCAACCTTCTCTGCCATCTATAGCAATTTCACAGCATGATAATGTAAGATGGTGTAGAGTGTGGGATGGAGGGGTGGTGGACACAGCTGTGGGAGGGGGATTAAATGGGTGTAGAGTGTGTGATGGGGGGAGTGTGGACACGGGGCTGTGGGAGGGGGATTAAATGGGTGTTGAGTGTGTGATGGGGGAGTGTGGACATGGGGCTGTGGGAGGGGGATTAAATGGGTGTAGAGTGTGTGATGGGGGAGTGTGGACACGGGGCTGTGGGAGGGGGATTAAATGGGTGTAGAGTGTGTGATGGGGGAGTGTGGACATGGGGCTGTGGGAGGGGGATTAAATGGGTGGAGAGTGTGTGATGGGGGAGTGTGGACACGGGGCTGTGGGAGGGGGATTAAATGGGTGTTGAGTGTGTGATGGGGGAGTGTGGACATGGGGCTGTGGGAGGGGGATTAAATGGGTGTAGAGTGTGTGATGGGGGGAGTGTGGACACGGGGCTGTAGGAGGGGGATTAAATGGGTGTAGGGTGTGTGATGGGGGGAGTGTGGGGACACGGGGCTGTGGGAGGGGGATTAAATGGGTGGAGAGTGTGTGATGGGGGAGTGTGGACACGGGGCTGTGGGAGGGGGATTAAATGGGTGTAGAGTGTGTGATGGGGGGAGTGCGGACCCGGGGCTGTGGGAGGGGGATTAAATGGGTGTAGAGTGTGTGATGGGGGGAGTGTGGACACGGGGCTGTGGGAGGGGGATTAAATGAGTGTAGAGTGTGTGATGGGGGGAGTGCGGACCCGGGGCTGTGGGAGGGGGATTAAATGGGTGTAGAGTGTGTGATGGGGGGAGTGTGGACACGGGGCTGTGGGAGGGGGATTAAATGGGTGGAGAGTGTGTGATGGGGGGGTGTGTGGACACGGGGCTGTGGGAGGGGGATTAAATGGGTGTAGAGTGTGTGATGGGGGGAGTGTGTGGACGACGGGCTGTGGGAGGGTATTAATACATCGTGCATAATGCTTTTTCATGTGTTTTACTTGAACAGGGATCGCTTAACCCACAATGATGTGATTGGTACAACTTACTTATGTATGTCGAAAATCTCTGCCCCAGGAGGAGAGATTGAAGGTAAGTGAGGTTCATACGTAGTAACAGGTTTGAATTTAATAGTTATATTTATTCTGGGTTGAAGTTCCTGAATGTTTGTGGCAGTTTAGAAGTTCTAGTTAAGTATAATGTGTGAAGTTGACCTTCAGTGATGGTGATGGTACTCCGTAGATTGGAGTTTAGTCACGGCCATGGCAGCTGGAGGTCTGAAATAGTTGGCTGAATCTCAGTGATGGTATTCGCAGGTTAACACTTAGGAATAGTTAGCTTATTGTTTCCTCATAATGAATGTTGACTAAAGTTGAATATTGATTATGAAGGTTTGTAACAATTAGAGCAGGTTAAAGTTCAGTGATGGTTACAGTGAGTTACAATTTAGTACTGGTGATAGTTATCAAAGGTTGGTTAGATTGATTAAACTGTTCCAAAGTGCATGAAGTATCTCATCAGAGACTATTGCCCTGAACAGCTCTGGTCACGTCTCTCCATGTTGTACTGTCCAGCAACTCCTTCAGAGGAACCAGTGAACACACGCTCAGTTGGAGCCATGTTTAAACAAACTCTGACCAGTCAGCTGACCGGTTCCACACCCAGTGGAAGTCCCTTATTGCCAATGCTACACGATGGACAGATAACAATAGTGGACAGGGTAGCTCACTGGGCCTGTGCTAGCTGTTTCAAACACCTATCCTAATTATTCCTCACTCCTGCTCATTCCCCAGAGTTATGTAAATGCCTTCCCCTCAAGGCCGTATCTGATTCAGCTGTGGTCTTTTTAAGGCATCCCCTTCGAAATGAAAACCACTTCACAGAGAGGCAACATGATGTGGCACATTGATTAGCCCTGCTGCCTCACAGCACCAGAGACCCGGGTTCAATTCCTGCCTCAGGCAACTGTCTGTGTGGAGTTTGCACATTCTCCCCGTGTCTGTGCGGGTTTCCTCCGGGTGCTCCGGTTTCCTCCCACAGTCCAAAGATGCGCAGGTCAGGTGAATTGGCCACGCTAAATTGTCTGTCGTGTTAGATGTTGAGGAATGGGTCTGGGTGGATTGCTCTTTGGAGGGTCGGTGTGGACTTGTTAGGCTGAAGGGCCTGCTTCCACACTGTAAGTAATCTAATGACTACAGCAAGCAAAAACATGGAAAATGCTTACAAATACATTTCTCCAAACATCTTCCAATCCCCTTTCAAAAGTTACTTATCAATTTACTCCACGTTCTTTCACACAGTGCATTCCAAATAGCAACTCCATCCCACCCCCGTACAGCAACCCCCCCCCCCCAGTACAGCAACCCCCTCTGTACAACTCCCCCGAAACAAAAAACACACCCTGCACGATGACTCAACAACCCTCTCAACAACAACTCTCTACAACAACTCACTCTCTACAACTCACTCACTCCAACAGCTCTGCAATAGCTCTACAACTTTCTACAACACCTCACTCTACAACTCACTTTCGAAAACACCTTACTCTCTGCAACTCACTCTCTACAATATCTCACTCTCTGCAACTCTCTACAACACCTCACTCACTCCAACAACAACTCACACTCCTTTATCACTCCGATCATTTTGAGTAGCTCTAATATGCTTTGATGCATCTTTGTTGTGAAGAGCAGGTTATACGCTGATAGCCATGGCTGCTTCTCTTGTGGTTCAGGATAGGGGTGAGAGCATTGGATCATTCATTCACGATTAAAACTCAACTCTCACAGGGATCTGGAAAAAGTTCCTCTCCTGCAATCCATTCAACTCGACAATAATACTCACTGATCAGCTAACATGCTTGTATGGGGGACTAATAAAAAGGATTAGACCAAACATGAGTTTATATTTGATCTTTCAGGACGTGATGTCCTAAGAGTGTTTCACACTGGCTGGCATACTGTTGCCAGACTGTTTGTATGTAGCAGGATCTCACTAGTTAGGTCCTTCATGCCGCATGTTTTGGTCTGTAAGCGAGATGCTATCACATTTTCTTTTGTAACATTGCTGCTGATTCTATGCTATGTCACAGATTCCATTTTTCTGACCTATAGTTTTTGTTCTTGGTTTCCTATTGTCAACCCACTATCCACACAGGGAGTGCTGTACAGTCAGGGGTCCCATCTTCCCCTGCCTTCCCGCGTGCAACCTTGTATTGTATCTCTGAGGTGATCAGTGGAGCTATACTTGGTGCCATGGGCAGCAATGACCCCTGTAATAAGACGAGAAAAGGCAACATATTTGGCCATTCTCCCATCACTGTGTGTGGGAGCTGTTGGTTGCTGTGTTTGCTAAATCACAACAGTTACCACACTTGGTTTGTTGGTTATAAAGTGCTTTTTGGTGAGAGATGTTGCATACATGCAACTTAATTTGTTTTGTGGGCGGCACGGTGACTCAGTGGTTAGCACTGCTGCCCCACAGTGCCAGGGACCCGGGTTAGATTCCGACTTCAGACGACTGTCTGTGTGGAGTTTGCACGTTCTCCCCGTGTCTGCGTGAGTTTCCTCTGGGTGCTTTGGTTTCGTTCCACAATACAAAAGATGTGCAGGTCAGGTGAATTGGCCATGCTAAATTGCCCATAGTGTTAGGTGCATTAATCAGGGATAAATGTCTGTGTGGGTTACTCTTCGGAGGGTCAGAGTGGACTTGTTGGGCCAAAGGGCCTGTTTCCATACTGTAAGGAATCTAATCTAAAACTCTTCCCCCCATTCAACAGTTCTTTTCAGCTCCCTCTTCTGCAAAATATGTTTTCCTGTTTATTGTAGAATGTTCTCTTCTGTTCTGACTGACATACTAAACACCCAGTGCTGGAGCAGAATTATACAATTGTTATACATAAGAACAAGGAGCAGGAGTAGGCCATCTGGCCCCTCGAGCCTGCTCCACCATTCAATAAGATCATGGCTGATCTTCTCATGACTCAGCTCCACTTCCCCGCCCTCTCACCACTACCCTTAATCCCTTTACTGTTCAAAAATCTATCGAACTTTACCTTCAAAACATTCAACGAGGTACCCCCATGAGGTTCCTCCTCAGCTCCGTCCTAACTCTACTACCCCTTATTTTGAGGCGATACCCCCTAGTTCTAGTTTCTAGTGGAAATGACCTCCCTTCATAATTTTATCAGGTTAGGGTTACGTTTCTATAAGACTCCCCCCCCATATTCTTCTGAATTCCAATGAGTATAATCCCAGTCTACTCAATCTCTCTTCATAAGCCAACCCTCTCCACTCCAGAATCAACCTCGTGAACCTCCTCTGCATTTGCTCTAGTGCCAGTACATCCTTTCTCAAGTAAGGAGACCAAAACTGTATACAGTACTCCAGGTGTGGCCTCACCAGCAGCACCCTATACAGCTGCAGCTCTACCTCCCTGTTTTTAAAGTTCAGCCCTCTAGCAATGAAGGACAAAATTCCATTTGCCTTCCTAATTACCTGCTGCATCTGCAGACCAACTTATTGTGATTCATGCACAAGGACACCCAGGTCCCTCTGCACAGCAGCGTGCTGCAATTTTTCACCATTTCAATAATAGACCCTTTTGCTGTTATTCCGACCGAAATGGATGACCTCACATTTACCAACATTGTACTCCATCTGCCAGACCCTTGCCCATTCACTGAACCTACCTGTATCCCTCTGCAGACTTTCAGTGTCCTCTGCACACTTTGCTATGGTGTATAAAGAGGCCATTCAGCCTATCCTGTCTACCCCAGCTCTCTGAACATTTTAACTTAGTCTCTATTCCCCATTTCCCTGCCCATTGTCTCTACTTAAATAATCCACCAATGTTGTCTTGAATGCCTCCATTGAACCTGCCTCCACCACATAGCTTGGCAGTGCGTTCCAGACACTGTCTAGTCACGGCAGAAAAACTTTCTCTCACCTCACATTTGCTTCTTTAGTGAATGAGTTTAAAACTCTACCCTCTGTCTCCTGATGTCTTTACAAGTGGGAACAGTTTCTACCCATCGACACAGTCCAGACCCTGCATGATTTTGACAACATCTATCAGATCTCTTAGCCAAGGGAAACAGTTCCAGCTTCTCCAACCTAACCTCACAATGGAACGTTCTCATCCTTGGAACCAATCTAATAAACCTCTTCTGCATGCTCTCCAATGCATTCACATCTTTCCTGTATAGTGGCACCCTGAACTGTATAGAAGAGCTGGACTCCAGAGGGGAGGAGAGAATGATATCCTTTGACATCAAGGCTGCATTTGCCCGAGTGTGGTGTCAAGGAGCCCTGGCAAAACTAGAATCAATGAGCATCAGGTGGTAAACTCTCCCCTGCTTGAAGTCACACCTGACACATAGGGAGATGGTCATGGTTGTTGGAGGTCAGTCATCTCAGCTCCAGGACATCTCTGCAGGAGTTCCTCAGAGTGGTGTCCTCGAAGAAAGGATAGGGAAGGTGATTCAGGAGATGAGTGACAGTAATAGGGTGGTGATTATGGGGGACTTTAACTTTCCTGATATTGATTGGGAAAGCTATAGCTCAAGTTCGTTAGATGGGTCAGTGTTTGTTCAATGTGTGCAGGAGAGTTTCCTGACACAATATGTAGACAGGCCAACAAGAGGTGAGGCCATACTGGATTTGGTTCTGGGTAACGAACCAGGCCAGGTGTTAGAATTAGAGGTAGGTGAGCACTTTGGGGATAGTGACCATAATTCGGTGATTTTTACTCTCGTGATGGAGAGGGATAAGTGTGTACTACAGGGCAAGAGTTATAGCTGGGGTCAGGGAAATTATGCGGTGAGGCATGACTTAGGATGTGTGGCTTGGAAAAGTAGACTCCAAGGCAAGAGTGTAAATGATATGTGGAGCTTGTTCAAGGAGCAACTATTGAGTGTCCTTGATAATTATGTACCTGCCAGGCAGGGAGGAAAGGGTCGTGTGAGGGAGCCGTGGTTTAATAAGGAATTGGAATCCCTTGTTAAATGGAAGAGGGCGGCCTATCTCAAGATGAGACGTGAAGGTTCAATTGGGGCGATTGAGAGTTATAGGGTAGCCAGGAAGGACCTGAAGAGAGAGCTAAGAGCAGCAAGGAGGGGACATGAAAGGTCCTTAGTCGGTAGGATTAGGGAAAACCCTAAGGCTTTCTATAGGTATGTTAGGAATAAAAGAATGACTAGGGTAGGAATAGGTCCAGTCAAGGATAGTAGTGGGAAGTTGCGTGTGGAGGCGGAAGAGATTGGGGAGACACTGAATGAATACTTTTCTTCAGTATTTACTCAGGAACAGGGCATTGTCGTCGATGTGAATACTGAGTCACAAATAAGTAGAATGGATGGCTTTGAGGTATGTAGAGAAGAGGTGTTGGAAATCCTGGAAAAGGTGAAAATAGATAAGTCCCCTGGGCCTGATGGCATTTATCCTAGGATTCTCTGGGAAGCAAGGGAGGAGATTGCAGAGCCATTGGCCTTGATTTTTATGTCCTCTTTGTCTACAGGAGTAGTGCCAGAAGACTGGAGGATAGCAAATGTGGTTCCCTTGTTCAAAAAGGGGAGTAGGGATAACCCTAGTAACTATAGGCCGGTGAGTCTCACTTCTGTTGTGGGCAAAGTCTTAGAGAGAATTGTAAGGGATAGGATTTATGCACATCTGGATAGGAATAATGTGATCAAGGATAGTCAGCATGGTTTTGTGAAGGGCAGGTCGTGCCTCACAAACCTTATTGAATTCTTTGAAAAGGTGACGAAGGAGGTTGATGAGGGGAAAGCGGTAGATGTGGTATATATGGATTTTAGTAAGGCGTTTGATAAGGTTCCCCATGGTAGGCTACTGCAGAAAATACGGAGATATGGCATTGAGGGTGAGTTGGAGGTTTGGATTAGGAATTGGCTGGATGGAAGAAGACAGAGGGTAGTAGTTGATGGCAAAGTTTCTTCATGGAGTGCCGTCACTAGCGGTGTTCCGCAAGGATCTGTTTTGGGACCATTGCTGTTTGTCATTTTTATAAATGACCTGGAAGAGGGGTTAGAAGGTTGGGTGAGCAAGTTTGCGGATGATACGAAAGACGGAGGAGTTGTTGACAGTGAGGAAGGATGTGGCAGGTTACAGCAGGATATA
Source organism: Chiloscyllium plagiosum (assembly GCF_037043375.1). Taxonomy (NCBI): domain Eukaryota; kingdom Metazoa; phylum Chordata; class Chondrichthyes; order Orectolobiformes; family Hemiscylliidae; genus Chiloscyllium; species Chiloscyllium plagiosum. The sequence continues at coordinate 163,627,137 of NW_028270139.1, read as the reverse complement.
GAGAAGCTGCAGAGCTGGGCAGAAAGGTGGCAAATGGAATTCAATGTAGCTAAATGTGAGGTGATTCACTTTGGGAAGAATAACAAAAAGATGGGGTACTGGGCTAATGGTCGGATACTTGGTAGTGTGGATGAGCAGAGGGATCTTGGTGTCCATGTACACAGATCTCTGAAAGTTGCCACCCAGGTAAATAGTGCGGTGAGGAAGGCATATGGCGTACTGGCTTTTATTGGTAGAGGAATTGAGTTCCGGAGTCCTGAGGTCATGATGCAGTTGTATAAAACTCTGGTGCGGCCGCATCTGGAATATTGTGTGCAGTTTTGGTCGCCATACTATAGGAAGGATGTGGAGGCACTGGAACGGGTGCAGAGGAGGTTTACCAGGATGTTGCCTGGTATGGAAGGAAGATCGTATGAGGATAGACTGAGACACTTGGGGCTATTTTCATTAGAGAAAAGAAGGTTTAGGGGTGACTTGATTGAGGTGTACAAGATGATTAGGGGGTTAGAGAGGGTTGACAGTGTGAACCTTTTCCCGCGTATGGAGTCGGGTATTACAAGGGGGCATAGCTTTAAATTAAGGGGGGGTAGATATAGGACTGATGTTAGGGGTAGGTTCTTCCCTCAGCGAGTCGTAAGTTCATGGAATGCCCTGTCAGCAGCAGTGGTGGACTCTCCCTCTTTATGGGCATTTAAGCGGGCATTGGATAGGTATATGGAGGATAGTGGGTTAGTATAGGTTAGGTGGACTTGGATCGGCGCAACATCGAGGGCCAAAGGGCCTGTACTGCGCTGTATTGTTCTATGTTCTATGTTCTATGTTCTAACCATCTTCAGCTGCTTCATCAATGAACTTCCCTCCACCATAAGGTCAGAAGTAGAGATGTTTGCACATGATCGCATAATGTTCAGCACCATTCGCAACTCCTCAGATACTGAAGCAGTCCGTGCTCACATTCAACAAGATCTGGACAACAGGAGAAAGTGAGGACTGTAGATGCTGAAGATCAGAGTGAAGAGTGCGGTGCTGAAAAAGCACAGCAGGTCAGGCAGCATCCAAGGGGCAGGAAAATTCACGTTTCAGGTTCCTGAGAATGAACTTTTGCCCAAAACATCAATTTGTCTGCTCCTTGGATACTGCCTGACCTGCTGTGCTTTTCCAGCACCACACTCTAAGATCTGGACAATATCCAGCCTTGGGTTGACAAGTGGAAAGTAACATTCACGCCACGCAAATGCCAGGCAATGACCATCACCAATGACAGACAATCTAACTGCTGTTCCCTGACGTTCAATGGTGTTTTCATCATTGAGTCACCCATTGGGAGTTATCAGTAACCAGAAACTAACTGGACTCACCATTAAATACAATGGCTACAAGAGCAGGTCAGACACGAGGAATACGCTGGTGGATAACTCACTTCCTGACTCCCCGAAGCCTGTCCACCATCTACAAGGCACAAGTCAGGAGGGTGATGGAATACTCCCCACTTGCCTGGATGGGGGCAGCTCCAACAACACTCAAGAAGCTTGACACCATCCAGGACAAAGCAGCACTCTCGATTGGCACCACTCCACAAGCATCCACTCCCTCTACCACCGATGATCTGTAGAAGCAGTGTGTATTATCTCTAAGATGCGCAGCAGAAATTCACTAAAGATCCTCAGGCAGCATCTTCCAAATCCACGACCACTTTCATCTCGAAGGACAAGGGCAGCAGATACATGGGAACACCAGCCCCTGGTGGTTCCCCTCCAAGCCACCCACCATCCTGACTTGGACATATAGCGCTGTTCCTTCACTGTGGCTGGGTCACAATCCTGGAATTCCCTCCCTCAGGGCATTGTGGGTCTATCTACAGAACATGGACTGCAGCGGTTTAAGAACCTTCTAAAGGGGTAAATAGGGACGGGTAATAAATGCTGGGTCCAGCCAATGACATCCACGTCCCACAAAATGAAAATTTAAAAAAACACAACTATACTCCAGCTGTTGTCAAATCACTGCTGTCTGCAAGTTTATCACATCTTCATAGTTTCATAGTAATAGAAGCAGGAGTAGGCCATTTGGCCCATCGAGCCTGCTCCACCATTCATTCAGACCATGGCTGATCTATCCATCATCTCAGCTCCTCCAACCTGCATCATCCCCATAAACCTTAATTCCTCTACCGTGCAAAACCCCATCCAACTGTGTCTTGAATATATTTAACGAAGCTGCCTCTTCCGCTTCCTTGGGCAGAGAATTCCATAGATTCCCTACTCTCTGGGAAAAGCAGTTCCTCCTCATCTTTGTCCTAAATCCATTCCCTATAATCTTGAGGCCATGTCTCCTAGTCCTAGTCTCACCCACCAGCGGAAACAACTTGCCTGCCTTTATCTTATCTATCCCTTCCATAATTTTATATGTTTCAATAAGATCCCCACTCATTCTTCTAAATTCTAGCGAGTACAGTCCCAGGCAGCTCAATCTCTCTTCAGAGGGTAACCCCCTCATCTCCAGAATCAACCTGGTGAACCTCCTCTGCACCACCTCCAAAGTCAGTGTATCCTTCCTCAAGTAAGGAGACCAGAACTGCGCACAATACTCCAGGTGTGACCTTGTACAATTGCAGCAGAACCTCCCTGCTCTTAAATTCCATCCCTCTAGCAATGAAAGCTAATATTCCATTTGCCTTCCTGATTACCTGTTGTACCTGCAAATTAACTTTTAGCGATTCATGTATGAGCACTCCTAAGTCCCTCTGCACAACAGCATGCTGCAAAATTTCACCATTTCAATAATACTCTGACCTACCAGTGTAACTTCCAAAGTGGATCACCTCACACTTACCAACATTGTCCTCCATCTGCCAGACGCTTGCCCACTCACCGAACCTGGGAGAAATTCCTGATGAAGAGCTTCTGCTCTAACCATCGATTCTTCTGCTCCCTGGATGCTTCCTGACTGGTTGTGCCTTATCAGCACTGCACTTTGTGACTCTCACTTATCCTATCTAAATATCTCTGCAGACCCTCCACATCCTCTGCACAGTTTGCCTTTCCACTCAATGTAGAGTCATCAGCAAAATGTTGATACATTATTCTCACTCTTACACTCTTCCAAATCATTTTTATTTGTCATGAACAGTTGTGGGCCCAACACCGACCCCTGCAGCACCCTGCTCACTACTGATCTCCAACCAGAGAAACACCCATTTATTCCAACTCTCTGCTTTCTATTGGTTAGCCAGTCCTCTATCCATGCTAGTACATTCCCTGCAACTCCATCCATTCATATCTTATGGATGAGTCTTTTATGCGGCACCTTATTGAATGCCTTCTGGAAATCCACCATCCACATATTCCCCTCCATCCACAGTGTTTGTTACATCCTCAAAGAGCTCCATTAAGTTTGTCAAACATGACCTTCCCTTCCTGAATCTAATCCTGAATCTTCATTGATCTTGTACTCTCCGCCCCTTTCTACGAAGCCTAAAATAATGCGTGTTTTATTACCAGCTCAGTATACCTTTCCGACCACCTTTAATGATTGATACCCGATCTTTCTGCTCCTGCAGATCCTTCAGAATAGTCAGCCGACATTTGGAATATTGTGTACAGTCCTGGTCGCCACATGACTAGAAGGATGTGGAGGCTTTCGAGAGGCTACAGAGAGGCATCTCTGGTTTGGAGGGTATTCGCTGTGAGGAGGGATTAGACAAACTTGGTTTGTCTTCACTTGAACGTGGGAGGCTGAGGGGGCGACCTGATTGAGATTTACAAAATAATGAGAGACATGGATGGAATGGATAGTCAGTGCCTTTCTCCTCAGGGTAGAAATGTCACTATTAAGGCGATTTAGGTTTAAGGTAAAAGGGGGAGAATTTGAAGGAGATGTGAGAGACGGGTTTTTTTTACACGGAGGGTAGTGAGTGCCTGGAATGCACTTGCAGAGGAGCTGGTGGAGGCAGATACAGTAGCAATGTTTAATAGACACATTGATAGATACACGAATAGGCAGGGGATAGAGGGCTACGGGCAGCGTAGAGGGGAAAGGTTTTTAATTTAGAAAGGTATTGTGTGTCAGCACAGTCTTGATGGGCCAAAGGGCCTGTTCCTGTGCTGTACTGTTCTTTGTTCTCTCACATTGCTGCTTCTGGGATCTTGCTGTCGGGATAATTTGGCTGCATCATTTCTGATGTTGCAACCCATCCGTGAAACACTTTGGCTCATCCTGGTGTTGCCGAAATGCAGATTCTTTCCCTTGAGTTTAACCCAGTGAGTACATTGCTCCCGGCGACTGGATGGCTGAATCAACTGAAACTGAACCCTGACCCTGCTGGAAGGACAGAAGCTCTTTTCGCGTTCGTACACAACCTCGCAGAGTCCTGGATGCCTCAATATGACGCTGTTTTGTGCAGGGCCTGCCAGGTTCTGCTGCTCTCTTGTTTGTGTTGACTCTCCACGAGGGAGTGCCGCTGAATAACCAGTGACTCTTGTTATGGTCACATTACGATGCAAGGAAAGTCAACCAACCGATTTGTTTGTCTCCAAGTGGCTTCTGTGGGCTGACACTGAAAAGGATTTGTTCACACTTATAGGAGTGACCATCTGGAACTTTTTTTCCCTATGGGGGCTGTGGAAATTTGGAGTCAGTTGGAGCATTCTGAATTGAGATTAGCTTCTGTTGGGTACCAAGGGTATGGAGCACAGGAGGGAGACAGAATGGAGGCACAGGCCAGCCAGTACCTCTCCATATACTATCGTGTCTGCCTCTACCACCTTCGCTGGCCCCAGGCACCCACAACCTCTCTGCAGAGAACTTTCCACGCATATCTCCATGAAACTTTCCCCCTCTCACCTTGAACTCATGACCCCCAGTAAAATTTGTCAATCAGTTAATATTCCCACTGATTGAGTCACCACTGCTTCTTGGGGTAGACAATTCGAAAGATTATTTGTATCATCGATGGTCACAGATGAGTTGCCAGAAGACTGGAGGTTGGCTAACGTGCTGCCAATATTAAAGATGGGCCAGGGAACTATAGACCAGTGAGCCTGACGTCAGTTGTTGGAGGGAATCCTGCGGGACAGGATGTACATGTATTTGGAAAGGCAAGGACTGCTTTGGGATAGTCAACATGGCTTTGTGCGTGGGAAATCATGTCTTGCAAACTTGATTGAGTTTTTTTAAGAAGTAACAAAGAGGATTGATGAGGGCAGAGCAGTCGATGTGATCTATATGGGCATCAGTAAGGCGTTTGACAAGGTTCCCCATGGGAGACTGATTATCAAGGTTAGATCTCATGGAATATAGGGAGAACGAGCCATTTGGATACAGAACTGGCTCAAAGGTAGAAGACAGAGGGTGGTGGTGGAGGGTTGTTTTTCAGACTGGAGGCCTGTGACCAGTGGAGTGCCACAAGGATCGGTGCTGGGCCCTCTACTTTTTGTCATTTGCATAAATGATTTGGATGTGAGCATAAGAGGTACAGTTAGTAAGTTTGCAGATGACACCAAAATTGGAGGTGTAGTGGACAGCGAAGAGGGTTACCTCAGATTAGAACGGGAAGTTGATCACATGGGCCAATGGGCTGAGAAGTGACAGATCGAGTGTAATTCAGATAAATGTGAGGTGGTGTTTTTTGGATCGGCAAATCAGGTCAGGACTTATACACTTAATGGTAAGGTCCTGGGGAGTATTGCTGAACAAAGAGACCTTGGAGTGCAGGTTCATAGCTCCTTGAAAGTGGAGTTGCAGGTAGATAGGATAGTGAAGAAGGCGTTTTGGTATGCTTTCCTTTATTGGTCAGAGTATTGAGTACTGGAGTTGGGAAGTCATGTTGTGACTGTACAGGACATTGGTTAGGCCACTGTTGGAATATTGCGTGCAATTCTGGTCTCCTTCCTATCGGAAAGATGTTGTGAAACTTGAAAGGATTCAGAAAAGATTTACAAGGATGTTGCCAGGGTTGGAGGATTTGAGTTATAGGGAGAGGCTGAACAGGCTGGGGCTGTTTTCCCTGGAACGTCGGAGGCTGAGGGGTGAACTTATAGAGGCTTATAAAATCATGAGGGGCATGGATAGGATAAATAGACAAAGTCTTTTCCCTGGGGTGGGAGAGTCCAGAACTAGAGGGCATAGGTTTAGGGTGAGAGGGGAAAGGTATAAAAGAGACCGAAGGGACAATGTTTTTATGCAGAGGGTGGTACGTGTATGGCATGAGCTGCCAGAGGAAGTGGTGGAGGCTGGTACAATTGCAACATTTAAAAGGCATCTTGATGGATATATGAATAGGAAGAGTTTGGAGGAATCTGTGCTGGGTGCTGGCAGGTGGGGCTGGATATGAATTGGGATATTTGGTCGGCATGGATGAGTTGGATTGAAGGACTTGTTTCCGTGCTGTACATCTCTAAGCCTCCATGACTCTATACTAAATCCCATTTCCCAACAGTCACACAAGAACAGGGGAGTTTGCTCTCTCTGAGGGATCAATATTTATCACATAAACGCATTTCTAATCAGTTTACAACAATCATCATGAGAGAGAGAGAGAGGGACTGAGAAACAGCAATGTCCAGATATCTCACCAAGAGTGAGAGGGGACTGATAGACACCAGTCAGTGTCCAGATATCTTGCTGAGAGACAGGGGGGATCTCAGAGAGGCCAGACAGTGTACAGATAGCTCTCCAAAAGAGAGAAAGTGGGGGTCTAAAAGACACCAGTCAGTTTACAGATTTCTCCCTGAGAGGGACAGACTGAGAGACTTACAGTAAATTTAAAATTAACACTTGATCTGATATCAATTGCCAGTTGTAGACCAGAATTCCAAGCTTTGACCAATTTTAGTGTGTAGAGGATTATTTTGTTCGTTTCATTCCGGAAATGTCTGGTTTTAGAGTTTTCTCAGATTCCCAACCAGAATACCTCTAGTCCACAAGGTCTGGGTTCAAATCTCACTTGCCCCTGACACGCCTTATACTACCTAAAAGAAATCGAGATTTCCAACTACTCAAAACTCTCTGATTTTTCTTTTACTGAATTGACTTCCCCTAATGTCTTGGAGAATTATGAACCCAGTTCTGAAACCTCTGAATTCCAGAAAACACGACTCTAGTTAATGTCATCTCTCCTCTCAATTTAACCCAGATATCTTGGTTAAATCTACACTGCACCCCCTCCAAAGTTGTTTATCCTTCCTCTCTCAGTTCTCTTTATCTATCTCTCTCTCTCTATCTATCTCTCTCTCCCTGTCTCTGTTCTCTCTCTCTCTCTCTCTCTATCTCTCCCCTGTCTCTGTTCTCTCTCTCCCCGTCTCTGTTTTCTCTCTCTCTCTATCTCTCCCCTGTCTCTGTGCTCTCTCTCTCACCTCTCTCTGTTCTCTCTCTCACACTCTCTCTCCTTGTCTCTCTTTCTCTCTCTCTCGCTCTCTCTCTCTTATCCTCTGTAGTGTGTTGCCTAACCCTAGACGGGCTAACTGTTTCTATTTCTTTTCCATATCTTTGTGCTTCAGAGATTTGCTCAATGGAGTTTGAACCCATCAGCGGCTGTAGGTTTAATTGAATGATTGTTTTTACATTCAATGATGTTGTTTCTGGGTTTCCTTTTTTGTTTTTCATTGCTTCTTGTTGATTTGCTGTGAATGACAGTGGGGTGTGGCTGACCTTACAGTCAAAGTCTGCTTGTGGTTTTATTTTCTGTTGCATGGCACCCTGGTTGCATGGCACTCTGTGGGCTCTGACCCCCAAATCCAACAGATGCTTCTCTCTCCCTCCCTGAGTTCCTGACCGGCCTATGACCTTTCTACAATTTACGTGCCACCCCAGTCATGTGGAGGCACCTGACTTGGGAATGGGAGGGAAAGGTTGGGAATCCCAAGTGATAGCACTGCCAGCGTAATCAGAGGAGGAAACGAGTGTGGGCATCAAATGGCTTCACCCAAATTGTCTAGCCTCTTGCAGGATCTGCAACCTCCTGGAATTTGCCAGTCCTTAATCAGAAACTGACCTGGAAATGGTTTTATTGGGCCATTGAAGGGTTCCTGCTGCACCTTAACATTGCAGGTGCAGAGGTTGGACTCAGGAACTCAGTGAGGGTGATGATTGCACCTTATTAAGATCACTATTCCTCGAAATGATAATTTCTCTCATCTCGCAAACCAGATTAAGGGGTGAAATTTAACTTCGGCTAGAAGTACCGGACTAGCTACCTGTTGCATGTGCTGCCCATTCAGCCAATCAGAATAGGGGAGTCAGGCAGATTGGACAGCAGATAGCTTCCCCCAGTGAATATCTGATGAATAACCTCCAATCCCCACTACCTGCCTGCAGGGTGAGGCCAAAGAGCGAGCAGGGGGTGTTTGGGCCAGATTTAAGGTCTGGTTCCATCTTAAACACAACCCCTCACCTTAAGTTCTTCCCATAGGAAATTGCCTGAAGAGTTTTAAAGAGCTTATCAGTATAAAATGTGAACCAAACTGCGGCTCCTGTAAGTGGTGAGGTGCTCCATCACAGCCGCCATATTGGAGATATAAGATCCCCCCCCTCCCCTTGCATTTGCTCATGCACAGGGATTTCGTCCCCACTCCCCAGAAAATGCACTAATGGCATCTGTTGGCTGATGGATTTATTATATTGAAAGGCTTTAAGGTTTGACTAACCAGATTTGGCCTTCAGACATTTGCTGTGGCCTGTTGTACATTCCGTTCTCACTGAATGCCCTATCCTGCTTTTCAGCTGCACGTGTGCACGCGGCCTCTTGTGTACCCATAATCAACAATAAATAAAATTCCCAAAGGTCTCTTGTATATATGAATTCTTCCATGGGGTCAGTGGGTGGCTTTGGGAATGAGAAAATGGAAAAGTGCATTGAATTTCAAGCTCAGAAACAGAAGAGTTGGTCCCTCTGATCACTGCAGTGACCTCTGCTCCACACTGGCCTCTTTCAACGCACCTCACTTCACCCCATCAACATCTTCTTCCAGACGTTTACCTTCGATGGCCATGGAGAGCTCCAGGCAAACAAATAGTTCTTGCTGAGATTGCCCTTGGGTGTTTCCCATTGAATAAGAAATGGGGATTTGGCACAATGTTGTTTCAATAGCTACAGTAATGGGATGCAATAAGCAAACATAATTGTGTAACTCTCGCAAGGACAAACCCAATCCCACCCATCGAGGTTTTTGACTGAGCTCAGGGCCAACAGTACCCTATCCTTCATTGTCTCTCTCAGCAGCAATTACTTTGCTCCAGTGGCCTCCCTTACAACTAAACAGGACATCCTTCTCTGTAAACAGATGGAATTAGTTGATGAAGAGAGCAAAAGTGGATCATCGCAATCCATGTTCCATTTTCCCACTCTCAACACTGATGACTCTTTAGCGCAAAATCCGTTGATTAGTTTTGATGAAAATCATCCTGCCCACCTTCCATCTCTGTATTGATAGAGATGCTCCAATGTGATTGATATTATGGGTACAATCTCTGTCTTTCTGGCTGCATGAACTTGAGGAATTGGTATTGGTGCTGGTAGTGTTGGCAATGGTATTGGTGCTGGGAATGATGTTGGTGTTGGAAACATTGTTGGTATTGGGAATGTTGGTGGGAATGATGTTGGTGTTGGGAATAGTGTTGGTGTTGGGAATGATTTTGGTGTTGGGAATGTTGGTGGGAATGGTGTTGGTGTTGGGAATGATGTTGGTGTTGGGAACGATGTTGGTATTGGGAATGTTGGTGGGAATGATGTTGGTGTTGGGAATAGTGTTGGTGTTGGGAATGATTTTGGTGTTGGGAATGATGTTGGTGTTGGGAATGTTGGTGGGAATGGTGTTGGTGTTGGGAATGATGTTGGTGTTGGGAACGATGTTGGTGTTGGGAACGATGTTGGTGTTGAGAATGTTGGGAATGATGTTGGTGTTGGGAATGTTGTTGGTGTTGGTAATGATGTTGGTGTTGGGAACGATGTTGGTGTTGAGAATGGTGTTGGTATTGGAAGCATTGTTGGTTTTGGAAATGGTGGGAATGATGTTGGTGTTGGGAATAGTGTTGGTGTTGGGAATGATTTTGGTGGTGGGAATGATGTTGGTGTTGGGAATGTTGGTGGGAATGATGGTGTTGGGAATGATGTTGGTGTTGGGAAATTGTTGGTATTGGGAATGGTGTTGGTGGTGGGAATGGTCTTGGTGCTGCGAATGATGTTGGTTTTGGGAATGGTGCTGGTGTTAGGAACATTGTTGGTGTTGGGAATGATGTTTGTGTTGGAAACTTTGTTGGTGTTGGGAATAGTCTTGGTGTCGGTGTTGATGTTGGGAATGTTGCTGGTGAATGGTGTTGGGGTTTGGAATGTTGGGAATGTTGTTGAGGAATGGTGCTGGTGTTGGGAGTGGTGCTGGTGTTGGTGGAAATGTTATTGGTGTTGGGAATGACGTTTGTGTTGGGAATGATGGGAATGGTGTTGGGAATGTTGTTGGGGAATGGTGTTGGTGTTGAAAATGATGGGAATGGTGTTGGTTGTGAGTAAGGTATTGTTTACGAAGCTAGGACCAATGCTAGCTTGGGTAGAGTGTTTAATTATGAACTCTTGACTCTTTAGGTTTCAGTGACAAGGTAAGTTGGTAATGAGTGGACCCAGAGCCAGATGTGTTGACCAGTACTTTTGGGGAGCCTAAGGTAGTGTAAAGCCTCGGAAACACACATCATCGGGTTTTCCCTCCCAAATGATATTTAAGTTTATATTTTATAATGTATTCATGGCTAGTTTTCATTTTCCAAGGCGAGTGGCCCTTGTATAGCTGAATGATTTGATAGATCAGGGAAAGATAGAACATAGAACATAGAACAATACAGCACAGAACAGGCCCTTCGGCCCACGATGTTGTGCCAAACATTTGTCCTAGCTTAAGCACCTATCCATGTACCTATCCAATTGCTGCTTAAAGGTCACCAATGATTCTGACTCTGCCACTCCCACAGGCAGCGCATTCCATGCCCCCACCACTCTCTGGGTAAAGAACCCACCCCTGACATCTCCCCTATACCTTCCACCCTTCACCTTAAATTTATGTCCCCTTGTAACACTCTGTTGTACCCGGGGAAAAAGTCTCTGACGTCTACTCAATCTATTCCCCTGATCATCTTATAAACCTCTATCAAGTCACCCCTCATCCTTCACCGTTCCATTGAGAAAAGGCCTAGCACTCTCAACCTATCCTTGTACAACCTATTCTCCATTCCAGGCAACATCCTGGTACATCTCCTCTGCACCCTCTCCAAAGCTTCCACATCTTTCCTAAAGTGAGGCGACCAGAACTGCACACAGTACTCCAAGGTCCTGTACAGCTGCAACATCACCTCACGACTCTTGCTAATGAACGCCAATACACCATAGGCCTTCTTACAAGCTTTATCCACCTGAGTGGCAACTTTCAAAGAGCTATGAACATAGACCCCAAGATCCCTCTGCTCCTCCACCTTACTAAGAACCCTACCGTTAACCCTGTATTCCGCATTCTCATTTGTCCTTCCAAAATGGACAACCTCACACTTGACAGGGTTGAATTCCATCTGCCACTCCTCAGCCCAGCTCTGCATCATATCTAAGTCCCTTTGCAGCCGACAACAGCCACTATCCACAACTCCACCAATCTTCGTATCGTCTGCAAATTTACTGACCCACCCTTCGACTCCCTCATCCAAGTCATTAATAAAAATTACAAACAGCGGAGGACCCAGAACTGATCCCTGCGGAACTCCACTTGTAACTGGGCTCCAGGCTGAATATTTACCATCTACTACCACTCTCTGACTTCGACCGGTTAGCCAGTTCTCTAGCTAACTGGCCAAATTTCCCACTATCCCATGCCTCCTGACTTTCTGCATAAGCCTACCATAGGGAACCTTATCAAATGCCTTACTAAAATCCATGTATACTACATCCACTGCTCTACCCTCATCCACATGCTTGGTCACCTCCTCAAAGAATTCAATAAGACTTGTAAGGCAAGACCTACCCCTCACAAATCCATGCTGACTGTCCCTAATCAAGCAGTGTCTTTCCAGATACTCATAAATCCTATCCCTCAGTACCCTTTCTATTACTTTGCCTACCACCGAAGTAAGTCTAACTGGCCTGTAATTCCCGGGGTTATCCCTATTCCCTTTTTTGAACAGGGGCACAACATTCGCCACTCTCCAGTCCCCTGGTACCACCCTTGTTGACAGTGAAGACGAAAAGATCATTGCCAACGGCTCTGCAATTTCCTCTCTTGCTTCCCACATAATCCTAGGATATATCCCGTCAGGCCCGGGGGACTTGTCTATCCTCAAGTTTTTCAAAATGCCCAACACATCTTCCTTCCTAATAAGTATCTCCTCTAGCTTACCAGTCCGTTTCATACTCTCCTCTTCAACAATACGGTCCCTCTTATTTGTAAATACTAAAGAAAAGTACTCATTCAAGACCTCTCCTATCTCTTCCGACTCAATACACAGTCTCCCACTACTGTCCTTGATCAGACCTACTCTCGTTCTCGTCATTCTCATGTTTCTCAGATACGCATAAAATGCCTTGGGGTTATCCTTGATCCTACCCGCCAAAGATTTTTCATGCCTCTCTTAGCTCTCCTAATCCCTTTCTTCAGCTCCCTCCTGGCTATCCTTTATCCCTCCAATGCTCTATCTGAACCTTGTTTCCTCAACTTTATGTAAGCCTCCTTCTTCCTCCTTACAAGACATTCAACCTCCCTCGTCAACCAAGGTTCCCTCACACGACCATCTCTTTCCTGCCTGACAGGTACATACATATCAAGGACACGTCGTATCTGTTCCTTTAAAAAGTTCCACATTTCAACGCCATCCTTCCCTGACAGCCTATGCTCCCAACTTATGCTCCTCAGATCCTGTCTTGCAGCATCGTATTTACCCTTCCCCCAATTGTAAAACCTGCCCTGTTGCACGCACCTATCTCTCTCCATCACCAAGGTGAAAGTCACAGAATTGTGGTCACCATCACCAAAATGCTCACCCACTGACAAGCCCATCACTTGTCCTGGTTCGTTACCGAGTACCAAATCCAATATGGCCTCCCCTCTGGTCGGACAATCTACATCCTGAGTTAGAAAAGCTTCCTGGACACACTGCACAAACACCGCCCCATCCAATCTACTTGATCGAAAGAGCTTCCAATTAATATTTGGGAAGTTGAAATTGACCATGACTGCTACCCTGTGGCTTCTGCACCTTTCCAAAATCTATTTCCCAACCTGTTTCTCCACATCTCTGCTGCTATTGGGGGGCCTATAGTAAACACCCAACAAGGTGACTGCACCTTTCCTATTTCTGACTTTAGCCCATACTACCTCTAAAGGCAGATCCCCCTCGAACTGCCTTTCTGCAGCCATTATGCCATTTCTAATTAGCAACGCCCCCCTTCTTTTTTACCACCCTCCCTAATCTTACTGAAACATCTGTAACCAGGAACCTCCAACAACCATTCCTGTCCCTCTTCTATCCACGTTTCCGTGATGGCCACAACATCGTAGTCCCACATACCAATCCACGCCTTAAGTTCACCCACCTTATTTCTGATACTCCTTGTGTTGAAGTATACGCACTTGAACCCATTTCTGTGTCCGCAAGTATTCCCTGTCAGTGCTACCTTCTCCACAGCCTCCCTACATTCTTGGACATCCTGACAAACAGCTAGCCGACTTGCTGGACTACAAGTCCGGATCCCACCCCCTGCCAAATTAGTTTAAACCCCCCCGAAGAGTGCTAGCAAACCTACCCCCCAGGATATTGGTGCCCTTCTGGTTCAGGTGCAACCCGTCCTGCTTGTACAGGTCCCACCTTCCCCAGAATGCAGTCCAATTGTCCAAATACCTGAAGCCCTCCCTCCTACACCAGCCTTGCAGCCACGTGTTCAACTGCACTCTCTCCCTATTCCTTGCCTCACTGTCACGTGGCACCGGCAACAACCCAGAGATGGCGACTGTCTGTCCTAGTTTTTAACTTCCAGCCTAACTCCCTGAGCTCCTGAATGACCTCCCCACCCCTCTTCCTACCTATGTTGTTGGTGCCAACGTGCACCACGACTTCTAGCTGCACACTCTCCCCCTTAAGGATTCTGAAGACACGGTCTGAGACGTCTCGGACCCTGGCACCCAGGAGGCAACAAACCATCCGAGAGTCTCGCCCATGTCCCCAGATGACAGGTTTCCTTCTCAAAAAGGAGTTTGCTGAAACAATTGGCTTTCAACAACAATCTGGTCCTTACTGCTTGTTCCAGAAAATGTTTCTTTCTCCAGCTTCACATTTCAAACTTGTGGGGGGTGGGTGGGGGGGTGGGGGGGGGGGGGTGAGGAGGAGGTGGGGGTGGATTTGAACCCATCACCGGGATGGTAAACCCTGATAACATGACCATTGGAAGTGTTTGAAGGAAGTTGGAGGTTACCAGAAGTAATTTTAAAACATGAATGAAGTGTTAATCAAAAGGAGACAGCTCATAATTTGCAGCTTTCTATCCACATTCCTGTATATCTCAGGAACGTCGACAATAAATTAACATCTGTGGAAGAAACTTGATGCTGATGTATATTCCAGGTGAAGACCAATGAAAAGAAACTTACTGGTATAAGAGCAGAAAGAACATCCAGGAAAGAGAATGTCAGTGTTTCAGCTTTTCGATCAGAGCTGAGAAGTTATGAAGATCTCTCCTGGACGGCAAAGTGAAGGGCAGCAGAAAGAGGAGTCATCCCAGGAGGGCACGGTGGCTCAGTGGTTAGCACTGCTGCCTCATAGCGCCAGGGACCTAGGTTCGATTCCAGCCTTGGGTGACTGTGTGGAGTTTGCACATTCTGCCCTTGTGCGTGAAGGTTTCCTTTGGGCACTCCGGTCCCACAATCCAAAGATGTGCAGGTTAGGTGGATTGGCCGTGCTAAAACACCCAATAGTTTGCATTATGGTGAATGTGGGGCTAGTGGGATGCTCCTTGGAGGGTTGGTCTGGACTCAATGGGCTGAATGGCCACCCCACCTGCACTGGAGGGATTCTATGATATTTGGATGAAGGGTGGCAGAGAATGGTTTCAGACGATCTACGGGGGGCGGGGGTGTGTGACAGACCCTGACCTCTGGTCCAGGAGGAACTACAAATAGGAGCAGCAGCAGCACTATGAACATGCCAGAACCTACAATATCATTGTTCCTCCCACTGGTCCACACGGCCTATGTGGTCCTCCATTCGATAGTTTAGTACAGATTTTATTTGTATAAAGCAGTAATCACTTGGACAAGTAGTGTCCTCATCGAGGTCTCGAAATTGATAGAGGGATTTGAAAGGCTAGGCGCTGAGAGACTGTTCCACACTCCCATACGTTAAAGACATCTTGGAGATGACGACCAGAGTATTCCGGCCCCTTGGCATCATGGTAGCCCACAAACCTACCACCACACTGAAGCAGCTCCTGATGAGCCTAAACGACCCTGCACCAACAACCAGCAAAACAAATGTCATATACAAAATACCCTGCAAGGACTGCAACAAACATTACATCGGACAGACGGGCAGGAAACTAGCCACCATGATACACAACCGCAAACTAGCCACCAAAAGACATGACCCACTATCACTGGTATCCATACACACAGATGATGAGGGACACCAATTTGACTGGGACAATACATCCATCCAGGGACAGGCTAAACAGAGACACGCACGAGAATTCGTAAAGGCCTGGCCTTCAAACTGGAACTCCATCAACAAACACATCAATTTGGACCCCATTTACCAACCTCTGAGAAAAAGAATCAGACCAAGACAGATAAATAGAGTGTGGGACAGAACACCAGCGCTTCACCGGAGGCTCCCTGATGATGTTATCTGTCATAGTGATGAAATGTCTGAAAACAAACCTTCCAGCTCAGCGAGCAAACTTACAACCAGAAACTGTCCCCTCAGGTGTTGGGATCGAGAAGTCACTTCAAAAGATGCAGTACAGAACGAGGCCATTCAGTCCATCATGCCTGCACTGGGTCTTTGGAAGATCTGTTGAATTGATTGCACTTCTTGAGTGTTGTTGGAGCCGTACCCATCCGTCCAGGCAAGTGGGGAGTATTCTGTCTGACTTGTGCCTTGTAGATGGTGGACAGGCTTTGGGGAGTCAGGAGGTGAGTTACTCGCTGTGGAATACCAGCCCGGGACAGTTCAATGTCCAGACAGTGATGACTTCTGTGCTGTTGCTGGTTAGGGTTTCAATGATGGGATTTCAGAAAGAGGTATCTAGACTGAGGAGCTGTAAATGGATTTAAAATTAGAATGTACAAAGGTCCCTAGGTAAAGCTTCTTCAGTTACACTTCTTAGAAAAGTAGAAAAAGAAAAAAAAATCCAGCATTGCAGATTTTAGGAATAATTTATAAAATGGAGAATAAAAATGTTCAGGACAATGGCCTTCCAACCCAGTCCCATTTTGGTACCTAGCCTCCAGTCCGTGTTGGGTCTTGACTCTAGACTGTGCCAGGCTTCACCTGAGGGTTAACAAGGCTGGAATCACCTTGAGACTGGAAATCCATGCTGGGCCAAGAGGACTCAAAGTGGGTCTGGCAAATGGAGTTTCAAAGTACACGAATGCCAGTGAACAGCTCCACTTCTGACCTTACGATGGAGGGAAAGTCATTGGTGAAGCAGCTGAAGATGGTTGGGCCTAGGACACTACTCCAAGGACAACTGCAGAGATGTCCTGGAGCTGAGATGACTGACCTCCAACAACCACAGCCACCTTCCTGTGTGCCAAGTATGACTCCGACCAGCTGAGAGTGTTCCCCACCTCCTCCCATCAATTTCAAATTACTCCGATTCTCTCAGAGTTCCTCGGTGCTAAATTAAGTCAAACTCCGCAACTGGAATTTGATCGATTTTTAAGAAATTAACTTAATGGCTCTGCAGGACAAAGCTAGCCTTTGTGAAGACGGCCTATCATCAATTGTTGTACAAACCAATGTGTGGTTCATAACAGTGCTTTAGGGAAGGAAATCTGCCGTCCTTACCTGGCCAGGCCTACATGTGACTCCAGACTCATAGCAACGTGCTGTAATTGGTGAGCAAGATGCTCAGTTTGGGGGCAATTAGGGATGGATAACACATACTGACCTTACTAATAATGCCTACACCCCCCCGTTCCCGCCCCCCCCCCCCATTAAACACATGCCCACCTCAACAAGAAAGGGAATCCTTCACTTTACCTCTCCATTGTGCCATTTTATCTTTGCTTGGACCAAGGCTGGAATGAAGTCTGAGGCCTAGTGACCGTAGACAAATCCAAACTGAGTGACAGGTTAATGCTGTGGGAATGGAAAATGCTGGAGAAAATTGGCAGTGTTTGTGGAGAGAGAAATAGAGGTAACGTTTCAGGTTTAATGTGACTCTCTCACATCATCAGCTGTAGTTTGCTTTTCATTGCGTCGCTGTGGCCCCCTGCTTGACAGCACTGCCGTCACTTCCTTCCATCGGTCTGCTGGTTGGTGTTAGTTGCTGGGATTGAGTTGGCCATTAGATCATCGAAATAGGGACAGGAGCAGGCTTCATGGCCCATCCTACCCCATTCGGTGGGATCATGGCTGATCCAACATTCCTCACGTCCACTTTCCTGCCCTTTCCCCATAACCCCTAAATCCTCGGCTGGTCAGGAATCTCTCTCAGCCTTCAGTATACAGACAAGGACCCTGCCCCAGTAGCTCTCTCTGTGGCAAGGAGTTCCAAAGATTCACAACCCTCTGAGAGAAGAGGTACCTCCTGATTTCATTCTTAAATAGGCGCACCTTTATTCTGAGATTATTCTGGATTGGGGTGGTGTTTGGGCCAGTGGGGTGTGAATTTGGATTGTGGATGGAATTAGGATTGGGTGGGGCAGAATGGAATTTGCTGGGCGAGAATTGGGACTGGGTAAGGGGTGTGAATTGGGATTGGGAATGGGATTGGGATTGGACGGGGCAGAATGGAATTGCCTGGGTCAGAGTTGGGACTGGGTGAGTGGGTGGTAAATTGGGATTGGGCGGAGCAGTTGTGGAGTTTGTAACCTGAGTAATGTTTCCCTGTGAACCTCTCTGTTCTTTCCTTCCCGGATCGCTAACAGTGGATGACGGCCTGGGATACCTCCCGTCCTTTGGACCCTGCTTTATGAACCTGTACGGCAGTCCCAGAGAGTTCACCGGCTTTCCCGATCCGTACGTTGACATGAACCTGGGAAAGGTACGGAGCACGGAGACTCACTCACTGTTCCCAGAGAGTAACGTCAAAGGGTCAGGCTGGAGTAAAAACTCGATTTCCAATAGCAGTTTCCTTTTAACATTGTGATGCTAAGGTTCAAATAGTCACAAATAACAAAGTTTGTGCGAAGATTTGTAGCTCGGGTGCTCGTTGCTGTGGTTCTGTTCGCCGAGCTGGAAGTTTTTGTTGCAAACGTTTCGTCCCCTGTCTAGGTGACATCCTCAGTGCTTGGGAGCCTCCTGTGAAGCACTTCTGTGGTGTTTCCTCCGGCATTTATAGTGGTCTGTCCCTGCTGCTTCCGGTTGTCAGTTCCAGCTGTCCGCTGCAGTGGCCAGTATATTGGGTCCAGGTCGATGTGTTTGTTGAAGCGGCAGGGACAGGCCACTATAAATGCCGGAGGAAACACCACAGAAGCGCTTCACAGGAGGCTCCCAAGCACTGAGGATGTCACCTAGGCAGGGGACAAAATGTTTGCAACAAAAACTTCCAGCTCGGCAAACAGAACCTCAGAAGTCATAAGTAACACTAGTTGTCGAATTTGACTTATTGTAGTGACACAACCTAAGTACAGTGAAAACTTTGTGTTTCGAACAGTACAGGCAAGTTATAGCAAACAAGCACATAGGGTTATTCCACTTATGTCACATCCTCAAGATCTCACATAGCAGTGGGCAGCCAATTTATGCACAGCAAGCTCCCGAAAAGAGCAATGCAATAAGAACCAGAGAACCTGTTCTGTTAGTATGATCGAGGGTTAGATATTGGTCGGACAACGAGACAGAGTTCCCCTGCTCTTCTTACAAACAGTGCCGGGAGACCTTTTAGTGTCCCTTCAGATGGACAAGGGTTTAATATCTGACTGGAAACATCCCAGAGTGTATCCCAGATTCTTTATCGGACCGATTCTAATATTGAGCCAGGGAAGGTGTCTGGTGGCCAAATGATTCGCAACAAAGGTCAGGTGTAAGGAGCAAACCTGAAAAGGTTCAGGAAAGGCTTACAAGGATGTTGCCAGGGGCTGAACTACAGGGAGAGGCTGAATAGTCTGGGGCTGTTTTCCCCAGAGCATCAGAGACTGAGGGGTGACCTTGTAGAAGTCTATAAAATCATGAGGGGCATGGTCAGAGTAATGAGACAAGGTATTTTCCCCAGGGTGGGGGAGTCCAGAAGTAGAGGGCATAGATTTAGGGTGAGAAGGGAAAGATTGGGGCAACTTTTTCATGCAGAGGGTGGTACGTGTATGGATTGAGCTGCCAGAGGATGTGGGGGAGGCTGGTACAAGTGCAACATTTAAAAGGCATCTGGATGGGTATATGAATAGGAAGGGTTTAGAGGGATATGGGCCAAGTGCTGGCAAATGGGACTAGAGTAGGTTAGGATATCGGGTTGGCATGGATGAGTTGGACCAAAGGGGAATTTGTCCATGCTGCACATCTCTATGACTCTATGATTCGATTTGAGTGCAGCGCAGAGGCTCAGAGAATTAGGAAAGGAATTCCAGAGCTTGGAGACCAGTCAACATTGGAAAATTCAAGGATATGGGTGGGATTGGAACAGTGCAAGTATCTTGGAGCTTGAGGGGGTGCAGGAGCTTAGAGAGCTGAGGGACATTTGTCCATGTAACAAGGACATAGAGAGCTTTATAAACTGAGGTGCAGGGGAGTGTTAAGATCGAGGTGTTGTTGAACCAGGAGCCAAGGTGTCAGTGCAGGTGGAGCCCCCCCTCTAGCTGCCTGTTTGCTCATTTCGAAACATCCCTCAGTATGTAGGGGTAGGAGATGGTTCGATGTCAACCCAGTGAGGATATGGGGAGGTGGAGGAAGGAGAGCTGAATGAAAATGATACTCCAGAGTTTAGGAAGATCAAGAGATACTGTCATCATATTGGTAAGATGGGAAGGCAGGTCTGATTGTAATGGGGTGGGGGAGGTGTCGTAGCGGGGAGGGAGATAGAGGATGGAGGTGTAGAATGTGAAGGAGCCATTCAAGGAATTTCCTCCGATAAGGGAGATGTCTTTGTGAAAGCTGGGCTGTGCTGGAAGTGATGGGGTGATGTATAGGGTGACGTATATCGGTCTACACCACAGCAGTGATGACAGTTTGGAAGTGCGTTCCTTCCCACGTTTCTTTCTTTCGCCTCTTTCTTACTCTCTTTCTCTTCCCATCCCTTCCATCCACATTCCTTCTTTTCTTCCACTGTGCTTGCTTTTCTCTCCTTCCCACTTCCACTTTCTCTCTTGCCCTTCCGTTGTCTGCCTTAGCTCCCATCTCTCCTTCCTCCCTTCAATCCCTCCTTTCTCCCACTTCCTCAACACCTTCCCCCCCTCTGTTACGTATCACTCTCCCTTCGTCGCTTTCAGATGGGCAGTGATGATGGTGTTGCGAAGCTAGACAGCGCCAATGTACTCCTAGGGTTTGAAGCAGGGTGCTGCAGGGCGATGTAGAGACAGGGTGTGATTTCAGCTCATTGTCTTCTGTCCTCAGAGTGAGGCGATGGCCTACCGTGGCCGAGTCCTGGTGGAGCTCAGCACCAAACTGGTGGACCAGGCAGAGCAGAAGATTGAGGAAATCCCATCAGATGACCTCTTAAGAGTCGAGGTAACTTTCCTGAAGTTTTTTCATTTCTGTTGATCATACTTTGGGTCAAGGGAGCTGAAATGCAAAATCTTGAAGTTCCTGGGGGCGGCACGGTGTCTCAGTGGTTAGCACTGCTGCCTCACTGCACCAGGGACCCAGGTTCGATTCCCGCCTCGGGAGACTGTCCGCGGGGAGTTTGCACATTCTCCCCGTGTCTGTGTGGGTTTCCTCCTACAGTCCAAAGATGCGCAGGTTAGGTGGATTGGCCATGCTAAATTGCCCCATAGTGTTCAGGGATGTGCAGTAGGTGCATTAGTCAGAGGTAAATGTAGACTAATGGGGAATGGGCTTGGGTGGGATACTCTTCAGAGGCTAGGTGTTGACTTGTTGGGCCGAAGGGCCTGGTTCCACATTGTAGGGAATTCTATGATTAAGAAACAGGGCTAGAAGAAGGCCATTCAGCCCCTCCAGCACCATTTGTTACGTTCGTGACTCATCCAATTGTGGCCTCAGCCCCGCTCTTCCTTCTGGGCAGCCCCCTTCCCCTCCCCTAACTCCTCCTCCCTTGTTGATTTGAACTTTGTCTAAAGAAGGGTTGGATATATTCAATGACCATTTGCACTACTCTCAGGGCGAGGGATTTCCAAAACTGAATAACCCTCTCAGATGGAAAGCCCTCCTCATTCCATCTCAAATGGAAAGTCGCTTCTTCTGAAACTGTGTAGTCTTGTTTTAGATTAGATTAGGTTACCTAGAGTATGGACAGGCCCTTGGGCCCAACAAGTCCACACCGACCCATTCCCCTACATTTACCTTGAACACTATGGGCAATTTAGCACAGTCAATTCACTTGGCCTGCACATCTTTGGATTATGGGAGGAAGCTCACACAGACACAGGGGAGAATGTGCAAACTCCACACAGTCAGACAGCCGAGGCAGGAATCGAACCCAAGTCCCTGGTGTGGTGAGACAGTAATGCCGCACTGAATCTCTACAGCATGGAAACCGACCCTTTGGTCCAACCTGTCCATGAAGCAGGTCATTTGGTCCATCGGGTCCACACCAACCCTCCGAAGAGCAGCTCTCCCAGCCTCATCCCATCCCTGTGATCCATGACTAACCCACCTAGCCTCACATCCCTGGACAATTTCCATGGCCAATCCACCCAACCTGCATATATTTGAATTATGGGAGGAAACTCACGCAGACAGAGGGGTGAATGTGCAAACTCCAGACAGACAGTTACCCAAGGTGGGAATCGAACCCAGGTCCCTGGCGCTGTGAGGCAGCAGTGCTAACCACTGAGCCACCGTGCCACTCAAGGGGAGCACCTTCTCATCTTACACCCTACAAGTTCCCTCAGGACCTTGCACATCTTTTAACCTGGAATGATTAAAGGTGAATCTGTTCAATCTTACCTCATACTGAAAGCCTTTCTCCCAGGGATGAGCTTCATCGCCCAGCTCTGAACCGTCTGCCACGTGTGGAAAGAATTCCTGAAGGAGATCAAAACTGCACGCTGTACTCCAGGTACGGTGTCCAACGCCCTGTCCTGTTTTATACCCTTCTGCAGGTTATTCAGGCTGGATCCTCTGAGCACTGACAATCACAGGCAACTTGCTACCCCAATTCTTTACTACATAAAGGAAGAATTCCCATCAGGAATTCTACAGAAAAAAGGACCTGCACTTTAATTGCGGCAAGGTAGTTGGGGGAAGGTAAACACTCTCCCTCCTTTCTCACAGCGACCAGTGGTATAAATGTTCAGTACCACAGACAGCTCCAGCAGTACAGAAGGTTAGGCCGCCAGCAGTTTGTTTTCAATTTCCCCCAACCACTCCCTTTCTGACATGGCTATCCTTGGCCTCTTCCATTGCCAAAACAAACCATAGCGCCTATTGGAGGAACAACACCTTACCTTCTGCCTGGGCACCCTGCAGTCCGGAGGACTCAACATTGAGCTCTGCAATTTCAAATAACCTCCCTTCCCATTCCCCGACTCCCTTCCCAGCCCCTCCCCCTCCCTGTCCTGCTCCCTGCCACCAACCGGATTCATTCCTCCCACTGACCAACCAGGTCGTTCCCTTTACCTGTCTTCACCTATCCCCACCTCACCACTCTGCCCCCTCACCTCCCCCTTTATCTGCAGCTCCCCCTATACCCGCCCCAGGGCTGAAGGAGGGTTACACCTGAAACGTCAACTTCTCCACCTCCTGGTGCTGCCTGGCTTGCTGTGTTCTCCCAGCCTGTCTACTTTGGATTCCAGCATCTGCAGTTGTTTGTCTCGAGAGGAGTTTTTCTTTAAGCAGGTAAGTAAGCGGCACGGTGGCACAGTGGTTAGCACTGCTGCCTCACAGCGCCTGAGACCCGGGTTCAATTCCCGCCTCAGGCGACTGACTGCGTGGAGTTTGCACGTTCTCCCCGTGTCTGCGTGGGTTTCCTCCGGGTGCTCCGGTTTCCTCCCACAGTCCAAAGATGTGCAGGTCAGGTGAATTGGCCACGCTAAATTGCCCGTAGTGTTAGGTGAAGGGGAATGGGTCTGGGTAGGTACACTTCGGCGGGTCGGTGTGGACTTGCTGGGCCGAAGGGCCTGTTTCCACACTGTAAGTAATCTAATCTAAGGTGCTGGATAGAAATGGGTATGAGTGCCACACTTGGAGAATTGCGTGCAGTTCTGGTCACCGCATTACAGGAAGGATGTGGAAGCTTTGGAAAGGGTTCAGCGGAGATTTACTCAGATATTGCCTGGTATGGAGGGAAGGTCTTATGAAGAAAGGCTGAGGGACTTGAGGATGTTTTCGTTAGAGAGAAGGTTGAGAGGTGACTTAATTGAGACATATAAGATAATCAGAGGGTTAGATAGGGTGGACAGGGAGAGTCTTTTTCCTCAGATGGTGATGGTTAGCATGAGGGGACATAGCTTTAAATTGAGGGGTGATAGATATAGGACAGATGTCAGAGGTAGTTTCTTTACACAGAGAGTAGTAGGAGTGTGGAACGCACTGCCTGCAACAGTAGTGGACTCACCAACTTTAAATGGTCATTGGATAGGCATATGGGCGAGAATGGAATAGTGTAGGAAAGATGGGCTTCAGATTGGTTCCACAGGTTGGGGCAACATCGAGGGCCGAAGGGCCTGTACTGCGCTGTCATGTTCTATGTTATATGGATAGGGTTCCAGTGCAAAGTGGCAATGGATCAGGTAAGTGATAGAGTTTTTTGGTAGCTCAGGTTAGGTGGGCGATATGAGGTCCAATTGGGGGTGAGAAGGATGTAGGGCCCAGTCCCATGGAGGATGTGAATCCTGAGGATGGAGTGTGAAGGGTCAGGTCCAATGATAGTGTCTGGTCCTAGCCGGGGGAGAGGGGGTATTTCAGTTCTGGAGGATGGAGAGGGGTTCAGTTCCTGGAGGTATAGGTGGGTCAGGGTATGGGGGGGGGGAGCAGGTGTAAGGAGATTGGTTGATGGTTATTAGGCAGGGAACCAGGGCGCAGCTACATTGAATTTGAAGAATAAACAGATTAGCCATGATCTGATTGAAGAGAATCGAGGGACCGAATGGCCTTCTTCTATGAAGAGAGAGAATGTTGCAGGTGGTGCATGCGGGGCCAGATGGGTTGCTTTGTCCTGGATGGTGTCAGGTTTCTTGAGTGTTGTTGGGGCTGCCCCCATCCAGGCAAGTGGGAATATTCTATCACACTCCTGACTTGTGCCTTGTAGACGGTAGACAGGCTCTGGGGAGTCAGGAGGTGGGTTACTCGCTGCAGGATTCCTAGCCTCTGACCTGCTCTTGTAGCCACCGTGTTTATGTTGGAATAATGTGGAGGTGCCGGCGTTGGGACTGGGGTGGACAAAGTTAAAAATCACAGAACACCAGGTTATAGTCCAACAGGTTTATTTGAAAGAACTGGCAAATCACTTGGTTCAAGAGTAGTTAAGAATGGGGACAAATGCTGAACCAGCCAGCAATGCTCATGTCCCATGAAAAAATAATGGGGTTTTTTTTTCATGGACTGCTTCAGTATCTGAGGAGTTGTGATTTTTTTGCTGAACATTGCGCAATCATTGGTGAACATCTCCACTTCTGACCTTATGATGGAGGGAAGGTCATTGGTTATCGTCTATTATATTGGGACTTAAAAATTAAAACTTCATTTGCAAGTATAAGTAATACATAAAACTGACTAAAAATATTCTAAGTATGCTTTAAACAATATGGATACCTCAATTACAGCCATAACATTTCTTCATAAAATCCACAATAGTTTTAGAAATGATCAGAATGGTAAGATGCATTTTCATATGGGCAACTATAAAATCATATACTGTAGTTGGAAAACAAGCAAAAGACCAAAATATACACTCAACTGAAAGATGCTGAAGGGTGTGGATAAACAAAGACATAGGGGCTCCGAGACAGAGCAGTCTGAAATTAAACATTGATGTGCATAAAGTCAGAAAATGCTCACTGTATTATTGTGTTTATAGAGTGCAGAGATAAGTTTATCCATATTATCAGCTGGGCCACAGGTAATAGAATATATATTGCTGATATATCATTAGTTATAGTCAACAAATTCCACAAGAACAAGCTTTAGGAATGTGGGTCCTTCATCTTGATGCAGTGGTTTCAAATAAACCTGTTGGACTATAACGCAGTGTCGTGTGATTTTTAACTTTATGTGGGTAGTCCAAGTCAGTTTATGGTCCACGATAGTGGAGGATTCATTGATGGTAATGTCATTGCACATCAAGGGACAAGGTTTCTATTCTCTCTTGTTGAAGACGGTGATTGCTTGATACTTGCCTAGCTCAAATGTAACAATCCACTTGTCATTCTGATTCTGGATGTCGTGTGAGGGAGACAGTAGTTCATCAGGAATCCAGATCAGCAGGGCAATGCTGTGACTTCAAAGACACCTGGTAAAATTTGACTGGAACTGATAAATTCTGCAGTTGAAACTGAGTCTGAAGTGACCATGAAACTGCCGTCCATTGTAAAATTTCCTCTGGCCTACGTGTAACTCCAGACCGACAGCAACGTCGTTAACTTGTAACTGCCTCTGATATGAACTGGCAACTCATTTGGTTCAACAATAGATAAGAATGGGAACAAATGCTGAACCAACCAGCAATACTCATGTCCCATGAAAAAATAAAATAGGGGTTTTTCTTTGCATTTGACCATGGACTGCTTCAATACCTGAGCAATTGCCAATGTGCTGAACATTGTGTATTCATCAGTGAACATCCCCACTTCTGACCTTACGATGGAGGGAAGGTCATTGATGAAGCAGCTGAAGATGGTTGGGCCTTGGAACTCCTGCAGAGATGTCCTGGAGCTGAGATGACTGACCCCTCAACAACCACAACCATCTTCCGATGTGTCAGGTGTGACTCCACACACCAGGGAATTTGCCCTCTGATACCCATTCATTTCAGTTTTGCCAGGGCTCTTTGATGTCGCCCTCGGTCAAACGCAGCCTTGATGTCAAGGGCTGTCCCTCTCCCCTCCCCTCTGGAATTCAGCTCTTTTGTCCATGTTTGACCCAAGGCTGTAATGAGGTCAGGAGCTGAGTGGCCCTGGTGGAACCCACACTGGGTGTCACTGAGCAGGTTATTGCTGAGCAGGTGCTGCTTGATAGCACTGTTGATGACACCTTCCATCACTTTACTGATGATCGAGAATAGACTGATGGAGCGGTAAGTGCCTGGATTGAATTTGTCCTGCTTTTTATGTACAGGACATACCTGGGCAATTTCCCACATTGTCGGGTAGATGCCAGTGGTGTAACTGTACTGGAACAGCTTGGCTCGGGGAGCGGCAAGTCCTAGAACACACACCTTCAGTTTGTGAAGGGATTTGCCAGAATGTTGTCAGGATCCGTAGCCAATGTCCAGCCCCGACAGCTCTTCATGTGGAGTCAATCATAATATTATCAGAATGAGGCACAGGAGTAGGCCATTCAGCCCCTCAAGCCTGTTCTATCATTCATTATGATCATGGCTAATCTCACCTTGGCCCTAACCCGACTGTCCTGCCTGCTCCCTTTAACCTATATCTCAGTTTTAAATTTGCTATCCCTGATCCTAAAACGATGGCCTCTCATTCTAGACTATATCACAAGGGGAAACACCCACTCTACTTTGACTTTATCAATCCGCTTTGGCATCTTAAGCACCACAACCACCAAATACCAAAATTCCATTTGCCTTCCTTATTCCTTTCTATTCCCACATGTGACCCTTCTGTAAATTGTAAGGCTTGGTGTGGAGGAACCGGTGTGGGACTGGAATGGACAAAGTTAAAACTCACACAACACTAGGTTATAGGCCAACAGGTTTATTTCATCACAGCTACCTAATGAAGGAGCAGTGCTCCGAAAGCTAATACTTCCAAATAAACTGTTGGACTATACCTGGTGTTGTGTGATTAGAATATCGCGTGCAATTCTGGTCTCCTTCCTGTCAGAAAGATGTTGTGAAACTTGAAAGGGTTCAGAAAAGATTTATAAGGATGTTGCCACGGTTGGAGGATTTGAGCTATAGGGAGAGGCTGAACAGGCTGGGGCTGTTTTCCCTGGAGTGTTGGAGGCTGAGGGGTGACCTTATAGAGGTTTACAAAATCATGAGGGGCATGGATAGAGTAAATAGACAAAGTCTTGTCCCTGGGGTGGAGGAGTCCAAAACTAGAGGGCATAGGTTTAGGGTGAGAGGGGAAAGATATAAAAGAGATCTTAAGGGACAACCTTTTCAGGCAGAGGGTGGTACGTGTATGGAATGAGCTGCCAGAGGATGTGGTGGAGGTTGGTACAATTGCAACATTTAAAAGGCATTTGGATGGGTATATGAATAGGAAGGGTTTGGAGGGATATGGGCCGGGTGCTGGCAGGTGGGACTAGATTGGGTTGGGATATCTGGTTGGCATGGACGGGTTGGACCGAAGGGTCTGTTTCCATGCTGTACATTTCTATGACTCTGACTCTATGACTCTAGAAGGATTAGCCCTCCACCTAGTGGCTTGCCCCAGTACTGCAGGATTCACATTCTCAGCAAGTGCATGTGAAAGAAAAAGCAGAGATCGTTCTTATCAGGATGGCAGCAGATGAAAACGCAATGGAACACACGCTATGTAAAGGCCACAGCGCTCCCATGAAGCCACAGCAACATCTCCAATGATGCAGAAAACTGGAGACTTTGAGGCACAATAGATTCAGTGCCTTTTGGCTGAGTAAATGAGGAGAAATCTAACAGGAGGGTCAGTGACCAGAGGGACACAGAAGTGGAATTGAGTTGTGCAACCTCTTTTTACACAGAGATTATCATGGTTTGGAATGTGCTTCCCAAGACTGTGGTGCATCGATGTGTCGGTAACTTTCCAAAGAGATTTGATTCGGTTTGACGCGTTATTGTCATGTGCACCGGGATGCAGTGAAAAGTATTGTTTTGCATGCTAACCAGACAAATCATACCTTACATAAGTAAAAACCTGAAAAGAAATGGCAGTGTCGAGGAGAATGTTTGTGTGATCAGGAGATGGTGACTCGCTGTCCAGTTAATGATGTGTATGATGGTGATCCTGGGAGATCAGTAACTGTGTGGAGGAATCTGAGAGCAGAGATGAAGCTGTCAGTGCAGAAGAGAGAGAGAGCACTTTGTGGGCAGCACGGTGGCTCAGTGGTAAGCACTGCTGCCTCACAGCGCTAGAGACCCGGGTTCAATTCCCGACTCAGGCGACTGACTGTATGGAGTTTGCACATTCTCCCCGTGTCTGAGTGGGTTTCCTCCGGGTGCTCCGGTTTCCTCCCACAGTCCAAAGATGTGCAAGTTAGGTGAATTGGCCGTGCTAAATTGCCCCCTAGAGTTAGGTAAAGGAGTAAATGTAGGGGAATGGGTGGGTTGCACTTCGGAGGGTCGGTGTGGACTTGTTGGGCCGAAGGGCCTGTTTCCACACTGTAATGTAATGTAATCTAATCTCAAAAAGCACTTCCCTATCCATGTCGAATGTAATGCATTGTCAATCACAAAGGCTAGATCATTGAGTACATACAAAACTGTGACATTGTGAAACTTGAAAGGGTTCAGAAAAGATTTACAAGAATATTGCCAGGGTTGGAGAGCTGATCCAGATCCTCTGTCTAAACCTGTTGCCTATTTTCTAAGGATCTGTGTCCCTCTGCTCCCTGCCCATTCATGTATCTGTCTGGATACAGCTTAAACGATGCTATCATGCCCGCCTCTACCACCTTCACTGGCAACGTGTCCCAGGCCCCCACCACCCTCTGCCTTTCCATGCATATCTCCGTTAAAGGCAGACAAAGCATCGGGTGAATATCGGGAATGTAGGACCAATCTGAAACGAGGAATTAAGAGGGCTAAAAGGGGTCATGAGGTATCTTTAGCAAACAGGGTTAAGGAAAATCCCATAGCCTTTTATTCATATTTAAGGAGCAAGAGGGTAACGAGAGAAAGGGTTGGCCCACTCAAGGACAAAGCAGGATAGTTATGCCCTCTGCCTTTTCCCCTCTCACTTTGAACCCATGACCCCCAGTAATTGAGTTCCTCACTCTGGGAAAAAGCTTCTTGCTATCCACCCTGTCTATACCTCTCATGATTTTGTAGACCTCAATCAGGTCCCCTCTCAACCTCTGTGTTTTGAATGAAAATAATCCTAATCCACTCCACCTCCCCTCCTAGCTAGCACCCTCCATACCAGGCAACATCCTGGTGAACCTCCTCTGCACCCTTTCCACAGCATCCACATCCTTTTGCTAATGTGGCAACCAGAACTGTATGCAGTATTCCAAATGTGGATGAGCCAAAGTCTTGTACAACTGTAACATGACCTGCCAACTCTTGCACTCAATGAAGGAAAGCATGCTGTGTGCCTTGTTGACCACTCTATCGACCTGTACTTCCACCTTCAGGGAACAATGGACCTGAACTCCCAGATCTCTCTGTACATCAATATTCCCCAGGATCTTTCCATTTAGTGTATAGTTCACTCTTGAATCGGATCTTTTAAAATGCATTGCCTCACATTTGCCCGGATTGAACTATATCTGCCATTATTCCACCCAACTCTCTAATCTATCTATATTCTGCTGCATTTTCTGACAGTCCCCTTCAAAATCTGCTACTCCACCAATCTTAGTGTCACCTGCAAACTTGCTAATGAGACCACCTATACCTTCCTCCAGATCATTTATATATATCACAAACAACAGTGGCCCCAACATGGATCCCTGTGGAAAACCACTGGTCACAATTCTCCATTTTGAGAAGTTCCTTTCCATTACTACTCTCTATCTCCTGCTGCACAGTCAGTTCTCTATCCATCTAGCTAGCACACCCTGGGCCCCATGCGACTTCACTTTCTCCATCAGCCTATCATGGGGAATCTTATCAAATGCCTTACTGAAGTCCACGGATGTGACATCTACAGCCCTTCCCTCACCAATCAACCTTGTCACTTCCTTAAAGAATTCTATTACGTTGGTACGACACGACCTTCCCTACACATACCATGCTGCCTATCACTGATAAGCCCATTTTCTTCCAAATAGGAATAGATCCTATCCCTTGGTAACTTCTCTAGCAGCATCCCGACCACTGACGTTAGGCTCACCAGTCAATAATTACCTGGATTATCCTTGCTGCCCTTCTTAAACAAAGGGACAACATTAGCAATTCTCCAGTCCTCTGGGACCTCACCTGTGTTCAAGGATGCTGCAAAGATACGTGTTAAAGCCTCATGCTAGTTCCTCTCTCACTTCCCTCAGTAACCTGGGACAGATCCATCCAAAACTGGGGACTTATCCACCTTAATGCCTTTTAGAATACCTAACACTTCCTCTCTCCTTATGCCGACTTGACCTAGAGTAATCAGACATCTATCCCTAACCTCAACATCTGTCACGTCCCTCTCCTCGGTGAATAGCGATGCAAAGAAGAATTTCACCCACTTTCTCTGACGACACGCATAACTATCCTGCTTTGTCCTTGAGTGGGCCAACCCTTTCTCTCGTTACCCTCTTGCTCCTTAAATATGAATAAAAGGCTATGGGATTTTCCTTAACCCTGTTTGCTAAAGATACCTCATGACCCCTTTTAGCCCTCTTAATTCCTCGTTTCAGATTGGTCCTACATTCCCGATATTCACCCGATGCTTTGTCTGCCTTCAGTTGCCTGGACCTTACGTATGCTTCTTTATTCCCCTTAGCTAGTCTCACAATTCCACGTGTCATCCATGGTTCACTAACCTTGCCATTTCCATCCCACATTTTCACAGGAACATGTCTCTCTTGAACTCGAATCAACCCCTCTTTAAAAGCCTCCTACATATCGAATGTGGATTTACCAAGTAGCTGCTCCCGATCCACATTCCCCAGCTCATGGTAAATTTTGGAACAGTTGCCCGTCCCCCAGTTTAGCACTCCTCCTTTAGGACCACTTTGTCTTTGACTGTGAGTATTCGAAAGAGGAATGGGTTGCACCTAAACCGGACTGGAACCAATTTCATAGGTTAAAAACAAAGACTGCAGATGCTGGAAACCAGGTTCTGGATGAGTGGTGCTGGAAAAGCACAGCAGTTCAGGCAGCATCCGAGGAGCAATAAAATCCTCAGGCAACAATTTCATCGCAAGGGGGTCCAATACTGCCACTCAGGAGGGTTTAAACTAATGTGGCGAGAGGGGTAGGAAGCAGACCAGTAGGTCAGCACGTGGAGGAGGGGGGTAGGAAGTGGAACAGTAGGTCAGCACATGGAGGAGGGGGGTAGGAAGTGGAACAGTAGGTCAGCACGTGGAGAGGGGGTTAGGAAGTGGAACAGTAGGTCAGCACATGGAGGGGGGGTAGGAAGTGGAACAGTAGGTCAGCACGTGGAGAGGGGGGTAGGAAGTGGAACAGTAGGTCAGCACGTGGAGAGGGGGTTAGGAAGTGGAACAGTAGGTCAGCATGTGGAGAGGGGGGTAGGAAGTGGAACAGTAGGTCAGCACATGGTGGGGGGGTAGGAAGTGGAACAGTAGGTCAGCACGTGGAGAGGGGGGTAGGAAGTGGAACAGTAGGTCAGCACGTGGAGAGGGGGTTAGGAAGTGGAACAGTAGGTCAGCATGTGGAGAGGGGGGTAGGAAGTGGAACAGTAGGTCAGCACATGGGGGGGGTAGGAGTGGACCAGTAGGTCAGCACATGGGGGGGTAGGAAGTGGATCAGTAGGTCAGCACATGGAGGAGCGGGGGTAGGAAGTGGACCAGTAGGTCAGCACATGGTGGGGGGGGGGTAGGAAGTGGAACAGTAGGTCAGCACATGGAGAGGGGGGTAGGAAGTGGAACAGTAGGTCAGCACATGGGGGGTAGGAAGTGGAACAGTAGGTCAGCTCATGGGGGGGTAGGAAGTGGATCAGTAGGTCAGCACATGGAGGAGGGGGGGTAGGAAGTGGACCAGTAGGTCAGCACATGGTGGGGGGGGGGGGTAGGAAGTGGAACAGTAGGTCAGCACATGGAGGGGGTAGGAAGTGGAACAGTAGGTCAGCACATGGAGGGGGGGGGTAGGAAGTGGAACAGTAGGTCAGCACATGCGGGGGGGTAGGAAGTGGAACAGTAGGTCAGCACGTGGGGGGGTAGGAAGTGGAACAGTAGGTCAGCACATGGTGGGGGGTAGGAAGTGGAACAGTAGGTCAGCACATGGTGGGGGGGTAGGAAGTGGAACAGTAGGTCAGCACATGGTGGGGGGGTAGGAAGTGGAACAGTAGGTCAGCACATGGGGGGGTAGGAAGTGGAACAGTAGGTCAGCACATGGTGGGGGGGTAGGAAGTGGAACAGTAGATCAGCACATGGGGGGGGTAGGAAGTGGAACAGTAGGTCAGCACATGGGGGGGTAGGAAGTGGAACAGTAGGTCAGCACATGGTGGGGGGGTAGGAAGTGGAACAGTAGGTCAGCACATGGGGGGGTAGGAAGTGGAACAGTAGGTCAGCACATGGAGGGGGGGTAGGAAGTGGAACAGTAGGTCAGCACATGGAGGGGGGGGTAGGAAGTGGAACAGTAGGTCAGCACATGGAGGGGGGGGTAGGAAGTGGAACAGTAGGTCAGCACATGGAGGAGGGGGGTAGGAAGTGGAACAGTAGGTCAGCACATGGAGGAGGGGGGTAGGAAGTGGAACAGTAGGTCAGCACGTGGAGAGGGGGGTAGGAAGTGGAACAGTAGGTCAGCACGTGGAGAGGGGGGTAGGAAGTGGAACAGTAGGTCAGCACATGGGGGGGGGGTAGGAAGTGGAACAGTAGGTCAGCACATGGAGAGGGGGGTAGGAAGTGGAACAGTAGGTCAGCACATGGGGGGGTAGGAAGTGGAACAGTAGGTCAGCACATGGAGGGGGGGGTAGGAAGTGGAACAGTAGGTCAACACATGGGGGGGGTAGGAAGTGGAACAGTAGGTCAACACATGGAGAGGGGGGTAGGAAGTGGAACAGTAGGTCAGCACATGGGGGGGTAGGAAGTGGAACAGTAGGTCAGCACATGGAGAGGGGGGGTAGGAAGTGGAACAGTAGGTCAGCACATGGGGGGGGTAGGAATAGGAACAGTAGGTCAACACATGGAGAGGGGGTGTAGGAAGTGGAACAGTAGGTCAGCACATGGAGGGGAGGGTAGGAAGTGGAACAGTAGGTCAACACATGGGGGGGGGGTAGGAAGTGGAACAGTAGGTCAACACATGGAGAGGGGGGTAGGAAGTGGAACAGTAGGTCAGCACATGGGGGGGGTAGGAAGTGGAACAGTAGGTCAGCACATGGAGAGGGGGGTAGGAAGTGGAACAGTAGGTCAGCACATGGGGGGGGGGTAGGAAGTGGAACAGCAGGTCAGCACATGGAGAGATTGAGGAGAAGTCAAAAAGAGGAAGAACCAGCAGCACCAGGTTAAGGGTCACAATGGGACTGGCCCTCTGATGTGTACTTATGTAATGAGTATTACTAGTAAGGCAGAGGAATGTAGAGCCTGCGTTCATACATGAAATGTTGTAGCCATTGTTGAGAGAAGGATAGGATTGGCGACTCAATGTTCGAGGGTTTAGATGTTCCAGACAAGATAGGGAAGGGTGTAAATGGGGCTGAGAGAGTTGTGTTACTGATTAAGGAGAATTTCAAGGCTGTACTAAGAGGGGACATCTTGGATGACTCATCCGGTGAGGCCATATGGATAGTACTCCGGAATAAGAGAGGCGCAATCACTATGATGCACTCATACTATAGGCCTTCCAATAGCCAGCAGGAGCTGGAGGAACAATTCTGTAAGCAGGTCATATAAACACCACACAGTTGTAGTAGATACTTTGAACTCTCCCATATTGACTGGGACTCCTTTAGTGCCAGGGGCTTAGATGAGGCAGGATTTGTTCGGTGCACCCAGGAGGGTTTCTTGAAACAATATGTAAATAGTCCAATGAGGGAAAGACCCATACTAGACCTCATGTTGCAGAATTAGTCTGGCCCAGTGATCATAGTTGCAGTGGGGGAGCATTTTGGGAACAGTGATCATAATTGTGTAAGTGTTAAGATAGAGATTATAATAAGATTGGTCTTCGGGTGAAAATGCCAAATTGAGGGGAGAGGGAAGCGAATTACGCCATTATTAGGCAGGAACTGGAGAAATTAGATGAGGGATGGCTGTTTGAGGGTATCTGACATGTGGCAGTCTTTTATAGCCAATTAATCAGAGTTCAGGACCAGCATATTCCTCTCAGAAGTCAAGAGTGTGGTCAGGCAGCATCCGAGGAGCAGGAGAATCGACGTTTTGGGCAGAAGCTCTTCATTCCTGAAGAAGGGCTTATGCCCGAAATGTCAATTTTCCTGTTCCTCGGATGCTGCCTGACCAGCTGCGCATTCCCAGCACTACTCTAATCTGGACTCTGATCTCCAGCATCTGCAGTCCTCGCACTTTCTACCTGTTCCTATCAGGATGAAAGAGAAGGTTGGCAAGATTTGGGAATCCTGGATGGCAAGAGATATTGGAAGCTTGGTCATACGGAGAAAGGAAATCTCTGTCGGGTTTCGAAAACTGAAATCGGACAAGGAAGCAGGAATGATGTTAAATAAGGAATTAGGAGAGCTGAAGGCAGCCATGAAATATCCTTGGCGAGTAGGATTAAGAAGAATCCCAAGGCAATTTTGTACATATATTAGAAAGAAGAGGGTATTTAGGGAAATTTAGGGATATTTAGGGAAAGGGTAGGTCCACTCGAGAACATAAGTGGGAATGTGTTTGTAGAGCCAGAGGAAGTTGGTGAAGTTCTTAATGAGTATTTTGCATCTGTATTTACCAAGGAGAAGAATATGGATGATGGTAAGATTAGGGAGGTTATGGTGATATTCGAGGGCACGTCGATATTAAAATGGAGGAGGTGCTGGGTGTCTTGAAAAACATTACGGTAGATAAATCTCTAGGGCCTATCCCAGGATACACAGGGAGGCAAGAGAGGAGATTGTTGGAGCCTCAACAGAGATCTTTCTATCGTCATTAGCCACAGGTGAGGTCCCAAACACTGGAGAAGAGCCAACGTTGCTCTTTTATTTACACAGGGCAACAAGGATAATCCAGGAAATTATATGTTGGTGAACCTTACATTAGTGTTAGGAAAATTATGGATGAGGATTGTTTAGGGACAGAATTTACTTGGTATTTGGAAAAGAAAGGACTTATTAGAGATAATCAACATGGTTTCATGCAGGGGAGGTATTGTCTCAAAACTTTGATGGCGTTTTCCAAGGAAATGTTGAAGGTGATTGATGAGGGTAGGGCAGTGGATGTTGTCTATACAGAAGTACCTCGATTATCTGAACGAAATGGGCACCCACTATTTCATTCGGGTAATCGATTTTAACTTAAATACTGATCTAACTCTACTGGAGAGTTTGTTTAAATCTATAATTTTAATGAGTCTGCCATTTGGACAAACTAATCATTGCAGTCTATAAATTACGGGTTAAAAGGAGAAGGACTTACCAACACATAAATACTGTATATCAAATCCCAGCATTAAACAAGGTCCTGACAGACTCTATGATCGCAAGAGCATTTGTCAGTTTCTGGGAGTTCAGTCTCGCAGTAGAAAGACAGAAGCACAACCTCGCACATGGGTTTACATTCTCGGACTTTTCTTTAATGAACTGCCCAGTAACGTGCCAGGAACACTGTAAAACACTTACTTTTGCAAAGGGTTGCTGCTTGAGCTGCTTGTGTTTCTTTATTTTTGCCAGCATTTTCACGTGTTCTTCAGTACAGGTAATCCGAATACACTTACCCCTTTGATGTAACATTTTTGTGGGACCCTGAAATCTTCTTTGGATAATCCGAAATTTGGATAATCGATATTCGTATAATCGAGGTTCCTCTGTATAGACTTTACTAAATTATTTGACAAGGTGCCTCATGGTGGGCTGGTCCAGAGGATTATGTCACATGGGATTCATGCTGAGTTGGTAAGTTAGATACAAAATTGGTTGGGGGTAGTTGAAGGGGAATGTTTTTCTGACTGGAGATCTGTCACTGGTGGTGTTCCACTGGGACCTCTGTTTTTAGTAACAAATACAAGTGATTTGGATGAAAATGTAGGTGACCTGATTAGTAAGTTTGCAGGCACCCCAAAATGTGTTGGAGTTGTGGATAGTGAAAAAGGTTATCGGAGGTCACAGCAGGCTATAGAGTAGCTGGAAAGTTGGGTAGAGAAATGGTAGATGGAGTTTAATCCGGGCAAGAGTGAGGTGATGCATTTTGGGAGATCGAATGAAGAGGAAAGTACACAGTAAATGGCAGGACCCTTAGGAACAATGATATACAGAGGGATCTTGAGGTGCAAGTCCATAGCTCCCTGAAAGTGGCAACACAAGTGGATAGCGTGGTAAATATGGCATGCTTGCCTTCATCGGTCAGGACATTAAGTATAGAAGTTGACAAATAATGTTGCAACTGTATAATAATTTGGTTAGGCCACATTTGGAATAGTGTGTACAGTTCTGGTCCCCACCCTATAGGAAGGATCTGGAGACTTTGGAGAGAGGGTGCAAAAGAGGTTTACCAGGATGTTACCTGGCTTGGAGTATTGTAACCAAAAGGAAAAGTTGGACAATCTTGGATTGCTTTATCTAGAGTGTCAGAGGCTGAGGGGTGATCTGATAGAAGTATATAAAATTATAAGAGATGTGGATAGGATGGGTAGTCGGAGTCAAATACCAGGGGGCATAGATTTACAGTGAGTGGGGGAATGTTTAAAGAAGATGTGTGAGGAATGTTTTTTACACAGAGGATGTTCGGTTCCTGGAACATACTGCAGTAGAAGCAGAAAAAAATGGCAACATCTAAGAGGCATTTAGACAGACACATGGACAGGAGGGATACGGACCATGGGTAGATGGGATTAGATTTGAATGGCATCGTAGTTGACACAGACATGGTGGGCCGAAGGGCCTGTTTCTATGCTGTCGTGCTTTATTTTATGTTCAATGTTCTGCTCCTATACCTCAGAGATTTGAAGACAAATACCCGAGTTAGACTGTTGGTGGAGCAAAATCTTTCATCCAGAAGACAGCACAAGTCTTTCAATGGAATGCATTGCTGTTGGATGTTTTCACTGACTTCTTTCAAGATTGCCCATCGTTTGTATACTGTCAGAGCATTTCACTGATCGGCTTTATGTTTTGGATTCTTAGTTGCAATTACGGTTTGTTCCTTTCAATCTCAAATCAATTGTGTTATGATCACTATTTCTGCATAGGAGCTATTACAGTGAGACTTTTTAACTTATTTATCAAATCTACCTTGTTACACAGTACTAGTTTTAAAATGGCTTTATCCCTGTTTGGTTCCACAATCAGAAATAAATCCAAAAGAGTATTTTGGAAAAGCATCTTTACTCCGAGGTGGGTTGGAACTCACTATCACAGGGTCTAGTTCAAGTAAATAATAGAGATTATTTGGAGATGCTGGTGTTGGACTGGGGTGTACAAAGTTAAAAATCACGCAACACCAGGTTATATTGGAAGCATTAGCTTTCGGAGAGCCACTGCTTCGTCAGACAACCACCTGATGAAGGAGCAGCGCTCTGAAAGCTAGTGCTTCCAATTAAACCTGTTGGACTATAACCTGGTGTTGTGTGATTTTTAACATAATCGAGATGGATCGAAGAGGAAGTGCATGAGAAGGTTAGGAAGGTAAGGGGGTGGTTGGGGCCTGGAATGCATGGCCTGGGAGGGTGGTGGAGATGGGAAAACGTCACAACCTTTAAAAAGGACTGGAAATGTCATGGAGATGGTGAGGACTGCAGATGCTGGAAAGTCAGAGTTGATATAAAAAAAAGGTGGAACTGGGAAGGCACCGTGGGTCAGGCAGCATCAGAGGAGCAGGAGGGTCAATGTTTTGGGTAGGGCACTTCATCAGTCCTGAAATGATGACTCTCTCGCCCTACTGATGCTGCTTGACCTGCTGTGCTTATTCCAGCACTTGAAATGTCATAACATCCAAGATTATGGGTCTAGCTCAGGAAAGTGGGACTAGGGTAATACTAGTGTGGTGTATTTTTCATGGTACAGACTTGATGGGCTGAAGGGCCTCCGCTGCATGTTTCCATGACCCTGATGAAGCAGTATCAGGAATGCTAACCTAGCCTGGACCTGATGGGTGGTGTTTTCTGCTTCCAACCTCACCATCTCCTCACTGTCTGCTGGGTTAGTCACCAAAAAAGCTTCCTCCACCAAGTGACCGTGCCTTCCTGTTCTTCTTCCCCCCAGAAACACCTCCGTCGCCGTAAGTTCCACCTGTGTGCCGTCTTCTACTCTGCCACCATGCTTCAGGAAGTAGGCGATGCCATCCAGTTTGAGGTCAGCATCGGTAACTACGGCAACAAGTTCGATGCCACCTGTCTGCCCTTGGCCTCCACCACCCAGTACAGCCGGGCAGTGTTCGATGGTAGGTCAACCATGTCTACACTATTAGTGTCGTTTGACGTGTGTGCAAGTGAACAGGGGATTTAATTTCACATGAACCCAACTATGGGAGTCTGTGGGGAAGGTCTTACTCTGATTTCCAATAGTCAGGCCTTGACGTTGTCTAGGAAACATTAGGAGGTGAAATGAAATAACTGCACACAGGCCACTATCCTGTCACTAAGTCGCCCTTTATGTACACGTGCACTGTACATAGGCAATGACCTGCTAGCTCACAGTCAGTCCTCAGACTGAGAAGATTTCCTGGATCTTCTTTTTTTTTTTGCAGAGACAACTCTCAGAGTTAACAGAACCTCTCGACACTCCTGTGTTTTTTTTTAATTACCCCCAACACTACTGCCTAACTGCAGTAGTGCTTATTTTTCCCCAGTACCCATGGTGTGTGTGTGTGCAGGTGTGAGACACAGTGAAAGACACAAGGTGCACAAATCTTTATTCAGTTTCCACCACCAGGAAGAAAGCAAACACCCGAGTGGCCAGTGACAAGCAGTGCCCTTCACATCAAAGGGCAGTGCTGTGTGATCAAACAGTGAAGGGGAGGGCAGGGATTAAATCAAAATGAAATTGGACAGGGAAATAACCTCCAGTTTATATCTGTCAGCCAGGGCTCCCTGATTGGCCCAGTCAATGAGCATTAATGTTTTTTCAGTCAAAAATATTGACGCTGATGTTTTTTTTATCTCTGGGGCTTGAATTACTCAGATGTTATTGTTGAAAGACTGTCCATCATGCATGGGGGCAGGTACTACAGAATGATATTGGGAAGGAAGGTTCAGGGAAGGAGGGGAGAGGTTGCCAGGATGTTTTTTTTTAGATTAGATTAGATTACATTACAGTGTGGAAACAGGCCCTTCGGCCCAACAAGTCCACACCGACCCGCCGAAGCGAAACCCACCCATACCCCTACATTTACCCCTTACCTAACACTACGGGCAATTTAGCATGGCCAATTCACCTGACCCTGCACATCTTTTGGACTGTGGGAGGAAACCGGAGCACCCGGAGGAAACCCACGCAGACACGGGGAGAACGTGCAAACTCCACACAGTCAGTCGCCTGAGGCGGGAATTGAACCCGGGTCTCTGGTGCTGCGAGGCAGCAGTGCTAACCACTGTGCCACCGTGCCGCCCACCAATGTTGGCTAACCTTTAGGGATAATGCTCACTCCTTACTCTTTCTCAGGTTGCCATTATTACTTCCTGCCCTGGGGAAACGTGAAGCCAGTTGTGGTCCTGTCATCATACTGGGAGGATATCAGCTACAGGATCGATGCACTGAACATCCTGCTTAACGCTGTGGATAGACTTGTGAGTGTTGATGGGAGTGACGGAGGCAATGGACAAAGTCGAGGGAATACAAAGAGTGGCACAGAGGTTTCTGGGGCGATGGTTATTGTGGGATGGGGCAATGGTGCCTGTGCTGTGCCCTGGACCATGCTGTTATGGACTCGCAATGGTGCTGATGGGACAATGGGAGGTCAGCGACGGGTGCTGGAGCTTGACTCAACCGAGAGGGAAATGGCATCAGAAATCTCGCTCCCATCCGCATGCCCCATGATGGGACCCAGCAATCCCCTCAGGCACTCACTCGTCCCCCGATACAGATCCTTCTCCTGACACTGCCCCTTCCCTTTACTCCTCAACAGGCTTACTGACTGAAGAAGAGTCATATCGGATTCAAAACATTAACTCTATTTCTCTGTTCATGGGTAAGGCCAGACCCACTCAGTGTCTCCCACTCCATTCTCTGGGTGTGTTTCAATCCTGTTCACTCCATCCATTCTCACCCCCCCCAGCCTGCATGAGGACATTGTGGTTTAATCCCATTCATCACTCCCTTATTCCTCTACTGTCCATCCTTAAACTATGTAAAGGCTTTGACACTCTGTCCCAGGAGGCCAGTCCTGTTGTGCTATTGCTCCAGCAGTCCCTGGTTTAGTGCATTGTTATATCGCCTCCATGTCTTATTTTTCACGTGTGTGTGATCTAGTGAGTTTGACATTGCTGTTGTCCTGTGTTACATTTGAAATGCTATCGTTTTCGAACTGGCTTCAGTCCTGTGATGAGTTTGGCACTGTGTGATCATATGTCCTCTGTAGGAGTCCAGACTGGAGCTGGTCCACCTTGCTATCAAGGCAAAAAGTCCAGACAGTGAAGTGAAGAGAAGAATTGATGAACTAATTGACATTGTCATCACCGACTGCAGGTAAAGCTGGATATCAGTATCAGACATAAAGGTCAGAGGGCAATGCCAGCATCTATCACGGGGGGGGGGGGAAACCGGGACTTTACATTAAAGAGAATCAAACTAACTACAGAGTATCACCCAGTGTCTATTGTTGAGAGTGACACCCAGTGTCTAATATAGAGAGTAAGACCTGATGTCTAATATAGAGAGTAACACACAGTGCCTCTTATATAGAGTAACACCCAGTGTCTGTTATACAGAGTAACACCCAGTGTCTGTTATGTAGAGTAACACCCAGTGTCTGTTATCCAGAGTAACACCCAGTGTCTAATATACAGAATAACACCCAGTGTCTGTTATACAGAGTAACACCCAGTGTCTGTTATACAGAGTAACACCCAGTGTCTAATATACAGAATAACACCCAGTGTCTGTTATACAGAGTAACACCCAGTGTCTGTTATGTAGAGTAACACCCAGTGTCTGTTATCCAGAGTAACACCCAGTGTCTAATATACAGAATAGCACCCAGTGTCTGTTATACAGAGTAACACCCAGTGTCTAATATAGAGAGTAACACCCAGTGTCTCTTATATAGAGAGTAACACCCAGTGTCTAATATACAGAATAACACCCAGTGTCTAATAAAGAGAGTAACACACAGTGTCTCTTATATAGAGTAACACCCAGTGTCTGTTATACAGAGTAATACCCAGTGTCTAATATACAGAATAACACCCAGTGTCTAATATACAGAATAACACCCAGTGTCTACTATAGAGAGTAACACCCAGTGTCTAATA
This sequence comes from Chiloscyllium plagiosum, assembly GCF_037043375.1. Lineage (NCBI taxonomy): Eukaryota > Metazoa > Chordata > Chondrichthyes > Orectolobiformes > Hemiscylliidae > Chiloscyllium > Chiloscyllium plagiosum. Next base: position 163,585,346 of record NW_028270139.1, on the reverse strand, counting down.
TACAGAATAACACCCAGTGTCTAATATACAGAATAACACCCAGTGCTACTATAGAGAGTAACACCCAGTGTCTAATTTAGAGAGTAACACCCAGTGTCTAATATAGAGAGTAACACCCAGTGTCTAATATAGAGAATAAATCCCAGTCTCTAATACAGAGAGAAACACCCAGTGTCTGTTATATAGAGTAACACCCAGTGTCTAATATAGAGAGTAAATCCCAGTCTCTAATACAGAGAGAAACACCCAGTGTCTGTTATATAGAGTAACACCCAGTGTCTAGTATAGAGAGTAACACCCAGTGTCTGTTATATAGAGTAACACCCAGTGTCTAATATAGAAAGTAACACCCAGTGTCTCTTATATAGAGTAACACCCAGTGTCTAATATATAGAGTAACACCCAGTGTCAGTTATATAGAGTAACACCCAATGTCTTTTATACAGAGTAACACACAGTGGCTGATATAGAGAGTAACACCCAACATCTACTATAGAGGGTAACACCCAGTGTCTGTTATATAGAGTAACACCCATGTCTAATATAGAGAGTAACACCCAGTGTCTACTATAGAGAGTAACACCCAATGTCTACTATCGAGAGTAACACCCAGTGTCTAATGTATAGAGTAACACCCAGTGTCTGTTATATAGAGTAGCACCCAGTGTTTAATATAGAGAATAACACCCAGTGTCTCTTATATAGAGTAACACCCAGTGTCTGTTATACAGAGTAACACCCAGTGTCTGTTATACAGAGTAACACCCAGTGTCTAATATACAGAATAACATCCAGTGTCTGTTATACAGAGTAACACCCAGTGTCTGTTATGTAGAGTAACACCCAGTGTCTGTTATCCAGAGTAACACCCAGTGTCTAATATACAGAATAGCACCCAGTGTCTGTTATACAGAGTAACACCCAGTGTCTAATATAGAGAGTAACACCCAGTGTCTCTTATATAGAGAGTAACACCCAGTGTCTAATATACAGAATAACACCCAGTGTCTAATAAAGAGAGTAACACACAGTGTCTCTTATATAGAGTAACACCCAGTGTCTGTTATACAGAGTAATACCCAGTGTCTAATATACAGAATAACACCCAGTGTCTAATATACAGAATAACACCCAGTGTCTACTATAGAGAGTAACACCCAGTGTCTACTATAGAGAGTAACACCCAGTGTCTAATATACAGAATAACACCCAGTGTCTAATATACAGAATAACACCCAGTGCTACTATAGAGAGTAACACCCAGTGTCTAATTTAGAGAGTAACACCCAGTGTCTAATATAGAGAGTAACACCCAGTGTCTAATATAGAGAATAAATCCCAGTCTCTAATACAGAGAGAAACACCCAGTGTCTGTTATATAGAGTAACACCCAGTGTCTAATATAGAGAGTAAATCCCAGTCTCTAATACAGAGAGAAACACCCAGTGTCTGTTATATAGAGTAACACCCAGTGTCTAGTATAGAGAGTAACACCCAGTGTCTGTTATATAGAGTAACACCCAGTGTCTAATATAGAAAGTAACACCCAGTGTCTCTTATATAGAGTAACACCCAGTGTCTAATATATAGAGTAACACCCAGTGTCAGTTATATAGAGTAACACCCAATGTCTTTTATACAGAGTAACACACAGTGGCTGATATAGAGAGTAACACCCAACATCTACTATAGAGGGTAACACCCAGTGTCTGTTATATAGAGTAACACCCATGTCTAATATAGAGAGTAACACCCAGTGTCTACTATAGAGAGTAACACCCAATGTCTACTATCGAGAGTAACACCCAGTGTCTAATGTATAGAGTAACACCCAGTGTCTGTTATATAGAGTAGCACCCAGTGTTTAATATAGAGAATAACACCCAGTGTCTCTTATATAGAGTAACACCCAGTGTCTGTTATATCGAGTAACACCCAGTGTTTAATATAGAGAGTAACACCCAGTGTTCATTATATAGTGTAACACCTAGTGTCTAATATAGAAAATGACACCCAGTGGCTCTTATATAGAGTAACACCCAGTGTCTACTATCGAGAGTAACACCCAGTGTCTAGATTAGATTAGATTACATTACAGTGTGGAAACAGGCCCTTCGGCCCAACAAGTCCACACCGACCCGCCGAAGCGCAACCCACCCATACATTTACCCCTTACCTAACACTACGGGCAATTTAGCATGGCCAATTCACCTGACCTGCACATCTTTGGACTGTGGGAGGAAACCGGAGCACCCGGAGGAAACCCACGCAGACATGGGGAGAACGTGCAAACTCCACACAGTCAGTCTCCTGAGGCGGGAATTGAACCCGGGTCTCAGGCGCTGTGAGGCAGCAGTGCTAACCACTGTGCCACCATGCCGCCCAAAATTTATAGAGTAATGTATAGAGTAACACCCAGTGTCTGTTATATAGAGTAGCACCCAGTGTTTAATATAGAGAATAACACCCAGTGTCTCATATAGAGTAACACACAGTATCTAATATATAGAGTAACACCCAGTGTCTTTTATATAGAGTAACACCCAGTGTCTTTTATATATTAACACCCAATGTCTACTATAGAGAGTAACACCCAATGTCTAATATATAGAGTAACACCCAGTGTCTGTTATATCGAGTAACACCCAGTGTCTAATATAGAGAGTAACACCCAGTGTCTCTTATATAGTGTAACACCCAGTGTCTACTATCGAGAGTAACACCCAGTGTCTAATGTATAGAGTAGCACCCAGTGTCTGTTATACAGAGTAACACCCAGTGTCTAATATATAGAGTAACACCCAGTGTCTCTTATATAGAGTAACATCCAGTGTCTGTCATATAGAGTAACACCCAGTGTCTAATATACAGAGTAACACCCTGTGTCTTTTATATAAATTATCACGCAGTGCCTAATATAAGAAAGTAACACCCAGTGTCTGTTATAGAGTAACACCCCGTGTCTGACATATAGAGAGTAGCATCCGATGTCTAATATAAAGAGTAACACCCAGTGTCTCTTATATAGAGTAACACCCCTTGTCTGATATATAGAGAGTAACACCCAGTGTCTGTTATACAGAGTAACACCCAGTGTCTAATATAGAGAGTAATACCCAGTGTCTAATATATAGAGTAACAACCAGTGTCTACTATAGAGAGTAACACCCAGTGTCTGTTATATAGAGGAACACCCAATATCTAATATAGAGAGTAACACCCAGTGTCTAATATATAGAGAAACTCCCAGTGTCTAATATAGAGAGTAACACCCAGTGTCTAATATATAGAGTAACACCCAGTGTCTCTTATATAGAGTAACATCCAGTGTCTGTCATATAGAGTAACACCCAGTGTCTAATATACAGAGTAACACCCTGTGTCTTTTATATAGATTATCACCCAGTGCCTAATATAAGAGATTAACACCCAGTGTCTCTTATAGAATAAAACCCCGTGTCTCATATATAGAGAGTAGCACCTGATGTCTAATATAGAGAGTAACACCCAGTGTCTCTTATATAGAGTAACACCCAGTGTCTATTTTAGAGAGTAACACCCAGTGTCTGTTATATAGAGTAACACCCCTTGTCTGATATATAGAGAGTAACGCCCAGTGTCTGTTATATAGAGTAACACCCAGTGTCTAATATAGAGAGTAATACCCAGTGTCTAATATATAGAGTAACAACCAGTGTCTACTATAGAGAGTAACACCCAGTGTCTGTTATATAGAGTAACACCCAGTGTCTAATTGAGAGAATAAGACCAAGTGTCTACTATATAGAGTAACACCCAGTGTCTCTTTATATAGAGTAACACCCATGTCTGTTATATAGAGTAACACCCAGTGTCTCTTATATAGAGAGTAACACCCAGTGTCTACAATAGAGAGTAACACCCAGTGTCTCTTATATAGAGTATCACCCAGTATCTACTATATAGAGTAACACCCTGTGTCTAATATAGAGAGTAACACCCAGTGTCTGTTATGTAGAGTAACACCCCATGTCTGATATATAGGTAGTAGCGCCCAATGTCTAATATAGAGAGTAACACCCAGTGTCTCTTATATAGAGTAACACCCAGTGTCTAATCTAGAGAGTAACACCTGGTGTCTAATATATAGAGTAACACCCAGTGTCTCTTATATAGAGTAACACCCAGTGTCTAACATAGAGTAACACCAAGTGTCTAACATAGAGTAACACCCAGTATCTAATATATAGAGAAACACCCAGGGTCTAATATGGAGTAATACCAATGTCTAATATAGAGTAATACTCAGTGTCTAATATAGAGTAACACCCAGTGTCTAATATAGAGTAACACTCAGTGTCTAATGTGGAATAACACCCAGTGTCTGTTATGTAGAGTAACACCCAGTGTGTGTTATATAGAGTAACACCCAGTGTCTAATATAGAGTAACACTTAGTGTCTAATATAGAGTAACACCCAGTATCTAATATATAGAGTAACCCCTAGGGTCTAATATGGAGTAACACCCAGTGTCTAATATAGAGAGTAACACCCAAGGTCTAATTTAGAGTAACACCCTGTGTCTAATATAGAGTAACACTCAGTGTCTAATATAGAGTAACACCCAGTGTCTAATATAGAGTAACACTCAGTGTCTAATGTGGAGTAACACCCAGTGTCTGTTATGTAGAGTAACACCCAGTGTCTCTTATATAGAGTAACACCCAGTGTCTCTTATATAGAGTAACATCCAGTGTCTGTCATATAGAGTAACACCCAGTGTCTAATATACAGATTAACACCCTGTGTCTTTTATATAGATTATCACCCAGTGCCTAATATAAGAGAGTAACACCCAGTGTCTCTTATAGAGTAACACCCCGTGTCTGATGTATAGAGAGTAGCACCTGATGTCTAATATAGAGAGTAACACCCAGTGTCTCTTATATAGAGTAACACCCAGTGTCTAATATAGAGAGTAACACCCAGTGTCTGTTATATAGAGTAACACCCCTTGTCTGATATATAGAGAGTAATGCCCAGTGTCTGTTATATAGAGTAACACCCAGTGTCTAATATAGAGAGTAATACCCAGTGTCTAATATATAGAGTAACAACCAGTGTCTACTATAGAGAGTAACACCCAGTGTCTGTTATATAGAGTAACACCCAGTGTCTAATTGAGAGAATAAGACCAAGTGTCTAATATATAGAATAACACCCAGTGTCTCTTTATATAGAGTAACACCCAGTGTCTGTTATATAGAGTAACACCCATGTCTGTTATATAGAGTAACACCCAGAGTCTGTTATATAGAGAGTAACACCCAGTGTCTACAATAGAGAGTAACACCCAGTGTCTCTTATATAGAGTATCACCCAGTATCTACTATATAGAGTAACACCCTGCGTCTAATATAGAGAGTAACACCCAGTGACTGTTATGTAGAGTAACACCCAGGGTCTAATATAGAGTAACACCCAGTGTCTAATATAGAGTAACACTCAGTATTTAATATATAGAGAAACACCCAGGGTCTAATATGGAGTAACACCCAGTGTCTAATTGTAGAGAGTAACACCCAGTGTCTCTTATATAGAGTAACACCCAGTGTCTAACATAGAGCAACACCAAGTGTCTAACATAGAGTAACACCCAGTATCTAAAATATAGAGAAACACCCAGGGTCTAATATGGAGTAACACCAAGTGTCTAATATAGAGTAATACTCAGTGTCTAATATAGAGTAACACCCAGTGTCTAATTTAGAGAGTAACACCCAGGGTCTAATATAGAGTAACACCCAGGGTCTAATATAGAGTAACACTCAGTGTCTAATGTAGAGTTACATCCAGTGTCTGTTATGTAGAGTAACACCCAGTGTGTGTTATGTAGAGTAACACCCAGTGTGTGTTATATAGAGTAACACCCAGTGTCTAATACAGAGAGTGATACCCAGTGTCTCTTATATAGAGTAACACCCAGTGTCTAACATAGAGCAACACCAAGTGTCTAACATAGAGTAACACCCAGTATCTAAAATATAGAGAAACACCCAGGGTCTAATATGGAGTAACATCAAGTGTCTAATATAGAGTAATACTCAGTGTCTAATATAGAGTAACACCCAGTGTCTAATTTAGAGAGTAACACCCAGGGTCTAATATAGAGTAACACCCAGGGTCTAATATAGAGTAACACTCAGTGTCTAATGTAGAGTTACATCCAGTGTCTGTTATGTAGAGTAACACCCAGTGTGTGTTATGTAGAGTAACACCCAGTGTGTTATATAGAGTAACACCCAGTGTCTAATACAGAGAGTGATACCCAGTGTCTAATATAGAGAGTAACACCCAGTGTCTGTAATATAGACTAACATCCAGTGTCTAATATATAGAGTAACACCCAGTGTCTAATATACAGAATATCACCCAGCGTCTAATATAGAAAGTAACACCCAGTGTCTGTTATATTGAGTAACATCCAGTGTCTAATATAGAGAGTAACACCCAGTGTCTAATATACAGAATATCACCCAGCGTCTACTATAGAGAGTAACACCCAGTGTCTAATATAGAGAGTAACACCAAGTGTCTAATATACAGTGACGCCCAGTGTCTAATATAGAGTAACATTCAGTGTCTATTATGTAGAGTAACACCCAGTGTCTACTATACAGAGTAGCACCCAGTGTCTACTATGGGCGTTGCTCTCTAGTGTCTCTTATATGGAGTATCATCCAGTGTCTACTATATAGAGTAACACCCAGTGTCTAATATAGAGAGTAACACCCAGTGTCTAATTTATAGAGTAACACCCAGCGTGTAATATAAAGAATAACACCCAGTGTCTAACATCGAGAGTAACACCCAGTATCTAATATTGAGTGACGCCCAGTGTCTAATATAGAGAGTAACACCCCATGTCTACTATAGAGTAACACCTAGTGTCTAATATAGAGAGTAACACCCAGTGTCTCTTATATAGAGTAACACCCAGTGTCTGTTATATAGAGTGATGCCCAGTGTCTAATATAGAGAGTAACACCCCATGTCTATTATAGAGTAACACCCAGTGTCTAATATAGAGAGTAACACCCAGTGTCTCTTATATAGAGTAACACCCAGTGTCTACTATAGAGTAACACCCAGTGTCTAATATAGAGAGTAACACCCATTGTCTAATAAACAGAGTATCACCCCGTGTCTACTATAGAGAGTAACACCCAGTGTTGATTGTATGGAGTAACATCCAGTGTCTGTTATAGAGTATAACACCCAGAGTCTATTGTAGAGAGTAACACCCTCTGTCTGTTATAGAGAGTTTAAAATCACACAATGCTGGATTATAGTCCAGCAGGTTTATTTGGAAGCACTAGCTTTCAGAGCGCTGCTCCTTCATCAGGTGGTTGTGGAGTATATCACAGAATTTATAGTAAAGTGTCATACAAATGAAATGGTATATTTAACAAACCTGATTGTTGTTAAGTCTTTCATCGTTTGGAATGGGGTGCGGGTTTTGGTTCATTAATATATAAATCCCAGAATTTCTTTTATGTCACATTCTCAAGGTTTTATAACAAAGAGTGACATCTCAGCTCAGACAATGCATTAAAGGTGTGAGGTTAGAGTCTGGCTGTATCCCAATCTTAAGTCAGACTGTTTCTATTTCCAAACTGGAATTTACAAAATGATTATTAGAGAGAGGAACACTCTGTGTTTTATGGAGAACAGCACCCAGTGGATGTTATATAGAGTAACACCAAGTGTCTATTATAGTGGGTCAGTTAAGGAGATTTACACCAGTGTCTCTTATAGATAGATGTGTGATATGTAACTCGAGGAAATGTGTCTATACTCTGTGTTACAGGTTTGCTCGCTGAGCTGGAAGGTTCATTTCCAGACGTTTCGTCACCATACTAGGTAACATCATCAGTGAGCCTCCAGATGAAGTCGGGAGCTTCATTCGGAAGCCCACTGAAGATGTTATCTAGTATGGTGATGAAACATCTGGAAATGAACCTTCCAGCTCAGCGAGCCAATCTACACTCAGATTCTCAACCTGAGCTACAAATCTTCTCAAAACTCGCTAATTCTGTGTTACAGGCAGAGAGGAGATGAGGGCCAATTACAATGGGACAGTTCCAAAGGTTGATGCCATCTCATTTCCTGATTTACTACCATACACTCTTTGTCAGAGCCATAACAATTCTCCAAAATCCCAGGAATGTCTTTGCAGCCATATTCCCGACACCTCCTGGGTGACATTCCAGCTGTAGTTCCCTGGCTGCCTTACCCCTGCAGTGCTGAGGGATGGGGGTGTGCTGGAATCCAACAAGGTTTTGTCTTCTCTTTTACACAGCCTGCCACTTCCCAAAGTCCCGGAGATTCCGTCTGCCACCTGCCTGGACAATCACATCTACAGATTCCGCACAACAAACTTACTCCAGATCACACAAGCTGCAGAGAACCTCAAACATGAAGACAGTCCTGATCTGCAGCTCACCCTGGATCAGGCCGAGGATTGGCTTGTTCGACTCAAGAGCATGGCAGAGGAGGTGATGATCCCTATTTATTTACAGTACTCACACAGTCTGGATGGAGGCTCAGCTTCTAATGGAATCGCCCCATGCATTCTGGTCGGAATCAGTGCTTTGTGCTGGGATTATTGCATCCCCGGGACAGGGACAACACGGGGCTAGATATAGAATAAAGCTGCCTCTACACTGTCCCCATCAAACACTCTCAGGATAGGGACAACATAAAGTTAGATACAGAGTAAAGCTTCCTCTACACTATCCCCATCAAACACTCCCAGGACAAGGACAGCATGGGGTTAGCTACAGAGTAAAGCTCCCTCTGCACTGTCCCCAACAAACACTCCCCGGACAGGGATAACACCGTGTTAGATACAGAGTAACACCTTAGAACATAGAACATAGAACAATACAGCACAGAACAGGCCCTTCGGCCCACGATGTTATGCCGAACATTTGTCCTAGCTTAAGCACCCATCCATGTACCTATCCAATTGCCGCTTAAAGGTCACCAAAGATTCTGACTCTACCACTCCCACAGGCAGTGCATTCCATGCCCCCACCACTCTCTGGGTAAAGAACCCACCCCTGACATCTCCCCTATACCTTCCACCCTTCACCTTAAATCTATGTTCCCTTGTAACACTCTGTTGTACCCGGGGAAAAAGTTTCTGACTGGCTACTCTATCTATTCCTCTGATCATCTTATAAACCTCTATCAAGTCACCCCTCATCCTTCGCCGTTCCAACGAGAAAAGGCCTAGCACTCTCAACCTATCCTCGTACGACCTATTCTCCATTCCAGGCAACATCCTGGTAAATCTTCTCTGCACCCTCTCCAAAGCTTCCACATCTTTCCTAAAGTGAGGCGACCAGAACTGCGACCTAAAGTGAGGTGACCTTGTCAACTCTGGGTGTCTGGTTGATGTTATAACCCATACCAGCTCATTGTTCCTGTAACATGGGGTCCATGTGGGCCCTACCTCACTATCTCAGTGAAATATCTCCCTATCCTGAATGTAAAATCCACCTGTCTGTCAAACCAGCTCTCCATTTACACAATTTCTTGGAAGAAGACCATTCAGCCCATCGGGTCCATGTTGAGCATTCAGTCAGTTGCATTCCTTGGGGTGCCCACTTCTTATTATCCCATAGGTTAGTACATTATGTAGTGGGAACCCAGATTCAAATCCTGCCATGCCAGACAGTGGAATTTGAATTTAATAAAAACCTGGAATTCGGGGGTCTAATGATGACTGTAAAACTATTGTCACTCATGGAAAAAAAACATCTGGTTCACTAATGCCCTTTAGGGAAGGAAACTGCCATCCTTACCTGGCCTGTTCTACATGTGACTCCAGACCCACAGAAATGTGGTTGACTCTTAATTACTAGGAATTGGTAATAAAGGTTGGTCTTGCCGGCGAAGCCCTCATTCTGTGAATGAATAAATCAGAAAAACCCACTCACATGATGGAGAATTGGGAGAGTTTGAGGGTTCACGTCCTCAGAATTCCTTTTGAAGTTCCCTCTGTGACCTCAGGAACAGACCTTGAGTAGGACGTTAGTGAAAAGGCACTTCCTTAGTCGTCGCTTTGTTGTCTTGTTCTCAGAATCGATTGCTGACAGCAGTGCGGTGTGTTTCTATTGACAGCCACAGAACAGTTTACCTGACATTGTGATCTGGACATTGCAAGGAGACCGGCGATCCGCCTATTACCGTATCCCGGCACACGAGGTTCTCTATTCCCGCCGAGCCCCTTACTGTTCCGGGAAAAACTGCGGACAGCTTCAGACAATCTTTTTAAAGGTGAGGGGCTGACGGGACTGTGGGGTGGAGGAAGCGGTGGGGGGGCGGTGGGAGGGCAGTGAGAGCCGCATTCATCGTGCAGCCCACTGGAGCTGAGATTCCTGGGATGAATTCACATCTGGGCGCTGGCTACTGCGTTTCAGCTGTAGTCCATGTGGGTGACATGCTATTTCAGAAGGCTGGGCCCAGTCTGTGTGATATAGACAGAGTGCTGCACTGTCAGAGGTGCCATTTTCAGCAGAAAGACCTTATGGGTGGCACAGTAACTCAGTGGTTAGCACTACTGCCTCACAGCACCAGGGACCCGGGTCCGATTCCAAACTTGGGCGACTGTCTGTGTGAAGTTTGCACGTACTCCCTGTGTCTGTGTGGGTTTCTTCTGGGTGCTCTGGTTTCCTCCCACCATCCAAAGATGTGCAGGTTTGGGTGGATTGGCCATGCTAAGTTGTCCATAGTGTTCAGGGGATGTATACATTACGTGGATTAGACATGGGAAACGTAGGGTGGGGGGGATAGAGTGCTTTACAGAGGTTCAGTGTGGACTCAATGGGCTGAATGGTCTGCTCCCACACTGTGGGAATTCTATGAGTTTGTGCGTGGATATAAAGATCCCACACAATTGTTTTGAGGATGAGCTAATGGTTTCTCCCTGGTGACATCCATTCCCACAACCAATCTCGCTGTGGGACATTGCTGAGTTGCAGTTTGTGGGTACTTGAGGTGTGTCTACAATTAGCTGCCGTGTCTCTGATGTTCTTTCTGAAATGGTCAGGAGAGGTTTCTCAGGCAAAACATTTCTTTTGCGGCAGAACACCAGGAACTGCGGAAGCTGGAAACCTGAAGCAAAAGCAGAAAATGCTGGAGAAACTCAGTAGGTCTGACAGCATCTTTGAGGAGAAAAACAGGATCAACGTTTTGAGTCCAGTGACCGTTCTTCAGAACTGAACTCCACTGAACTCGAAATGTTAACTCTGCCTTCTCTCTCTCACTCCACAGATGCGGCCAGACCTGCTGAGTTTCTCCAACACTTTTGGTTTGCTTCGGTGACAAGTCTCAGCATATTGAATCCATTCCTGTATTGTCCTTGAACAGGCTTTGGTCTTTGAGTGAGCTGTCTTTTAGGGCTATGAACTAAGAGTGGTGTACATACGTCTGAGTGTAAGCCCTGTTTACAACGTCTGATTAGATTCCCTACAGTATGGAAACAGGCCATTTGGCCCAACATGTCCACACTGACCCTCTGAAGAGTAACCCAACCAGACCCATTCCCTTGCCCCATATTTACCCATGAATATGATGCACCTAACATTATGGGCAAGTTCCCATGACCAATCCACCTGACCTCCACATCTTTGGATTGTGGAAGGAAACTGGAGCACCTGGAGGAAACCGATGCAGACACAGGGACAATGTGCAAACTCCACAGAGACAGGTGCCTGAAGTGGGAATCGAACCCGGATCTCTGGCACTGTGAGACAGCAGTGCTAACCACTGAGCCACCATGCCGCCCTATTCCTCTTGTTGAAGATCAGAAAGCCAGGCTAATTCTCACTAAATAAGGGTTAAAATCCCACTACAGTAGATCTTAGACTTTACATTCAATTAAAATAAAGCCTGGAATTCTAACGGTAGCTTAATTTATCGGATGTTTGCATCATTGGCTGGCCATTTATTGCCTGTGGGGAGAAAGTGAGGTCTGCAGATGCTGGAGATCAAAGTTGAAACTTTATTGCTGGAACAGCACAGCAGGTCAGGCAGCATCCAGGGAACAGGAGATTCGACGTTTCGGGCACAGGCCCTTCTTCAGGAACCATTCCTGAAGAAGGGCCTGTGCCCGAAACGTCGAATCTCCTGTTCCCTGGATGCTGCCTGACCTGCTGTGCTGTTCCAGCAATAAAGTTTCAACATTTATTGCCTGTCCCTTGTTGCCCTGGAGAAGGTGACGTGAGCTGCTTTGTTGAACTGCTGCAGTCCACAGGCTGTAGACTTCTCGTTGCCTCGGGAAGGCAGTCAACATCATCAAAAACCTGGGCGAAAGTGAGGCCTGCAGATGCTGGAGAACAGAGTCGAGAGAGTGGTGCTGGAAAAGCACAGCAGGCTAGGTAGCATCCGAGGAGCAGGAGAAGCGACATTTCGGGCAAAAGCCCTTCAACCTCTTCCATCAGGCAGAAGATACAAAAGCTTAACCATGTGTACCAGCAGATTTAAGAACAGCTTCTTCCCCGCTGTTATAAGATTTCTGAATGGATGTGAAAGAGACCTTGGAGTGCAGGTTCATAGCTCCTTGAAAGTGGAGTCGCAAGTAGATAGGATAGGTCAGAAGGCATTTGGTATGCTTTCTTTTATTGGTCAGAGTATTGAGTACAGGAGTTGGGAGGTCATGTTGCGGCTGTACAGGACATTGGTTAGGCCACTGTTGGAATATTACATGCAATTCTGGTCTCCTTCCTATCGGAAAGATGTTGTGAAACTTGAAAGGATTCAGAAAAGATTTACAAGGATGTTGCCAGGGATGGAGGATTTGAGTTATAGGGATAGGCTGAACAGGCTGGGGCTGTTTTCCCTGGAACGTCGGAGGCTGAGGGGTGACCTTACAGAGGTTTACAAAATTATGAGGGGCATGGATAGGGTAAATAAGCAAAGTCTTTTCCCTGGGGTCGGGGAGTCCAGAACTAGAGGGCATAGGTTTAGGGTGAGAAGGGAAAGATATAAAAGAGACCTAAGGGGCAACATTTTCACACAGAGGGTGGTATGTGTATGGAATGAGCTGCCAGAGGATGTGGTGGAGGCTGGTACAATTGCAACATTTAAAAGGCATTTGGATGGGTATATGAATAGGAAGGGTTTGGAGGGATATGGGCTGGGTGCTGGCAGGTGGGACTAGATTGGGTTGGGATATCTGGTCGGCATGGACAGGTTGGACTGAAGGATCTGTTTCTGTGCTGTACATCTCTATGACTCTAAAATTTTAAACTTAATGTTGATCTCGCTCTCTGTGCACCTTCCCTGCATTGTAGATTAGATTACAGTGTGGAAACAGGCCCTTCGGCCCAACAAGTCCACACCGACCCGCCGAAGCGCAACCCACCCATACCCCTACCCCTACATTTACCCCTTACCTAACCATTTAGTATGGCCAATTCACCTAACCTGCACATCTTTGGACTGTGGGAGGAAACCGGAGCACCCGGAGGAAACCCATGCAGACACGGGGAGAACATGCAAACTCCACACAGTCAGTCGCCTGAGGCAGGAATTGAACCCGGGTCTCTGGCGCTGTGAGGCAGCAGTGCTAACCACTGGGCCACCGTGGTGCCCAGTGTATTCCTTGCTCTGTTCTACTACCCTAATGCACTCTGTCTGGTATGATCTGCCTACACTGCATGCAAAACAAAACTTTTCACTGTACCCAGGTACATGTGACAATAACAAATCAGATCAAATCAAACATACAGTGCTGGAAGCGTGGGAATTCCAGGATTTTGACCCAGCGATACTGAAGGAACGGTGACATATTTCCAAGTCAGGATGGTGAGTGGCTTGGAGGAAAACTTGCAGGTGGTGGTGTTGCCATGTATCTGCTGCCCTTGGCCTTCAAACTGACCATGAGACTACCATTGATTTCCATAAGATGCACTAACATCTGGTTGATGTTCTCTTCCTCCATGCGCATGGGAAATCTGCATTTCTTACCTGGTCTGGCCTACCTGTGACTGCAGACCCACAGAAATGTGGCTTCCCTCTGAACTTGCCTACTAGCCCCTCAGAACGTGGGAAGTGAGGGAGAACCTACAATAGAAGTGCAAACATTCCATGAAGGGAAGTAAACCGATCGTTTTGATCAGCCGATCCACTCCCGAAACTGGGATGGAGTGGTGTCTCCCTGCAGTTATTGAGGTGGAAGAGGTTTTAATGGGCTGTCTGTTGTCAAGGTCACCAGGCCCTGTGGGGGTGGGGTGAGGGTGGAGGGCAGCCTCTGGATGATGAAGCTAACATAGATCAGAGAAGAGAAGGCCTAATTGGATTGGGATAATCTCATGCTGGAGTGTCACAGAACTGCCTGAGGAAGTGGTGGATGCAGGTACAGTTACGTTTTAAAAACATTTGGATAAGTACATGAATAAACATAGAAGCAAAGAAGATAGGAGCAAGAGGAGGCCATTCAGCCCTTCGAGCCTGCTCGAACAAGTTTGCTGATGATACCACCGTGGTCAGTCGAATCTCAGATGGCGACAAAACAGACTGCACATGGGAGGTGGAAGACCTGGAAAAATGGTGCACTGAGAACAACCTAGCTCTCAATGTCGGCAAAACCAAGGGACTCATTATTGACTTTCAGTGGAATGTTACCCATGCCCCCATACACATTAACAGCACAGAGGTGGAACGGGTGGAGAGGGTCAAGCTCCTGGGAGTGGTCATCCACAACAAGCTTTCTTGGACTCTTCATGTGGACGCACTGGTTACAAAGGCCCAACAGCGTCTCTTCTTCCTCAGGCAGCTGAGGAAATTTGGCATGACGATGAATACCCTTGCCAACCATTATAGTTGTGCCATCGAGAGCATTCTGTCTGGGTTTATCACCACCTGGTATGGTAACTGTACCATTCAAGATCGGAGACAGTTACAGAGAGGGGTGAACTCAGCCCGGACAATCACAAAGGCCAACCTCCCATCTATAGAATCCATCTCCCAGGCCCAAGGAAAGGCCACCAGCATTCTCAAAGATCCATCCCATCCTGGCAATGTTTTTCTACAATCTCTACCATCGGGGAGAAGGTACAGAAGCCTGAACACACACACCAGCCGGTTTCGTAACAGTTTCTACCCTACTGTTGTCAGAATACTGAATGGACTCACAAACTCTTAATATCTGCCTGTACCTGTGTTTTTGTTTTTGCCACTGTTTACCTATTATTTACTATCTATGCTACTTAACTCTGTGATCTGCCTGTATTGCTCGCGAGGAAAAGCTTTTCACTGCACTTTGGTACACGTGACAATAAATTCAATTCACCATTCATCACGATCATGGCTGATTGTCCAACTCAATAGCCTCATCCTGCTTTCTCCCCATAACCTTTGATCCCATTCCCCTCAAGTGCGAAATTTGGCATCAACTCCTTCCTGTGGTCATGAATTCCACAGGCTCACTGCTCTTTGGGTGAAGACATGTCTCTCCATCTCCGTCCTAAATGGTCCAGCCTGAATACTCAGAATAAGAAGGATTTGAAGAGCTATGAGCCAAACATAGGCAGTAGGGCTAGTTCAGTTTGGGATTACAGTTGGCATGGATGGGTTGGATCGAAGGGTCTGTTTCCATGCTGTATGACTCTACGACTGTATTTGGATTTGAGGACCATGGGATTTGGTATATTGGAACAATGGGAATATGGGACTGACGAAATGCTATGCATTGATCCAATGGGTTGAATGAATTCCTTCTGGGAAATAGTAACTCTGATTCCATAAATGTAGACTTACTTTGAAGATTGTGTGGTACCATGTGCCTTTAACCAGCTCCCTCCTTGGACAGTTCATCAGTATATCAGAGTTTGGGAACTGAGGGCTGTGCCATATCAGCTGGAATTAGACAGAGATTGGGAATGGTATCTACTGGAATGAGGCAGGGATCGGGGAGTGTACAGTATTGACTGGAGTGAGGCAGGGATTGGGGAGTGTACAGTATTGACTGGAATGAGGCAGGGATTGGGGAGTGTACAGTATTGACTGGAGTGAGACAGGGATTGGGGAGTGTACAGTATTCACTGGAGTGAGACAGGGATTTGGGAATGTACAGTATTGACTGGAGTGAGACAGGGATTGGGGAATGTACAGTATTGACTGGAGTGAAACAGGGATTGGGGAGTGTACAGTATTGACTGGAGTGAGACAGGGATTGGGGAGTGTACAGTATTGACTGGAGTGAGACAGGGATTGGGGAGTGTACAGTATTGACTGGAATGAGACAGGGATTGGGGAGTGTACAGTATTGACTGGAGTGAGACAGGGATTTGGGAATGTACAGTATTGAGTGGAATGAGGCAGGGATTGGGGAGTGTACAGTATTGACTGGAGTGAGACAGGGATTTGGGAATGTACAGTATTGACTGGAGTGAGACAGGGATTTGGGAATGTACAGTATTGACTGGAGTGAGACAGGGATTGGGGAGTGCACAGTATTGACTGGAGTGAGACAGGGATTGGGGAGTGTACAGTATTGAGTGGAATGAGGCAGGGATTGGGGAGTGTACAGTATTGACTGGAGTGAGACAGGGATTGGGGAGTGTACAGTATTGACTGGAATGAGACAGGGATTGGGGAGTGTACAGTATTGACTGGAGTGAGACAGGGATTGGGGAGTGTACAGTATTGACTGGAGTGAGACAGGGATTGGGGAGTGTACAGTATTGAGTGGAATGAGGCAGGGATTGGGGAGTGTACAGTATTGACTGGAATGAGACAGGGATTGGGGAGTGTACAGTATTGACTGGAATGAGACAGGGATTGGGGAGTGTACAGTATTTACTGGTATGAGACAGGGATTGGGGAGTGTACAGTATTGACTGGAGTGAGACAGGGATTGGGGAGTGTACAGTATTGACTGGAGTGAGACAGGGATTGGGGAGTGTACAGTATTGTCTGGTATGAGACAGGGATTGGGGAGTGTACAGTATTGACTGGAATGAGACAGGGATTGGGGAGTGTACAGTATTGACTGGAGTGAGACAGGAATTGGGAGTGTACAGTATTGACTGGAGTGAGACAGGGATTGGGGAGTGTACAGTATTGACTGGAGTGAGACAGGGATTGGGGAGTGTACAGTATTGACTGGAGTGAGACAGGGATTGGGGAGTGTACAGTATTGACTGGAGTGAGACAGGGATTGGGGAGTGTACAGTATTGACTGGAGTGAGACAGGGATTGGGGAGTGTACAGTATTGACTGGAGTGAGACAGGGATTGGGGAGTGTACAGTATTGACTGGAGTGAGACAGGGATTGGGGAGTGTACAGTATTGACTGGAGTGAGACAGGGATTGGGGAGTGTACAGTATTGACTGGAGTGAGACAGGGATTGGGGAGTGTACAGTATTGACTGGAATGAGACAGGGATTGGGGAGTGTACAGTATTGACTGGAGTGAGACAGGGATTGGGGAGTGTACAGTATTGACTGGAGTGAGACAGGGATTGGGGAGTGTACAGTATTGACTGGAGTGAGACAGGGATTGGGGAGTGTACAGTATTGACTGGAGTGAGATAGGGATTGGGGAGTGTACAGTATTGACTGGAGTGAGACAGGGATTGGGGAATGTACAGTATTGACTGGAGTGAAACAGGGATTGGGGAGTGTACAGTATTGAGTGGAATGAGGCAGGGATTGGGGAGTGTACAGTATTGAGTGGAGTGAGACAGGGATTGGGGAGTGTACAGTATTGACTGGAGTGAGACAGGGATTGGGGAGTGTACGGTATTGACTGGAGTGAGACAGGGATTGGGGAGTGTACAGTATTGAGTGGAGTGAGACAGGGATTGGGGAGTGTACAGTATTGACTGGAGTGAGACAGGGATTGGGGAGTGTACAGTATTGACTGGTATGAGACAGGGATTGGGGAGTGTACAGTATTGACTGGAGTGAGACAGGGATTGGGGAGTGTACAGTATTGACTGGAGTGAGACAGGGATTGGGGAGTGTACAGTATTGACTGGAGTGAGACAGGGATTGGGGAGTGTACAGTATTGACTGGAGTGAGACAGGGATTGGGGAGTGTACAGTATTGACTGGAGTGAGACAGGGATTGGGGAGTGTACAGTATTGACTGGAGTGAGACAGGGATTGGGGAGTGTACAGTATTGACTGGAGTGAGTCAGGGATTGGGGAGTGTACAGTATTGACTGGAGTGAGACAGGGATTGGGGAGTGTACAGTATTGACTGGAGTGAGACAGGGATTGGGGAGTGTACAGTATTGACTGGAGTGAGACAGGGATTGGGGAGTGTACAGTATTGACTGGAGTGAGACAGGGATTGGGGAGTGTACAGTATTGACTGGAGTGAGACAGGGATTGGGGAGTGTACAGTATTGACTGGAGTGAGTCAGGGATTGGGGAGTGTACAGTATTGAGTGGAATGATGCAGGGACTGGGGAGTGTACAGTATTGACTGGAGTGAGACAGGGATTGGGGAGTGTACAGTATTGACTGGAGTGAGACAGGGATTGGGGAGTGTACAGTATTGACTGGAGTGAGACAGGGATTGGGGAGTGTACAGTATTGAGTGGAATGATGCAGGGATTGGGGAGTGTACAGTATTGACTGGAGTGAGACAGGGATTGGGGAGTGTACAGTATTGACTGGAGTGAGACAGGGATTGGGGAGTGTACAGTATTGACTGGAGTGAGACAGGGATTGGGGAGTGTACAGTATTGACTGGAGTGAGACAGCGATTGGGGAGTGTACAGTATTGACTGGAGTGAGACAGGGATTGGGGAGTGTACAGTATTGACTGGAGTGAGACAGGGATTGGGGAGTGTACAGTATTGAGTGGAATGATGCAGGGATTGGGGAGTGTACAGTATTGACTGGAGTGAGACAGGGATTGGGGAGTGTACGGTATTGACTGGAGTGAGACAGGGATTGGGGAGTGTACAGTATTGAGTGGAATGATGCAGGGATTGGGGAGTGTACAGTATTGAGTGGAGTGAGACAGGGATTGGGGAGTGTACAGTATTGACTGGAGTGAGACAGGGATTGGGGAGTGTACAGTATTGACTGGAGTGAGACAGGGATTGGGGAGTGTACAGTATTGAGTGGAATGATGCAGGGATTGGGGAGTGTACAGTATTGACTGGAGTGAGACAGGGATTGGGGAGTGTACGGTATTGACTGGAGTGAGACAGGGATTGGGGAGTGTACAGTATTGACTGGAGTGAGACAGGGATTGGGGAGTGTACGGTATTGACTGGAGTGAGACAGGGATTGGGGAGTGTACAGTATTGACTGGAGTGAGACAGGGATTGGGGAGTGTACAGTATTGAGTGGAATGATGCAGGGATTGGGGAGTGTACAGTATTGACTGGAGTGAGACAGGGATTGGGGAGTGTACAGTATTGAGTGGAGTGAGACAGGGATTGGGGAGTATACAGTATTGAGTGGAATGATGCAGGGATTGGGGAGTGTACAGTATTGAGTGGAGTGAGAAAGGGATTGGGGAGTGTACAGTATTGACTGGAGTGAGACAGGGATTGGGGAGTGTACAGTGTTGACTGGAGTGAGACAGGGATTGGGGAGTGTACAGTATTGACTGGAGTGAGACAGGGATTGGGGAGTGTACAGTATTGACTGGAGTGAGACAGGGATTGGGGAGTGTACAGTATTGAGTGGAGTGAGACAGGGATTGGGGAGTATACAGTATTGAGTGGAGTGAGACAGGGATTGGGGAGTGTACAGTATTGACTGGAGTGAGACAGGGATTGGGGAGTGTACAGTATTGACTGGAGTGAGACAGGGATTGGGGAGTGTACAGTATTGACTGGAGTGAGACAGGGATTGGGGAGTGTACAGTATTGACTGGAGTGAGACAGGGATTGGGGAGTGTACAGTATTGAGTGGAGTGAGACAGGGATTGGGGAGTATACAGTATTGAGTGGAATGATGCAGGGATTGGGGAGTGTACAGTATTGAGT
This sequence comes from Chiloscyllium plagiosum, assembly GCF_037043375.1. Lineage (NCBI taxonomy): Eukaryota > Metazoa > Chordata > Chondrichthyes > Orectolobiformes > Hemiscylliidae > Chiloscyllium > Chiloscyllium plagiosum. Next base: position 163,565,336 of record NW_028270139.1, on the reverse strand, counting down.
GGAGTGAGACAGGGATTGGGGAGTGTACAGTATTGACTGGAGTGAGACAGGGATTGGGGAGTGTACAGTATTGACTGGAGTGAGACAGGGATTGGGGAGTATACAGTATTGAGTGGAATGATGCAGGGATTGGGGAGTGTACAGTATTGAGTGGAGTGAGACAGGGATTGGGGAGTGTACAGTATTGAGTGGAGTGAGACAGGGATTGGGGAGTGTACAGTATTGACTGGAGTGAGACAGGGATTGGGGAGTGTACAGTATTGACTGGAGTGAGACAGGGATTGGGGAGTGTACAGTATTGAGTGGAATGATGCAGGGATTGGGGAGTGTACAGTATTGACTGGAGTGAGACAGGGATTGGGGAGTGTACAGTATTGACTGGAGTGAGACAGGGATTGGGGAGTGTACAGTATTGAGTGGAATGATGCAGGGATTGGGGAGTGTACAGTATTGACTGGAGTGAGACGGCTTAAGTAGCGCCTTCGCCAGCGGTTTCCTATTGATCTGTCTTTTGGTGTGTTTTGAGCTTCACCACCCTGACCTTTCTCCACAGCACCCGCGTAACAGCTCTAAGTTCGATAAGCTCCCCGGCCAGGTCCGAGTGCGGATCTGGTTCGGATTGGCAGCGGATAACAAGGAATTTAACCAGTTCACTGAAGGCAAGCTGTCCGTGTTTGCAGAAACGGTAAGTCCCACTGGTTTCTGTGAGTGATCTATGTTAGTAACTGGTGTCTTCCTCAGTTTCCCCGGTTTGTGATACGTAACAGGGAATGTCATGTTCTAACATTACCTGGGCTAATACATATTGTATTCTAACGTGGCCCACGGTACTCATTAGGATGGAGAATCATCCAGACTAGTAAGTGTGATGTTTTTGAAAGCCTTGATTGTGAATGCTTTTTTCTAATGTGGTATGAGGTAAGAATTGATTGACTTGATCTATATGGACTTCAGTAAGCTGTTCGACAAGGATCCCCCTGGTAGACTGATGAGCAACTTTAGATCTCATGGAATACAGGGAGAACTAGCCTTTTGGATGCAGAACGGGCTCAAAGGTAGGAGACAGAGAGTGGTGGTGGAGGGTTGTTTTTCAGACTGGAGACCTGTGACCAATGGAGTGCCACAAGGATCAGTGCTGGGTCCACTACGTTTCATCATTTATATAAATGATTTGGATGTGAACATAAGAGGTATAGTTAGTAAGTTTGCAGATGACACCAAAATTGGAGGTGTAGTGGACAGCGAAGAGGGTTACCTCAGATTACAACAGGATCTTGATCAGATGGGCCAATGGGCTGAGAAGTGGCAGATGGAGTTTAATTTAGATAAATGTGAGGTGCTGCATTTTGGAAAGGTAAATCAGAGCAGGACTTATACACTTAATGGTAAGGTCCTGGGGAATGTTAGTGAACAAAGTGCAGGTTCATAGTTGCTTGAAATTGGAGTTGAAGGTAGACAGGATAGTGAAGAAGGCGTTTGGCTTGCTTTCCTTTATTGGTCAGAGTATTGGGTACAGGAGTTGGGAGGTCATGTTGTGGCTGTGCAGAACATTGGTTAGGCCACTGTTGGAATATTGCATAAAATTGTATTTTTTCTTTTATTGGAAGGATGTTGGGAAACTTGCAAAGGTTCAGAAAAGATTTATAAGGACGTTGCCAGGGTTGGAGGATTTGAGCTATAGGGACAGGCTGAACAGACTGGGGCTGTTTGCTGTTGAGTGTTAGAGACCGAGGAGTGACCTTATAGAGGTTTATAAAATTATGAGGGGCATGGATAGAATGATTAGACAAGGACTTTTCCCCAGGGTGAGGGAGTCCAATGCTAGAGGGCATAGGTTTAGGGTGAGAGGGGAAAGATTTAAAAGGGACCTAAGGGGCAACCTTTTCATGCAGAGGGTGGTGTGTGTATGGAATGAACTGCCAGAGGATGTGGTGGAGGCTGGTACAATTACAACATTTAAAAGGCACCTGGATGGGTATATGAATAGGAAGGGTTGAGAGGGATATGGGCCAGGTGCTGGTAAATGGGACGAGATTAATTTAGGATATCTGGTCAGCATGAACGAGTTGGACCGAAGGGTCTGTTTTCATTCTGTATACCTCTGTGACTCAATGACTCTCAGATAGAACAGAACAGTATAACACAGTTGTGTTGATGTTGTGCTGGCCTTTTATCCTACTCTAAGATCAAACTAACCGACATAAACTTCATTGTCCTATCTTCCATGTGCCTTTCCAAGAGTTGCTTAAATGTCCCTAATATCTCTGACTCTACTACCACCGCTGGCAGTGAATTCCCCACACCCACCACTCTCTGTTAAAGAACCTACCTCTAACATCTCCCCTATACCTTCCTCCAATCACCCTTAAAAGTATGACCCCTCGTGATAGCCATTTCTGTCCTGGGAAAACGTCTCTAGCTATCCACTCTATCTATACTTCTCAACATCTTGTACACCTCTATCAAGTTGCCTCTCACCCTTCTTTGCTCCAATGAGAAAAGCCCAAGCTCCCTCAACCTTTCTTCATAAGACATGCTCTCCAGTCCAGGCAGCATCCTGGTAAATCTCCTATACACGCTCTCTAAAACTTCCACATCCTTCCTCTCATGAGGTGACAATAACTGAATGCAATATTCCAAGTGTGGGTTAACCTCTATGGATCTGCTAATGAAAACCAACACACCATTCACCTTCTTAACAACCCTGTAAACTTGGGTGGCAACTTTGAGGGATCTATGGAAGTGGACTCCAAGATCCCTCTGTTCCTCCACACTGCCAAGAATCCTGCCTTTAACCCTGTATTCTACATTCAAATTCGACTATCCACCATGAACGACTTCACACTTTCCAAGTTGAACTCCATCTGCTAATTCCCATGCCAGCTCTGCATTCTGTCAATGTCCTGTTGCAACCTACAACAGCCTTCCACACTATCCACAACTCCACCAGCCTTCGCGTCATCGGCAAACCTACTAACCCACCCTTCCATTTCCTCGTCCAAATCACTTATAAAATTCACAAAGAGCAGAGGTCCCAGAACCGATCCCTGTGGAACACCACTGGTCACTGAGCTCCAGGTTGAATACTTTCCATCTACTACCACCCTCTGTCTTCTATGGGTCAGCCAGTTCTGTAGCCAGACAGTCAAATTTCCCTGTATCCCAGACCTCCTTACTTTCTGAATGAGCCTACATGGGGAACCTTATCAAACACCTTGCTAAAATCCATTTACACCACATCCACTGCTCTATCTTCATCAATGTGTTTTATCACATCCTCAAAGAATTCAATAAGGTTCGTGAGACATGACCTGCCCCTCATAAAGCTGCTCCTCGGATGCTGCCTGTATTGCTGTGCTCTTCCAGCACCACTAATCCAGAATCTGGTTTCCAGCATCTGCAGTCATTGTTTTTACCTCATAAAGCCATGCTGACTATCTCTAAACAAACTATGGCTTTCCAAATAATCATAAATTCTGTCTCTCAGAATCCTCTCCAATAATTTGCCCACCACTGACATAAGACTGACCAGTCTGTAATTCCCAGGATTATCCCTATTCCCTTTCATGAACAAAGGAATAACATTTGCCACCCTCCAATCATCTGGTACTATTCCAGTGGACAGTGAGGACGCAAAGATCATCGTCAAAGGTGCAGCAATCTCTTCCCTCGCTTCCTGTAGTAACCTCAGGTATATCCTTATGTTTTTCAAAATTTTCAGCACATCCTTCTCCTTAACATCAATCTGTTTGAGCATATCGGTCTGTTTCACTCTGTCCTCAGAAATATTAAGATCCCTCTCAGTAGTGAATATTGAAGTTGAGTATTCATTAAGGCCCTCCCTTACTTCCTCTGACTCCAGGCACAAATTGTCTCCACTATCCCTGATTGGACCTACCCTCAGTCTGGCCATCCTCTTGTTCCTCACATAGGTGTAGAATGCCTTAGGGTTTTCTTTAATCCTACTCACTAAAGATTTTTCATGCCCCCTTCTAGCTCTCCTAAGTCCATTCTTCAGTTCCTTTCTGGTTCCCTTGTAACCCACTAGAGCCCTGTCTGATCCTTGCCTCTTCAACCTTAAGTAAGCTTCCTCTTCCTCTTTACTAGATGTTCCACATCCCTTGTCACCCAAGGTTCCTTTGCCCTACCATCCCTTCCTTGCCTCAGTGGGACAAACCTATCCAGCACGATCAGCAAGTGCTTCCTAAACAACTTCTTATGCATTTCCTGGAGAACATCTGTTCCTAATTTAGGCGACCCCAGTTCCTGCCTGATGCCATTGTAATTCCCCCTCCCCCAATTAAATACTTTCCCATACTGTCTGCTCCTATCCCCCTCCATGACTATAGTAAAGGCCAGGGAGTTGTGATCACTATCACCGAAATGCTCTCCCACCAAAAGATCTGACACCTGGCATGGTTAGTTGCCAATCACCAAATCCAATATGGCCTCCACTCTAGTCAGCCTATTGACATATAGCATCAGGAACCCTTCCTGGACACACCTGACAAAAACTGCTCCATCCATACTATTTGAACTAAGGAGGTGACAATCAATATTAGGGAAGTTGAAGTCATCCATGACAACAACCCTATTACTTCTGCATCTTTCCAAACTCTGCCTCCCAATCTGCTCCTCTGTGTCTCTGGGGGGGTCTGTAGGAAACTCCCAATAGAGTGACTGCTCCTTTCCTGTTTCTGACTTCCACCCAGACTGATTGTGGACAAACCCTCCCTGATGACCTTCCTTTCTGCAGCTGTGATACTATCTCTGATTAGCAATGACACTCCTCCACCTCTTTTACCCCATCACCTATTCCTTTTGAAACCCTGGAACATCCAACAACCATTCCTGCCCCTGTGATATCCAAGTCTCCGTAACGGCCACAACATCATCATTCATGTACTAATCCATGCTCTGAATTTATCACCCTTATTCCTGACACTTCTTGCATTAAAATAGATACAGTTCAACCCATCCCACTGACTGCACCTTTGCCCTATCAAGTGTGTATCCGTCCTCATAGATTCTGTGCAAACTGTTTCTGGCCGTTCACTACCTACTCCATCATCTGATCCTTAGCTCAGGTTCCCACCTCCCTGTCAATCTCGTTTAAACCCTCCCTAGGAGCTCTAGCAAACCTGGCAAAGATGTTCTCGAATAACCTGGACGGTAAATGCACTTGGCATGCCATTTTTATTTCCTGGATAATTTGGATTTGCAAATAACGTGTTCTAGAGTAAATTGGGTATGAATATCTTGAATTTGAGAATATGATGAGACAGCAAGTGTGCTCTAGAACGTCCAGCATTGCATTCTGGAACAACGATACAAGAGGCTGAGTGCACCTGTAAGTGTGCAGTGACTCGGACTAGCTGTATTTGTATTCGCAAACAAGTAGAAACGTTCAACAGTGTGTTCTAGAATAACTTTGGGGTAGTCCATGCTTTGCTGTAGAATACTAGATTTTAATGGATGTGTTCTAGGATAACATGGGGTGCTGATAGTGTGCCCTAGGCTAGCCAGAGGACAGTTTGTTCTGGAGTGTACCACGATAGTACATCTTGCAATCTAGAACAAAGCCAGCAGTCACACGACACCAGGTTATAGTCCAGCAGGTTTATTTGAAAGCACCCTGACGAAGGGGCAGTGCTCTGAAAGCTTGTGATTTCAAATAAACCTGTTAGACGATCACCTGGTGTCATGTGACTTCTGACCTTGTCCTTCCCAGTCCAACACTGGGCCCCTCTACATCAGTATTCGATTAGATTAGATTACAGTGTGGAAACAGGCCCTTCGGCCCAACAAGTCCACAGCGACCTGCCGAAGCGCAACCCACCCATACACCTACATTTACCCCTTACCTAACACTACGGGAAATTCAGCATGGCCAATTCACCTGGCCTGCACATCTTTGGACTGTGGGAGGAAACCGGGGCACCCGGAGGAAACCCACGCAGACACGGCGAGAACGTGCAAACTCCACACAGTCAGTCCCCTGAGGCGGGAATTGAACCCGGGTCTCTGGTGCTGTGAGGCAGCAGTGCTAACCACTGAGCCACCGTGCCGCCCACAGTCTAGAATAACATGATGCAGTGCTGTCCCAGCCTGATTTGGGATAGTGAAACCTGAATTATTGTAAATAATTTGCTCCTCTTGCCTAGCTCCTGTTACATTTGTACCAGAGCAGGGGAGTATTTTTAAAAATCACTTGTGGGACAGGGGTGTCGCTGGCTAACCAACATTTATGGCCTGTCCATAATTGCGCCATAGAAGCAGGCTACTTTGTTATGGATGGTGTCAAGCTTCTTGAGTCTGATCAGGTTTCCATTTTTTGTGAAGTCTGTGCTTGGTAAGAGTTGATTCCCTCTGGGGTTTGGGTAACTTGGGGGCTGTGTAATCCCGGATGGGGGTGAATGAGGCTAACGGAGCTGTCTTTCTCGTGCAGTACGAAAACCAGACCAAGTTGGCCCTGGTCGGGAATTGGGGCACAACGGGCCTCACCTATCCCAAATACTCCGACGTCACCGGGAAGATCAAGCTCCCCAAGGATTCCTTCCGGCCGTCGGCAGGCTGGGCTTGGGCAGGAGACTGGTTCATCTCTCCTGAGAAAACGTGAGTGTGTGTTTCAGGTCCGGGTGCGAGTGAGGGGTGCTGGGATTGAGAATGTGCAGCTTCGGCAATTTGAGCATTTTTTTTTGCCACTTTCCAATTAAACGGAAGCTCTGATGGTGTACCATGGACGGGCAGAGCAGGCCCTGCTGAGTTACCTGAGGCCTAAACACAGAGAAAGGGCCCTTCGGCCCATCGAGGGCTCACTGTTCACGTGCAAAGTGCTCCCTTGAGTGTTAATGGGTGACATTCTAGTCAAAAGGTTATGGGATCAAGTCCCACAGCAGATCCTGCACACGAGCTGATGTGATCCTGAAGGAGAGTCACTCCAAAGGCACTGTCATTGCGAATGAGTTGCTAAACCATGGCTCCTGTCTACCCGTCTTGAGTGAGCATTGTCTTGGAAGATGGGGTAGGGTTATTCCTAGTATCCCAACCAGTATTGGCCCCACCATGGAAAAGCAGAAATGCCAGCTGTCGTGTTATGACCCTGTCCCGCTACTTGGGATCTTGCTGTGCATTTGTCGACTCCTGCACTTGCCACAGTGAAGGCACCTCAAGAGTTGTTTCATGGGTTATGAATCTCTTGAAGGCATTACAGAGAGGGGCACCCTTGCTGTCCTGTTCCGTGGGATCACTCTCACCTCCCACCCACTTCACCCCACCCCAAGAAGAGATCACTTGGTCAGAATTGATCAGTTGCATTGCTATCATCCCAAGAGTGATCCAGAGAGTCTCTGCTAACCTCTGGCCAAGGGACGGAGCCTGAGTCCATGCAGAAGTAGCTGTCACTAATTATACTATTGACTCATACAAGCACGAACTCCCACCTCACCCAGGGGTATTGCAATGTCTTTGTTGCTAGGGTCCCATGAGCTGAATTTCTAAAGAGTGTGGTTGTTGCAGTCTTCAGTTCGGTCTCTGTTATCAATGATAGCCCTATTGCCCCCATTAATACCCACTGGCCCTTGGCTGTGGTTACTGGGTCGATAAGGGTAAGGGGATAGAACACATTAACATATTTCGGGGCATTCTCACTTACAGGTTGCTGTACGATGTGGATGCTGGTCACATGACCTTCGTTGAGGAAGTGTTTGAAAATCAGGCCCGGTTGCCAGGGGGACAGTGGATCCAAATGACTGAGGCCTACACTGACATAGTAAGTACCCTCATGGAATGATGGCAAAAAGAGGCCATTCATCATGCTTGTACCCAAAGGGCAGCCTAATTAGAGCCTAATTAGACCCGCTCCCTTTTGTTCCTACTGCACAGAATCATTGCAAGGCAAGAGGAGGCTATTCAGCCCACCACCTACAGTGTGGGGGCAAGCCATTTGGCCCATCAAGTCCACACTGACCCTCCAGAGAGAGTCCCACACCCTAGCCCTTCAACCCCACATTTCCTATGACTAACCCAACTAACCTGCACATCCCCGGACAGTATGGGCAATTTTACATGGTCAATCCATCCTAACTCGCACATTCTTTGGACTGTGGGAGGAAGCCCATGCAGATACTGGGAGAACATGCAAGCTCCACATAGACAGTCACCCAGGCCAGGAATCGAAAGCTAGCCCCTGGCACTGTGAGGCAGCCATGCTAACCACACAGTCCTTCCAGGCCTGCACTTGCTTTCTGATGGACTGATCTCCACTAATCAGTTTGGACTTTGTGCCCCCTCTCATTTCACAAGTGCCAGCATTTTCTCCCGTCCAGATCCGTCAGCCTGGATCCCTCATGGCTAACATAGAACACAGAACATTACAGCGCAGTACAGGCCCTTCGGCCCTCGATGTTGTGCTGCCCTGTCATACTAATCTGAAGCCCATCCAACCTACACTCTTCCATGTATGTCCATATGCCTGTCCAATGACAACTTAAATGCACTTAAACTTGGTGAATCTACTACTGTTGCAGGCAAAGCATTCCATACCCTTACTACTCTCTGAGTAAAGAAACTACCTCTGACATCTGTCCTATACATACCACTCCTCAATTTAAAGCTATGCCCCTTGTGCTCGCCATCACCATTCTTGGAAAAAAGGGTCTCCCTGTCCACCCTTTATAACCCTCTGATGATCTTGTATGTTTCTATTAAGTCACCTCTCAACCTTCTTCTCTCTAACAAAAACAGCCTCAAGTCTCTCAGCCTTTCCTCGTAAGACCTTCCCTCCATACCAGGCAACACCCTAGTAAATCTCCTCTGCACCCTTTCCAAAGCTTCCACATCCTTCTTATAATGCGGTGACCAGAACTGTACACAATACTCCAAGTGTGGCCGTACCAGAGTTTTGTACTGTTCTGAAATACTTCAATCAGATCTTCCTCTTGGCGTTCTGTACTCCAAGGAAAACAGTTCCAACCACTCAGTTTCCACCTTCACAACCAAATCTTCTCAATCCTGGAACCATTCTCATAAATCGCTTCTGCACGCTCTCTGATGTCTTCATATCACTCCCATCATGTGGCACCCACATGCGTACACAGTACCCCAGCTGCGGCGGGGGGGGGGGGGGCAAACAAGTCTCTTGTACAAGTTCAACATGCCCTTCCTGCTCTCGTTCTCTATGCCTCCACTAATAAAGCTGACAACGCTATGTGGTTTATGAAATTCTCTCTCAACCTTTGCTGCCACCCTCAGTGATCTGTGCACTCTGGCTCCCTCTCTGCCTTTCTCCTATTCCCTTTGAAGATGAATTTCAGGTGACGTCCCAACAACATGTTGTGTCAAAGAAAGCTCATCTCCTCACCAGATCTTTTGCCTCTCCATGTCACCTGGTAGCAGAACCTCCTGCTTTCTCCCTGTTCCACTCCATGAAAATCCCAGGACAACACTATGAACATAAGAGCAGAAATAGTCCATTCAGCCCATCGAGTCTGCTGTGCCATTCAATGAGAACCATACCTTAGGTTTGTTTTGTCCCTTGAATGAGTACAATGCAGGTTTACAAAGATGATACCAGGAATTCAGGGGTTAAGTTATGCAGAGAGATTAGACAAATTAGGCCTTTATTCCCTCGAATTTAGAAGGTTAAGGAGAGATCTGATCGAGGTTTTCGAAATATTAACAGGGAAGGATAGGGTAGATAAAGATATACTATTTCAACTGGATGAAGATTTGCATGTGTGGCACAGTAGCTCAGCGGTTAGCACTGCTGCCTCACAACACCAGGGACCTGGGTTCGATTCCAGCCTCGGGTGACTGTCTGCATATTCTCCCCGTGTCTGTGTGGGTTTCTTCCCACAATCCAAAGACGTGCAGTTTAGGTGAATTGGTCATGCTAAATTGCCCATAGTGTCAGGTGTAAATATAGGGTAGGGGGATGGGCTACTCTTCGGAGGGTCGGTGTGGACGTGTTGGGCCAAAGGGCCTGTTTCCATGCTGTAGGGAACATAATCTCACTCCAGAACCAGGTGATGCAGTCTCAGGGCCAGGCCATTCAGGAGCGGTTTTAGGAATTACTTCTACGCACAAAGAGACATGGAGGTTTGGAACTCTCTTCCACAAACAATGGCCAAGGCTAATTCAATCATCACTCTTCATTCTGAGAGAGACAAATTATTATTAAGCAAGGGATATAGGCCCAAGGCAGGCATATGGAGTTAGGCCAGAGAACGGCCATGGAATGACGGAGCACTCTGGAGGGGCTGAAAGGCCTACTCCTGTTCAAGTGTCCCTGTGTTCTGAGCGCGTTGCTGGTCTGTTAATCCTGAACTCCACTTCACTTTACTCTGAACCCTTTCTGCTCTGAGGTGGACATCTCTAGATTGATTAGTTGCCCCAGGATGCTCCTCCTTCCCATGCATTCCAGTGGTATTCCATTGTCAGTGAGTCACTAAGATATTTAAATGGTCCAGGTCTTCCACAATATGAAGCAAGTCTCCGTGACGGTGACCATGACAACCACGTCGATTGCCATAAAAACCCATCAGGTTCACCAATGTCCTTTAGGGAAAAAAACTGCCATCCTCACCTGGTCTGGCCTATACATGACTCCAGACCCACAGCGACGTGGTTGACTCAGTTTGGAAGAAGGGTCACTGGACCCGAAACATTAACTCTGCTTCCTCTCTCCACAGATGCTGCCAGACCTGCTGAGTTTCTCCAGCAATTTCTGTTTGTGTTTCAGATTTCTGGCATTCCTAGATCCTTGGTTTTTCTTTTGGGTTGACTCTCAACGGCCTTTAGAAATGGCCCAAAAAGATCACTGAGTTCAAGGGCCATTAGGGCCAGGCGATAACTGTTGGCTTTGCCAGCAGTGTCTACATCCCATCGAAGAATAAAGAAAACAAAAGGCAGAGGGTGACCTATCGCCCATCGCCTCTGTGCTAGCTCCTTTGAAGAGCGATCGCATTAAGTCCCGCATCCAACTTCACCCCCATCACCCGCATCATTTTCCCTCCAAGTATTTACCCAGTTCATGGATTGTTTATCCAATGATCTGTGGAAGCCTTTACCACAGAGGGCTGGCTCATGAAGTATACTTGAGGCTGAGACCAACCGATTTTTAATCAGAAAGGGTATGGAGGGGAAAGGCAGTAAAGTGGGGTTTAGGGCTATCGGATCAGTTGCTATCTCACTGAATGTTGGAGCAGACTCGGTGGGCTGAATGGGCCTACGTCTGCTCCGATGGTGTTATTTCCTGAACCGAAAGGAAACATTCCATCACGCGGTGCATTCCAGATCTTCCCCGCTCAGTACCAGAAGATACTTGGCACCTAGGTTCATTTAGTTAATCTGCAGCCCCCTTTGTTGACATCACAGAGATTCAGATAGTTTTCCTCTATTGATTCTATCCAAAACCGTAACAATTTGAAACATCCCCACCACAACTTCCCATAGCTTTCTCTTGCTGTAATTCCTTAACCCTGGAACTATTCCAGTCACACTTCTGTGTAACCTTTCACTGTCCTTCCCAAAGGGTGGACACAGTATCCCAGCTGAGGTAGCATAAATGTTTTATATCAGAGTAATGTAATTTCCTTCCTTCTGTAATCACTATTCTACTCATAAAGCCGAAGGTCCCGTACAGTTTATTGATTTTATGTGTTCATCTTTGAAGGTTTGCACGTGGACATTAAAGATTTGCATTGCAAAAGCTTTGGAAAGGAGGCAGTTTGGCCCCTCAAGTACCTGCTAGCCAAGAATGAGCTATTCGTCCCCATTTTCCCAGTCTTGGTCCAAGCCCTGTGAGTGGTGGAACTCCAAGTGCAAAGGCTTTCTGCCTCTACCTCCCTTTTTGGAAACAAGCTCCAGACCCCAGGCACCACGCCCCCATCCCACCAAGTGAACCTCTTATTGAGTCCCCTCTATTTGTTCTTTTCCCTATTGCCCAGAGGTTGCTCAAAGTGGGAATGCAGCGTTCCAGAAAAGAGGAGACTCTCCCACGTCACTGGGCACTCTCTCTGATTAGAAGTAAAAACATCCCCTCTCACTTGGGTGACACGGGGGAAACCAAACCCTCCCAATCCCAGAGTTGATCCAAAAGTTTAATATTTTCTCAAAGGACCTGAAATTCCTGCAATTTATCTTTTTTATGAACCCAGGTTCTGTACTTAACTGCTCTCGTTAAAGGAGGCAATAGTCTAATGGTGTTATCGCTAGACTGTTAACCCTGAGACCGCAGTCATACTCTGGGGACCTGGGTTTGAATCCTGTTACCATGGAAGTTGGATCCCATTTTTTAAAATCTGGCATTAACCATCGAGTGATGATCGTGAAACTGGTGTCAATTGTTGGGGAATATTGAGGGAAGGAAACTGCCATCTTTACCTAGTCTGGCCAATGTGTGACTCCAGATCTAGAGCAGTGCTGTTGACTCTTCACTGCCCTCTGGAGCAGTTAGATATGGGAAATAAATGTTGGCCAAGCTAGAGTCGTCTTCATCCTATAAACAAATTTTTAAAAAGGCTCAGCAGGTATCAGAACTCCTTGGTGAGACTCACAATGCATTCCTCTCCCATCCCAATTGGCGATTGTCCCATCATCCTCTGCAAATGGAGCCAATCGTATTGTCTGAACAGATGCCATTTACTCCCTTACCCATTTGGAATAACAGAGTGCTGCTGGACCATCATTTTCAACCATGCCTTGAGCTGGAAACTGCTGAACCCATCGGAATTCATTGAGACAAAGATATCTGATTTGCAATGCAGAGAGACGCCAACAGCATTGGTTCAATTCCCACAGCAGCTGAAGTTACCATGAAGGACTCTCCTTCTCAACCTCTCCCCTCACCTGAGGTGTGTGGTGACCCTCAGGTTAAACCACCACCCGTCACCTCTCTCTAATGAGAGAACAGCCCTAACGCCCTGTAGGCCTGTGTCAATTTTTGGTTCGAATCATAGAGATGTACAGCATGGAAACAGACCCTTCGGTCCAACTCGTCCATGCCGACCAGATATCCCAACCCAATCTAGTCCCACCTGCCAGCACCTGGCCCATATCCCTCAAACCCTTCCAATTCATATACCCATCCAAATGCCTCTTAAATGTTGCAATTGTACCAGCCTCCACCACTTGCTCTGGCAGCTCATTCCATATACATACCACCCTCTGCATGAAGAAGTTGCCCCTTAGGTCTCTTTTATATCTTTCCCCTCTCACCCTAAACCTATACCCTCTAGTTCTGGACTCCCCGACCCCAGGGAAAAGACTTTGTCTATTTATCCTATCCATGCCCCTCATAATTTTGTAAACCTCTATAAGGTCACCCCTCAGCCTCCGACGCTCCAGGGAAAACAGCCCCAGCCTGTTCAGCCTCTCCCTGTAGCTCAGATCCTTCAACCCTGGCAACATCCTTGTAAATTTATTCTGAACTCTTTCAAGTTTCACAACATCTTTCCGATAGGAAGGAGACCAGAATTGCACGCAATATTCCAACAGTGGTTTAGATTAGATTAGATTACATTACAGTGTGGAAACAGGCCCTTCAGCCCAACAAGTCCACACCGACCCGCCGAAGTGCAACCCACCCATACCCCTACATTTACCCCTTACCTAACACTACGGACAATTTAGCATGGCCAATTCACCTGACCTGCACATCTTTGGACTGTGGGAGGAAACCGGAGCACCCGGAGGAAACCCACGCAGACACGGGGAAAATGTGCAAACTCCACACAGTCAGTCGCCTGAGGCGGGAATTGAACCCGGGTCTCTCGCGCTGTGAGCAGCAGTGCTAACCACTGTGCCACCATGCCGCCCCTAATCAATGTCCTGTACAGCCGCAACATGACCTCCCAACTCCTGTACTCAATACATTGACCAATAAAGGAAAGCATACCAAACACCTTCTTCACTATCCTATCTACCTACAACTCCACTTTCAAGGAGCTATGAACCTACACTCCAAGGTCTCTTTGTTCAGCAGCACTCCCTAGGACCTTACCATTAAGTGTATAAGTCCTGCTAAGATTTGCTTTCCCAAAATGCAGCACCTTGCATTTATCTGAATTAAACTCATCTGCCACTTCTCAGCCCATTGGCCCACCTGGTCCAGATCCTGTTGTAATCTGAGGTAACCTTCTTTGCTGTCCACTACACCTCCAATTTTGGTGTCATCTGCAAACTTAGTAACTGTACCTCTTATGCTCGCATCCAAATTATGTATGTAAATGACAAAAAGTAGTGGACCCAGCATCGATCCTTGTGGCACCTCACTGGTCACAGGCCTCCAGTCTGAAAAACAACCCTCCACCCTCTGTCTTCTACCTTTGAGCCAGTTCTGTATCCAAATGGTGAGTTCTCTCTGTATTCCGTGAGATCTAACCTTGCTATCCAGTCTCCCATGTGGAACTTTGTCGAACGCCTTACTGAAGTCCATATAGACCACATCTACCGCTCTGCCCTCATCAGTTTTCTTTGTTACTTCTTCAAAAAATTCGGTCAAGTTTGTGAGACATGATTTCCCATGCACAAAGCCATGTTGACTATCCTGAATCAGTCCTTGCCTTTCCAAATACATGTACATCCTGTCCCTGAAGATTCCCTCCAACAACTTGCCCTCCAGCGAGGTCAGGCTCACCGGTCTATAGTTCCCTGGCTTGTCCTTACCACTTTTCTTAAACAGTGGCACCACGTTAGCCAATCTCCAGTCTTTCGGAACCTCACCTGTGACTATTAATGATACAAATATCTCAGCAAGAGGCCCAGCAATCACTTCTCTAGCTTCCCACAGAGTTCTAGGGTAACCTGATCAGGTCCTGGGGATTTATCCACCTTTACCCATTTCAAGACATCCAGCACTCCCTCCTCGGTACTATGGAGATTTTTCAAGATGTCACCATCTATTTCCCTACAGTCTATATCTTCCATATCCTTTTCCACAGTAAATACTGATGCAAAATACTAGTTTAGTATCTCCCCCATTTTCTGTAGCTCCACACAAATGCCGCCTTGCTGATCTTTGAGGGGCCCTATTCTCTCCCTAGTTACCCATTTGTCCTTAATGTATCTGTAAAAACCCTTTGGATTCTCCTTAATTCTATTTGTCAAAGCCATCTCACGTCCCTTTTTGCCCTCCTGATTTCCCTCTTAAGTATATTCCTACTGCCTTAATACTCTTCTAAGGATTCACACAATTATCCTGTGTATACCTTACATATGCTTCCTTCTTTTTCTGAACCAACCTAACCTAATTTAGCCCCATTTGCCAACACTTGGCCCATATACCTCTGAACCCTTCCTATTCATATATCCATCCAGATGCCTTTTAAATTTTGTAATTCTACCAGCCTCCACCACTTCCTCTGGGAGCTCATTCCATGCACGTGCTACCCTCTGTGTGAAAATGTTGCCCCTCAGGTCCCTTTTTAATCTTTCCCCTCTCACCTCTTACTTTATACCTATACCCTCTAGTTCTAAACTCCCCCATCCCAAGGAAAAGACCTTGTCTATTTACCCTATCCAGGCTCCTCATGATTTGATAAACCTCTATAAGGTCATCCCTCAGCCTCCGACGCTCCAGGGAATACAGCCCCAGCCTGTTCAGCGTCTCCCTCTAGCTTAAACCCTCCAACCCTGGCAACATCCTTGTAGTCATGATTCGGACAATCACCTGATGAAGGAGCGTCGCTCCGAAAACTAGTGTGCTTCCAATTAAACCTGTTGGACTATAACCTGGTGTTGTGTGCTTTTTAACTTTGAACACCCTTGTAAATCTTTTCTGAACCCTTTCAAGTTTTACAACCTCTTTCCGATAGGAAGGAGACCAGAATTGCACACAATATTCCAAATGTGGCCGAACCAACATCCTGTACAGCCGCAACGTGACCTCCTAATTCCTGTATTCGATGCTCTGACCAATAAAGGAAAGCATACCAAACACCTTCTTCACTGTCCTATCTACCTGTGACTCCACTTTAAAGGAGCTATGAACCTGCACTCCAAGGTCTCTTTGTTCAACAACAATCCCGAGGACCTTACCATTAAGTTTATAAGTCCAGCTCTGATTAGTCTTTCCAAAAGCACCGCTGTAATTAAACTCCTTTTTATCGCAGAATGGAGAGAAAATGTTACCAAAGGATGATATCGAGTGTCCCATTGGCTGGAAATGGGAAGATGTGGAATGGTCCACTGACCTTAACCGAGCTGTGGATGAACAAGGTAGGTGTCGATACTCGGACAAAGCAAATTCATCTGGAATGTCTCCACAGGAATCATCCACTTTCCTTCGTCCCTCAGTGGCAAAGTCTTGGACCTTCATGCTGTTGAAATTGAAGCTGAATAAGGTCTTCTTCAACTCCAAATCATTCCATTCCAGAACCTCAAAGTCCTATGATTCTGGAAGATGCCCTGTAGATATTCACCAAATCTCAACTTCCAACACACTCCACTTCCATCTCAAAGGACAAGGGCAGCAGATACACCACCAGATTTGGAAATATATTGCCATTCCCTCACTGCCAATCCTTTTCTCATACTTCCTAGCTCCATGACACGGATGGCAATAGTTCAAGAAGGCAGGTCACCACCACCTTCTCCCGAGTGATTGGAGATGGGCAAAATATACTTCCTTGGAAACTGATACTTATATCCTTGTTTATAAAGTCATAGAGTCATAGAGATGTACAGCACGGAAACAGACCCTTTGGTCCAACCCGTCCATGCAGACCAGATATCCCAACCCAATCTAGTCCCACCTGCCAGCACCCGGCCCATATCCGTCCAAACCCTTCCTATTCATATACCCATCCAAATGCCTCTTAAATGTTGTAATTGTACCAGCCTCCACCACTTCCTCTGGCAGCTCATTCCATACACGTACCACTCTCTGCGTGAAAAAGTTGCCCCTTAGGTCCCTTTTGTATCTCTCCTCTCTCACCCTAAACCTATGCCATCTAGTTCTGGACTCCCCGACCCCAGGGAAAAGACGTTGTCTATTTATCCTATCCATACCCCTCATGATTTTGTAAACCTCTATAAGGTCACCCCTCAGCCTCTGACGCTCCAGGGCTATCAGCCCCAACCTGTTCAGCCTCTCCCTGTAGCTCAAACCCTCCAACCCTGACAACATCCTTGTAAATCTTTTCTGAATCCTTTCAAGTTTCACAACACCTTTCTGATAGGAAGGAGACCAGAATTGCACACAAGCTTTCTGGACTGGGCCAGACCAGTCAAAACATTCTTGAGCAGACAACCCAGACCATAGCTTTGCAATTTGTTTTGGTAAGTGTACAGAGGAAATTATCCAGAGTAAGTTAGCTAGGTTGACTACTAGGTTTTAAAAAAGACAGAAATTTATTCACAAAATTACACAGTGAAACACAAAGAACAGAATAAAGAACCCCTACAGAACTCAGTCCATCCAAACTAGACTTCATTATACTTTTCCGAATCCACACAACAGTCCCTGCAAGCAACCCCCCTTAAAATACAGTTAAAAAATAGAACAGATGCTTATAGGTTGAAGTTAGAAGAGCAGAGGGAGGAGAGAGTCTCCACACAGCCCACTGTTGAATTCCCAACTAGTTCTGGATCGAACTGCTCAGCCAGAGGGCTGACCACTCCCCTTTCATTATACAGGTCCCTTCTAAAACATGACCACTTGGGCCTGAAGTCTCACCTGTTTACATGTAAACAAAAAGGCCTCTCAATACCCTTTAATCTCAATACCAAACCAGTCTAATCGCCATCGGGAGTGGGGAGGTGGGGGAGTCTGACTGTAAGTGGCGGAAATGGCGGAGGATAATGGGCTGTATCCGGAGATTAGAACGTAGAACAGAGAAAAGTACAGCACAGAACAGGCCTTTTGGCCCACGATGTTGTGCTGAGGTTTAATCCTAATATGAAATATAATAACTTAACCTACACACCCCTCAACTCATGTGCATGTCCAGCAGTCGCTTAAATGTCCCCAATGACTCTGCTTCCACCACCACAGCTGGCAATACATTCCATGCATTCACAACTCTCTGCGTAAAGAACCTGCCTCTGACATTTCCTTTATACCTTCCTCCTAATATCTTCAAACTATGACTTCTCATACCAATCAATCCTGCCCTGGGGAAATGTCTCTGGCTATTGACTCTATCTATTCCTCTCATTATTTTGTACACCTCAATCAGGTCTCCTCTCTTCCTCCTTCTCTCCAGAGAGAAAACTCCGGGCTTATTCAACCTCTCTTCATAAGGCAAGTCCTCCAAACCAGGCAGCATCCTGGTAAACCTTCTTTGCACTCTCTCCAAAGCCTCTGTATCTTTCCTATAGTAGGGTGACCAGAACTGGACACAATATTCCAAGTGTGGACTCACCAGGGACTTGTAGAGCTGGCAAAACCTCGTGGCTCTTAAACCCGATCACCCTATTAATGAAAGCCAAAACACCATATGCTTTCTTAACAACCCTATCCACTTGGGTAGCAACTTTGAGGGATCTATGTACTTGCACACCCAAATCCCTCTGTTCCTCCACACTGCCAAGAATCCTGTCTTTAATCCTATATTCAGTATTCGAGTTTGACCTTCCAAAATGCATCACTTTGCATTTATCCAAATTGAACTCCATCTGCCATTTCTCAGCCCAGCTCTGCAACCTGTCTATGTCGCACTGCAGCCTGCAGTCACCCTCGATACTATCATCGGCACCTCCAACCTTTGTGTCAACTGCAAATTTACTAACCCACCCCGCAACCTCCTCATCCAAGTCACTTATAAAAACTACAAAGGGCAGAGGCCCAAGAACAGACCCCTCGGAACACCACTCACCACTGACCTCCAGGCATAATACTTTCCATCTACAACCACTCTCTGCCTTCTGTCAGCCAGCCAATTCTGAATCCAGATAGCCAAATCTCCCTGTATCCCATACTTCCTAGCTTTATGAATGAACCTACCATGGGGAACCTTGTCAAATGCCTTGCTGAGGTCTATATACACCACATCCACTGCTCAACCGTTGTTTACCTGTCTTGTCACCTCCTCAAAGAACTCAATAAGATTTGTGAGGCATGACCTGCCCCTCACATAGCCTTGCTGACTGCCTTTAATCACACTACGCTTTGCCAAATAGTCATAAATCGTATCCCTCAGAATTCTTTCCAAAACCTTGCTGACCACAGACATAAGACTGACTGGTCTGTAATTGCCAGGGATTTCTCTATTCCCCTTCTTGAAAAGAGGAACAACATTCACCTCCTTCCAAGCCTCCAGAGAGTGAGAAGGCAAAGATCCTCACCAGCAGCTTAGCAACCTCCTTTCTCGCTTCCCGGAGCAGCCTGGGATAAATCTGGTCTGGCCCTGGGGACTTATCAATCTTAATGTTTTCCAAAATTTCCAGCACATCAACTTCATCAATCTTGATCTGGTCAAGCCTGTATCCCAGCTCCTCTAAGTTCTCATTCACAACAAGGTCCCTTTCCTTAGTGATAACCAAAACAACAAACTCATTTAGGGCTTCCCCTATCCGCTCAGACTCCACGCACAAGTTCCCTCTGCTATCCCTGATCGGCCCTACCTTCTCCCTGATCATTCTCTTCTCCTTCACGTATGAGTAAAATGCCTTCTCCCTAATCCTTCTTGCCAAGCCTTCTCCGTGCCCCCTCCTGGCCCACCACAGTCCATTTCTGAGCTCCTTTCTAACAAGCCTGTAATCCTCTAACGCTGTGCTGGATCCTTGCTTCCTCCACCTTACGTAAGCTGCCTTCTTCCTTTTGACGAGGAGCTCCTCTGTTCTCATCATCCAAGGTTCCTTAAACCTACCCCTTCTTACCTCTCTCAGAGGGACAAATTCGTGCATCACTCACAACAACTGCTCCTTAAACAGTCTCCACATGTCTGCTACACCCTTTCTGTGGAACAATTGCTCCCAGTCTGTATTTCCCAACTCCTGTCTGATAGCGCCATAGTTTCCTTTTCCCCAATTAAATATCTTCCCTCGGTAACTGCTCCTTTCCCTCTCCAAGGCTATGGTAAATGTGAGGCAGTTGTGGTCACTGTCACCAAAGTGCTCTACCACCGTGAGATCTGACACCTGTCCTGGCTCATTGCCGAACACCAAATCCAAAATGGTCTCTCCCCTCGTCGGCCTGTCTACATACTGAGAAAGGAAACCCTCCTGAACACACCTGACAAAAACGGCACCATCCAAACCATCTGCACTAAGGAGGTTCCAGTCAATATTGGGAAAGTTGAAATCACCCATAACAACAACCCTGCTACTTCTGCATTTTTTCAGAATCTGCCCGCCTATGAGATCTTCAATCTCCCTACTGCTATTAGGGGGTCTGTAGAAAACCCCCAGTGCGGTGGCTGCTCCCTTGCTGTTCCTAACTTCCACCCATACTGACTCAGTAGACAAACCTTCCTCAACAACCTTCGTTTCAGTAGCTGTGATGCACTGTCTGATTAGCAATGCTACATCCCCTCCTCTTTTTCCACCCTCCCTGTTCTTTTTAAACGTTCTAATCCCTGGAACATCCAGCAACCATTTCTGCCCCTGTGAAGCCCACGTCTCCGTTATGGCCACAACATCATAGCCCAAAGTACTGACCCATGCTCTAAGTTCGTCACTCTTATTTCTGACACTCCATGCGTTAGTGGGGTGGAATGTGAACAGCAGGGGGACTCTGTCCTTGTTGCAGTTGGAGGGGTGGGGTTCAAGGGTGGAGGTGCAGGAAGGGGCGGAGACATGTTGGGGGCTCCATTGATCATGTGGGAGGGAAAATTGCAGTCCTTGAAATAGGAGGCAATCTTGGATGTTCGGAAGTGGAATTGTGCCTCCTGGGAGGCGGAGGAATTGGGAATAAGGAATGGCGTTTTTACAGGAGGCAGGGTGGGAGGAGGTTAGTCCAGGTAGCTGTGGGAGTCAGTGGGTTTGTAATAAATGTCCGTGTTGAGTCGGTCACCGTTGATGGAGATGGAGAGGTCCAGGAAGGGGAGGGAGGTGTCCGAGATGGTCCAGGTGAAGTTGAGGTCGGGGTGGAAGGGGTTTGTGAAGTTGATGAACTGTTCAACCTCCTCGTGGGAGCCAATACAGTCATCAATGTAGCGGAGGAAGAGGTGGGGCATGGTGCCGGTGTATGGATTGTTCCACGTACCCAACAAAGAAACGGGCATCGCTGGGGCCCGTGCGGGCCTCTCTGCTCCCTTCCCCCTCCCCAGTCCTGAAGAAGGGTTATGCGCGAAACGTCGACTCTCCTGCTCCCTGACCTGCTGTGCTTTTCCAGCACCACTCTTTATCAACTCTGACTCTCCAGCATCTGCAGTCTGAACTTTCTCCTATCACCTACATCAGCCCCACCCCCCCCGACCCCCCCCCCCCCCCCCCCCCCCCCCCACCCCTTCCCTGCACTTGGCCCATCGCCTTGAATGTTGTTATAAGGGGAATAGAGTGATTGGGGTGTAAGGGTGGCAGGGGTTGAGGGTGGAATTGTGGGTGGGGGATTGTTCCAGCTCCGATTTACCCCTGTCATCTTTCCCTCTCCACAGGCTGGGAGTATGGATTCACCATCCCACCCGATCGGAAACCCAAGTCCTGGGCCCCAGCAGAGAAGATGTACCACACAAACAGACGGCGCCGTTGGGTCCGAATGCGCAGGAGGGACCTTCAACAGATGGACGCACTCCGCAAGGTGAGGCCGCTGGGGCTACACAGACTGGGGTGCGTTAACCGCAGGGAGTGGGGGCAGGGAGGTGCACAGTCCCCTTTATAGGAGTTCCTGGACCTCTCACATTCCAAGGAGGCCAGTTTCCCAACCAGTATAGAAGTTGGGAAGTGATGTTGCAGTTGTGCAGGACGTTGGTGAGGCTGCACTTGGAGTATTGTGTTCAGTTTTGGTCACCTTGTTGTAGGAAGGGTGTTATTAAACTGGAAAGTGTGCAGAAGAAATTTACAAGGATGTCGCCAGGACTCAGCAGCCCGAGTTATAGGGAGAGGTTGGACAAGCTAGGACCTTTTTTTCTTCAGAGCGTAGGAGACTGAGGGGGGATCTTATAAAAGTGTAGAGGCCTGGATAGGGTGAATGCAATCAGTGTTTCCCAGGATTGGAGAATCGAGGATTAAAGGGCATCAGTTTAAGGTTAGAGGGGAAAGAATAAAAGGGAACCTAGGGGAAACCTTTTTTACACATATGGAATGAGCTTCCAGGGGAAGTGGTTGAGGCGGGTACATTAACAACATTTAAAAGACAAATACATGGATAAGAAAGGATTAGAAGGATATAGACCGAGTGCAGGGAAATGGGGTTAGCATGGGCGGACATTTTGATCGGCATGGACCACTTTAGGCCGAAGGGTGTAGAACTCTGTGC
The DNA here is from genome assembly GCF_037043375.1 of Chiloscyllium plagiosum. NCBI lineage: Eukaryota > Metazoa > Chordata > Chondrichthyes > Orectolobiformes > Hemiscylliidae > Chiloscyllium > Chiloscyllium plagiosum. Next base: position 163,542,976 of record NW_028270139.1, on the reverse strand, counting down.
TGTCGGACTCTGAGTCTCTTAGAGCAGCAATGGCAGGGGTTCCTGGGGGTAATTCAGGAGAAACTCATCCCAAGGAAGAAGAAACACACTAAGGGGAGGATGAGGCAACCGTGGCTGACAAGGAAGGCAGAGATAGCATAAAAATAAAAGACAAAGCACACCGCATGGTGAAGGTTAGTGGGTAGCCAGAGGATCGGGAAGATTTCAAAAACCAGATCATTAAAAAAGCAATACGTGTGAAGAAGATGAAATATGATATTAAGCTGGCTGGTATTGTATAAGAAGATTGCAAGAGTTTGTTTTGTGGAGATGTTGGTGGTGATCTTTCAGGAATCACTGGAGTTAGGGAGGTTCCCAGAGGATTAGAAATGTAACCCCCCGCCCCCTCCCCCGTTTAAGAAGGGAGGGAGACAGAAGACAGGAAATTATAGGTCGGTTAGCCAGATATCGGTCATTGGAAATATTTTAGAGTCCATTTTTAAGGATGAGATTGCGGAGTATTTGGAAGCGCATGGTAAAATAGGGCTGAGTCAGCACGGCTTTGTCAATGGGAGGTCATGCCTGATAGATCTGTTAGAATTCTTTGAGAATGCAACAAGCAAATTAGACAAAGGAGAGCCAGTGGATGTGATCTATTTGGATTTTCAGGAGGCCTTTGAAACTTATAGAATACAGAGAAGCCTGGACAGAGTGGACATGGGGAAGATGTTTCCATCAGTAGGAAAGACTAGGACCCGAGGACACAGCCTCAGAGTGAGGGGATGAGCCTTTAGAACTGAGATGAGGAGGGATGTCTTCAGCCAGAGGGTGGGGAATCTGTGGAACTCATTGTCACAGAGGGCTGGGGAGGCCAAGTCATTGAGTGTATTTAAGACCGAGAGGTAAGGGGATCAAGGGATACAGGGGAAAGGCAGAAGAATTGGGTTGAGAAACATTTGATGAAGGGCTTTTGTCCAAAACGCCAATTCCCCTGTTCCTCGGTTGCTGCCTGACCTGCTGTTCTTTTCCAGCACCACACTCTCGACTCTGATCTCCAGCATCTGCAGTCCTCACTTTCGCCTTAAGAAACATATTAGCCACTATTGAATGGTGGAGAAGACTCGATGGGCTGAATGGCCTAATCCTGCTACTATCTCTTATGGCCTTAAGGTCAATGTCATTCCCGGACTGGGCATCATTCCTTTCAATTACAGAATCATTCAGATCAAAATGCCCAGTACAGCCCTGAGGGAGAGCTGCAGTGTCAGAGGGAACTGTCGCTCATTAGACCATCTGTCCCATTGAGTGAATTAAAGCTGTAGGAGCCAAAGTAGGCCATTCAGCCCATTGAGGCCGAAGTGGGTACGGCAGATGCTGGAGATTAGAGTCAAAATTGGAGTGGTGCTGGAAAAGCACGGCAGGTCAGGCAGCATCCGAGGAGCAGGAAAATCGACATTTCAGGAATCCTGATGAAGGGCCTTTGCCTGAAACGTCGATTTTCCTGCTCATTCAGCCCATGAAGTCTGCTGCACCATTCATGCCTGATCTGATAATCCACAACTTCCTTACCATAACCACTTGATTGGCTTCCTGATTAAAAATCTGCCTATCCCAGCCTTGAATATTGAATGCTAAAGGACCCTGCCCCTCTGTGGTAAAGAATTCCACAGATTCACTCCCCTCTGAGAGAAGAAATTCCTCCTCCTCTCTGTCTTCACAATGTAACCCCTTATTCTGAGATGATGCCCTCAGGTCCCAGACTCCCCCACGAGGGGAGACAACTTTTCCACATCTAACCTGTCAAGACCCCAAGCAATCTTGCATGTTTCAATAAGGTCGCCTGTCATTCGTCTGAACTTGACTAAGTACAGACCCAACCCTCTCTTCATAAGACAGACCCTCCATACCTGGGATCAGCTGCGTGAACTCTCTCTGGACTGACTCCAAGCCAGTGCACCTTTCCCGAGATAAAGCACCCGAAACTGTTCAAAACCCCCCCCCAGGACTACGGTTTTGAAGAAGATTTAAGGAGGCAGATTCCTTCCCAGAGCCCTGTGCTGTAATTGTATCCCAAACAACAGCAGGCGACATTCCTGTTGTTGGATCTTGCTGTGCATAAATTAGCTGCTGCACCTTTTGCAATGCAGTGGTGAATGTGCTTGAGAAAGTGTGAAGCAATTTCAGATATCCTGACCAAACGATGCAAAATCTCCCTTATGGGGTAATCCCATCCAGGACTGCGATGAGGAAGAATTTCTTCCATCAGAGAGTTGTGAACCTGTGGAATTCTCTCCCACAGGAAGCTGTTGGGGCCAGTTCATTAGATATATTCAAGAGGGAGCTAGACATGGTATGGGGAGAGAGTGGGATACTGAGATTGCATGATCAGTCATGATCAATAGACACTAGACAATAGACAATAGGTGCAGGAGTAGGCCATTCGGCCCTTCGAGCCAGCACCACCATTCATTATGATCATGGCTGATCATCCACAATCAGTATCCTGTTCCTGTCTTATCCCCATAACCTTTGATCCCACTATCCTTAAGAGCTCTATCCAATTCTTTCTTGAAAGTATCCAGAGACTTGGCCTCCACTGCCTTCTGGGGCAGAGCATTCCATACATTCACCACTCTCTGGGTGAAGAAGTTTCTCTTCAACTCTGTTCTAAGTGGCCTACCCCTTATTTTTAAACTGTGTCCTCTGGTTCGGGACTCACCCATCAGCGGAAACATGCTTCCTGCCTCCAGAGTGTCCAATCCTTTAATAATCTTATACGTCTCAATCAGATCCCCTCTCAGTCTTCTAAACTCAAGCGTATACAAGCCCAGTCGTTCCAATCTTTCAACATACAGTCCCGCCATTCGGGGAATTGACCTAGTGAACCTACGCTGCACTCCCTCAGTAGCCAGAATGTCTTTCCTTAAATTTGGAGACCAAAACTGCTTACAATATTCCAGGTGCGGTCTCACCAGGGCCCTGTACAGCTGCAGAAGGACCTTTTTGCTTCTATACTCAATTCCTCTTGTTATGAAGGCCAGCATGCTATTACCCTTCTTCACTACCTGCTGTACCTGCATGCTTGCTTTCATTAACTGATGTACAAGAACACTCAGATCTCGTTGTACTGCCCCTTTACCTAACTTGACTCCATTTAGATAGTAATCTGCCTTCCTGTTCTTGCCACCAAAGTGGATAACCACACATTTAGCCACATTAAACTGCATCTGCCATGCATCCGTCCACTCACCTAGCCTGTCCAGGTCACCCTGTATTCTCCGAACATCCTCCTCACATTTCACCCTGCCACCCAGCTTTGTATCATCAGCAAATTTGCTAATATTACTTGTAATACCTTCATCTATATCATTAATGTACATTGTAAACAGCTGCAGTCCCAGCACCCGTACCTTGTGGTACCACACTGGTCACTGCCTGCCATCCGGGAGCTTCCTGTCAGTCAGCCAATTTTCATATTGAATGGTGATGCAGACTCGAAGGGCCGAATGGCCCACTCCAGCACCTAATTTCTGCGTTTCTGTTCTGAATGATTTCTTTTCACGTGGCCTGTCTGTAAGTTAAATACACCACAAGGGGTCACTGTTACCCTACGAATCCAAGCAGTGCTTTTGATGAAAGCCAACGTCAGAGTGGAACAGAATAGACTCCTCCGATTAAACAAAGCCAGGTTGTCTGTGCTGGTGTGTTACAGGAGGGGGTGGGGGTTAGGGTCCAGTTAACTGGGCAGTTGGTCTGCAGTGCAAAGGGATGCTAGCAATGTGGGTTCATCTCCCGCACTGCCTAAGATAACCTTGAAGGAGTTTCATTCTCAATCCCCTGCCTGAGTTGTGATGACCCTCAGGTTAAACCACCACCCGTCACCTCTCTCTGTCTCTCTCTCTCTCTCTCTCTCTCTCTCTCTCACTCATGAGAAAGCAGCCCTATGCTGTGGTGACTTTCGCTTACTCCTACGAGAGAGCTTCTAAGAATAGAACTGCTAAAATAAAAGGCTATTAAGTTGTTGCCAGTAAATTTGATGAGGCAGAGTTTTGGAAGGATACAGTTGTATGTTCTTTTGGTTGAAGTCATTTGGAGCAAAGCTATGGCAATTATTTTTAGTCAAACTGCTCAGACATGTTACAATGCCCCTCTGAGGAAAGGTGGGGTTGTGAACCTATGCTTCCTCAGTTTGAGAGTCAGGGACATTACCACCGAACCACACAAATCTATGCTTTAGGTGTACTTCCTTAACCTTTTCAACTTCTATTTGAAGACTTTTGAGTCAGTTACAGAGTGTAAGTTTTCTCTCACTCTAATGTTCCAGTAAAGGTAAAATCACAGAATCCCTACAGTGTGGAAACAGGCCCTTCAGCCCAACAAGTGTGCACCATCTCTCCAAAGAAAAACCCACCATCATCCTACATTTACCCCGACTAATGTGCCAACCCACACATTCCTGAACACTGTGGGCAACTTAGCATGACCAATTCACTTAACCTGCTCATCTTTGGATTGTGGGAGGAAACCAGAGGAAGCCCACGTGCACACTTCACACAGACAGTCACCCGAGCCTGGGATCAAACCCGGGTCCCCTGGTGCTGTGAGGCAGCAGTGCTAACCACTGGGCCACCGCACCACACAATTGCTGCCTCCCTGGTGAACATTAGGCCTGATCCGCCGTTAGAGAGAGGGGTGACCGGTGATGGTTAAGCCTGAGGGTCACCATGCCTCAGACGAGGGGAGAGGTTGAGAAGGAGAGGCCTTCATTGAGAGTAACTCCAGAATGGTGCTACCTCAGATTGCCCTTTCAGATGGACCCCAAATTAATGGCCAGAGGAGGAGTCAATTCAACTGGGTTTCAAAGGGACTCCAAAACCCTTTAGTTTGGAAGGACTCTAATGAGTTTATTGGGTTGTTAAAGCACGCTAACACATTCATCGGGGTTTATATAAGATTTCTTGGGCTGCACATCACAGGAACAGACCACTCAGCCCAAGCTGCCCATGCTGGGGCCAGTGCTCCATTTGAGTATCCTCCCATCTGGCCTTAGTGTAACCCTCTTACACCCTTCTCCCTCGATGTTTGTCCCACTTCTCCATGTCGATAACATTCCTGTCAGCTCTTTGGCAGGGAATTCCGAATTCTCACTGCTCTTTAGCTGAAGAGGTTTCTCCTGAGGTTCCCTTTGGATTTTCTTTGGCACTTTTCCCTGGATATTTTCTGGGATTGATGACCCAAGATGCAGGAGGAAACACTTTCTCCGTCTCCCCTCCATCAAAACCTTCCACAAGTTGGAAAGATTTATGAGAGCTGACCTCTCAGCCTCCTTTTCCCAAGGGTGGAGAGCCCAGCATGTCAGCCTACTGTATATAGACCCACACGTCTCTAGTACCACCTCTGTAACCTTTCTTGGCAATGTTTTTAACAGCACAGTAGCCAGTGGTGCTGTAGTATAGTGTAGTACTGTAGTGTCATGATTCAATACAGGTTTAGCATGACTTCAGTGTCGAGGAGTGTGGTGCTGGAAAAGCACAGCCAGCCAGGCAGCATCCGAGGAGCAGGAGAGTCGACATTTTGGTCATAAGCTCTTCATCAGGAATGAGGCTTGTGGGGCTGAGAGATAGATGGGACGGGGGTTGGGCTGGGGGAAAGGTAGCTGGGAATGCGATAAGTGGGAGTGATGGTGGTAGGACAGTGGAGCGGATAGGTGGGAAGGAAAATGGGCAGGTAGGACAGTTTAAGAGGGCGGTGCTGAGGGTTGGATCTGGGATAAGGTGGGGGCGGAGGCGAAATGAGGAAACTGGTGAAGTCACCATTGATCCCGTGTGGTTGCAGGGTCCTGAGGTGGATGACGAGCTGTTCTTCCTCCAGGCGTCGGGTGGTTAGGGTTTGGCAGTGGAGGAGGCCCACCTCCTCAGCAGAGTGGGAGGGGGAGTTGAAGTGTTCAGCCACGGGCCTGTTTAGTGCGTGTGTCCCAGAGATGTTCTCTGAAATGATGCGCAAGTTGGTGTCTTGTCTCTCCAGTGTAGAGGAGACCACATCGAGAGCAACGGACACAGTAGATGACGTGTGGAGGTGCAGGAAATCTCTGCCAGATGTGGAAGGATCCTTTAGGGTCTTGGGTGGAGGTGAGGGGGGAGGTGCAGGTTTTGTATTTCTTGTGGTGGCAGGGGAAGGTGCCGAGAGGGGAGGGTGTGTTGGGGGTGATGTGACCTCACAAGGGAGTCGCGGAGGGAATGGTCTCTGCAGACCGCAGATAGAAGTGAGGAGGGAAATATATTCCTGGTTGTGGCGTCAATTTGTAGGTGTTGGAAATGGCGGAGGATAATGAGCTGTATCCAGAGGTTAGTGGGGTGGAAGGTGAGGCTAGGGGTGTTCTATCCTTGTTGTGATTGGAGGGGTGGGGTTCAAGGGCAGAGGTGTGGGAAGTGGAGGAGATGTGCTGGAGGGCATTGTTGAGGGAAATTGCAGTCTTTGAAGAAGGAGGCCATCTGGGATGTCCTATGGTGGAATTGGTCCTCCTGGGAGCAGATGTGGCGGATTCGAAGGCTTACTCCTAATTGCTCAGCCTCCGTCGTATCTGCTCCCAGGAGACAGGAAGCCAATTTGTCGGATGTTTCGGAGAACATCTCTGGGACACCCACACCAATCAACCTCACTACCCTGTGGCTGAACACTTCAACTCCTCCTCCCACCTCCCCCAAGGACATGCAGGTCCTGGGCCTCCTCCACTGCCAAACCCTGACCACCTAACGCCTGGAGGAAGAATACCTCATCGTCCGCCTTGGACCCCCCCAACCACACAGGATCAAAGTTAATTTCACCAGTTTCCTCATTTCCCATGCCCCCACTTTATCCCAGATCCAACCATCCACTACCTGTCCATCTTCATTCCTACCTATCGCTCCACCCTCCTCTCTGACCTATCACCATCACCCCCCAACCTTCACCTACCTATCGCCTTCCAGGCTACCTTCCCCCCAGGCTCATTCCTCTCCCATTTATCTTTTAACCCCCTTTGGCATGTGCACACACACATAGACACAGACACACACACACACACACACACACAGACACACACACGCAAACACACAGGCACACACACAGAACACACAGACAGACAGACACACACACACGCAAACACACAGACACAGACACACAGACACACACATAGACGTACAGACACACACACAGACACACACACGCAAACACACAGACACACACACAGAACACACAGACAGACAGACACACACACACGCAAACACACAGACACACACACAGAGAACACAGACACACACGCACGCAAATACACAGACACACACACATAGACACACAGATACACACAGAACACAGACACACAGACAGACATACACACTCACATAGACACACACACAAACACAGACAAACACACACACATACTCACACAGACACATACACACAGACACATACACACACACTCACACAGACACACGCACAGACACACTCACACAGACACACACTCACTCACACAGACAGACAGACACACACTCACACAGACTCACACACAGACACACAGACACACAGACACACAGACACACAGACACACACAGACAGACAGACAAACAAACACACACACAGACACACACATATTCACACAGACACATACACACAGACACATACACACACACTCACACAGACACACGCACAGACACACTCACACAGACACACACTCACTCACACAGACAGACACACACACACTCACACAGACTCACACACAGACACAGACACAGAGACACACACAGACACACACACACTCACACAGACTCACACACAGACACAGACACAGAGACACACACAGACACACAGACACACACACACACACACACACACACACCCCACCCAGCATTCCTGATGAACAGCTGATGCTCGACACGTCGACTCTCCTGCTCCCCGGATGTTGCCTGACCTGCTGTGCTTTTCCAGCACCACTCTTTTTAACTCTGACCTGCAGAATCTGCAGTCCTCAATTTCTTCTAAGCTTGACTCCATTACACTTCAGTTCTGTCCCTCTCAAAGTGCTTGGTTAGTTATTTTTCCTGGCTTTGCCTAAGCAGAACCTTTGCATTCCCATGGTTCCTCCACGCCACTAAGGCTTCATTGAAAGTGGAGCCCCAGGTAGACAGGATAATGAAGAAGGCATTTGGCACACTGCCTCTCTTGGTGAGTGCAATGAGTCTCAGAGTTGGGAGGTCATGTTACGGCTGTACAAGACATTGTTTAGGCCACTTTTGGAATCATGCATTCAGTTCTGGTCTCCCCACTATAGCAAAGATATTCTGAAACTTGAAAGGGTTCCAAAAACATTTAAAAGGGTGTTACCAGGGTTGGAGAGTTTGAGCTATAGGGAGAGGCTGAATAGGCTGGGGCTGTTTTCACTGGAGCATCGCACGCTGAGGGGTGACCTTACATAGGTTTAGAAAATCATGAGGGGCATGGAGAGGATAAATAGACAAAGTCTTTTCCCTGGGATGGGGGAGTCCAGAATGGTCTGATTTGTAGGGAAAGGGTGGACAAGCTTGGACCTTTCTCTTCGGAGAGTTGGAAACTGAGGGGGATCTGAAAGAAGTGTATAAGATCATGAGAGGCATGGATATGGTGAATGCACTGAATCTTTTCCCAGGTTTGGGGAATCGAGGATTAGAGGGCATCAGTTTAAGCTTGGATGGGAAAGAATTAAAGGGAACCTAAGAACAACTTTTTTACACAGAGGGTGGTATGCAAATAGAATGAGCTGCCAGGGGAAGTGGTTGAGGCAGGTACATTAACAACATTTAAAAGGCATTTGGACAACTACATGGATAGGAAAGGATTAGAAGGATATGGGTCGAGTGCAGGGAAATGGGGTTAGTATGGGCGGCCATTTTGGTCAGTATGGACCAGATTGGGCGGAAGGGCCTGACTCCCTGCTGTAGGACTCTATGACTCTGTAACTAGATCATAGGTTAAAGGTGAGAGGGTAAAGATATAAAAGAGACCTAAGTGGCAATTTTTTCACGCAGAGGGTGGTACATGAATGGAATGAGCTGCCAGAGGAAGTGGTAGAGGTGGGTACAATTACAACATTTAAAAGGCATCTGGATGGGTATATGAATAGGAAGGGTTTAGATTGGTATGGGCCAAGGGCTGGCAAATGGAACTAGATTTGAACTGAAGGGTCTGTTCTGGTGACTCTATGACTCTATTGCATGAACCCTCCAAGTAATGAGTGACCTCCCCTGTTCTTCCTACTGGAATGTGCTACCACATATTTATCAGCGTTGAATTTCACTGACCGGAGTGAACAATCTGACACTCACTCCCATTCAGACAGCTTAGAGGCAGCTTTACTCTGTATCCAACCCCGTGCTGTCCCTGTCCTGGGAGTGTTTGATGGGGACAGTGTAGAGGGAGCTTTACTCTGTATCTAACCCTGTGCTGTCCCTGTCCTGGGAGTGTTTGATGGGGACAGTGTAGAGGGAGCTTTACTCTGTATCTAACCCCGTGCTGTCCTTGTCCTGGGGGTGTTTAGTTGGGACAGTGTAGAGAGAGCATTACGTTGTATCTAGTCCTGTGCCGTTCCTGTCCTGGGAGTGTTTGAGGGAGACGTGTTGGGGACCATAGGACTATAATATAGAATTAGGCCATTTGGCCCATCATGTCTTCTCCAGCATTCGATCATGGCTGATATGTTTCTCAACCCCGTTCTCCTGCTTTCTCCCTGTAACCCTTGACTCATCAAGAGCCTATCTATCTCTGTCTTAAATACACTCAATGACTTGCCCTCCCCAGCCCTCTGTGGCAATGAGTTCCACAGATTCCCCAGCCTCCGGCTGAAGGCATTCCTCCTCATCTCAGTTCTAAAGGTTTGTCCCCTCGCTCTGAGGCTGTGCCCTCGGGTCCGAGTCTCTCCTACTGATGGAAACATCTTCTCCCCGTCCACTCTGTCCAGGCCTCTCAGTATTCTGTAAGCTCCAATCAGGTCCCCCCTCATCCATCGAGTACAGACCCAGAGTCCTCAACCACTCCTCATATGACAAGCCCTCCTCATATGACAAGCCATTCTTGTAAATGACCTCCAACACCAGCACATCCTTCCTTAGATACAGGGCCCAAAACTGCTCACAATTTTCCATCTGTACTCTTAACTGCCGACTTGAACCTGCATGTTGACCTTAAGAGAATCCTGAACTTGTTCTCCCATGTTCCTTTGTGCTTCAGATTTTCAAAACCTTTCCCCATTTAGAAAGTAGCCTGTGCCTCTATTCCTCCGACCAAAGACATAGCCTCACACTTTTCCACATTGTCCATCTGTCCACTCTCCTATCCTGTCCAAGCCCTTCTGCAGCATCCCCACTTCCTCACCACCATCTGTCCCTCCACCTATCTGTGTGTCAACTGTAAACTTGGCAACAATACCCCCAGTTCCTTCGTCCAGATCGCGAACATATAACATGAATAGTTGTGGTCCCAACACTGACCCCCCCTGAACTCCACTAACCACTGGCTGCCATCTTGAAAAAGACCCCTTTATCCCCACTCTCTGCCTTCTGCCAGTCAGCCAATCCTCTATCCACACCAGTACCTTGCCTTGAGCACCATGGGCTCTGATCTTATTGAGCAGCCTCCTGTGCGGCACCATGTCAAAGGCTTTGCAAGGATCATGTCCCTACCTCTCCTTTGTATAACTTGTTCGTTACCTCCTCAGAGAATTCTAACAGATTTGTCAGGCGTGATCTCCCCTTAGAGAAGCAGTGCTGATGCAGCCCTATTTTACCAAGCCCTTCTAAATACTCCACAATCTCATCCATAACAATCTCTGCTGGTTTTTAAGGTCTTCCCGCTAATCTTCACCACATCGTGTGCTTTCTCTTTGCTTTTATGCTGTCCCTGACTTCCCTTGTCAGCCTCATCCTCCCCTTGGTATGTTTTTTCTTCCTTGGGACGTATATCTGCTGTGTCTCCCTGAATTACTCCCAGAAATCCCTGCCATTGCTGGTCCACCACTTTCCCTGCTGGGCTCCCCTTCCAATCCACTCTGGCCAGCTCCTCCCTCACGTCTTTGTCGTTACCTTTACTCTATTAGAATACTGTTACACCTGATTCCAGGTTCTCCCTCTCTAACTGCACGGTGAATTCTATCATATTATGCTCACTGTTCCCTGGGGGTTCCTTCACCTTAAGCTCCCTGATAAACTCTGCCTCATCACACATCACCAAATCCAGAATTGCCTGTTCCTTAGTGGACTGTACCACAAGCTGCTCCAAAAAGAATTGTACACATTCCACAAATTCCATTTCTTGTGATCAGCTACTAACCTGATTTTCTCAGTCCACCCTCATATTGAAGTCCCCCATGATTATTGTAACAATACCTTTCTGACATGCCTGTTTTAGCTCCTGGTTTATTTCCTGCCCCACATCCTGACGATGGCCTGTACACAACTCCCACCAGGGTCTATTTTCCCTTTGCGGTTCCTCAGCCCGACCCACACAGATTCTACACCTTCTGAACCTGTATCACATCTTGCTGTCGACTTAATTTCTTACGAACAAGGCCAGCCTGCTCCCTCTGCCCATCTGCCTACCCTTTTGGTAGGATGTGTATCTTTAGCTCCCAGTCCTCTTCCCCTTGCAGCCATGTCTCTGCGATACCCACAGCATCGTATCCGCCAATTTCAATCTGCGCTCCAAGCTTATTTCCCTTGTTTCCTGTACTGCGTGTCCTTAAGCACAACACCCTCAGACCTCTGTTGACTGTATCCCCCTTCTCAGAGTTGTCCCTTTATCTGCTGTCCCTGAAGTTAGATTCCTGACCCTTTCCTTACTCTCTGACTTGTTCTGAAAAGTTTAGTGCTCTCTGCTGAGCCCTTCCTGTCTTTAACTTTTTCCATAATTTTCCATGCAACTGAAACCCCTCCCGCATCCTCACTATTTAGTTAAATGGCCTACTTCTGTTTATGGCTACCTCAGACTATCCCAATCTACATGAAGATTAAAGTTGCCCATTCACTGTGAACACTGAGAATGGTCTGACTGGAGTGAGAGGAATATAACATTGAAATAGAAGAATCTGTGTTATGGACAGAATAATTTAATCTTTTTGCTTATCTGCTTCTTGGTCCTAGTTTTGTACCATGCCATCGCTGATTGTCCCTTTCACAAGCCTCAGTTTTCCTTGGCCCTTCGGCCCATCGAGCCTGTGCCAACCCCTTTACACTACTCCCGTTTTTTTCCCCACTTGGCCCACAAGCTTAAATGTTCTGACACGTCAAGTGCTTGTCCAGGTACTTTCTGAAGGTTGTGAGATTTCTCACCTCAACGACCCTCCCCCAGGCAATGCATTCCATACCCCCCCCCCCCCCCAACCCTCTGGGGGAGGAAGCGTTCCTCAAATCCCCTGCACACCACCGATATTTCACTTTATCATTATGTCCCCTTGTTATCGACCCTTCAACTGGGTGTCCATGCCCCTCATTATCGTATATGCCTCTATCACGTTCCCACCCCCTCAGTCTCCTCTGCTCCAAAAAAAACAACCCGAGCTTATCCAGCCTCTCTTCATGGCTGAAATGCTGCATCCCAGACCATATCCTGGTGGGTCTTCCTCTGCACCTTGTCCAGTGCACTCATGTCCTTCCAACAGGGTAGGGACTGGAACTGCACACAGTACTCCAGCTGGGGCCTAACCAGTTCTAGACAGCTCCAACATGATCTCCATGCACTTATAATCTGTGCCTTGGCTGATAAAGGCAAGTATCTCCAGTGCCTTCTTCATTATCCTATTAATCTTCAGGGTTCTGTGGATGAACACCCCAAGATCCCTCTGTTCCTCTGAGCTTCCTGTCGTCCTGCCATTCATTGAATACTCCCTTGTTGAGAGTGTGTTGCTGGAAAATCAAAGATGGTCAGGCAGCATCCAAGGAACAGGAGAATCAACATCTCAGGCATAAGCCCTTCATCAGAGAGGGCTGATAAAGGGCTTATGCCTGAAACGTCAATTCTCTCGCTCCTCGGATGCTGCCTGACCTGCTGTGCTTTTCCAGCACCACACTCTCGACTCTAATCTCCAGCATCTGCAGTCCTCACTTTCTCCTAATTGAGTACTCCCTTGTCTTGCTCCTTCCTCCAAAATGCATCACGTCACAATCACCAGGGTTAATAATCAGCCACGGGGAAATTAGTGGAACTGAGGAATAACCAATCCCTAGGACCTGATGGTTTCTATCAAGTGTTAAAGGAGATTGGAAGGCATCGGTGCTGATGCCCTAACCATGATCTTTCAGAGTTCCCTGGATTTAGGAGTTGGACCTCTGGATTGGAAAGTTGCTCATGTCACTCGATTTAAGAAGGGTGACAGAGGGAAACCAGGCTATTAGAGATCAGTTAGCCTAACACCAGTGGTGGGGAAATTGCTAGAATCTATAATCAAGAACGGAGTAACTGATCATCTTGAAAAAAAAAATCCGTCAATCAGAGAGAGTCAGCATAGATTCATGAAGAATAGGCCATGCCTGTAAAACCTCATAGAGCTTTTTGAAGAGGTGACAAAGATGGTGGGCAGAGGTAAGTCAATGGATGCTGTCCATATGGACTTCCAGAAAGCTTTTGATGAAGTCTCACACAGGGGATGGTTAGCTAACCCACAGAATTGAGGGCAAATTACTGACATGGAAAGGAATTTGTTGAGTGGTGGGAAACAGAGAGTTAGAATAACAGGTAAGTACTCAAATTGGCAGGATGTGACTAGCGGTGTCCCACGGGGATCTGTGTTGCTGCCTCAGTTATTCACAGTATTCATGAACATCTTGGATAATGGCACAAGAAGTCAAATATCAAAATTTGCTGGGAATACCAAATTGGGCAGGATTGTGGCCAGCATAAAATTACAACAGGATATTGATAGATAAGGTGATTGGGCAAAGCTGTAGCAGGTGGGTTTTAATATAAGCAAGTGTGAGGTTATCCGTATCTGACTGAGAAAGGATAGATCCGGATATTTTCTGGAAGGCACAAAATTATATACAGTGAATGTTCAACGGGATTTGAGATTCAGGTGCATAGCTCTTTAAAGTACCGTGAACAGGTGCAGAAAATAGTCAGGTAGGAGAAAGTGAGGACTGCAGATGCTGGAGGTCAGAATCGAGAGTGTGGGGCTGGAAAAGCACAGCAGGTCAGGCGGCATCTGAGGAGCAGGAGAATCGATGTTTCGGGCATAAGCCCTTCATCAATTGCTAAATCGGAAACCAATAAAATTAAGCAAAGGTATCAAGGGGTATGGGCCCAAAGCAGGAGTTAAGCCACAGACCAGCCATGATTGTATGGAATGGTGGACTGGCTCAAGGGGGTTAATGCTGAAAATGTGTTGCTGGAAAAGCGCAGCAGGTCAGGCAGCATCCAAGGGGCAGGAGAATCGACGTTTCGGGCATGAGCCCTTCTTCAGGAATGAAGGGCTCCTGAAAAAGGGCTCATGCCCGAAACGTCAATTCTCCTGTTCCCTGGATGCTGCCTGACCTGCTGCGCTTTTCCAGCAACACATTTTCAGCTCTGATCTCCAGCATCTGCAGTCCTCACTTTCTCCTCAAGGGGATTAATGACCTACTCCCGTTCCTACATTCCTAAGTTCCATCTGCCGTGGATCTGCCTATCTGACTAATCTGTCTATATCCTATAATCTATCACAACAGGTCAGGCAGCATCCAAGGAGCAGGAGAATCGACGTTTCCTATAACCTCATGCCTTCCTTCTCACTGTCACCCAACTGATCTTAGTGTCAGCCGTAAACTTACTGATCATCCCACCCCACTCCCCCCTGCCGCCACACAACCTCATCTCCACTATTTCTGAAGATCACAATCAATAAGGCAGCCAGCCCTGATCCCCATGGTACACCAGTGGCACACAAACAGCCTCCTACCCTCTGTTTCCTGGCATGGGATTCAACTTGCCACATCACCCTGGATCCTGTGTGATTTTACCTTCTATATCAGTCTCCCACGTGAGACCTCTTATGTATCTTGTTGAAATCCATATAAATTGCATCAGCTGCATTACCCTCATTGATGCACTCGGTCACCTCTTTGAAAAATTCAATCAAATTTGTAAGGCATGTCCTCCCTCTGACAAAGGTAAAAACAATGACTGCAGATGCTGGAAACCAGAGTTTAGATCAGAGTGGTGCTGGAAAAGTACAGCAGGTCAGGCAGCATCCGAGGAGCAGGAAAATCAACGTTTCGGGCAAAAGCCCTTCATCAGGAATAGAGGCAGGAAGCCTCCAGGATGGAGAGATAAATGAGAGGGGGGTGGGGCGGGGAGAAAGGAGCAAAGAGTACAATAGGTGGATGGGGGTAGGGATGGAGGTGATAGGTCAGAGGGGAGGGTGGAGTGGATATGTGGAAGGGAGATTGGCAGGTAGGACAGGTCATGGGGACAGTGCTGAGCTGGAAGGTTGGAACAGGGGTGAGGTGGGGGAAGGGGAAAAGAGGAAACTGGTGAAATCCCTCTGACAAAGCCAAGCTTTAAGAAAATTGTTGAATTGATGATGGATCGAGGTGAATATTACTTGGTTTGGGAGGGTGGTGTGACGTGGAATGGTGCAGAAACTGACTCAGATGCAAAGCCCAAAAGGAAATCCCAACCCAGAGGGTGATGCCTGCCGGTGTAGCTGGGGCACACCTCTCAACCTCACCTCCCTTCAGTTCCTTCAGAGTGTTACTGTGTGCCTCCCAAAGAAACCTGTGCAGGGAGCCAGCACAGCCCCCGATGGGCCAAATGGCACCCTTCCACACACTCTCATTGGGCACCTGTGACTGTTTCCTTCCCGCAGACCAAGGCTGAAGATTTGGAGATGGAAGGCTGGGAGTATGCCTCTCTCTTTGGTTGGAAATTCCACCTGAAACAGAGGAAGACGGATACCTTCCGACGTCGGAGATGGAGACGCCGCATGGAGCCCCTGGAGAAGGCTGGACCTTCCGCAGTCTTCGCTCTGGAAGGTGCACTGGTAAGTGAATCTCTCTCAGTTCTGGGATCCAGTGATACCTCTCCGTGCAGTCCGTATGTCCCCTCCCCAGGTGAGATGATGGCCTCCTGGCATTATCACTGGACTGTTAATCCAGAGACACTGGTAATGACCTTAGCACCCAGGTTTGAACCCCGCAACAGCAGATGGTGAAATTTAAATTCAATAAAAATCCAGCATTAACAGCCGAACGAAGACCATGAATCCATTATCGATTACCATTCGGTTCACTGATGTCCTTTCGGGAAGGAAACTGCCCTCCTTACAAGGTCTGGCCTACATGTGACTCCAGACCCACAGCAACCTGGTTGACTCTTATCTGCCACCCCCCCCCCTAGTATGGGCAATAAATGCTGATCCAAACAACGACGTCCTTGTTGCAAGAATGAATAAAAAATTCAGGCCCGATTCAGGCCCTTCCGAAGTCTCCATTCCCCACCGCCCTCCCTTAAAAGGGTCTTTCGAACACTCCCACCGGTTCACCCGTTCCCAGGTTACCGTCCCACGAAGAGGCAGCTGAGTTTCCCACCATTCCCATATGTGGAGCTCATGGTTTACTCTCTCTCAACACCTCCCCCAGCCCCGACTCAGCCACTGTTGAACGCGGAGTGTTACCGCGACAGGGATTCAGTCCAACATCCTCCTGGGCATTGTCTCCTCCACTAGCTTCAGCTCTTCCAGGGGCCCTGAGCTGTCACCAATCACCCCCAGAGTTCCTGTTCCAAATAAAATTCTCATTCTTGTTTTCAAATACATCCATGGCCTTATTCCAGAGCCTAAAATGAGTGGCGTTGGGAAAGCATAGCTGGTCAGGCAGCATCCAAGGAGCAATTCCAAACTAATCCCACTGCCCCACTCCGCCTCCATAACCCTGTATCAATCCCAAACTAATCCCACTGCCCCACTCCGCCTCCATAACCCTGTATCAATCCCAAACTAATCCCACTGCCCCACTCTCTCCCCATAGCCCTGTATCAATCCCAAACTAATCCCACTGCCCCACTCTCCCCATAGACCTGTATCAATCCCAAACTAATCCCACTGCCCCAATCTCTCCCCATAGCCCTGTATCAATCCCAAACTAATCCCACTGCCCCAATCTCTCCCCATAGCCCTGTATCAATCCCAAACTAATCCCACTGCCCCACTCTCTCCCCATAGCCCTGTATCAATCCCAAACTAATCCCACTGCCCCACTCTCCCCATAGTCCTGTAAGAAATCCCAAACTAATCCCACTGTCCCACCAACTCCCCATAGCCCTGTATCAATCCCAAAATAATCCCACTGTCCCACTCTCTCCCATAGCCCTGTATCAATCCCAAACTAATCCCACTGCCCCACTCTCTCCCCATAGCCCTGTATCAATCCCAAACTAATCCCACTGCCCCACCCTCCCCATAGCCCTGTATCAATCCCAAACTAATCCCACTGCCCCACTCTCCCCTTAGTCCTGTATCAATCCCAAACTAATCCCAAGGCCCGACTCTCTCCCCATAGCCCTGTATCAATCCCAGACTAATCCCACTGCCCCACTTTCCCCATAGTCCTGTATCAATCCCAAACTAATCCCACTGCCCGACTCTCTCCCCATAGCCCTGTATCAATCCCAAACTAATCCCACTGCCCCACTCTCTCCCCATAGCCCTGTATCAATCCCAAACTAATCCCACTGCCCCACTCTCCCCATAGTCCTGTAAGAAATCCCAAACTAATCCCACTGTCCCACCAACTCCCCATAGCCCTGTATCAATCCCAAAATAATCCCACTGTCCCACTCTCTCCCATAGCCCTGTATCAATCCCAAACTAATCCCACTGCCCCACTCTCTCCCCATAGCCCTGTATCAATCCCAAACTAATCCCACTGCCCCACCCTCCCCATAGCCCTGTATCAATCCCAAACTAATCCCACTGCCCCACTCTCCCCTTAGTCCTGTATCAATCCCAAACTAATCCCAAGGCCCGACTCTCTCCCCATAGCCCTGTATCAATCCCAGACTAATCCCACTGCCCCACTTTCCCCATAGTCCTGTATCAATCCCAAACTAATCCCACTGCCCGACTCTCTCCCCATAGCCCTGTATCAATCCCAAACTAATCACAGTTCCCCACTCACTCCCATAGCCCCGTATCAATCCCAAACTAATCCCACTGCCCCACTCTCTCCCCATAGTCCTGTATCAATCCTAAACTAGTCCCACTGCCCCACTCTCTCCCCATAGTCCTGTATCAATCCCAAACTAGTCCCACTGCCCCACTCACTCCCCATAGTCCTGTATCAATCCCAAACTAATCCCACTGCTCCACTCACTCCCCATAGTCCTGTATCAATCCCAAACTAATCCCACTGCTCCACTCACTCCCCATAGTCCTGAATCAATCCCAAACTAATCCCACTGCTCCACTCACTCCCCATAGTCCTGTATCAATCCCAAACTAATCCCACTGCCCCACTCTCTCCCCATAGCCCTGCATTGATCCTAGACTAATCCCACTGCCCCACTCTCTGCCCATAGCCCTGTATCAATCACCAAACTAAACCCACTGCCCCAAATCTCCATGATCTGCTCCGGTGTACCCTAGAACTTGTTGGGAAGCTGGAGAAGTGATTGCTGGGCCTTTTACTGAGATATTTGGATCATTGATAGTCACAGGTGAGGTGCTGGAAGACTGGAGTTGGCTAACGTGGTGCCATTGTTTAAGAAGGGTGGTAAGGACAAGTCAGGGAACTATAGACCAGTGAGCCTGATGTTGGTGGTGGGCAAGTTGTTGGAGGGAATCCTGAGGGACAGAATTTACATATATTTGGAAAGGCAAGGACTGATTCGGGATAGTCAACATGGCTTTGTGCATGGGAAATCATGTCCCACAAACTTGATTGAGTTTTTTGAAGAAGTAACAAAGAGGAATGATGAGGGCAGACAGTAGATCTGATCTATTTGAGCTTCAGTAAGGCGTTCGACAAGGTTCCCTATGGGAGATTGATTAGCAAGGTTAGATCTCACGGAATACAGGGAGAACTAGCCATTTGGAGACAGAACTGGCTCAAAGGTAGAAGACAAAGGTTGGTGGTGGAGGGTTGTTTTTCAGACTGGAGGCCTGTGACCAGTGGAGTGCCACAAGGATCGGTGCTGGGCCCTCTACTTTTCATCATTTATATAAATGATTTGGATGTGAGCATAAAAGGTACAGTTAGTAAGTTTGCAGATGTCACCAAAATTGGAGGTGTAGTAGACAGCGAAGAAGGTTACCTTAGATTACAATGGGATCTTGATCTGATGGGCCAATGGGCTGAGAAGTGGCAGATGGAGTTTAATTCAGATAAATGCGAGGTGCTGCATTTTGGGAAAGCAAATCTTAGCAGGACTTAAACACTTAATGGTAAGGTCCTAGGGAGTGTTGCTGTACAAAGAGACCTTGGAGGGCAGGTTCATAGCTCCTTGAAAGTGGATCGCAGGTAGATAGGATAGTGAAGAAGGCGTTTGGTATGCTTTCCTTTATTGGTCAGAGTATTGAGTACAGGAGTTGGGAGGTCATGTTGCAGCTGTACAGGACATTGGTCAGGCCACTGTTGGAACATTGTGTGCAATTCTGGTCTCCTTCCTATCGGAAAGGTGTTGTGAAACTTGAAAGGGTTCTGAAAAGATTTACAAGGATGTTGCCAGGGTTGGAGGATCTGAGCTACAGGGAGAGGCTGAACAGGCTGTGGCTGTTTTCCCTGGATCGTCGGAGGCTGAGGGGTGACCTGATAGAGGTGTATAAAATCATGAGGGGCATGGATAGGGTCAATAGACAAATTCTTTTCCCTGG
Organism: Chiloscyllium plagiosum; assembly: GCF_037043375.1. NCBI lineage: Eukaryota > Metazoa > Chordata > Chondrichthyes > Orectolobiformes > Hemiscylliidae > Chiloscyllium > Chiloscyllium plagiosum. The sequence goes on along the minus strand of NW_028270139.1, from coordinate 163,523,154 downwards.
GGTCGGGGAGTCCAGATCTAGAGGACATAGGTTTAGGGTGTGAGGGGAAAGATATAAAAGAGAATTGATTGTCAACTTTTTCACGCAGAGGGTGGTACGTGTATGGAATGAGCTGCCAGAGGAAGTGGTGGAGGCTGGTACAATTGCAACATTTAAAAGGCATCTGGATGGGTATATGAATAGGAAGGGTTTGGGGGGATATGGGCTAGGTGCTGGTAGGTGGGACCAGACTGGGTTCGGATATCTGGTCGGCATGGATGGGTTGGACCGAAGGGGCTGTTTCCGTGCTATACATCTCTATGACTCTCCCCATAGCCCTGTATCCATCCCAAACCAATCCCACTGCCCCACTCTTTCCCCATAACCCTGTATGATCGCAAACTAATCCCTTTGCCTCACTCTTTCCCCAAAGCCCTGTATCAATCTCAAACCAATCCCACTGCCCCACTCTCTCCCCGTAGCCCTGTACTTGGTCACATTGTCTTTGCCTCCAACAGCAAATGGAAGAAATAATGAACAGGAGATATCCAATCAGGATCAGAAACTTCCTCCTGCATCTGATCCAATAAAAAAACAACACTCTTCCCTTCCTCCTGTTTCTGTGAAGGTTATACTGTTCGGGATTGGTGATTAGTAGTGTGTCCCCCCCCCAGGAAGCTGAATGTGTGCAGAAGCTGCACCCCCTTGTTATTGCTGTTTCAGCTGCTGTACCCCTGTTAAGGAACATCTGAACTGAAAGCGTGAGCCATTCGGCCCATTGCACCTATTCTGTCATTTAGTAAGATCATGGCTGATTGGATTTAGTTCCAAATTAGTGTTTAAATAACCCAAAAAATCTTTGAAAAGCCGCAGAGGGAAGCCAACTGTTTAAGCCAAGTGTGTAAAGGGGGCAAAGGATGGGTGTGTGAGGGAGTGGAGTGGCAGTGGATCTGGTTGAAACTCAGAGAATACTGAGAGGCCTGGATAGAGTGGATGTGGAGATGTTTCCATGGGTAGGAGAGACTAGGACACAAGGGCACAGCCTCAGAGTGAGGGGATGACCCTTTCGAACTGAGATGAGGAGGAATTTCTTCAGCCAGAGGGTGGGGAATCTGTGGAACTCATTGTCACAGAGGGCTGGGGAGGCCAAGTCATTGAGTGTATTTAAGACAGAGATATATAGGCTCCTGATTGGTAAGGGGGTCAAGGGTTACAGGGAGAAGGCAGGAGAATGGGGTTGAGAAACGTATCAGCCACGATCAAATGATGGTGCAGACTCGATGGGCCGAATGGGCTAATTCTGCTCCATTATCTTCTGGTTTTATAGCCTTACAGTTCGGGGATCACAGAATAATGCATTGTAGAGATGACCATTCAGGCCATTGGGTCTGGACCCGCCAAAAGTAGGTGGTTACATGTGCCTGTGAGGGGAGTGACAAGGGGTTAGACTGGTAGTTTGCTGAATTGAGTGTGGCATCTAGTTGTGTGGGTTGGGAGGGCAAATGGGTCCAGTTGGGGCCAGTCAGGTCAGTTGGTGGGTCAGGGGCTATTCAACAAGGAGGGGCGCAGGGTTGAGGGCACGGAGGAGTGGGGACGGTATTAGGGGGTTTGGAGGGGACAATCATGCTGTTGATGGGGAGGTACTTTTCAGTCATGTAGTTACCCATCTCCCTCCCTCACCCAGCATCCTGGGAATGTTCCCCGTGGTAACTGTCTTAACTAATCAGGGTCCACTTGCCAATCCTTCGACACACTCTCCTCCAACAGGATAAAAGTGTTACAGAGTCTGAGAGTCACAGCACAGAAACAGACCCTTCAGTCCAACTCATCCATGCCAACCAGATATCCTAACCTAATCTAGTCCTATTTGCCAGCATTTGGTTCATATCCTTCTAAACCCTTCTTCTTCCTGTACCATGTTCCTTTTCCAATGGTCAATTCTTATAAAAGTAGCCTTGGGGTGGGGTGGGGGGCAAGGTGAAACGATGGACAAGATTGGTCGGAATTTTCAGCAGCCCTTCACCTTCTGTCGCACACAGGAGTCGAACTAGGTTTCTGGTGCTGACGTCTCCGGGGTAACTATCCCGCTGAGTTTACCGGAACTGTCCGCTCTCTCCTGCTGGAACTCAGAGGGGGAGATATTTGAGGAAGGGGTTAAGCAGTCGCCCATCAGAATTCCCCCCCAGTTGGGCAGTTCCTCCCCACCCACCCCCACCACCAAGACCTAGCGTCGGGTCCTTCCACAGCGTTCCGCAGTGCGCTTTCCAATGGGAACATCCGGTCTCCCGAAGCAGAGAACGGGGCCAATATTTCAGTCTTTCCTATCCGTAGAAAACAGCCACACACCCCGAGCAGCGATCCCTTCGCCTCCTGCCTCACAGCCCTGACTCAGAGGCTCAAGGCTCTGTGTTGAACAGAAAACATTCTCACTGCTTTTAATTTAGTTTACAACAAGTATAATATTTGTCTTGAATGGGTGCCAGCTGCAATGACTGGTGGGGTTTATTCTGACTACATAGAACATGTTATGAGGTGATTTGGAAATGGCAGCTTGGAGGCACTGCCTGGATGAAAGGAATAAGGAACTGATGTGTTCACCACCAAAGCACAGCCGACAATGTCTTCCTGTCTCCACACATCCTGAGTTGTGGAAAGTTCAATTTTCCGACTGTTAAATGGTCTCCTTCTCTCTCTCTCTCTCTCTCTCTGTCTCGCTCTCAGTATTGTCCACCAGCAGTCACTGTGAAATAAGTAGAAGAACATAAGAACTAGGAAGGGGAACAGGCCATTCAGCCCCTCCAGCCTTCTGTGCCATTCACCAGTCTGATCTTTTTTCATTAATTGATGGGATAAGGGTGTCACTGGCTAGGCCAGTATTTATAGCCCATCCCTAATTGCCCAGAGGGCAGTTAGGAATCACCCACATTGCTGTGGGTCTGGAGTCACGTGTAGGCCAGACCAGGTAAGGATGACAGTTTCCTTCTCTGATGGACATTAGTGAACCAGCTGGGCATGTCTCACTAATGAGCATGGCTGATCTCATCTCATAGAGTCACAGAGATGTACAGCAGGGATACAGATCCTTCGGTCCAACCCGTACTTGCTGACCAGATATCCCAACCCAATCTAGTCCCACCTGCCAGCACCTGGCCCATATCCCTCCAAACCCTTCCTATTCATATACCCATCCAAATGCCTTTTAAATGTTGCAATTGTACCAGCCTCCACCACTTCCTCTGGCAGCTCATTCCATACACGTACCACCCTCTGTGTGAAAAAGTTGCCCCTTAGGTCTCATTTATATCTTTCCCCTCTCACCCTGAACCTATGCCCTCTAATTCTCGCCCTCAACTCTCTTTTCTGCCGCAGCCCATAATCCTTCAACCCATTACAGATTGAACATCTGTCTCTACCTCAAATGCATTCAGTGTCGCGGTGCCCTCTCCACTCTGGGATAACAAATCCCACGGATTCTCGCCCCTTTGACAGAAGGAGTTTCTCTTCTTCCCTGTTTTAAATCCGCTGCCTCTTACCCTAAAACTATGACCTCCTCTCATTTTGATTGCCCTGTCAGAAGAAACATCCTCAGTCCGTCTACTTAGTCATTCCCTTTTAGCACTGAATACCCCTCAGTTAGATCTTCTCTCGTCTTTCTCGACTCCACAGAATTCAACATAAGAACATAAGAAACAGGAGCAGGAGTAGGCCATCTGGCCCCTTGAGCCTGCTCTGCCTTGCAATACGATCATGGCTAATCTTTTTGTGGACTCAGCTCCTCTTACACACCCTCTCGTTATAACGTCACTATTTCCTTACTGCTCAAAAATCTATCTTTACCTTAAAAACATTCAACGAGGAAGCCTCAACTTCTTCACTGGGCAGGGAATTCCACAGATTCACAACCCATTGGGTGAAGAAGTTCCTCCTCAACTCAGTCCTAAATCCGCCAGGGACCCAGGTTCAATTCCTGCCTCGGGTGACTGTCTGTGTGGAGTTTGCACATTCTCCCCGTGTCTGCATGGGTTTCCTCCGGTTGCTCCGGTTTCCTCCCACTGTCCAAAGCTGTGCAGGTGAGGTGAATTGGCCGTGCTAAATTGCCCGTAGTGTTAGTGGATTAGTCAGGGGTAAGTATAGGGGGGAGTGGGTTTCTCTTCAGAGGGTCGGTGTGGACTTGTTGGGCTGAAGGACCTGTTTCCACACTGTAGGTAATCTAATCTTATTTTGAGGCGATGTCCCCTGGTTCTAATTTCACCCACCAGTGGAAACAACCTCCCTGCTTCTAGACAGCTATTCCCTTCATAACTTTATGTGTTTCTATAAGCACCTCCCTCATTCTTCTAAATTCCGATGAGTAACAATCTCAGTCTACACAACTTGCCCTCATAAACCAACCCTCTCAACTCATCGACCTAAACTGCTCAATCTCTCCTCAGAAGACAAGCTCTTTCAGCTCTGGAGTCGAATTTCTCCATGGTGGAGGAGTTTAAATCTAGATTGGATTGGATTAGATTCCCTTCAGTGTGGAAACAGGCCCTTCGGCCCAACCAGTCTACACCGACCCTCCGAAGAGTAACCCACCCAGACCCACTTCCCTCTGTCTAATGCACCTAACACGATGGGCAATTTAGCACGTACAATCCACCTGACCTGCACATCTTCGGACTGTGGAAGGAAACCGGAGCACCCCCAAGCAGACACGAGGAGAATGTGCAAACTCCACACAGGCAGTCGCCCGAAGGTGGAATGGAACCTGGACCCTGGTGCTGTGAGGCAACAGTGCTAACCACTGAGCCACCGTGCAGACAGGCAGAGGTTTAAGGGGAAAAGGGTGCAGAGGGGCAATTTTTTTCACACAGAGGATGGTGTCGGGACCAGGCAGCCAGAGTTAGTGGTGGAGGTGAGTACAATTTTGTCATTTAAAACATTTAGACAGGTACATGGATGGGAGAGGTATGGAGGGTTATGGACCAAATGTGACGATTAATGTGAAACCTGGGCAGCATGGACACATTGGGCCGAAGGGCCTGTTCCCATGCTGTAAACCTCTATGATTCCATGAGCGGACAGTCTCTGATCTGCCTCCAATACAAATACATTCCTCCCCAAGTAAGGAGATAAACCAACTGTCTGCTGTGCTCCAGATGCAGTCTCACCTCGGACAGTTGTGAATGTGGGGTCAACGTGTGGCTGATCTTAAAGGGACATCGAGGGGGGAGCCTGTGCTCGGGCCGTGTTGCTGGACTTGGTGGGGCGACTTGGCATTGACCCAGAGCAGCCTCCATTGCTGTTCCTGTCATGTTAAGGTACAGGGCAAGGATTGGGTTTGGTGGGGAGAGGTGAAGGGGGAAGGGGATCACTCCACAATTTTCATAAGTTCATAAGATATAGCAGCAGAATTAGGCCATTCGGCCCATCGAGTCTGCTCCGCCATTCGATCATGGCTGCGATGCTCCTCATCCCCATTTTCCTGCCTTCCCCATATCCCCTCAGCCCGTCACCAATTAAAAATCTGTCTAACTCCTCTTTAAATTTACTCACTGTCCCAGCGTCCACCGCACTTTGGGGATAGTGAATTCCACAGATTCCCAACCCTCTGGGAGGAGGAGTTTCTCCTCAACTCTGTTTTACATTTGCTGCCCCTTACCCTTGACCTCTCACCCTAGAATGCCCCACACCAGGAAGCATCTGCTCCATGTCTATTTTATCCACACCTTTTATTATCTTGAATACCTCAATTTGATCTCCCCTCATTCTTCACAATTCCAGAGAGTATAGGCCTGAGCTAGAACCAAGAACAAAGAAAACTTACAGCCCAGGAACAGGCCCTTCGGCCTCCAAGCCTGAGCCAATTCAAAACCACTAAATCTATCGCGCAATTCCTAAGCATCTGTATCCCTCTGCTCCCCACCTCCTCATGCATCTGTCCAGATGCACCTTAAATGAATCTACCGTGCCTGCCTCTACCTTCTCTGCTGGCAACGCGTTCCAGGTACCTACCACCCTCTGTGTAAAGGACTTTACATGTTTATCCCCCTTAAACTTTCCACCTCTCACCTTGAGCATGTGACCTCACGCTATTGAATCCCTCACTTTGAAATCAATGACTGGGTTCAATCTCTCTTCATCCGACAACCCCCCCCCTCAGCTCTGGGATCAATCTAGAGAACCTCCTCTGAATTGCCTCCATTGTCACTTCCACTTTCCTCAAATAAAGGGGACCAAAACTGTGCACAATACTCCAGGTGCGGTCTCACTATACCTTATATAGTTGCAACAGAATGTCCTTACCTTTATATTCTATTCCTTCAGGTATAAAAACCAACACTCCACTTGATGTGACTCCAAAGAGCAAGGGGGCATATTCAGGGACACCGGGTGGAGTACAATGGGATAGAGTTTGGTCTCAGTGATGAGGCGATCGGGTCGATTTCGGTAATCGTCCCATGTGCTAGATGGTTGACATGGGAATGACAAGGGGAGGGAGAGGGTGTCTGGGCCTGTAACCTGGGATACAGAGTACCAGCCTTTCATGAGGTTTGACCAGTCACGCTGTTTGGATTGAAATGCAAAGTCTGCTGTAGTCATGTGAGCTGTGCAGTGAGGCACACGCCCCGCAGATATGATTTGAAGGTGCTGGTGCTGGACTGGGGTATACAAAGTTAAAAATCACACAACACGAGATTATACTCCAACAGGTTTAATTGGAAGCACTAGCTTTCGGAGCGCTGCTCCTTCGTCAGGTAGCTATGATCCTGCCCCACTAGCCAGTGCTTCCAAATAAACCTGTTGGGCTATAACCTGGTGTTGTGTGATTTTTAACTTTGTACACCCTGCAGACGGGAATCGTAAGCTTCCCTTCAGTAATGTCCTCGTGTTGCGCACTTTTAAAGACTCAGAACATGGTGTCAGGAGAGTGTCCAGAGCTGAAATAAAAGACACAGCTGCAGGACTGTGAACTGTCACTGATAAGGAGACAATGAGGATGCCGGTGAAAACACCACGTCAGTTCAACTGTCTGCAGCTTTTCCCTGACTAGCTCCCTGCCCCAGGGGAAATAAGGCAGAACTGGGGACACTCCCATGAACAATGGTGGAGGCATACAACTGCCACTGATTTGTTGAGAAAAATTGAGAAAAACTCAACTCACTGCAATTAAGGGTTGAGCTAATTGAAAACATAGTTGGCTTAGAGATCGGGATAAGAGATCCAAGTGAAAAGGATGCTGATTGAGAGTACCCGGTTGGTGGAGGAGTGCAGAGGTTGTGAATGAACAGCTAGAGCATATTCCAGGCAGCGGAGACCAGGTCTAACATTGTGCTAATGTTCCCCTGCAGATGCACAGGGAAGGGAAAACACAAAGGGCAGGGTACACATACTGCAGAGGACACTGGGCAGAAGGGGAGATGGCATGTGGGGAGAATAGTGTGCTCACTGCTAAAAGATTAATCATGTTGTACATCGGTCTATGTATAAAAAAGAGACAAGAAGCGGGTAGGGTTGGGGTAACGTTAGGGTTAGGGGTCAGGGCTTAGAGTTAGGAGTAAGGTTAGGGTTAGGGGTTAGGGATAAGGTTAGGGGTTAGAGTTAGAAGTAAGGTTAGGGTTTAGGGTAGGGTTAGGGGTAAGGTTAGGGTTAGGGTTAGGGGATAGGGGTAAGGTTGGGGTAGGGGTTAGGGGTTAGGGTTAGGAGTAAGGTTAGGGTTTAGGGTAGGGTTAGGGGTAAGGTCAGGGTTAGGGTTAGGGGTTAGGATAGTGTTAGAGATTAGTGTGAGAGTTAGGGGTAAGGTTAGGTGTAGGGTTAGGGTTAGGGGTCGGGTTAGAGGTAAGGTTAGGGGTAGGGGTTAGGTGTAGGGTTGGGGGTAGGGTGAGGGGTAAGGTTAGGTGTAGGGTTAGGTTTAGGGGTCGGGTTAGAGGTAAGGTTAGGAGGTGGGGTTAGTTGTAGGGTTGGGAGTAGGATTGGGGTAAGGTTAGGGGTAGGGTTAGGGTTAGGGTTAGGGGTTAAGTTTAGGATGAGGGTTGGGGTAAGTTTAGGGGTTAGGGTTAGGGTTAGGGGTAGGGGTAAGGTTAGGGGTAGGGGTTAGGTGTAGGGTTATGGGTTAGGGGTAGGGTTATGTGTAGGGTTAGGTATAGGGCTAGGGGTTATGGGTAAGGTTAGTGGAAGGGGTTAGTTGTTGGGTTGGGGTTAGGGGTAGGGTTAGGCGTTAGGGATAGAGTTAGGGGTAAGGTTAGTTGTAGGGTTATGGGTAAGGTTAGGTGTAGGGTTAGGGGTTAGGGATAGGGTTAGGGGTAAGATTATGTGTAGGGTTAGGGGTTAGGGATAGGGTTAGGGGTAAATTTAGGGGTTAGGGTAGGGTTAGGTTTAGGGTTAGGGGTTACGGTAGGGTTAGGGTCAGGATTAGAGGTAAGGGTATGTTTAGGGTTAGGGTTTGGGTTAGGGGTAAGGTTCGGTTTAGGGTTAGGGGTAAGGTTCGGGTTAGGTGTAAGGGTAGGGTTAAGGTTAGGGGAAAGATTAGGGTTCGGGGTAAGGGTAGCATTAGGGTTAGGGTTAGGGGTAAGGTTCGGGTTAGTGGTAAGGGTAGCGTTAGGTTTAGGGTTAGGGGTAGGGTTAGCGTTAGGGGTAAGGTTAGGGTTAGCGTTAGGGGTAAGGTTAAGGTTAGCATTGGGGTAAGGGTAGGGTTAGCGTTAGGGGTAAGGGTAGGGTTAGCGTTAGGGGTAAGTTTAGGGTTAGCATTGGGGTAAGGGTAGGGTTAGCGTTAGGGGTAAGGTAGGGTTAGGGTTGGGGTAAGGGTAGGGTTAGCGTTAGGGGTAAGGGTAGGATTAGGGTTAGGGTCGGGGTAAGGGTAGAGTTAGCGTTAGGGGTAAGGGTAGCGTTTGGGTTAGGGGTAAGGGTAGCATTAGGGGTAAGGTTAGTGTTAGGGGTAAGGTTAGGGTTAGGGGTAAGGGTAAGGTTGGGGTTAGCATTGGGGGTAAGGGTAGGGTTAGCGTTAGGGAGAAAGTGAGGTCTGCAGATGCTGGAGATCAGAGCTGAAAATGTGTTGCTGGAAAAGCGCAGCAGGTCAGGCAGCATCCAACGAGCAGGAGAAACAACGTTTCTGGCATGAGCCCTTCTTCAGGAAAGCATTAGGGGTAAGGGTAGCGTTAGGGTTGGGGTAAGGGTAGGGTTAGGGTTAGGGTTAGGGATAAGGGTGGGGTTAGCGTTAGGCGTAAGGGTAGTGTTAAGGTTAGGGTTAGGGGTAAGGTTAGGGTTAGGAGTAAGGGTAGGATTAGGGTTAGGGGTAAGGGTAGGGTTAGGGTTAGGGGTAAGGGTAAGGTTACAGTTAGGGGTAAGGGTAGGGTTAGTGTTAGGGGTGGGTTAGGGTTAGGTTTAGGGGTAAGGGTAGGGTTAGCATTGGGGGTAAGGGTAGTGTTAGGGTTAGGGTTAGGGATAATGGTGGGGTTAGCGTTAGGGGTAAGGGTAGCGTTTGGGTTAGGCGTAAGGGTAGCGTTAGGGTTAGGGTTAGGGGTAAGGTTAGTGTTTGGAGTAAGGGTAGGGTTAGGGTTAGGGGTAAGGGTAGGGTTAGGGTTAGGGGTAAAGGTAGGATTAGCGTTAGGGGTGGGTTAGGCTTAGGGTTAGGGTTAAGGGTAGGGTTGGGGTTAGGGTAGGGTTAGGTTTAGAGTTAGGGATAAGGGTAAGGTTATGGTTAGGGGTACGGGTAGGGTTAGAGTTAGGGGTAAAGTAGGGTTAGCGTTAGGGGTGGGTTAGGGTTAGGGTTAGGGGTAAAGGTAGGGTTAGGGGTAAGGGTAGGGTTAGGGTTAGGGTTAGGGGTAAGGGTAGGGTTAGGATTAGGGGTAAGGTTAGGGCTATGGTTAGGGGTAAGGTTAGGGTTAGGCGTAAGGGTATAGTTTGGGTTAGGGGTCGGGTTAGGGTTAGGGTTAGGGCCAATGTTATAGTTAGGGTTAAGGTTTGGGGTAGTATTAGGGTTAGGGTTAGGGTTAGGGCTAATGTTATAGTTAGGGTTAAGGTTAGGGGTAGTATTAGGGTTAGGGTTAGGGTTAGGGTTAGGGCTAATGTTATAGTTAGGGGTAAGGTTAGGGGTAGTATTAGGAATGAGGAGGGAGAGCAGTCGAAGATTCTGATGAATCCGCTCTCCACCATACAACAGGGAGACAGTTGGATAGGTGACTGTTAGAGTGAGGACCACAGGAGGGCAATGTGGGGTTAACATAAAACCTCAGATCGACAGTGCTTTGTAAGTCATCAACCCAGTAGGAAAAGTGACAACCTGGGACCTGAGGGGAGTGGTTTTCACATTGATTTTACACAGTGGTAGTGAACTGCCAGATATATCGTCACGACCAGAGACACATACCCATGACTGCTGAATCTGGTCCCTCAGCTGCACAGGATTGACCAGATTGAGGTAAACACTCCACTCATACAGAACACACATCCAAAAACTATTGGAAAGGCAGGGCTACAGCAACCCAACAATGAAAATACAGCAGCGATAAGAACAACCAGTGACACAGGAACAACAATCCCTTGCAGAACATCATCACCCAGGGGAATAGTTGCTTACAAATACGTGCGCACTGTTAGGAAGCCAGAACAATTTAAGGATTTTGTATAATTTTGACTGATGGGAGTAATGAACTGCCAAGGCTTGGGATCAGTAATCGTATATCATATATAAGGTAACATGTGCCCCTCTTTCTTTGTATAAAAAAAACAGGACATTTGGATTGAAATGCAATCATGTACAAATGTCACCACGAGTCTGCTGTAGTTTTGGGGCCTTTACTACTATAAAGCGCATGCCCCGGAGACAAAGTTCTGAAGAAGGGTCACGCGACCTGAAACGTTAACTCTGATTTCTCTCCACAGCTGCTGCCAGACCCACTGAGCTTTTCCCAGCAATTGCAGATTTTGTTTCTGATTTGCAATTCTTTCGGATTTCAGTCCGAAGCTTCACTTTGATGAAGTCCTCGTGCAGAACGCACTTGGAATGAGTTTGGCCAGTAACGAGGGGTGTCCACTGCTGAAACATTGCTCTCAGCGGAGGGCTGAGTGTGCCCGTGGGGAGCTATGAACTGGTGTACTGTGAGAGTGTGTGATGGTTAGTGTGGAGAGCAGTGTGTCCAGCGTGGAAGCACAGAGGCCCAAGAATACAGACCACACAACAACAATAAACAAGGCCGTTGGCAGGGAAAAGGCAACGGAAGGTGAATAAAAATATTCCTCTGACTGTAGGCCTTGGAACAGCTTCAGGAACTGTTTCTCATGCTGACACCTACCCCCCCTCACCCATTCACACAGAGCTACAAGCACACATACGCTTCAGACACACGCTCACACATACACGGCTCTCTCACACAAATACAGACACACATGCACACACTTATCACTCACACACAAGTAGACACAAACACATTTTTACACACACATTCATCATACACATAGTGTAAATAGCACAGTGAAGAAGGTGTTTGGCACTCTATTGGCCTTTATTGGTCACTACATTGCGTAAAGGAGTTGGGAGGTCATGTTGCGGCTTTATAGGACACTGGTTAGGCCACTTTTGGAATATTGCATTCAATTCTGGTCTCCCTGCTATAGGAAGGATGTTGGAGACCTGAAAGGGGTCTGAAAAGATTTACAAGGATGTTGCCAGGGTTGGAGGATTTAAGCTGTAGGGAGAGGCTGAACAGGCTGGGGCTGTTTTCCCTGGAGGCTGAGGGGAGACCTTATAGAGGTTTATAACATCATGAGGGGCATGGAGGGTGAATAGTCAATTTTTTTTCCCAGGGTGGGAGATTCCAAAGCTAGAGGACATAGGTTTAGGGTGAGAGGAGAAAGATTTTAAAAAGGACCTGAGGGACATCTTTTTCATATAGAGGGTGGTGTGTGTATGGAATGAGATGCCAGAGGAAGTGGTGGAGGTAGGTACAATTATGATATTTCAAAGGCATCAGGATGGATATATGAATATGAAGGGTTTAGAGGGATATGGGCCAAGTGTTGGCCATTGGGACTCGATTAATTTGGGATACCTGGTCAGCATGGATGGATCAGACCAAAGGGTCCGTTTCATGCAGTATAACTCCATGAGTCTATGACAAACAAAGGCACTTTGTCCACACACATTCACACACATACATATCTTTCTCAGACGGTACATGCTCTCACACAGACACACACAGACATGCACACAAGCACACAAACACACATTTTCCCACACACATAACATACATTCATAGACACATAGTGAGGGTGATTGAATGGAAGAGTAGGGAAGTTATGCTTCAGTTATACAGGCCATTGGTGAGAGTGCATTGGCTGCAATCCTCAGCCAGAAGTGGATGATCCATCTCAGCCTCCCCCAGTGGTCCCCAGCATCACAGATACCAGGCTTCAGCCAATTCGACTCACTCCACGTGATATCAGGGAATGGTAGGAGGCACTGGATACTGCAAAGGCAATGGGCCCTGATAACATTCCCTGCAATAGTATTGAAGACCTTTGCTCCAGAACTTTCCGCTCCCCTAGCCAAGCTGTTACAACACTGGCATCTACCCGACAAAATGCCCAAGTACCTCTTGTACGCAAAAAGCCAGAAAAATCCAACCCGGCCAATTACCGCCCCATCAGTCTACCCTCAATCATCAGTAAAGTGATGGAAGGTGTCATCAACAGTGCGATCAAGCAGCACCTGCTCAGCAATAACCTGCTCAGTGATGCCCAATGTGGGTCCCACCAGGGCCACTCAGCTCCTGACCTCATTACAGCCTTGGTTCAAACATGGACAAAACAGCTGAACTCCAGAGGGGAGGGGAGAGTGACAGCCCTTGACATCAAGGCTGCATTTGACCGGGTGTGACATCAAGGAGCCCTCACAAAACTGGAATCAATGGGTATCAGGGGCAAACTCTCTGCTGGTTGGAGTCAGACCTGGCACATTGAAAGATGGTTGTGGTTGTTGGAGGGTCAGTCATCTCAGCTCCAGGACATCTCTGCAGGAGTTCCTCAGGGGAGTGTCCTAGGCCCAACTATCTTCAGCTGCTTCACCAATTACCTTTCCCCCATCATAAGGGCAGAATTGGGGATGGTCACCGATGATTACACAATTGTTTGATTCCTCAGAGACTGAAGCAGTCCATTTTCAAATTCAACAAGTTCTGGACATTATCTGATCAGCGGCAAGTAATAAATGCCAAACGCCTGGACAGCCTACAGCCCGGAGGACTCAACGTTGAGTTCACCAATTTCAAATAACCTCCCTTCCCATTCCCCAGCTCCCTTCCGAGCCCCTCCCCCCCCTTTCATTTTTCTGATCCACCCTTCCTTCCAGCTACCAATGGGATTCATTCCTCCCATTGACCAATCAGGCTGTACCCATACCTTTCCATATCTCACCACCCTGCACCCCCCCCCCCCCATACTTCCACCTCCTTTATCTGCAGCTTGCCTTACCCCCTACCCCCACTCCTGAAGAAGGGTTACCCCTGAAACATCAACCTCTCCACCTCCTGATGCTGCCTGGTTTGCTGTGTTGCTCCAGCCTCCTACTTGTCTCTCTTGAATTCAAGCATATGCAGATTTTTTTTGTCTCAAACAATGACCATCTTCATTAAGAGACAACCTAATCACTGACCGTTGACATTCAACGGTGTTACCATCACTGACTCCCCCACTATAAACATCCTGGAGGTTACCAGTGATCAGAAACTCAACTGGACTCACCAAATAAACACAGTGGCTGCAAGAACAGGTCAGAAGTGAGGAATACTCCCCTATTGACTCCCCAAAGCCTGTCCACCATGAACAAGGCACGAGTCAGGAGGGTGATGGAATACTCCCCAATTGCCTGGATGGATACAGCTCCAACAACACTCATGAAGCTTAACACCATCCACTTGATTAGCACCACATCCACAAGCATCCACTCCCTCCGTCACCAACGCTCAGTAACAGCAGTGTGTACGATCTACAAGATGCACTGCAGGAATTCACCAAAGATCCTCAGACAGCACCTTCCAAACCCACGACCACTTCCATCCAGAAGGACAAGGGCAGCAGGTACATGGGAACACCACCCCCTGCAAGTTCCCCTTCAAGCCACTCACCATCCTGACTTGGAAATATATCGCCGTTCCTTCACTGTCACTGGGTCACAATCCTGGAATTCCCTCCCTCAGGGCATTGTGGGTCAACCCACAGCACATGGAGTGCAGCGATTCAAGAAGGCAGCTCACCCCCACCTCCTCAAGGGGCAACTAGGGACGGGCAATAAATATATCCATGAGTGAAAGAAAAAGAAAATCCCTTCCTTAAAATACAGTGGATGCAGAACCCTTAAATATTTTTAAGGTGGAGATCGACAGATTCTGAATGACCAAGGGGATGAAAGATTATTGGGAATATGCAGGAATGTAGAGTCAAGGTTACATCATGAGGGACATGGAAAGGATAAATAGACAAAGTCTTTTCCCTGGGGTGGGGGAGTCCAGAACTAGAGGGCATAGGTTTAGGGTGAGAGGGGAAAGATATAAAAGGGACCTAAGGGCAACTCAGAGGGTAGTACATGTATGGAATGAGCTGCCAGAGGAAGTGGTGGAGGCTGGTACAATTGCAACATTTATAAGGCATCTGGATGGGTATATGAATAGGAAGGCTTTAGAGGGATATGGGCCGGGTGCTGGCAGGTGGGACTAGATTGGGTTGGGATATCTGGTCGGCATGGACGTGTTGGACCGAAGGGTCTGTTTCCATGCTGTACATCTCTATGACTCTCTGACTCTAAATCAGCCGCGATGTAATTGAATGATGCAGCAGATTTGAAGGGCCGAATGGCCTACATTGTTTGTACAATCATTGTCTCAGTAACAATGAGCACGGTCACAATGATTGATTGCCATAAGAAAACCGATCTGGTTCACTAATGTCCTTCCAGAAGGAAAACCATTCTACCGTAAGACGTAGGAGCAGAATTAGGCCATTCAGTCTCACCAGTCAGTTCTGCTATTCGATCATGGCTGACGTGTCTCTCAACTCCGTTCTCCTGCCTTCTGCCTGAAACCCTTTGACCCCTTTCACAGTCAGATGATCTGCCATCTGGTCTGGTGTAAATGTGACTGAAGACCCACAGCAACGTTGGGTTTGCTCTTAATTCTTTTTATTATTCAGTCATGGGAAGCAGTCGTCACTGACTCAAACAGCATTGGCCAGTCAAGAGTCAACCACATTGCTCTGGGTCAGGGGTCACATGTGGGTCAAACCAGGTAAGGATGGCAGTTTCCTTCCTAAAAGAACATCAGTGAACCAGAGGGATTTTTCTCCAACAATTAGTGATGGTTCATGGTCATCAGTAGATTCTAAATTCCAGATTTAAAAAAATAGAATTCAAATTCCACCATCTGCCATGGTCGATTCGCACCCGGGACCCCAGAACATCACTTTCCCAATGCCTTTGGAAATGGCTTACTGAGCTACTCTGTTGAATCCAACCTGTTCAAACTGTTCCCATTGGCAGGAGGATTGGGAAGCAGGTGGTCCAAAGTGGTTTCCCTCTGGAATATACTGTCTGACAGCCTGGTGGAGGCAGATTCAATTGGACTATTCCAAAGGGAACCGGATGATCCGTTGGGAAGGAACAAAATGCAGAGTTAGGCAGAGAAGGTGGTGAAATGTTAATTAAGAAGCCAGCACAGAGAAGATGGACCAAATAGCCTCTGCCTGTGCTGTGGCTGGTCTGTGCCTTTGTGGATTGTACTGTTATACACGAGGCAGAAAGCCCCAACAGAGAGCCTGTATTCCAGGCTGATGGTTCCTGTGCACCACCGTGGGAGTGCCACACTGCCAACAGGGTCATTTCTCAGGTCAGACATTCAGTCAAGGCATCAGATGCTGTGAACGCTCCCAGGGTCACCATTTTGAAGATGTGTTCCTGTAAATATTTATTCTGAATCCCTGTCACTGAAGCAGATTATCAGCTTGCTGTCTGTGGGAGCTTGCTGTGCATTAGTTAGCTCCCTGAGGAACTGGCCCTGGAGGGGAAGAAGCCCCCCCCCGAGGGAATCAGAACAAGCAACTGGAAATTTATTTGGGTGAGGATTGGGGCTTCCTCAGTGACGGTGGTCTGTCTTTACAGGGCGGTGTCACAGATGACAAGAATGAGGAGAAATCAATGTCATCCCTCAACCTGGGTGTGAATACACCCACCGTCTCCTGTATATTTGACTGTAAGTACAATCCTTCTGAATCGCCAGACTGTCACAAGATTGTGTGTGTGTGTGTGTGAAAGAGTGTGTGAGAGAAAGAGTGTCTGTGTGTGTGTGAGAAAGAGAGAGAGAAAGCGTGTGTGTGTATGAAAGAGAGTATGTGTGTGAGTGTGTGAGTGTGTGAGGATGTGAGAGAGAGTGTGTGTGTGAGAGAGAGTGTGTGTGAGAGAGTGTGTATGTGCGTGTGTGAGAAAGAGAGTGTGTGTGTATGAAAGAGAGTATGTGTGTGAGAAAGAGAGAATGTGTGTGTGTGTGAGAGAGAGTGTGCGTGAGAGAATATGTATGTATGTATGTGTGTGAGTGTGTGTGTGTGAGAGAGTGTGTATGTGTATGTGTCTAAGAGAGAGTGTATCTGTGTGTGAGTGTGTATGTGTGTGTTTATGCCCATAGGGATGTGTGTGTATTGGTGTGAAATAAGTTGCACATTTTGGGAAACCTCTATCACAGGGGTTTGTCATCACTTCAGTGAATGAGTGTGTTTGAGAATGTGAGTGCGAGGTAATTTGAAATGTCTTCATGGGATGAGGGTGTTGATGACCAGGCCAGCATTTATTGCCTGTCCTGAATTGTCCAGAGGGCAATTCAAAGTCAGTCATAACTCTGGGGTTGGAGTCCCATGTGGGCCAGGTTGGTTTCCTTCCCTAAAGGGCATGAATTAACAATGTTTGGTCCATTGCAGAGACTTTCAAAGGCACTATTTTGTGGGACATAGGAACAGATGTTGGCCATTTACGACGATCAACATATTGTCACATGGTCACTGTTTTTCGTAGCACCCCCCTCCTTTTTTTTTATTAAATATAGATTTCACCATCTGGAATGGTGGAATTTGAACCCACAACCCCTGTACATTAGTCTGGGGTTCATTGCAGCATTACTATCCCAGTGTCTTCACCACTGCACCAGGGCATCCTTCAGATCTTTGGGCACGAAGACAATTGAGGGAGTTGGGGATATGGTGTGAAAATGGGGCTGAAAAACAACATCGGCCATGATGGTACTGAATGCTGAAACACAATGGAGGGGCTGAATGGCCTCCTGTGGGTTCAAATCCAATGTCACAGTGCTTCACCAGAGTGAATCATAAGACCATCCATCTCCACCTTCTCAGTGTCTAATCGCTGTAGGTCCCAGTGAGCAGTCAGCCCAGAAAGATGAATGTGTTTTACACAAAGGAAGCTCAGTTTCTGAACAATGTGGATCGCTTGTGTTCTCTTCAGATGGAACCAGATATCATCTTCGGTGCTACCTTTATCAAGCCAGGGATCTGATTGCAATGGACAAGGACAGCTTCTCTGGTATGTTCTGCAGCACGCACGGCTTGTAATCAGCTTGGAGTCCCCCCAGCAAGTCTTTCACAAACCGATTGGGACCAGTGATAAAGTTTACATGCATTTGAAACCAGCTTTATTTATTTGTTGTCCTAAATACAGGCTTTCACAACCAGCATACCAAATACATTGCCATCCCCTTCAGCACTTCAAAAGGTATGCTCCCTAGAGTCATAGAGATCTACAGCATTGAGAAATTCCTATCAGCCCATCGTATCTGTGATCGTCAAAAACAACCACCAATCTATTCTTATCCCATTTTCCAGCACTTAACCTTAACCTTGTATGTCTTGACATTACAAGTGTACATCTAAATACGTCTTCAATATGGTGAGGGTTCCTGCCTCTCCCATCCTCACAGGCAGTGAGTTCCAGGTTCTTACCACTGTCTGCGTGAGAAAGGTTTTCCTCACATCCCTTTGAAACCTCCAACCCCTTGCGTCCAATCTACACCCACTGGTCACTGATCCACTTGGGGGTAAAAGTTTCTTCCTATCTATGCCGCTTATAATTTTATATATCTTCATCATGTTCGCCCCACTCAATCTCCTCTGCTGTAAGGAAAACAAATCCAGTTTGTCCAATCTCTCTTCATCACTGAAACTCTACAGGCAACATCCTGGGAAATCTCCTCTCCACCCTGGCCCAGTCACTCTCTGTCACTTCTCCATGTGAGCACAGGAGATATAACACCTATCCTTGTTCCTCACTGTCTAAGGCCCCAAACAATCCTTCTAGGTGAAGCGGTGAGTCCTGAATCATATCAAGCTTCTTGAGTGTTGTTGGAGTTGCAGCCATCCAGGTAAGTGGGGAGTATTCCATCACCCTCCTGACTTGTGTCTTGTAGCTGGTGGGCAGGTTTTGAGGGAGTCAGGGGGTGAGCTATGTGCTGCAGAGAAGTCGGATCAATACTTCTCAGTAGAAGACTCTTATTACAGTCCAAAATTTCTAAATACAGTGGTCAAAGGTGAAAACAGGAGAGGAAATAAATATAATAACCATTACTCGTGAAAGTGCTGGGAAAACTAATGGGGCTTAAGATTAATAGATCCCCTCGATGCAATGGGATGTATCCTAGGATGAAGGGGAAAATCCACCAGATAGTCAATACATTTTCAGGAACCCTCAGGGTCTGGAAACATTCCATGGGATTGGAGAGCACATTTATTTGAAAAGGGAAGTAGACAAATTTGGGGTAATTACATTAAGGCATTTGATTAGGTTCCCCCTGGTAGGGTATTGCACAAAATACAGAGGCTTGGGATTGAGGGTGATTTAGCGGTTTGGATCAGAGGTTGGTGAGCTGAAAGAAGACAGCGGGCAGTGGTTGATGAGAAATGTTCATCCTGGAGTTCAGTTACTAGTGGTGTACCGCAAGGATCTGCTTTGGGTCGGCTGCTGTTTGTCTAATGACCTGGATGAGGACGTTGAAGAATGGTCAGTACATTTGAGGATGACACTGAGCTTGGTGGGTTGTGGATAGTGCGGAAGGGTGTTGTCAGTTACAGAGGGACACAGATAATGCAGAGCTGGGCTGAGAGATGTCAAATGGAGTTTAATGTGAGAAAGTGTGAGATGATTCACTTTGGAAGGAGTAACAGGACTACAGAGTACTGAGCTAATCGGAAGATTCTTGGTAGCGTAGATGAACAGAGAGATCTCAGTATCCAGGTGCATAGATCCCTGAAAGGTGCCACCCACATTGATCTGATTGTTAAGGCACATGGTGTGTTCGCTTTTATTGGTAGAGGGATTGAGTTTCAGAACCACGTGGTCACGCTGCAGCTGTATAAAACTCTGGTACGGCCGCACTTGGAGTATTGCATACAGTTCTAGTCGCCACATTATAGGAAGGAAGCTTTGGAGAGGGTTCAGAGGAGATTTACAAGGATGTTGCCTAGAATGGAAGGAAGGTCTCATGTGGAAAGGCTGAGGGACCTAAAGCTGTTTTTGTTAGAGAGAAGCAGGTTGAGAGGTGACTTAATTGAGACATACAAGATAATCAAAGGGTTAGATAGGGTGGACAGGGAGAGCCTTTTTTCTCAGATGGTGATGGTTAGCACGAGGGGACATAGCTATAAATGGAGGGGTGATAGATATAGGGGGGTAGTTTTGTTACTCAGAGGGTAGTAGGGATGTGGAATAGACTGCGTGCAGCAGTAGTAGACTCACCAACTTTATGGGCATTTAAATGGTCATTGGATAGGCACATGGATGAGAATGGAATAGTGAAGGTTAGATGGGCTTCGGACTGGTTTCCCAGGTCGGCGCAGCATCGAGGGCCAAAGGGCCTGTACTGCGCTGGAATGTTCTATGTTCTACAATGTGTAGGTTAGTTTTGATCAGTTATATTAACGTTTGTAGTTGGGTAAATGTTCAAGTTTTGTAAAGGCTGCAATAGCAGAGCAACAAGAAATGCTAACTATGACCAGGCAATGTTAACGTGGCTTCATGATGGGAAAATCATTGCTGACAAATTTACTCGAATTCTTTGAAGAAGAATCAAGCAGGATAGACAAAGGGAAAGCAGTAGATATGATATAGTTGGATTTTCAGAAGGCATTTGATAAGGTAACACACATTAGGCTACTTAATAAGATAAACGCCCACAATGTTGGAGGGAGTATATTAGCATGGATGGAAAATTGCCTAACTAATGGAAGACAGGGAGCTGGGATAAAGAAGAAGGCATTTTCAGGATGTGTCCCAGGGATCAGTGCAGAGGCTGCAATTATTTACCATATTTATTAATGATTTGGATGAGGAAAGTGGATGAACTTTAGTCAAGTTTGCGGATGACATTAAAATAAGCGGGAAGTTGAGTCACAAGGATGGCACAAAAATTCTGCAGGGGAATGCAGACATGTAAAGCAAGCGGGCAAAAAATGGTGGTTGGAATATATTGTTGGAAATGGTTCACTTGGCTGATACCAGGTAAGAAGGGATTGTCTTATGAGGACAGGTTGAGTAGGTTGGACCTGTACTCATTGGTGTTTAGAAGAATGGGAGGAGACTTAATTGTAACATGCATGATTCTTAGGGAAGACTTGACAAGGTAAATGTGTTAAAGTTGTCTCCCCCAGTGGGAGAATCTGGGACCAGATGGAATCATCCCAGAATAAGTGGTTGCTCATTTAAGACAGAGGTGAGCAGGATATCTTTTTCTCTGAGGGGATCATGAATCTGTGGAATTATTCACCTGCCAATTATTTACCTGAGTCGCGAAGTCTATTCGAGGCTGAGATGGACATATTTTGGATCAGGAAGTGATTTGGGGGTTATTGGTAAAAGGCAGGACAGTAGAGTTGAGGACTAACCAGATCAGCCATGATCTCACTGATGCCACACCTGGTCAATAGTCCCACACTCCCCTCCCCTCTGGAATTCAGCTCTTTTGTCCATGTTTAAACCAAGACTGTAATGAGGTTGATTATGGAGCTGAGAGGGGTGGTTTATGAGGAGAGATTGAGTTGATTTAAAATGCCATCTTGACTGATCTAGAGAAAGAACCTGTTCAGTGATAATTGATTGAAATAACCCCTCAGTTCTGGTTGTGTTCGAGGAGATCTCTTTGGCCCTTACTACAGTGCCTCAATATTTAATTCATAACAAGGAGGATTCAATGTCACAGAATCACCCAAGTGCAGAGGAATACCATTCAACACCGACTTGTTAGGTGAGCATCATTACCCAGTGCCAACATCCAGCCTTTTTCACAGAGCCTTGCATATTAGTTTTATTCAAATAATTGTCCAATATCCTTGTGAATGCTTCAATTGAGCCTGCCTCCATCACACTTTCACGCAGTTCCAGATAACAAGCCAAATTAACGCCATTTACAAAATACCTTGCAAGAACTGGACTGAACAGTACATTGGATAAACGGGTAGAAAACTAGCCACCAGGATACATGAACACCAACTAGCCACCAAAAGACATGACCCACTCTCACTAGTATCCTCACATATGGGTGAAGAAGGACACCACTTTGACTGGGACAGCACATCCATCCTAGGGCAAGCCAGACAGAGACATGCACGAGAATTCCTAGAAGCGTGGCATTCCAACCGGAACTCTATCAACAAACACATTGACTTGGATCCCATTTACCACCCCCTGAGAAAAAGAACTGAAATGACATCACCACCGGAAATGATGTCACCACCGGAAATGGCATCACCAACCCAAGGACACCTAAACACATAAATAGAAAGCGGGTCACTAACACCAGTGCTTCACCGGAGGCCCACTGATTACGTTATCCAGTATGGTGACGAAACATCTGAAAATGAACCTTCCAGCTCAGCGAGCAAACCTACATTCAGAACCTCAACCCGAGCTACAAATCTTCTCAAAAACTTGCCAGCACTGTAACTCCTCACTGAGTGAAAACATTTTTTCACACTTCACCTTTGTTTTGTTCGCATGGCATTTCAAATCCATGCCCTCTCATTCTTGTCCCTTTTACGAGGGGAAAACAGCTTCTCCCTACCTACTCTGTCCAACTCACTCATGATTCTGAAATCCCCTGTCGGACCCCCCCTCTCAGCCTTCTCCTCTCCAGGGGAGAACAGTCCCAACTTCCTCAATCTATCCTCATCACTGAAGTTTCTCATTCCCGGAACCACCTCTGTCCCTGCACTCTCACGAATGCATTCACATCTTTCCAATGATGTGGTGCATGTTACTGGACACAACACTCCAGCTGAGGTTGCACAAATGTCTTGGGGAAAGTGAGGACTGCAGGTGCTGGAGATCAGAGCCGAGAGTGTGGTGCTGGAAAAGCACAGCAGGTCAGGCAGCATCCGAGGGGCAGGAGAATCGACATTTCGGGCGAAAGCCCTTTGTCTTGTAGATGTTCAACATCACCTCCTTGCCACATTTACTGCTGTCTCCATCTGTCCTGCTACCTTGAATGATCTGTGCAGTCAGGTCCCTTATTTCTGCTTCCACCACCCACCCCCCCCACTTTAGAATTATGCCCCTGTTTTAGACTGGCTTTCAATGATCTTCCAACAAAAGTGCATCATCTCTCACTTTACTGCATCGAACCTCATCTGCTGCTGATCCACACACTCCTCCAACTTGTCAATGCCTCTTTGTAGCTCTTCACTGTCCTCACAGTTTACAACTCGAATACATGTGTGTCACCCATGATGTTTGAAATTAAAACTTACCCACCAAGGAAGAGATCATTGATATATATTTCAGGGAAAGTGAGGATTCCAATATGAACAAGAAACATTGCTGTTTCTTGTCACTCAGCCCAGGTTCCCTCCATTTTGCTACATAAATTCTATGACCCAAAACTAAATTGTGATTGATGGGAAATGTTCATTCTGGAGTTCAGTTATTAGTGGTGTACCGCAAGGATGTGTTTTGGGCCCACTGCTGTTTGTCATTTTTATAAATGACCCGGATGAGGGCATAGAAAGATGGGTTAATAAATTTGCAGATGACCCTAAGGTTGGTGGAGTTGTGGGTAGTGCTGAAGGATGTTGCAGGTTACAGAGGGACATTAGTAAGCTGCAGAGCTCAGCTGAGAGGTGGCAAATGGAGTTAAATGCGGAAACTTGTGAGGTGATTCACTTTGGAAGGACTAACAGGAATGCAGAGTACTGGACTAATGGTAAGATTCTTGGTAGTGTAGATGAGCACAGAGATCTCGGTTTCCACATACAACAGACAATAGACAATAGGTGCAGGAGTAGGCCATTCTGCCCTTCAAGCCAGCACTACCATTCAATATGATCATGGCTGATCATCCACAATCAGTATCCTGTTCCTGCCTTATCTCCAAAACCCTTGATTCCACTATCCTTAAGAGCTCTATCCATCTCTTTCTTGAAAGTATCCAGAGACTTGGCCTCCACTGCCTTCTGGGGCAGAGCATTCCATACACCCACCACTCTCTGGGTGAAGAAGTTTCTCCTCAACTCTGTTCTAAATGGCCTACCCCTTATTTTTAAACTGTGTCCTCTGGTTCGGGACTCACCCATCAGCGGAAACATGTTTCCTGCCTCCAGAGTGTCCAATCCTTTAATAATCTTAATCAGATTCAATCAGATCCCCTCTCATCCTTCTAAACTCAAGTGTATACAAGCCCAGTCGCTCCAATCTTTCAACATATAGTCCCGCCATTCCGGGAATTGACCTCGTGAACCTACACTGTACTCCCTCAATAGCCAGAATGTCCTTCCTCAAATTTGGAGACAAAACTGCGTACAGTATTCCAGGTGAGGTTTCACCAGGGCCCTGTACAGCTGCAGGGGGACCTCTTGCTCCGATACTCAATCCCTCTTGTTATGAAGGCCAGCATGCTATAAGCTTTCTTCACTACCTGCTGTACCTGCATGCTTGCTTTCATTGACTGGTGTGCAAGAACACCTAGACCTCATTGTACCTCCTCTTTACGTAAATTGACCTATATAGATGCCTGAAAGTTGCCCTCAGGTTGATAGGGTTGTTAAGAAGGCATACAGTGTGTTAGCTTTTATTGTTACAGGAATGGGGTTTCGGAGCGATTAGGTCATGCTGCAGCTGTACAAAACTCTGGTGCGGCCACCCTTGGATTATTGCGTACAATTCTGGTCGCGGCATTACAGGAAGGATGTGGAAGCTTTGGAGAGGGTTCAGAGGAGATTTACTAGGATATTGCCTGGTATGGAGGGATGGTCTTATGAGGAAAGGCTGAGAGACTTGAGGCTGTTTTTGTGAGAGAGAAGCAGGTTGAGAGGCGACCTAATTGAGACATACAAGATAATCAGAGGGTTAGATAGGGTGGACAGGGAGAGCCTTTTTCCTCAGATGGTGATGGTTAGCATGAGGGGACATAGTTTTAAATGGAGGGGTGATAGATATAGGACAGATGTCAGAGGTAGTTTCTTTACTCAGAGAGTAGTCGGTGCGTGGAATACCGTGCATGCACCAGTGGTAGACTCACCGACGTTAAGGGCATTTAAATGGTCATTGGACAAACATCTGGATGAGAATGGAATAGTGAAGGTTAGATGGACTTCAGATCGGTTCCACAGGTCGGCACAACATTGAGGGCCGAAGGGCCTGTAATGTGCAGTAATGTTCTGTGTTCTATGTTCTAAATTACTTTGGTGTAGAATTCAGGGGGAGGCAATGGCCAGTGCTGCACTGTTAGTCCAGAGCTGAAAATGTGTTGCTGGAAAAGCGCAGCAGGTCAGGCAGCATCCAAGGAACAGGAGAATCGACGTTTCGGGCATAAGCCCTTCTTCAGGAATTCTTATGCCCGAAACATCGATTCTCCTGCTCCTTGGATGCTGCCTGACCTGCTGCGTGTTTCCAGCAACACATTTTCAGCTCTGATTTCCAGCATCTGCCGTCCTCACTTTCTCCTGTTAGTCCAGAGACCCAGGAAATGATCTGGGGATCTGGGTTCAAATCCCACTATGGCATATGATGGAATTTGGATTCAATAAAAAATCTGAAATTATAATTCTAATGATGACTATGTATAAATTGTCATGAAAAACCCATCAACTTCACTAATGTCCTTTAAGGTTAAGGGGCAGTCAGATTACTTAGAGATTAACGCAATGAGAGAGAGTGGGGCAGTGGGATTAGTTTGGGATTGATACAGGGCAATGGGAAGAGAGTGGGGCAGTGGTATTAGTTTGGGATTGATACAGAGCTATGGGAGAGAGAGTGGGGCAGTGGGATTAGTTTGGGATTGATACAGGGAGATAGGGAGAGAGTGGAGCAGTGGGAATACTTTAGGGATTGATACAGGACTATGAGGAGTGACTGGGACAGTGGGATTAGTTTGGGATTGATACAGGGCTATGGGGAGTTAGTGGGGCAGTGGGATTAGCGTGGTGATTGATACAGGACTATGAGGAGTGACTGGGACAGTGCGATTGGTTTGGGATTGATACAGGGCTATGGGGAGTGAGTGGGGCAGTGCGATTAGTTTGGGATTGATACAGGGCTATGGGGAGTGAGTGGGACAGTGGGATTAGTTTGGGATTGAAAGAGGGCTATGGGGAGTGAGTGGGACAGTGGGATTAGTTTGGGATTGATACAGGGCTACGGGGAGAGAGTGGGACAGTGGGTTTAGTTTGGTGATTGATACAGGACTAAGTGGAGTGACTGGGACAGTGCGATTGGATTGAGATTGATACAGGGCTATGGGGAGTGACTGGGACAGTGGATTGGTTTGGGATTGATACAGGGCTATGGGGAGTGAGTGGGAGAGTGGGATTAGTTTGGGATTGATACAGGGCTACGGGGAGAGAGTGGGACAGTGGGTTTAGTTTGGTGATTGATACAGGACTAAGTGGAGTGACTGGGACAGTGCGATTGGTTTGAGATTGATACAGGACTATGGGGAGTGAGTGGGACAGTGGGATTAGTTTGGGATTGAAAGAGGGCTATGGGGTGAGAGTGGGGCAGTGGGATTAGTTTGGGATTGATACAGGGCTATGGGGGAGAGAGTGGGACAGTGGGATTAGTTTGGGATTGATACAGGGCTATGGGAGAGAGAGTGGGGCAGTGGGATTAGTTTGGGATTGATACAGGGATATGGGGAGGGAGTGGGGCAGTGGGATTAGTTTGTGATTGATACAGGGCTATGGGGAGGGAGTGGGGCAGTGGGATTAGTTTGGGATTGATACAGGGCTATGGGAGAGGGTGGGGCAGTGGGATTAGTTTGTGATTAATACAGGGCAATGGGGAGAGAGTGGGGCAGTGGGATTAGTTTGTGATTGATACAGTGCTATGGGAAGAGAGTGGGGCAGTGGGATTAGTTTGGTATTGATACAGGGCTATCGGGAGAGAGTGGGGCAGTGGGATTAGTTTGTGATTGATACAGTGGTATGGGGAGAGAGTGGGGCAGTGGGATTAGTTTGGTATTGATACAGGGCTATGGGAGAGAGTGGGGCAGTGGGATTAGTTTGTGATTGATACAGTGCTATGGGAAGAGAGTGGGGCAGTGGGATTAGTTTGGGATTGATACAGGGCTATGGGAGAGAGTGGGGCAGTGGGATTAGTTTGTGATTGATACAGTGCTATGGGAAGAGAGTGGGGCAGTGGGATTAGTTTGGGATTGATAGAGGGCTATGGGGAGAGAGTGTGGCTGTGGGATTAGTTTGGGATTGATACAGGGCTATGGGAGAGAGTGGGGCAGTGGGATTAGTTTGTGATTAATACAGGGCAATGGGGAGAGAGTGGGGCAGTGGGATTAGTTTGTGATTGATACAGTGCTATGGGAAGAGTGTGGGGCAGTGGGATTAGTTTGGTATTGATACAGGGCTATCGGGAGAGAGTGGGGCAGTGGGATTAGTTTGTGACTGATACAGTGGTATGGGGAGAGAGTGGGGCAGTGGGATTAGTTTGTGATTGATACAAGGCAATGGGGAGAGAGTGGGGCAGTGGGATTAGTTTGTGATTGATACGGGGCTATGGGGAGAGAGTGGGGCAGTGGGATTAGTTTGGGATTGATACAGGGCTATGGGGGAGAGAGTGGGGCAGTGGGATTAATTTGGGATTGATATAGGGCGATGGGGAGTGAGTGGGGCAGTGGGATCAGTTTGGGATTGATACAGGGATATGGGGGAGAGAGTGGGGCAGTGGGATTAGTTTGGGATTGATACAGGGATATGGGGAGGGAGTGGGGCAGTGGGATTAGTTTGTGATTGATACAGGGCTATGGGGAGGAAGTGGGGCAGTGGGATTAGTTTGGGATTGATACAGTGCTATGGGAGAGGGTGGGGCAGTGGGATTAGTTTGTGATTAATACAGGGCAATGGGGAGAGAGTGTGGCTGTGGGATTAGTTTGTGATTGATACAGTGCTATGGGAAGAGAGTGGGGCAGTGGGATTAGTTTGTGATTAATACAGGGCAATGGGGAGAGAGTGGGGCAGTGGGATTAGTTTGTGATTGATACAGTGCTATGGGAAGAGTGTGGGGCAGTGGGATTAGTTTGGTATTGATACAGGGCTATCGGGAGAGAGTGGGGCAGTGGGATTAGTTTGTGATTGATACAGTGGTATGGGGAGAGAGTGGGGCAGTGGGATTAGTTTGTGATTGATACAAGGCAATGGGGAGAGAGTGGGACAGTGGGATTAGTTTGTGATTGATACAGGGCTATGGGAGAGAGAGTGGGGCAGTGGGATTAGTTTGGGATTGATACAGGGATATGGGGAGGGAGTGGGGCAGTGGGATTAGTTTGTGATTGATACAGGGCTATGGGGAGGGAGTGGGGCAGTGGGATTAGTTTGGGATTAATACAGGGCAATGGGAGAGAGTGGGGCAGTGGGGTTAGTTTGTGATTAATACAGGGCAATGGGGAGAGAGTGGGGCAGTGGGATTAGTTTGTGATTGATACAGTGCTATGGGAAGAGAGTGGGGCAGTGGGATTAGTTTGTGATTAATACAGGGCAATGGGGAGAGAGTGGGGCAGTGGGATTAGTTTGTGATTGATACAGTGCTATGGGAAGAGTGTGGGGCAGTGGGATTAGTTTGGTATTGATACAGGGCTATCGGGAGAGAGTGGGGCAGTGGGATTAGTTTGTGATTGATACAGTGCTATGGGAAGAGAGTGGGGCAGTGGGATTAGTTTGGGATTGATACAGGGCTATGGGAGAGAGTGGGGCAGTGGGATTAGTTTGTGATTGATACAGTGCTATGGGAAGAGAGTGGGGCAGTGGGATTAGTTTGGGATTGATAGAGGGCTATGGGGAGAGAGTGTGGCTGTGGGATAGTTTGGGATTGATACAGGGCTATGGGAGAGAGTGGGGCAGTGGGATTAGTTTGTGATTAATACAGGGCAATGGGGAGAGACTGGGGCAGTGGGATTAGTTTGTGATTGATACAGTGCTATGGGAAGAGTGTGGGGCTGTGGGATTAGTTTGGTATTGATACAGGGCTATCGGGAGAGAGTGGGGCAGTGGGATTAGTTTGTGACTGATACAGTGGTATGGGGAGAGAGTGGGGCAGTGGGATTAGTTTGTGATTGATACAAGGCAATGGGGAGAGAGTGGGGCAGTGGGATTAGTTTGTGATTGATACGGGGCTATGGGGAGAGAGTGGGGCAGTGGGATTAGTTTGGGATTGATACAGGGCTATGGGGGAGAGAGTGGGGCAGTGGGATTAATTTGGGATTGATATAGGGCGATGGGGAGTGAGTGGGGCAGTGGGATCAGTTTGGGATTGATACAGGGATATGGGGGAGAGAGTGGGGCAGTGGGATTAGTTTGGGATTGATACAGGGATATGGGGAGGGAGTGGGGCAGTGGGATTAGTTTGTGATTGATACAGGGCTATGGGGAGGAAGTGGGGCAGTGGGATTAGTTTGGGATTGATACAGTGCTATGGGAGAGGGTGGGGCAGTGGGATTAGTTTGTGATTAATACAGGGCAATGGGGAGAGAGTGGGGCAGTGGGATTAGTTTGTGATTGATACAGTGCTATGGGAAGAGAGTGGGGCAGTGGGATTAGTTTGTGATTAATACAGGGCAATGGGGAGAGAGTGGGGCAGTGGGATTAGTTTGTGATTGATACAGTGCTATGGGAAGAGTGTGGGGCAGTGGGATTAGTTTGGTATTGATACAGGGCTATCGGGAGAGAGTGGGGCAGTGGGATTAGTTTGTGATTGATACAGTGGTATGGGGAGAGAGTGGGGCAGTGGGATTAGTTTGTGATTGATACAAGGCAATGGGGAGAGAGTGGGGCAGTGGGATTAGTTTGTGATTGATACGGGGCTATGGGGAGAGAGTGGGGCAGTGGGATTAGTTTGGGATTGATACAGGGCTATGGGGAGTGAGTTGGGCAGTTGGATTAGTTTGGGATTGACACAAGGCAATGGGGAGAGAGTGGGGCAGTGGGATTAGTTTGTGATTGATACAGGGCTATGGGAGAGAGAGTGGGGCAGTGGGATTAGTTTGGGATTGATACAGGGATATGGGGAGGGAGTGGGGCAGTGGGATTAGTTTGTGATTGATACAGTGCTATGGGGAGGGAGTGGGGCAGTGGGATTAGTTTGGGATTGATACAGGGCTATGGGAGAGGGTGGGGCAGTGGGATTAGTTTGTGATTAATACAGGGCAATGGGGAGAGAGTGGGGCAGTGGGATTAGTTTGTGATTGATACAGTGCTATGGGAAGAGAGTGGGGCAGTGGGATTAGTTTGTGATTAATACAGGGCAATGGGGAGAGAGTGGGGCAGTGGGATTAGTTTGTGATTGATACAGTGCTATGGGAAGAGTGTGGGGCAGTGGGATTAGTTTGGTATTGATACAGGGCTATCGGGAGAGAGTGGGGCAGTGGGATTAGTTTGTGATTGATACAGTGCTATGGGAAGAGAGTGGGGCAGTGGGATTAGTTTGGGATTGATACAGGGCTATGGGAGAGAGTGGGGCAGTGGGATTAGTTTGTGATTGATACAGTGCTATGGGAAGAGAGTGGGGCAGTGGGATTAGTTTGGGATTGATAGAGGGCTATGGGGAGAGAGTGTGGCTGTGGGATTAGTTTGGGATTGATACAGGGCTATGGGAGAGAGTGGGGCAGTGGGATTAGTTTGTGATTAATACAGGGCAATGGGGAGAGAGTGGGGCAGTGGGATTAGTTTGTGATTGATACAGTGCTATGGGAAGAGTGTGGGGCAGTGGGATTAGTTTGGTATTGATACAGGGCTATCGGGAGAGAGTGGGGCAGTGGGATTAGTTTGTGATTGATACAGTGGTATGGGGAGAGAGTGGGGCAGTGGGATTAGTTTGTGATTGATACAAGGCAATGGGGAGAGAGTGGGGCAGTGGGATTAGTTTGTGATTGATACGGGGCTATGGGGAGAGAGTGGGGCAGTGGGATTAGTTTGGGATTGATACAGGGCTATGGGGGAGAGAGTGGGGCAGTGGGATTAATTTGGGATTGATATAGGGCGATGGGGAGTGAGTGGGGCAGTGGGATCAGTTTGGGATTGATACAGGGATATGGGGGAGAGAGTGGGGCAGTGGGATTGGTTTGGGATTGATACAGGGATATGGGGAGGGAGTGGGGCAGTGGGATTAGTTTGTGATTGATACAGGGCTATGGGGAGGAAGTGGGGCAGTGGGATTAGTTTGGGATTGATACAGTGCTATGGGAGAGGGTGGGGCAGTGGGATTAGTTTGTGATTAATACAGGGCAATGGGGAGAGAGTGGGGCAGTGGGATTAGTTTGTGATTGATACAGTGCTATGGGAAGAGAGTGGGGCAGTGGGATTAGTTTGTGATTAATACAGGGCAATGGGGAGAGAGTGGGGCACTGGGATTAGTTTGTGATTGATACAGTGCTATGGGAAGAGTGTGGGGCAGTGGGATTAGTTTGGTATTGATACAGGGCTATCGGGAGAGAGTGGGGCAGTGGGATTAGTTTGTGATTGATACAGTGGTATGGGGAGAGAGTGGGGCAGTGGGGTTAGTTTGTGATTGATACAAGGCAATGGGGAGAGAGTGGGGCAGTGGGATTAGTTTGTGATTGATACGGGGCTATGGGGAGAGAGTGGGGCAGTGGGATTAGTTTGGGATTGATACAGGGCTATGGGGAGTGAGTTGGGCAGTTGGATTAGTTTGGGATTGATACAGGACTATGGGGAGTGAGTGGGGCAGTGGGATTAGTTTGGGATTGATTCATGCCCCTGGGGAGATAGTGGGGAAGTGGGTTTAATTTGGGATGGATACACACCTATGGGGAGAGAGTGGGGCAGTGGGATTATTTTGGTATTGATACAGGGCTATGGGGAGAGAGTGGGGCAGTAGGATTAGTTTGTGATTGATACAAGGCTATGGGGAGAGTGTGGGGCAGTGGGATTAGATTGGAATTGATACAGGGCTATGGGGAGAGAGTGGGGCAGTGAGATTAGTTTGGGATTGATACGGGGCTATGGGGAGAGAGTGGGGCAATGGGATTAGTTTGGGATTGATACAGGGCTATGGGGAGAGAGTGGGGCAGTGGGATTAGTTTGGGATTGATACTGGGCTATGGGGAGAGAGTGGGGCAGTGGGATTAGTTTGGGATTGATACGGGGCTATGGGGAGAGAGTGGGGCAGTGGGATTAGTTTGGGATTGATACAGGGCTATGCAGAGAGAGTGGGGCAGTGGGATTAATTTGTGATTGATACAGGGCTGTGGGGAGAGAGTGGGGCAGTGGGATTAGTTTGGGATTAATACAGGGCTATGGGGTGAGAGTGGGGCAGTGGGAATAGATTGGGATTGATACAGGGCTATGGGGTGAATGGGGCAGTGGGATTAGTTTGGGATTGATACAGGGCTATGGGGTGAGAGTGGGGCAGTGGGATTAGTTTGGTATTGATACAGGGCTATGGGGAGAGAGTGGGGCAGTAGGATTAGTTTGTGATTGATACAGGGCTATGGGGAGAGGGTGGGGCAGTGGGATTAGTTTGGGATTGATACTGGGCTATGGGGAGAGAGTGGGGCAGTTGGATTAGTTTGGGATTGATACAGGGCTATGGGGTGAGAGTGGGGCAGTGGGATTAGATTGGGATTGATACAGGGCTATGGGGAGAGAGTGGGGCAGTTGGATTAGTTTGGGATTGATACAGGGCTATGGGGTGAGAGTGGGGCAGTGGGATTAGTTGGGGATTGATACAGGGCTATCGGGAGAGAGTGGGGCAGTGGGATTAGTTTGGGATTGATACAGGGCTATGGGATAGAGTGGGGCAGTGGGATTAGTTTGGGATTGATACAGGGCTATCGGGAGAGAGTGGGGCAGTGGGATTAGTTTGGGATTGATGCAGGACTATGGGGAGAGAGTGGGGCAGTGGGATTATTTTGGGATTGATACAGGGCTATGGGAGAGGGTGGGACAGTGGGATTAGTTTGGGATTGATACAGGGCTATCGGGAGAGAGTGGGGCAGTGGGATTAGTTTGGGATTGATACAGGGCTATGGGGAGAGAGTGGGACAGTGGGATTAGTTTGGGATTGATACAGGGCTATGGGGAGAGAGTGGGACAGTGGGATTATTTTGGTATTGATACAGGGCTATGGGGAGAGAGTGGGGCAGTGGGATTAGATTGGGATTGATACAGGGCTATGGGGAGAGGGTGGGGCAGTGGGATTAGTTTGGGATTGATACTGGGCTATGGGGAGAGAGTGGGGCAGTGGGATTAGTTTGGGATTGATACGGGGCTATGGGGAGAGAGTGGGGCAGTGGGATTAGTTTGGGATTGATACAGGGCTATGGGGAGAGAGTGGGGCAGTGGGATTAGTTTGGTATTGATACTGGGCTATGGGGAGAGAGTGGGGCAGTGGGATTAGTTTGGGATTGATACGGGGCTATGGGGAGAGAGTGGGGCACTGGGATTAGTTTGGGATTGATACAGGGCTATGCGGAGAGAGTGGGGCAGTGGGATTAATTTGTGATTGATACAGGGCTGTGGGGAGAGAGTGGGGCAGTGGGATTAGTTTGGGATTAATACAGGGCTATGGGGTGAGAGTGGGGCAGTGGGAATAGATTGGGATTGATACAGGGCTATTGGGTGAATGGGGCAGTGGGATTAGTTTGGGATTGATACAGGGCTATGGGGTGAGAGTGGGGCAGTGGGATTAGTTTGGTATTGATACAGGGCTATGGGGAGAGAGTGGGGCAGTGGGATTAGTTTGGGATTGATACAGGACTATGGGGAGGGAGTGGGGCAGTGGGATTAGTTTGGGATTGATACAGGCTGGTGCACCTGGTTGATTTGGCGACTCTTTACTCTGGTCTGTTTGCCAGTTGCCTCGAAGTGATCTCTCTGGGAAGTTGCTTGGCTCGTCATGGTAACCAGACCCTGGAACAGCTCGAATAAATATCATGTTCATCTTCTTATTTCCCATCTCTCTGCTGGGTTTATTGCTAGGAATAAAACACCACAGTCCAATCCCTGTAAATTACCTTAGCACCCCGCTCAGGTTCTGAGCAGACATTTACAGAATTGACCACAACCTTCCAGTTTGTCCAGTGATTCAATGGAAGAGAAAGAGGCTTTGTCTCAGAACTGTCTAGCTGGTGTAGCTTTGAGAGTTATAATCAAACAGCTCTCAGTGAAGTGAGACTGGTGTTGATAACAGGGATGGCATTGGATGGACAGTTATAGTTTTTCATATTCACTCTCAGCATTGAGGTCAGGCCAGCATTTATTGCCCATCCCAGAAGGTAAGTTGAGAGTCGCCCATATCGTGTGGGTCTGGAGTCACCTGTGAGACAGGCCCCATATGGATGGCAGCTTTCTTCCCTCAAGGAAATGAGTGAGAGTTTTCCCGTCAACAATCAGCATTTGTGGTCGTCATTCGACTTTTAACACCAGATTTTGTTTTAAAATTGAATTGAATCTGGATCCCCAGATGATTTTCTGGGTCATTAACATTCACAGTCTAGCAGGCAATATCATGAGACCACTGCCTCCCGTTTGAATCTCCAACGCTACAACAGGCTCATTAACCCAGTAGTGCTGGAAGGGCACAGCAATTCAGGCAGCATCCGAAGACAGGCAAAATCGACGTTTCGGGCAAAAGCCGAAGCTTTGCCCGAAACGTCGATTTTGCCTGTCTTCGGATGCTGCCTGAATTGCTGTGCCCTTCCAGCACCACTGATCCAGAATCTGGTTTCCAGCATCTGCAGTCATTGTTTTTACCTCGTTGTTTTTACCTCATTAACCCAGTACACAAGCCTCCTTTAATATTTAACCCTTCTATCCTCCAGTTCCTTTTCCCTGTCTTATCCTTGAACTCAACTCTGCTCCCCACTTCATCGACTCCTTTTGTCACTGAGTTCTGCACTCTCTCCAGTCTATGAATCAAAAGGTTGCTCCTGAATTCCTGTTTGGATTTGTGGCTCTCCTCTTTTCTGGCGGCTGTCCCTGGCATCTCGCACGGGGAGTGCGTTCCTCTGGCAGAGCCTGTGAGCGGTGCTGAAGTTGCCTCAGGACACTTTGGATGGAGTGAGGGGCCAGGTGTGATGTGCACCACGTGTGTGCCATGACCGAAGCCAGTTGCAGCACCAGATGGAGGAGGTTAAGGAATGATGGATGCGAGGGTGCCAATCACTCTCCTGTCAGACATCAAAGAGTCAGGCTGCATAGCGTTCTTGGAAAAAATCCCAATTGGCACATTCACGCCATGAGACCGACAGACAGCAGCTCCCCTTTACAGAGTGTGATTTGTTTCAGTGCATTTGAAGGCAGAAGGTGGAAATAGAGAGTGGACCCAGTAGCCTAAAAATCCAGGCTCTGAGGACAGTAGTATTTACATTCATATAGTAACAGATCTCAGTGATGCTCATCTTGCAACTACCATTTAATTTCAGGTGCTGGCAGGTGGTGTTGTGTTAACGTCACTGGGCTAACAATCCAGAACCCCCAGGCTATTGCTTTGGGGTCATGGGCTCAAACCCCAGCACGGCAGAAGGTGAAAGCTGAAGTAAAGGAATGGTCTGGATTGAGACCCAGCCCATCGGGACTGCACCGCCCCTCTGAAGGGCATCCCAATCTCCATCACCTCCCACCCCCATCCCCGTAACCTCACATTTCCCATGGCTGACCCATCTGGCCTGCACGTCAGTGGACACTATGGGCGATTTAGCATGGTCTATCCACCCAACCGGCAAAAGTTGGACAGTGGAAGGAAGCCGGAGCACCTGGAGGAAGCCCACGCAAACACAGAAGGAGCTCCACACAGGCTGTCACCCAAGGCTGGAATCAAACTCCCTGGCAACAGTACTAACTACTGACCACTTAAAAGCTAACCGCACGGTGAACATCACTGGATGTTGTGAAACACCCATCTGGATTGTTAATGTCCTTTAGGGAAGGAAGCTGCCATCCTTACCTGGTCTGGCCTACATGGGACTTCAGACCCACAGCAATGTGGTTAACTCTTAACTTCCCTCTGAGGTGTTCTAATAAATCATGATGTGGAGGTGTCAGTGTTGGACTGGGTTAAAACACACGACACCAAGTTATAGTCCAACAGGTTTATTTGAAAACAGAATGTTTTGGAGCCCTGGGGCTCTGTTTTCAGATAAAACTGTTGGACAATAACTTGGTGTCGTGTGGTCTTTGACCTAATAAGTCACTTCAGGAAGATGGACAACTGTCCATTGCCATCTGACACTATGGGATGGGTAATAAAACCCAACCCGAACCCTCACCCAGTGAATACCCAACAGGGAAGCTCTGTAACTCAGGAGCACAAAGGTATAAAAGCGATGATTTTGGGACCTCTGTCCAGCCTGTGATCACTGAGAAGATCCAGCGGTTGGTACTCTGCAGGTCAACTCCTGCTGTCGTGACACCAACACAAGGACCGAGACTGCAATGGCAGTGGGAGTGCTGCACTGTCAGAGATGCTGACCCATTGGCCAGGCCCTGTCCACCTTCTCAGGTGATGGGAATGGCAGGCCAATAGCAGGAGGTGCACAAGTGAAAGGCAAGAGCCTGCATTTCTTTATCACCCTCCAAAGTTTCAGCTGACGGAGCGAGTCTTTGAACATCACCACTGTTGCGATGTGGAAAGAAAATTCAATTTGTGCACAGCAAGATGCCACAAATCACCATTTCATTGTGAGACCTGGGCAGCAAGGCTGTGTCAGGCTGAAGGGCCTGTTTCTTGCTGTAAGCCTCTGCAACTCTAATCACGCGACACTGACTGGATTGCCTTTCATTGTTTGATCTATTGTCACATGTACCAGAGTACGTGAAAGGCTTTACGGTGGGCGGCACGGTGGCTCAGTGGTTAGCACTGCTGCCTCACAGCGCCAGAGACCCGTGTTCAATTCACACCTCAGGCGACTGACTGTGTGGAGTTTGCACATTCTCCCCGTGTCTGCATGGGTTTCCTCTGGATGCTCCGGTTTCCTCCCACAGTCCAAAGATGTGCAGGTCAGGTGAATTGGCCATGCTAAATTGCCCGTAGTGTTAGGTAAGGGGTAAATGTAAGGGTATGGGTGGGTTACGCTTCGGCGGGTCGGTGTGGACTT